>NC_088710.1:8717295-9349795 GCF_963576615.1 Watersipora subatra | reverse complement strand
TCACTTTCAAAAAATTTGAAGTTTATTGTTTCAATGCTTTGGAGCTGCTCTGTAATCTTTCGAGTATTCTTAATGTATCACTGCAAATGCTTTCGCACAAACTTAGCTAAGCGAAATGGTGTTAGACCCAATCAGATTGTACCGCTTCTATAATTCAGAGTGGAAGCAACTCCAGGCCATTTCAAAGTATGAAAACATAGTGTATGTTACTCTGACTGACTCAGTCACTTGATGATGTCAGAGTTCGGCACCTTAAAAATAATCAACAGATTATAAAGGGTCCAGATAAATCCAATAAGCCAAATGGACAATAAAATAGCCTTTGCTGCCTTAAATATGGGTTTTGATGTTTAAAACTCTACTTAGTGCCAACTATCAATGTCCATTCAATATGTCAGTTCATCAGATTCTTAGTTACTCAATGTAGCCTCCGAGTGACTTAAGACTGGTCCAGGCCATATCGCAGTATATCATAATTAACCCCACACTACATATGTGATCATCTGTATTCATCTGTAATAACATCGTCAACACTATCATAAACCCACCAGTGTTTACATCGATGAATAGTCTGTAGTATAGCATTCTTATCGTATGATGTGGTCGTTGTAACGATGAAATACTAGTCTCACAGCAACTATCTTGATCAAGCAATCTGCGACATCCGATCACCATCGCCAAGCAGTGTACATGGCACAGACTGTCATGCATGCCTGGCAAAATATTGGAAAAGTTTGACATTTGCAATGTTTCCCGACATATCTGAGCTGCATCGGTAATGTCTTCGGTTTACAGCGCACATAGTCTGCAAGTAATTGACGAGAGGACAACTTTGGCATATAGCGATACGGTGTGTACCAGCCTTTAACTATAGTCGCACACAACTTTAGATATATTTGTCAGCTCAGCATTGGGTTATATTTTATTAGTACATGCGTAAGTTTTTCTAATTTGTCGACTTGTGTTCCAGGTACAAAACCATATGGTAGAATGGATTTGGGAGAGTGGGCATTTGATGGGAGCTTTGATGTCTGTGATCCAAGGCTACAAACATTCTTCTGCGACAGCTTTCAAAAGCTCTATGAACACTCACACAGAATAGAGAACGTCGACATGTTTGATTTTAGTTCTTCGGGATGGATTTGGGCAGGTGTTCTATTTTATACGCCCATATGTCTTTTGGGTGTCTTAGGAAACTTCCTGACGGTGCTTATCTTCTGCAAATACATAAGGAAGACAACTACTGCAACGTTTATCATCACATTAGCAGTCATTGACTTGGTTATATGTCTGACTGCAATGCCCATTGCTATATACACAAACTTTGTCAGTGGAATCGCCAAGTCCAACTTTCTCTGTAAGCTAGAAAAATTTATGACATACTCCGCGATTCCTCTGTCGTGTGGTATTCTCTTTTTAATAGCTGTGGACAGATTTTTGCTAATAACGTTTCTCAACAGGGGGCTAATAACTCCATTCAGAGCAAAAGCTTCCATCTTGTTTCTTCTTGTGGTATGTTTAGCCAGTGCAATCCCTCAATCCCTTGGTTTTTCCACCCAACCGGATATGGTCGACTTAACATGCCCTAACTTCAAATGCGATTTCTTCATCTGTCAGCCAAATGAATTTTACATGTCCAACAAGTTATTAACAGATTTACGTAAAAGTGTTATTTATGCTTTTTTACTGATCGCATATTTTACTCCTTAATTTTTGTGAAAGTTTATAAAATGCATAAAAAAACTTCAAACTTGAGATTTTCAGTGAATAACTCAAATACGTTTAGTTTCGCGAGTACGAGCTCAAGTAACTTAGGTGACAATAAAGGTAGCAAACAGAAAAGGAGAAAATCTACAGTATCTCAAATAATAAAGGATTCCAATCAAGCATTTACTGAGGAATTTGGTTCAATAAATGACACTGAAACAAGGCCTACGTCGTCAGTAATGAGAGACAGCAAGCATCGCCCTCACTTGCAGACGGCTGTCACCCTTTTTCTTGTAACCACTTCTTTCATCATTGCTTATGCACCAATGAGTGTTATGATCTTGTTCGATGTTTGTGAAAAAAACAAAAATTATGGCGGATGTTTGAGAAATGACTACCGACAATTTTTGTGGCAGTTTTACTTTCTTAATCACGTAACGAACCCAGTGATTTATGCGCTTTTGAACCCACAGTTCAAAAAGGCTTTTCGTGAATTTTATAAAAACCGCTGCTGCAAAATACTTCCTCCTTGTTGTCGAGGAGGCTGTCAGGAGAGAGAAGCAACATCTGAAAAATCTATCAGTAAGGCTTCGACATAAACATTAAATTGAGATATAATTATCTTGTGTTATGCATATTGCCTCATTGTGCAGAATGCTCTAAGTAGATGATTCTGAAAAGATCATTGCTGTTTCATAAATACTTTTAAAGGCTGTCTATTTTCTGCTGAGCTGTTTACACTTTATTATAATTCTCATTATTTTGTTATAAATTTATTATTATTCTCAGATTAGGTAAGTAGTCATTTGCTATATAACATAACAAATTTTTTTGTTAAACTTTAAATTTTTTATATAAATTTATTATAGTTTTTGCCTCTACTTTAGAAGACCTCTGCTTCAATAGAAGCAGTCTATATAATATATTTTGTATCATAACTACAAATAAAAATGTCTAAAAGTTTGAAGTCGCAATGTAAATGTTAATGCTATAGTGTTAGACATAATAAGAAGCCAGTATGTTTTTGAGTTGAACTGCTTGGTAAATCTTAATTATACATGTATGTATACATACGTGTATGTATACATACGTGTATGTATACATACGTGTATGTATACATACGTGTATGTATACATACGTGTATGTATACATACGTGTATGTATACATACGTGTATGTATACATACGTGTATGTATACATACGTGTATGTATACATACGTGTATGTATACATACGTGTATGTATACATACGTGTATGTATACATACGTGTATGTATACATACGTGTATGTATACATACGTGTATGTATACATACGTGTATGTATACATACGTGTATGCCATATTCGGCATTCAAACAATATGTTCATTTAAGTGAATGAGTTGACATGTAATTACTAGTAAACGTTTTCGTTATTCTAGAATTTTCAAAAACGCTTTATTGGTTTTGCATAATATATTTACATTAAATGTTTGAATGTGAATATGTAAAAACATATAATGTAAGGGAAATCTGTAGGCCTCAATGTTTGTTTTTTCATCTGCAGCAAATAAGGGCATGACAACATATTAGGCCTACTTACAGATAAAAGTGTATTGCATGTTGGAAGACAAAAAACATAGCTGATGGACACTGGTTGCTAGCTTATATAGATGCACCATTTTATTAAATTATATACGGTCACTGCTTATTTGGAAAACAATCACGCTACTCGGGTGTCTAATTCTTGTAACATTTGTGCAGTTTATATGGAAATCATATGTACCAGTACCATGACAGGCTAATGTCCTGTGAGAGATCATCATGGGTGCCAATAAAGCACAAAGAATAAGTATGCGCACAGCTATTCCGCATTGTGTGAAAGTGAGTGCTTAGCCCAGATGTTAGAGTGTTAGGCTGCTGGACCAAATGTCATGTGCTGGAATCCTGTGCGAAGTAATTTTTCATCCCAACCTCAAATCGTTGTTTAATTGCACCAACTATGATAAAGATGAGTAAGAGCAGTCTCGTCAACTTGGAGAGATCATCAGATGTAACGATCATGTAAAAGAACCCAAGTAGCCTTTTCTGTCTAGTACTCACTCAGCAAGTTATTGTCCTAAATTAATTAAATTAAAATATCGTTGTGTTCAGGTCTAAAGGGCCATGAGAGTTGTTTCAGCAAGTTGTGTGTTCGGTCAACTGTGATGGTGGTTTGACAGGAGGGTTGGGCTGTCTTCGGTGACCGGCCCTGTGTCTCAACACGTTTTTACTCCTGGTATTTACCCTCCATCTAAGCTTTGCATTATGTTTTTTGAATTCCAACGAGCAACACACAGCTGATGATTAATAGACAATTTTTCTGATCCGAACATTTTGACATTTATTCTGTTAATTGGTTTTGTTGGACCAAATTTTATTTTGGTTGAACATAAAATTTTTCATATTTTATAAAAGCGTTCTTTTTAGTATTGCAGTGGAAGAACTTGTCATTAATATGTTGGTCAATTGTAGATTTCATTTTGGGTGTTGATTCAATACAACAGCAACGAGTCATCTTCAAATCAGTGATTCAATTCCACCTTTAGACATTCACGAGCTTCGAACCTAGCGTAAACCGCTGTAGACTATCTGCGCAATTATTTGTAAAGGTGGGAAGGCGGTCGATTGACACAGTAGTCAGTGGTCAGGCTAGAAAGCTAAACGTTGAGAGTTTGAATACTAAATGATGCAGTTTTGTTTCCAACATCCAAGCAAGGTTTTGAGCTGAAGAATGAATATGACTCTTATTATAGTCAAGGTTTGAGAATCTACCTCTGGTACCAGCACTAGTATAATTATATCAGATTTATAAGCCTGTGTGTTAGTAGCAGCCAGTTAGTAACTAGCAAAGTTGCCCCACCACCTTTTCATCATAGTCTTAAGATTATGTTTTCAAAATGATCACTGTTGCCTTACTGGATAGCCATCATTAATCAAAGTAGAATTGGACATATTTTAAAAAATACATTTCTACTATGGACTTACAGCTAAACAGCCCAACATGTATACAGGGTGACTCACTCTACACTACTTACATTCCAACATCTATTGAACCCAGTCTAATGTAGGTGCTATAGCATTTAGATAGAGATCTTCCGGTGCTTTGCAATAATAAGCTGATAATAAATATTTTGTAAGCTGGTTATGACACCTGCATCCCTTGAACATGAGCGCAAAGGTATGCGCGTTGTTCCATCCTTGAGTGGCTGAAAATAAACATTCTTTAAAAACGTGGTTTATAGCTTTAAGTACAGTAACAGGCATGGCCTAGTAGTATAGAAGGCTAGACTTGAGCCCAGGAACAAAGGGCTGCTGCCAAATTCCTGGAAAGGTCACCAGTTGTGACAAAAAGGATATTTGACCATATATCGCTGCCTATGCAAGACCAGCAAGATCTGCTGTGGTCACCCCTAGATAGGGACTACAATTTGTGGTTTGAATTACTATCCTACCTGTAGCCATGATATAAATTTTCAGAAGTTTTCAGAAAGTTAAATTGAGTTTAAGTTTTTTTTATAAAACTTCAACATAATTTTCAGCAAAAACATTAATTTGATTTCATTTTTACATGTTGTGTAGTTTTTAAAGCAGGTCTCTACAAAACAGATTTAAAACAGATTTCTACATATTGTGTTAAAAGGCTATAAATTTCTGGCAATAAAAGGAATGGCATACCACGATATACAAATCTAAAATCAAAACAGAAAATCAAAAAAGTGGATTAATTGGAGCTACATGTATTAAAGATTTTCATGAAATTACAATTAATGCAAAATTCTTTGTTTACATTATAATTTTTTAGCTTCAATTTCAAAGAATACGAAAGCTGTATAAAATCGGCATTTCTACGTCTCAGTTTCTGGTAGAGCTGAGGTTTTTTTAGTTATCTTCTAGATAAAAAGCACGATCCGTGTATAATTTGTATTGCTATATAAAAAGCATAAATATTAGCAAACTATGCAGAAATACTACACACTGAAAAAGATGTCATGGGAAGCAAAAGTAAACTTATGTGTAAGCACTCAGTAGAGCTGAATATTCTACTTGCTTCTAACTGGTTTATTGACTTTTAGCGAATGAGATATAAAATCCTTCTGAATTGCTCTTTAAGAGAATAATAACATTCAAAATAAAACTAGTTTATAGCCTCTAAACTAAAAGATACGTTTTAAATTACAAATTGTGAGATTTTATCTCAAATTTAGATAGGAATACACAGGGATGTCAATGACAAAATACTTTGTTAAGATATCTAGCCTGCAAATGGCTTTGTTTTTTGGTATAGTTTTTAGCCTTGATGAAACTATTAGAGGAGCTACAAGAGATTTTAAAATTGGTTCACTGACCACACCAGCTAAATATTTACTACAGTGATGGCTTAAATAAGCAGTTTTGTAAGTTCAGCAAAATGTACCAAAAGGAGTGGCGCACTCTTTCTTCAGTTTAAATAAAAGAGAAGACAACTCAATCTATAGCTTGATATTTTGGAATATGCAGCTGTTTACATTATATTTGCAACCTGTTCACTCAATTGCTACACAAATTTAAGAATGATTGTTGAACTGGTAAAAGTATTTGCTATCGGTCGTTAGTGAAACAACTGAGAAGTACAATAAAGGATGATCTCTCACCATGCTGCCAGGGTACGAGTATTATATAGCTATAAGTTGTATTATATTAGAGATAACCACTGTGAATACTTCATGTAATCACATATAACATTGAAGCAAGTACATTATATAAAGCCATATTTGAAAATCTATACCTATATAAAAACTTTGATCATGTGGCAGAACCACATTGATAAAATATTAACCAGTCAAAACGTTTGTACAATGTATTGTAACTTTACCTTAAAATGCATGAACGGAAGTGCGGGCTTCCGATTATGTAAGATTAGTAGCAGAATGAACAATAGGAAAACTCAGCATAACGTGTTTCAACTAAATTATATATGCTTTAAATTACCTCTATATAATCTTTTATGTTAAATTTTTATTTGTACCATATATCTTCTTTGTACACACAAAACTGTACTGTTCTAAGAAATCTTGAACAGCACATCTTAGAAAGTACTTCATATGTAGAGACAAGTACTTATATAATGATACATATAATGTCAAAATTTCTAGTAGAGATAATTGTAAGGTGAAGGTTGACTAAACATTTAAATGACCTATATTTGGAAGAAACCCAAAATTTGCATAAATAAGAAAGTATTTAATGTATAAAGTTTACTGGTTTACGGAAGCTCAGTAACAATTAAATAAGCCAGTTTTAAAATGAAAGTAATGATATAAAGTCTGCATATCTGAAGGACCAAACAAGATAGGAGCATCAATTATGTCGTGGCTTACATAAAACAAAGATAAATTGACTAAACCAGCATCTACCGCAGTTATTGTCACAATTTCTAGGTTTAGCTGTACATGTCTCGTACGTGTAGATTTATATGTAGTTGTACTATTATTCTTATTATTCACCTTTTTTCTATTTCTAATAGTTTTATTGTGAGTTGCTATTACTTTGTGTTGTTTGTCGATATTTAGCATAGTTTGCTGTTACTACAGTGTAGTTTAGTTGATGTGCTCCTACTGATGGGTAGTACTACTACTACTACTACTACTACTACTACTACTACTACTACTACTACTACTACTAATAATAATACTACTACTACTGGTACTATTACTACTACTACTACTACTACTACTACTACTACTACTACTACTGCTACTATTTCTACTACTTCTACTACTACTACTATTACTACTACTACTACTGTACTATTACTACTACGACTGCTAACTCTACTACCACCACCACTACTACTACTGCTGCTACTACTACCAGGGCTTCTACTAATACTACTTTGACTCATACCACTGCCGACTGATGCTGCTTTTACGAATACTGCTACTAATGTTATAATTACTAATACTACTACAAATGTAGACTAGTTCTAATGTCACTCATTGTTACCCCTACTACTATTATACTAGTACCTCTTAGTAAGGATGCCTTAAAAACATTTCACCGGACACATGCTTTTGTAGAAGCTATTACTAAAACCAGAGCTCTGAAAATGTGTAACATTCGCAAAACCATGTACATGACCACTGCATGACTCATCATGAATTTCTCATGATTGCGCAATTGATGTAGAATGCGCATGTCCACTCAAAAATTTTCTAGAAGATTTTTATCATAAGCAAACAAAGGTCTGCGATAGGAATCAGTCTTATTTCACAAGTTATTCAGTCAGGTTACTTGATATTTTACTAAGACACTGTTGACCAATAAATTTAGTTATATTTCATCAACTTATCAACCTAGAGACAGTAATTTTTCTATTATTTTTTCAGTTTTTTTTAATTTTGTTGAGTGCCTCAAAAGAATTTGAGAGAATTTCTAATTAGCTTTGAGGTTTGCATTTTTAAGCAACGCTTGTATCCATGGGATATTTTTTTATAAGATATCTCATAATACATTGTTATTATTATTCAAACTGCCTTCCTGTCTTCAAACAGAAAAGTTTAAAAGCGCTTAAACCAGAGGTCATAAATTAATAAAGTGTGACAAGCATTTATGAAGGTCTTCAAGTTGCTTGTTGAGATTTGGTTATTGTGTCGCATGGCTCTCTGGCAGCAGACCAAAATCTCTCTTAGTGTTTTGGCACACAGCTTGTTGAGCTAGAGCTATAATAGAAACTATCTCAGGAGAACAGATTGTTATCCACCTTGTCACAACGCAGCTCCTTGTCAAGTTCCATACTTATCAGATGAAGATACAAAAAAGCTATAAAGGCTACAAAAACTTTGCGTTAGAGTAAGGATGCCTCATAAGGACACCCTTACTATGATTATTTGTTATGATTAATGATTGCAGGCCATTGGGTTCAATTAAATTTAGATATTTGTAACTTTATGCTGTCCAAAGTACTCTAACCGACTATCCCATACACCTAACCACTCACTTCATAGCTATACCTAACAAACTAAAAGTCGCTGAGCACACCAGATGTAACATCTTGCTCATCCTAAATCTAGAACATTCATATCATATATGAACTTCTTTTTAAATAATATTTAATTCTATTGTTATTATTGGGATTATTATAGTTATTTTATTTGACATGGTCTGATTTGCTTTTGTCAGCATTGGTGGGTTAAATTGAATGAAATTCTATAAATAAGAGTACAAAAATAATGCCCACAAAAATAACTCAACATTAGTTAAAAAGTGTCATTGAGAAAACGACTCCACAGTCATAGGTTACAGCTGATAGAGATTGACAAACACTGCACCTCTCTGTTTGTTTAAAGGATATAGCTGATTGCAAAGCTTTTGAAAATGCTTAAAAATGCTATAACTATTATTGCACTTTGTATATGTTAAAATTAATTGTTATCAAACGTTATCTAACAGACTGCTCTAGCTGTCTGCAAATGATTCAAGTCAGCTGTTGCAACAAAAACTACTATATATGTCAAAACAAACACTGTTTCACTGTGAGCATTGGTTCACTGTGAGCATTGGCTCCAAGAAAGAAAAGCTATTTGCTGTTAATAAAAATGCTATTAGCTTATAACTATGAATAGCTATTAAACTTATTATGCAGTTTATAGGAAAAAGACATCCACAATTATTTAAAATGATCCAAAATAATGGGCTCATGTTTGGCACCATGCCAAAATGTTTTCCCGCAAGTCATTCACTACTCCAGCAGCTGACTCAGCGCTTTGCAAAACGGAAATGTTGGAAATATCGCATTTGTTTTCACACGGGCAACCATCCTGTGACAAGTATTATAATCCTTTCAAACAATCAGGATTTGATTTGAGAAATTATATTTATAGCACAGCAAAAATAACAACACAGCTACTAAAATGATAAAAAAATATATATATTGGGTGGTTTTTATAGAGGGGTAACATCAAGAAATAACAGTTTTGAATTTGATAAAATGCTTTATGTAAACAATAAATGATAAAATTAAATACAATAAGTATTTGTTTTAGAATGTGATACAAGCAGTTTACTTTCTAAACAGTATATAATATTAGGCTCAAGATATAGCAATAAAATACTTGCTCAATGTATCATTTTGCCTAATTAATTAATAAACAGATCAAAAATTAGTACACTTTAATAAAAATATACAAATAAACTAAATAAGCATACAAGTAGCTATAAGCTAGATATCTTTGCTCCAATTACTGACATGCCTGCAGTACTTACTATGCTTGCTTCCAGCTAGTTCAATGAAATACACTAATTTGAATACCAGTTTCTAAAAGCTTTTATAAATTGTGGGTTGAATAGGTAAATAATAGGATTCAATGCATGATTTAAAAAATATGACTGCCACAGGAAGTAGCGATAGTCATTTCGCATGCAACCTTCATTGACTGTTGTATTTTCACAAATTTTGAACAAGATCATAATGGTCATAGGAGCATGGGCAACGATGAAGGAGAGAGTCATTAGGAGGAGGGTCAAAGCCATCTGGAAATGAGGAAGGCATTTTTTATGAACTCGAAAAGCTGACCAAGTCGGTTTCATTTCTTTGTATTTCAAAGTTAATAGTTTTTCAGCAGCAATTTCACCGAGGTCATGACCTTCATGAAATTCTAGAGGTTTATCCACATCCGATTCTGTAGTTTTGGTATGACCCAAGTTAGCTACACTAGTACTCATCATGCCTACTGCATTTTGCTTAGTCGGTGACAATTTACTATCAGTTATCTGCTTTCGTATCTGGAAGAGTTTTAGAAAGGTCAGCAAAACAAACATAGTGGAAACGAATGCTATTATTATACAAGCAATGACACCACTGTTTTTTAGACCACTTACAAATTGGTTCGACAAGTAATATTCATTTGGCTGGCAAAAGTGAAGGTCGCAGACAAAGTTGTGGCAATGGGGAACATCCATTTCCACTTGGGTGGAGAAACTAAGGGATTGTAAAATGGCTGAGACCAGACAGATCACAAATAAAAAGACAATACAAACCTTAGCTCTAAAGGGTGTCAATATTTTCTTTCTAAGACAAGCAACCAGCAAAAACCTGTTTAATGTCAGTAATAACAAAATGCCACATGAGAGGGGAACCGTAAAAAATACGGCAAACTTCCCAAGTTTGCAGATAATGTTAGAGCCTGTATTTCCACCGACAAATGTGTAAATGGCTATAGGCATAGTAATTGTGCATATAGCTAAGTCGACTGCCGCCAACGCAATGATGCAAGTTGTTGTAGTTGTCTTCTTTATGTATTTGCAGAAAGTTAATAATGTTATAACGCTTCCTATTATACCCAGCATGCATAGCGGTGAATAGAAGAGAGCTCCTGCCCATATCCATCCAGATTCATTGAAATTAAGCATGTTGATTTGCTCTATCCTCTCTGTACCCTCATATATATTCTGAAAGCTAATGCAGACTTCTTTGCGACGATGTCGTAAGCAAGATACATTTTTGAGCATCCAAATTACTTGCACCTCCTTTTTTGGATCTACAAAAAGAATATACTGGCAAGTTTTAGCCATGCAGCGAAGATATCTGTGTTTTATAGATATATAGATAAATGGATAGATAGACATGTAAATAGATATGTAGATATATATAGATAGGCAGATACATGTAGATAGATAGGTAGTTAGATAAATAGACGAATAGATCGACAGGTAAATAGATAGGTAGATATATAGATAGGTAGATAGATAAATAGATAGATAAGTAGATATATAGATAGGTAGATAGATGGATAGGTAAATAGATAGGTAGATAGGTAGATAGATAGATATATAGATAGATAGGTAGATAGATAGGCAGATATATAAGTAGACTAGAAATTCCCCTGTCATACAGCCCATGACCTAATAATGGAATAAGTGATAATGGAAAAAAGAAAGGGTAGTGCTGGTTGTTAAAAAAGTAGTTGTCAGCAGGAATTGACAGATTATAGTGTAAATTAGAGTTGTTCGAGATGATTTAAAATAAATTTGAGGGAGCACGACTTCAAAAAGGAAATTCTAGTAATCTAGGAATTTGACAGGGGAACTTGTTGGCACGTATGACATAGTTGTATTTGAGGGTTGTATGTGATGAAATGTTTTTCATTACATCCAGTACACATGAGCTGTGATATGTTGTTATCGAGTCTGCCTAGAAAGTTGTTAGGCAGTTCTTGAAAATCAGGACAATCTAAAGATTGAAAATGAGAAATGTGATGAAGGGGGGGGGGGGGGGGCAGCATTGAGAGGAGCAATATTGCTTTGTGCAATCTTTTCATGGTCAATGGCGTCCATAAAATCATGATCATCATCTGGAAACAAAGGAACTGCTAAGTCCATGTCATTTACATCGCCTACAACATCTACTAAAGAATTCCCTGAATCAGATGAGTTGTTGTTATTAATTTGAGTAGCTTGTTGTTGAACATTAGCATTTGATGTTGATGGTTGCTGTGAGGACCTTCTATTTATCCTCCTAGTGAGCTGTAATAATTGAGAGACGCGTGGATGGCCACTGCGTCGGCCACGATGTGGTGTTTTGGGAAGTTGTATGTCCATGGTAGTTGTCAAGTTGTTTTGAAATTAAATTCAAAAAGTCAATTATGCAAAACAAAAGGTTGTAAAAAATTCACACCTAATCTACTACTACCTCAAACCTATGTTTTACAACAATAAGATGAGTGTTAATTAAAGCTGTAGGCATAACCTACTGTAATGTATGTAATTTAACAACTGCAATAAGGAAATATGTTTATTATATCTCTGAAATGCAATATTAGAAGTAAAATGGCAAGCTGCTGTGTAATATACACAGTTTGAAAGTTGGTTGTGTTGAATGTAGAATGGTTTTGATAGCGATCTAGCAGAAAGCAAGTACTGTATGAGTGTTCGCACGTCTGGAAGTTTTCTGCAAACTGGAGCAAATAAAAAAATGTTTTCGTCATAAAGGGGCGTAACGCGTAGTTCGGCCCTAGCTTATACATAAGATGTAAAGAATTTTGGCTAACGTTTTAAACAATTTAATGAAACTTTCGATAATTGGGAAAAAACATAGGCTGATAGACTGTGTATCACAATTTCGTACCTGTAAATCGATCTACGCCTGAAACGGTCTACATTTATTACAGAAACCTTCGAACAAATAAATTCGAATAATTATTCTTATGATAATTTTATAAAATCAAATAATTATTCTTATAATTAAATATTTTTGCAAGATATTAAAAACGGAAAAATATTAGAAACTTTCGACAATTAGACAATCCTGTAGACTGGTGAAATTAGCACGTTTTTCTCGGAAAATGCGCCCTTCTTAATAGTTCTACTATCTGTTGCATGGCTTTATTGGCGTATCGTTGGCCGGTCTTAATTTTGATTAAAAAAGCTTGTCAAGTTTTTTATTGCGAATTTCGGCCAAATTAATCTGTCTATTTGTGTATAATCCGATCAGATAGGTAAGTTTAAGGATATTGTCGACAATTTTCAAAGACTTGGTAACATATTTAAATAGGTTTATAATTGTGTTATGTATCGTTATTATACTTAAACGACTCCATTGAAAAATAGTAAAATTTTTTGATGAGATTTCGATACAAGGGTTTGCGACGGTGTTGATGAATAATTTTCATGGGTTGTGTGCACATATGCATTTATCATAAATCTCTCAAACAATCGCTCCGCTCCTGTTTGGCCGTGGGATAAATAGATGGATAGATAGACATTTAAATAGATAGATAGATAGGTGGATAGATATATAGATAGATAGATAGGTAGGTAGATAGGTAGGTAGATAGGTAGGTAGGTAGATAGGTAGGTAGATAGGTAGATAGATAGGTAGATAGATAGGTAGATAAATAGGTAGATAGATAGGTGGATAGGTGGATAGGTAGATAGATAGATAGGTAGATAGATAGATAGAGATAGATAGGTAGATAGGTAGATAGATAGGTAGATAGATAGGTAGGTAGATAGATAAATAAATAGATAGATAGATAGGTGGATAGATAGGTAGATAGGTAAGTAGGTAGATAGGTAGATAGATAGGTAGATAGATAGGTAGATAGATAGGTAGATAGATAGGTGGATAGATAGGTAGATAGATAGGTAGATAGGTAGATAGATAGGTAGATAGATAGGTAGGTAGATAGATAAATAAATAGATAGATAGATAGGTAGATAGGTAGATAGGTAGATAGATAGGTAGGTAGATAGATAGATAAATAAATAGATAGATAAATAAATAGATAGATAGATAGATAGGTATATAGGTAGGTAGATAGATAGATAGGTATATAGGTAGATAGATAGATAGGTAGGTAGATAGATATTAACTTTATTTGGACTGGTTAATGCCGTTTAAAACAAATTAGACCATAAAACAAAAACAAAAAATAGTAAAGTAAATTATGTGTAATGAAAAAAAGCTCTTTTTGCATTACGCTGTTTTATAGTGTAGATTGGCAACATGTCGGTGTTAGTGTCTAGTATAAAGTGCAGTGGCTTTTTCGAAAAAGTAAAAATGTAATGGATGGTCAGTCAGATTGGAGATTGATTTGAGTATTTTAAACATTATAGTAGTATAATGCTGTGATTAGGTCTATTCCCAACCGTTTTGGATTTTCACCATTAATACATCATTTTAATGGCTAAACCAAAAATTAATTTGACTCACATTATTTTCAAGTAGAGTATAACTTGTGTGCAGAAGAAGAGGTAAAGACAAGTTGTTAGTCATGAGAATGAGTGAAGTCTAATAATCCCTTACCCTGGTATATGACTCCTGCCATTATGAGCTGCTAAGAGTTCCTCTGTAGTTATTTTATCAACTGCTTCTACAAAATAGGTACTATTGCAGCTTATAAAAAACATGTTTGGTATATGCTAAATATATGTAACTGGTTTAGAGTAATGAATAAGGTATTCAGTCTCTTCATGGTTGGCCAAATGTTCAAATTCTGCTGACTACCATTACAGGTTTCCGAACTCACAGCTGAAATTGTGTCATTTTACTTGAACACCTCCACTTAAAATTGGACCTATTAATACCCAGTCTGACTAATGTGCCATGAGAGATCGTCAGGTATGCTGATGAAGCACAGAGAATAAGCATACCCTATGTCCAATTATTGACCAGGGTGTTGGTTACAGTAAATGACTACCAAGCGAAACGTTGCAAGTTCAAATCCTATTCCCAGCAATTTTTTATCTCAACCACTAACCGTGTCTTCAGATAGACTAAAAGGCGAACACTACTATTATAGTAAATATTACCTTTCTAGCAATAACATATAAGAGAGAATGATAACTGCTTGTAGACTTATGATGAGCTCGACTCAAATAGATGTTGATGCAGTTAAGACCAACACTTAGTTGCTTATGCTGGAGAGATCAATGCTCATTGTTTTAAAAATGGACACTTTCAGACCCTTTACTTCTGTTCAATTAACAATCACAGTGCAGGTGCTCGTATCATTGCTTCCGCTATAAGCAACTTTAAGCTGCAGGTTTTTTAGCACTCATATAACCTCGAAGAGAATAGAGAATAAATTCAGAGGCTTTTTGTTGCAGCTTATTAGGCTATATTGTTATTAGTGATATAATATATTATTATTAGCGATATAATAGTAATGGATTTATTCTCATATCAGTTTCAATGTACTTCTATATTGTTTTTACGTTTAAAAACAGAAAACAGAGCTACCTAAAAGTCAATAATAAAACCTGATGTAATTAATAATTCTAAAAAATACAATTATGTCCAATTATTTGACGCTGGTTATGCTATATGATACGTCAAAATAGCTTGTAATTATATTCACACGCTAGACACCTCTAAACTGTACAATCTCTTTATTCACGTTCATAAGAGCAAGTGACACTCTGTCATCCTGGTATGAGCTTTTTAATGTTTCTAACCAAATCAGAAGGTAGAAAAAGCGCAAACCAGTAACATAACAAGCAAGAAAAACATAAAGAAACATAAACAATGCACAAATATTGTTAATCATCTTACAAAAAGTTCTTTTGCAAAAAGTTAAACTTTTAAAAAATACTGCAAACTGTCTTGGCTTGCAGAAAATGTTTGAAAACTCAAAACAGCAAACATTTGAAAATTTTCCAAAATCTTGTTATATCTTTCGCAACACCTCAAATTTGAATAACAAATCATTACAAAGTTTAAAAGCCAAAACGCATGTGTTTTAAAAAATTGCAAATTTTGCTGAAGAAAATTAGTTGACAAAAGTATTAGTTGCGCTACGGTACCTCCAACAACAGCATCCTAGTACCGCAGGGTTTCTAGTAGCCTGCTAACCTAGTTCCATGTTACTTAGTGAACTTGTGAAGAGATTTGCCCTGAGCTTTAGTATACATGTATCATGTATGTTTACCAGACTTGAGCCAATTAGTGTCAAGCTCAGATCTCTGGATACCAGAATCTGTCCGATAGCATCTACTTTTAATCAATGCTAGGTAGGAAGTTTTGCAACTAGGATGTTTGTGTATGGCTTGCCCTTATCTTATCAGCTCACGTGATCATCTACAGTGATTCATCAATTAGTGTGATTACACTGCAATTGCTAACTTAACATGTTTATTCATACTCTTTGTGCTAAAATGCAATATTCCTGATTGCAAAGAACCATGAATAAATAGGCAGATTTACACCTAGTTTGTATGTTCTACAGTTCAGTTTATACAGTTTTTTATTCATGTAATTAGTTGAACAATCTAATAAACTTTTAAATTTCTAATGTTAGGCTATGAAATTTAAAATGAGTTGTGTTTTAGCTTTACGGTTAAACACCTACTTGAAGTTACAGGCTTGCATGAGTAAAACTGAAATTTGATGCTGTACCGACATAATAATTTGAGCAATGAAAACGTTAAATGATGATGTGAACATGATAGTGGCATTACAATTTATAGTTGGTTGGCATTATTTAGTTTTTCTCACCAGAAAAACAAAATAAAAATAAATCAGTTGTGGTTCGGGTTACAGCCATGTGCAAGCAGCATCAAAACTTTCTGTCGATACCATCATTTATATGGTATAAAAGTTTTTAATGGAACTATTGCTTACTAAACATAAAGGAAAGTATGTCTGTTTGTTAGTTTTTAGAAGTTATCAATAAGGGTAATGAAGTTGATAGAAAAAGGGAGTTGTTCTCTATCGTTTGAACATACGTAGTAACGATCACAATAATTATTAAGCGTGTTTCTGTGTGGCGAATAAAGGATGGGGTTGCACTCGTTTTGGCAAAGCAATCCTGTGTCACCTCGTCGACGTGCAACTTTCTCGGCTGTACTGTATGTACGAAAAAATCTTATCGAACTCGTGAACTTGAGAACTATCGAATTTGAGGACTTGCTTTTGACGGGTCGTTCAAAAATTTGACGACGATAGGTCTATTCGGCGTTTTTTACCAAGTGTTGCGTGGTTTGGGCAGAGCTTACATTACACTAGCTAGCTTGTCCAGGGAGTGCTAAATGCCAACGACGCAGAGGAGTATATATCGCTGCTGTTGTTTTTTCATTGCTCTAATGTTACTCGCAAACCTTTTTAGCGGTCACAAATGGCTTGCCGATGGGTTAGACTATTACTTTTAATGATGGTAGGTATCAACAAGTACAGATTTCTCTAAATACTGTACGTTAATTTTAACAAAGATTGCTAATTTGACACATGTGTGTAGAACAAAAACTACTGAATGTGAATTATTGATAATTGCAAAATATCAACGTCTTTATGACTTCTTACCTTAGCAGTAAAGACCATTTAGACTGAAATGATATTAGCATACTTTGGTAGTGATTTCAAATTTTGTTCTCGTACTTCGTATATTGTTAGTGTTTTAGAACGTTATTTAAGTTGCAAAAAGCTTAAATTAATAAAGGTTTCTTCAGTCGTTTCGAGCACTTCCTTACGAAAAAGGTTGATGGTATTGTTTCTTTGTGCATGTATGCATGATACTTACAGCTCAGAGTGGATCTTTATTTAGCTGATACGACGGAAAATTGGAGGACACTTGAAGGAGTCACTACCCAATGTTGCCCGTGCAGTAATAATTCTTCAAGTACTGACAAGACGAAATACTCCCATCTCGAATCGCTTCGTATACAGCGAAAACTGTAATTTCATTTTTTATTTGGCGTGTTAATCTTGGCTATCAGTAGTCTCAACCCTCGTAATAGACTTTTATGCTAAGTCAGGCATACAAATAGGTGTATTGGTTTTTTAGTCTACATAACATTTTGTGGGATGGTTGAGTATATATATATATTACTATGCTTACAATCCTTCGCTGAACGTATCATGAGATGTCCATCTGATGCGCAATTGCATTGCAAAAGTGGCTTATATGTTTCAATGGATTCAAGTTTTTCATTTTATTGGAATACTCTTTACAAAAATTGTCTAGCAACTGTGAGAAATTATTGCAAATGTTTCAGAAAGCAAGCTCGGGATATGAGACATGCTGTTTTGGCTATATCCGTCCTTCTGTCTCTGCTAATGACCCTAGTGCTTTACTCTAAAATGTGGAGAACTGATCCACATTTGATATACGGTGAGGATTTTGACAATGATAGCCACAGCTCATATATAACTGCTGCAGGTGAGTTGTTAATGTATGGATGAGTGTTTGTGTATTCGCAACAGAAATGTACTCAAATCTACATACTAAATTAATTCATTCTCAGATCTGCTTTGTATGTTTGAGCAAACATTCTCATAAAACTCTCTAACTCTTTCCACAACTTATCATAGCTTCTTAATAAATGCTGCAGGTACTTATACTTTATATTAAACAATTATATTGTCATCAATTCTTAAGTTAATTTTCAAAATGCATGTACTGTAATAGTCATTGTCATCACGCAAGGTATAATTACTGCCTGATAACTTGTGACTTTGTTTGTGATTTGGTTGTATTGCACAATCACCTATTAGTGAATATTAAAGCCTTAGAACATTCTAGATTACTTGACTTGCCATAAATACTGGAACAGATTTTTAAAAGGGACATTCAATATTTCTAAGCTGTTCTGTAATCATATCACTTCTAATAAGACTGTAATAAGAATAAATACGCGATCCTCCAGACCTCCACAACACTATTTGCTCTCTTACTTGGATTAGCAAACAACTGGATTAGCGAGCAACTGGATTTACAAGCAACTGGATTTGCAAGCAACTGGATTTGCAAGCAACTGGATTTGCAAGCAATTGGATTTGCACGCAACTGGATTAGCAAGCAACTGGATTTTCACGCAACTGGATTAGCAAGCAACTGGATTAGCAAGCAACTGGATTAGCAAGCAACTGGATTAGCAAGCAACTAGATTAGCAAGCAACTGGATTAGCAAGCAACTGGATTAGCAAGCAACTGAATTAGCAAGCAACTGGATTAGCAAGCAACTGGATTAGCAAGCAACTGGATTAGCAAGCAACTGGATTAGCAAGCTGTATATCACTTGTCAGACATTTCTGACTGAAGGACATTTTCCAGACGCGTCACCTAATATCACTGGGAGACAGTTTTTGTGATATTTATTATATTACAGAAACTTGCTAGTCAACTACTCGCAACATTACAAGTTGTATAAAATTAGACAAACCAAAAGATATGCAAAAAATACAATCAATAAAATAGTCAAAAACATTTTGTTATTACTTTAAGGACTTACAAATGAAAATGTAGTATAGGTGATATAGTTTATCTTCAGTAGGTGAAGATAAACATGTTGCAAAACTTGCTCTAACTTACCCGGGTAAAGTTTACATTAGGTGAAGCTTACACTAATTTGCACTAGGTGTAGTTTAGCTTAACATATACTAGGTGAAGTTTAGCTTAACATATACTAGGTGTAGTTTAGCTTAACATATACTAGGTGGAGTTTAGCTTAACATATACTAGGTGAAGTTTATGTAACTTACACTAGGTAAAGTTTACACTAACTTACACTAGATGAGGTTTACACTAATTAGCACTAGGTGAAGCTTACACTAATTTGCACTAGGTGTAGTTTAGCTCAACATATACTAGGTGAAGTTTATGTAACTTACACTAGGTAAAGTTTATACTAACTTACACTAGATGAAGTTTACACTAATTTGCACTAGGTGGAGTTTAGCTTAACATACACTAGGTGCAGTTTAGCTTAACATACACTAGGTGTAGTTTTAACTAACTTACACTAGGTGAAGTTTACACCAACTTACAATAGGTGAAGTTTATACTAGTTTACCTTATATAGTTTATACTAGTTTACCTTATATAGTTTATACTAGTTTACCTTATATAGTTTATAATTGTTTTTACAATTATTTGCATTGCGGTTTCTATTTTTACTAGCCTCGTACTTTAGCTGTGAGCAACGAGCCAAATACTAGCTCAAACAAATTAAGACAAACAACATTTATTATGAACAATGTAAAAAAACTTGAAGTAAAAGAATAAAATTAAAAAACAACTGAAGTTAATAAAGTAATAATGAATGAATAGAAGGGTATTTTAATTTTTATTTGGTAATCTTCAAGCAGAGAAGTAGTGATGGTGATAGACGATGTAACTTTCTCAACCTAAATACTTCAAAGCTTATGTTAGCTTGTCTCACACAGTTTTTATTATTATTCACGATCAACTTTTAATTTTAAACGGCCTTCTAACTTTCATCTATGCAACTGTAATCAGAAGCTATGACGCCGTAAGTTGGAAATTACTTCAGGGATGGAGTCAAATATTTGCTTAAATTTCACATCATGTGTTCGGAAATTCATATGTTGAGGTGATCATAGGTGGAATGCTGGCTATAGAGTCGAACATTGACTTATGACCATCTCTACATACAAATTTTCTAACATACGATATAAAATATGAACAAATATTTATTACAAGAAAACAGGGATTTCCAACATACAACATCCAAAATTTCTCGAATCATTAGTTTTTCAGGTGTAAACCGAGCTGTTAGTAAAATATACCATGAAAATAATGGTTAAATATATTATTTAACCATGTTGAACTTTTTCTAGTGTAAGTTAGAGCAGGGTTGGTTTGATATATATCGCTTGATGTATATCATCGATATATATCGCCGATAGATATATTTTTGGGTAAAAAAATCGATATTTTTGAAAAATATCCATTTTATCATTCCGTTTTCACCTAACAACTATTGCTAACAGTCTAGAAATGTTAAATAACACCTAAAATCACCAAATAGTTGCATAGGGGCCTATTAGGCTTACCCAACACAGACAAACAAAGACTGCCAGACCAAGGCGGTGACATTGGCTGGACCAATTAATTAGTGTTTGAGTTGAGAAGAGTTTTTCAGATCTAAATTGTATTACTTCATATCAGTATCTCACTAATCTGATTATTTCATCTCATGTTAAACTGTTATATTTTATTGAATTATTGGAAGACCAGCCTGCTGAAAACCCTTGAAACTTCATAATCCATGATTTTGAATTGAACAATCTGACACCCAGAAACAGAATTGTAAGCACATTACACTAACTCACTGAGATGACAGAGTAACTCATCTCGTAGTTTTCTGTGAAAATCTTTCAACTAATAGCTTCAAAAGATTCTGGCTCAGTATAAAATCTATAAATATAATGATATAACTCTGACTGCTAGTGTTGAGTGTGTGTTTTCATCATGTGGACTGGTTCACAGCAAGTTGAGAAATCATCTCGGTGTGGTGAAGGCTGGCAAGCTGGTGTTTGTTTATGAATACCTAAACTAGACAAGAGTAGGACGTTAGAACATGCTTGGACTATCATAGTGTGTATTTACTATTTGCACTATTTTGTTTGCACTTAGCATTCATGTCATGATTTCAAATCCAAAGTTTGACGAACATTTTCATCTTTATAAATATTATTATTATACTAGGCCTACAATAAATCAAGTGTTTGGTATTAAACATTGCTGACTGGTCCCATACAGCCTGTAAAATACATCAATCACAATGTAAACACCAAACAAGTTCAACCTAGCTTCAGTTTTTTTCAAAAATGTCATTTGTTTCAAAAATATCATGAATATCAAAAATATCAATAAATATCATGATATATATCAGTGATATGATATTTTTTTAAATATCGATATTTTTGCCAACCCTGAGTTAGAGTAAGTTACACCTCATAGTATTTTCACGCTCTATAGCTGTACCTACACTTCCATTCATTTGTCTCTGAGGCACAGTAATTCAGTGACAATAAAAACCTGATTATCGATTATTACTTTATTGTTTATTTTTGCTTATACTTCAAGCCGTTACATTTGAATTATAGTTTTACCTGACTTTACGTTATGCGTTTGTTTTAATGCTGTATATATTTTGCTTAAAGGTTTCATCCTAGTTTTGGGGGGACTCTGGAATGAATTATATGTATTTTGGGAAAAAGTATTCGCTTCAACGTGCAAGTTACTACAGTACGTGCTCGTATAACGTAAATAATTCGTTCCAGTAACATTTACGTTGTAGGGATTTTACGTTGTAAGAACAGTAAACTACAAGTAAACTGCCTAATCCATTCCAAGATCTTTCCAAACTCACCTCTTTAGGCATGCAAAAAGGAAAAACTCGATTTAACTTTTTTTAATTTTGTGCCGTAACTGCTGCACTATTAGTTTGCATCGACAACTTTCATCCTTTTTATGATCAATCTCACTAGTTTTATAGACCATGATTGCGGTAAATTTACAATAACTTGATGGGAGCGCACATCTTCGACGTTCATTTACAACGATTTGTTTATTTTTCTAAACAGCAAAGTGTACTCTGCAAAGTAAAACTAATAACAAATGTTTGATAAGTCTACAATGAAGCAATCAACAAAATATTTTACAAATAGCGGTACTACCTGTTCGTCGTCTATCTGTATTCATGGGTCAAGGTTAGGATAAAAGAGAACTTTCGACGATACTCCAACTCGTGACATTTGGATTGGTGGACCAACGATGTAACACCTGCACCAATCGATCGCCTTTGTATTGATGAACAATGCGCAGCTACCCTATTCTATGTTTTGTTGACACATCTGGCGCTCTATCAAGACGAACTAGATTGTTGCAAAAGTTGTATATATAGCAGGTATAATACTATGTTGTTTTTCTTTCGCAAGTGTGGTGAGATAAGTTAACGTTCAAATCGAATTTGAGAACTCACCCGACTTGGCACTTTACGTTTGATGGAATTTTTTATGTTGTTTGGAACTTATTATAGTCTGTTCCAAGTCTATTGTACTTGAAACAGACTACGCATAGTAAGGTGACATGTATAGTTGCAGATGCTGCTTTGCCTTATATGTTCTAGCTACATTTCTATAACATATGACACTTTTATCTTGCAGAAGCATTCTCTAGCATTCCTAAAAAGTTCAGAAGGTTCGAAAAATCCCTGTGGCATAGAACAAGAAAAAAGAAAAAAACCAGCCAGCACACACCTCTTTTATCTGCAGAGAGAATGTCAGAGAATGATGTTTGAGGTATATCGAATGCTAACCATATGCTGAGGGCACCTGTGATATATGTCATTTGTAGCTTCTGGAATATTTTTATTATATTTATTTTTTTGTTCTGTTTATAACTACGAGTACATGAATAAAAATGCGAGAATTTGTATATCATTTTAATAAATAAAACCCAAGGAGATGTTAGGTAGTTGGGGTGATGTCATGCTGACTTGCACTGCGTTTGGCAGCGATAAACTCGTCTGAATATAACTTCTGCACAATCCCATCACCTGCATCGAGTAGTTCTTTAGAGACTTGTGTGATACAACTATCGAGAGCTTCATCCGCTGTCCTATAAATACAAGCAAGTGTTCTGATCCGAAAACAAAGGTCAAAAAGTTTGTCTGTTACTGACTGCTGGCCTTTTAGCTATTGCGCATATTGGCAGACAACTTCATGTACACAGACAAACATTTCAAATAATTCTTACGAACTGAAAGCCAAGAAAGGAAAGATTCAGCCAGGAAAATTTGAGCTTACTCATTTTTCTCTGTATTTATCATTCCATAACTTGAATATCATCGAGACCATGAATCCAAAACATTAACATATTTTAATCACATTACAAGTTTCATCAAGAAATCTCTGTTGGTTATTTGGGCTCTGGTCT
Organism: Watersipora subatra; assembly: GCF_963576615.1. Classification (NCBI taxonomy): domain Eukaryota; kingdom Metazoa; phylum Bryozoa; class Gymnolaemata; order Cheilostomatida; family Watersiporidae; genus Watersipora; species Watersipora subatra. Next base: position 9,325,912 of record NC_088710.1, on the reverse strand, counting down.
CATAATTTTTATAGTTGTAGTAATCCAATTTTGATTTTCAACAGTCGAATTGCATTCTGGATCATTGTGCACATTTATAAACCTAATAGCCAACATTGCAATTCGGAAGGAGGAAATACATACATACAAACAGTTGAACTGTAGCATGATTACATGGTATTAGGTGGTGAATGACAACACTAGAGCAAGTTTTTAAATGAGAGGCCATTGTAATTATATACTTTATGCTGATACTAGCTGAATGCCTGCATCTGCCCTACATTTGCAGCTAGCTCGTTATATTACACATGATCATCTATAACGCAATCATGAACTTGAAACATGCTAGTATTTTCGGAAGTATGCATAAGTATGTGCGCAATTATGTCATAGCATGGCATGGACAGCATAGTGTAGTGGATTAGCTCGCTGGTCTGCAAGCTTGGAGGTTATGAGTTCAAATCCAGTGAGAAGTGGATTTTTTGTTCCTAAAACTGCAGAAGTTGATGTAACCAGAGATTGCATTGAGGTGAGCATCAAGGCTTAAAATCATAACCCCAGTTGTCATGGAAAATAGAAGCTATCGGCCAGCCACTTTTTAGGAAAATATATCAACTGTACTACCTCACCCAGCTGCTTTATCCAGAACCTGAGAGGATAAACGCTAACAGATAGTCTACACTCTACATCATGTCAGATGCCATTCAAACACCATTCAAATTACATTGCACCCTATGATACCTGCAAATTACATTCCCGTCAGTGCTTGGCTCATAACTGCTTGACCAATTCCAAAGAAAAGGTTTACAAGGACATTTGTCATCATCAAATTTGCATATTTACAACTGACGCACACATAAGACTAATGAGCCGAAGAGTTTTAAGTTCACATGTGATTAATTGAACATTAAGTTGTTAGATGCACTCCTTCACTCAGCATTTTAGTGGTTCCTATAATCAGTTGAGTCTAAACTATGCAAATATTTAACCCATAAAATATTTATAGATGTTTTAAAAAGTGTAGACCATAAGACAGTCATTGTCGAAATGACTGACTACTAGAGAGAGAGAGAATGTTTGAAATTGATTTCTAATTAACAAATATAATGTGGCTTCATCTGCGGTGCTACCATCCTAAAGTTGCCAATGTTCATATTAGTATTACGGTATGGAAAATTTTGAAAAACTTTGAATATTACAGATACACGAATTTCTAAATAATTTCTTTGAGTTGTCTCACCCTTGGGTATGAATGACAATTTTCCAACACATGGCGTATGCGTTTTTAAGATAGCTTTTTCTTTGTTCCTTGGCAGGGCATTACATGATAGTTAATACAAGTTTGAACATTTTACTAATAAAAACCCAAAGTTCAACAGTTCTCGTTTGTAGCATACGACAGGCTAGAAGCTATGGTCTCGTCAGTTTATGGTCAGTAGTGAAGTCGAAATGCGTTGAGAGTAAACCAGACTAAATGACCTATATCTATGGCATGTTGTCTGAGAACTGGAGTTGAGTGGAAAAAAACATTAACCAAAATAGACACACAATATAATCAATATATTGTATGTTATATAAAAATTGTTCTTACTGTTTGGCAAAGTGCCAAGGATCAAACCCAGCGGAAGGTACGTGACTGCTATTTGCTAATGCCTTTTCAAACCTCTCCTTGCCATCTTGGATTGATTTGATTTTGTTTTCTGGTAGAGAAATATTCTGTTGAAAACGAGTAGAGCAGCCTTTCCTGTGCTCCTGTAAGCATGAGAGTGGGAATGCAAGAAAACTGCTGTACATCGAAATACAAATGAGCATGACCATATGTAGTTCATGCTCGTTGTCTAAAAATCTATTACAGCCATGAATCGAGCTAAAGAAAGCCTACATAATGGAGTTTATCCTTGTCTTGATATATTGAATGATGTAGCCATGCGCTGCTGTAAAGAGTTACGTAATATGTCACTTTCCTTTTTAAAATATTAAGTTCTACATTTTTATACGAAAGATTGCAATCATGCATCTACTTTTTTCCAAACAGGAAAATGATGAATAGTTAACAAGACAAAGATTTGGCAACCACCTCTATAGCTGGATCAGGCATCAATACATACAATATATAAATATATGCATAACAGATACATATTTCAGTCGGTGAGAGTTCCATCAACCTGGCTGTGTTTGCTACTTACATCTAGACTTACTCCAAAACTTCTATAACATTACCCACAAAAGGTAAGTACATCAACTAGCATCCATTTTATGTTAATGCTAATAATTTATAAGTTTATTCAAAGAAGTATTTTGCAAACTCTATTACTCACATTTGCTGACTGTGAATTGTGGGATGGACGGGCGTGGGGCTTCTTCAATAAAAGAGCACGAGGTGGATCAAATATCGCACCACCCGCTTCCCTCTCCTTACAATCTACAAGAAAGATCCTGCTAATTATTGAAAGTGAGATCAGTTGGAGCGGCTCAATGACAGGAGTTTTCTTATCTACAAATGTTACAACTCCGAAATAATGAGCTGAAGCCTCTAGTGTCTAGAGGTCTTACTCTGATGTGTCAGTCTAGAGTCTAGACTGGCACATCAGAGTAAGATTTTGAGTGAGAGGCTATTATAATTATATACTTTATGCTGATATGAGAAAAGCATTCAATAAACAGTGAAATAGTTTGACATAAGAGAACAGCAAACATCTCCAGCCATGGATGTTTCTCAAAGGAAGACAATTGTTAGCTTGTCAACGCAAAAGCTCATCAAAAAATGTACTGATTCCCAAATGATATGCCAGGTTTTCGTACTATTTCTAAATAAGTCAGCTTTGTTAATATTCTTACAAAAAAATCCAATGCTTTGATTTAGTTCACAAAACAATCATTCGCACATTCCACATTTACAAGCAGGAAGTACATCACAGAAAAACAGCTTGCAATAAACGAGGGGCAAATACTTTAAACTGTTGCAACTAAACTACACTTATTAAGAGTAGTGCAAACTAAAGGTCAAGTGAAGGTCAAAGTCTTTTAACAATAGCTAGTGTGCTCACAACACAAAAGGCGTGCAAACAAATTCCAAATTAAATTTCTTCCTGAATGCCTTAGCCTTAGCGCCTAGGTTTTGCACAGTCCATACAAATCTCCAGCATAAAATTAAATAACCACCTACCCGTCTGCTCGCCTAAGTGAATGAGTCCTGCGTCATCATACTTGGTAGATGCTGTCAGCCACCTGTGACGTATCTCTACATGCTCTTTCTAAAAAAGGATTCATGAGTTGCGAGCCTGGTGACTTGATGACCGGTCTGCCGATAATATAGCGTCAAAACAAAGGTATAATATATAAAAATAATATAAAAACAAAATATAAAAATAAATGTACAAAATTAATATCTAAAGTAATAAAGTTCTAATAAATAAAATAAATATCTAAGTATGAATAGAAAGTATAAATTTATATCATAAAACTATTACTTTATAGGCTATATTATATTATTATAAATTAAATACTAATAAATTAACTTAAATATTAATATTTCAATTATAATATTATAAGTTAAATATTAATTTTATTATAAAATTATAAAGTTGTATCTAAGTATAAATATCTAAATAAATATCTCGAGTTAATAAACTAATCTACCTTATATTAATAAATCATTGCGTGTCATTAAATCGTCAATGTCATTGCGTCTGTCTGTTAGTCTGTCTGTTTTATTTCATCAACTAGTAGAAAAATAACATTAAGCAAAAATAAAGATATAGTTATAATATTGATTACGTTAAACAAAATAATGAAGCTTAATTTCTATTGTTAAGGCGTGATGGGGCCCACATGCTAAGTAGCACTGTAGCTAGTCGAGGCGCTGGGCCCACAGGAATTGGCAAACTTAAACAGCAGGTCTTCTCTCTAGGATTCTAGGCTTAACAAATGGCTTTTCATATTAACTCTAAAACTGGTAAAAGCAGAGGTTTTGCGTAAGTCTATCGGACGACTGTTCCATTGTGATGGTACTCTGTATTCGATTGTTAATATGTTATTAACAATAACATATTAACTACAGTGTAAACATTATGCGCTTCTACATTTGTCGGTTGATTACATCCAAAATTTACACGGATATGTTCTGTACCTTCTGCCAGGTCACTAAAAATATTTGGTTTTAAAACTCCATCAGGTTCCTAAGAACCAGCCACATAACCACCAGCAGACTATCAGATTGAAAATGAAAGGAATCCTGGGCGTAACCGAGCTTACTGCGAGTAACAATAAAAGGAGGTTTTTATTATTACCTTCTCTTTTAGACAGGTGATGAGAAGCATAGGCTTGGCTATGCGTAGGTTGGGACTTAGGAATGGTGATAAAGGTGGCACTCAACCTACTCAACTTGAACTTAGGACTAGGTGAAGTTTAAACTAACTTTGCTCAAACAATTTTATTATTTACATATTTTGTAGTAATTTCATATTTCTTTTATGTTTTTTTAAACTTCATCTTCATTCTCCTCATTTTCACTGTATAAAACTGATGTTATGCAAACCTTCGAATCTCATATGTACAAAATTGAATGTATGAAATAAAATTTCAAACATATATTTCATATGTTTGAAATAGTATTCCACATAATATTTTTTACTCTATGTGAAAAATATCATGTGAAATCTTTTTCACATATTTAGAGAAACATGTGAAATTCGAAAAACTTTACTCGATCACAAATCCATTTTTACTCGATCAAAAAATGTGCCAACAGCTTGATTTTTTTATTTTTCATGACATCGATTTGTAATAAATATAGAAAACTATAAAATAGACACTCAAAGTTGGCTTGAACATAGGACTGAGCTGAAGGCAGAAAATTGACATCTATTTTTAACATAAGATGAAAAAGAGAATACTCGACAAGAATTGCAGAAACTATGTTTGTCAGACTATATTGAAACAATCCCTACATCTTATTAAACTAGGTAAACTATCTCAATAGTAAACATAAATAGAAACTACACTGGAGTCGCCCAAATTTTGTGTGATCTGGTAGAGGGATTCATAAGCTGATAGCAGCACAAACCTGCATCTCATCCAGTCTGTTTAGCATAGTCTCAAGTAAAACTCTATCATCTGGTGATATGAAATAACTATCTTCCTCACCACAATCCTGGCTATGTATATCAAACCAGGCATTGCCAGTCTTCACATCTGGGGTGCTATAAATAGCCGGTGAACTTGACTCTACCTCCGACAGGTTGGAATGACTAGTTTGTCCCTTGGCTGAATGTTGGTGCTGTTCATCAGAGCTCATGACTCTGTTGTACCGAATCTAACAATATACAGCCTTCTGAGAATGAAGTGATGAGATAGCGTAATGACTTTAAGCATGACATCGCTGACAACAGTGCTGACAGAGCCAAAGTGAGGGTAAAACAATTCTCTATTCCTTGAATGATGACACGAGGTGAGATAGGATAGCAGACAATCAGTTTCATGGTGATAACAATCCCTAAAACTTTACACTCAAAACTTGTGACATTTTACAGTTGAAACTTAATTGTACTTGGAGTTGTCATACCTTTGCTAGTAATAGAGTACTTAATCTAGTGCAGTGAACGCATGTTATCTTCCCTTGTCACCAATTGGTGTGACACTGTTTATGCAACATTTCTGTCAATTCGGCATGCACTTTACTCTTGTTAAAGGCAGCCTTTTTGGATGATAAAATTTTTCAAGAAACCTAGGAAAAGATCTCCTTGAACTGTTAAAATGCCAACAATTTGTACCAGATGTTCTATCAATAGAATAAAAATAAATAGGTAAAGATCACAGTAAAAAACATAACAGATGGTTGGGGTGTTATTTTTAGTTATTGTTTAAAAGATGGCAAAGGAACAGTTACTAGCTACTAACTGTTGGAGAGACAGCAGAGAAGTCAGCCTCAGGCCTTTGGTAATCGCCTCGTGAAGCTCTCTGTAGTGCCACTGGTGAAATCTAAAATTTACAAGAACATTTTTGGTAACACAGTATCTCAGACTAAGATTTCAGATTATTACCAAAAAAAATTGTTTGGTTTCTTACTAGTACATGTATAATATGACAAAGAATCATTTATTGTTCTTTTACGATGTAAAACTGGCATAAATGTAAAATGTGGGTATACAGTTAATTCTCTGGTACGGTCAATGGCAACATGAACAACACCTTGAGTATCAAAATACATGTAGTCCATTTCAACAGTAAATGTGGTTTGCATAGTAGCCACGATGTATCTATGCGCCTACTTCTGGTACAGAATACTTATCACCTGCGTAAACCCAGACATCAGTATGCTGATGTCTGATGACCCCGCATCCTGACTACACCTTATCCACACCTTCAATGATGAGGAAAGTCATTAAAAGAAAATAGCTATTTAGTAAAAAAATTGTTGAGCTCCCAAAAAAATGTGATAGAACATAAACCATTCCTTATATAAAACGCTTTCCATAATCGTTTCCAACCCCAGGCTACTAAAAGCTACAGGCATACTGAAACATGCCACAGTTCATGGGTGTGTTTTCGACATAAAGCATCTTGAGTTACACTTCTGAAAGGAGATTCCTGATAAAATACTAGTCACCGGCTGACTATTTGGTCGAGCAAGTCGTCGATGCAAAAGGGCTGCCAATATTTACCTCTATTCCTTACAAGGCTCGCACTCTTTGCCGAGAGTCAGCTGTGTGTACAGTATATTTAGTATTTTAATCTTTACTATAATAAGAGCCATGTCTGAAACCATGATTGGATGTTGGTAAAAAAGATTACTTCATACAAGATTCGAACTCATGACATTTGGTTTGGCAACCGAACACGTTAACAACGGTGCCAATCGACTGATTTTAAGGATTTTTGAATACTTGAGCACATACTTATTCTAGTGCTGGGCACGAGTACTAAAACTCGTTGAACTCACGCGTTCATCTTCTCTTGAATCTCGCGTAATAGAAATTTTAAGTATTTCGATCTTGTGTGTTCGTGTTTTGACATGCGAGTTCGAGTTTTGGTACACGAATCCGTTGAGTAGAGTGGAAAAAACTCAGTCTATTGTGCCCTGCATTATGAGCACAGTTTAACAACTTGCCTGTTAACGTGGCGAGCACGAATATCAGTCGATAGAAAATAGTAAAAAATAATTAATTGAAAAGACTTATAATTGCATTGTAAATTTGAAGATATGTTCGATGTTTGGAAATTTTAGACACGAAATCCGTATCAACAAACCCGATACCCGAAAAACCCGTTGGCCAAAAAGTACTCGTGCCAAGCACTACTAGCTACCCGATACTCAAAAAACTCGAACGGAGAGGGGCCAGTCTAAACTCGTTGGCCAAGAAGTACTCCCAACACTAGTTTTATTGGCACACCTGACAATCTCTTACGGCACACTAGACTGCCAGGGTACTAATTCAATATAATACTGCAAAAGATAGAAAACACGACTATTGTCCAAGAAGATTGAAGGGAATGCTAAAATAAGTCTTAAAGTAGCAGATACAAGAGCGGTAATGTGATGAAGAAGCACAGAGACTCCTAGATAGTCGCATGATAAACTAATGAACATAACTAAAGATTGTAGATACAAACCTCTCTGTGTGCATATGCAGGCTGCCTCGTGTCCTTCTCCCTCACATCTAACCAGCTGGTTGGATCAACAGAATGTAGATCTGCTGCACTACTGCATACATAAAATAAAGTTTAATAAATGAAAACAAACTAGCGTAGACTAAGATGTTTGGATGTGGTAGGGTTGTGCCTGCTTACCTCCCTTTCTTCGCTTCATTCATTCGCTTCAGGAATTCATTCGCATTTGGTAGCCAAGGGGATTGTTGTGACTGTAATATAGACGTATTCATTGAATCAGTTTTCTCTAAAGAGAATAGTCGAGAGTTATTAGAACAGTCGATAGTTATCAAGACCGATAGTGTGAAGACCGCAGTTGAAACTTGTTATGTCACTACTTCAGCAGGCACGGGTGATATTTACCTCGCTACAATCCATGACTAGCAGTTGGCATATGAGTACGGTGCAAAATACAAATAAAATAATGGCTCGTTGGTAACAGGTGCAGTCAAATCTCTACATATAAATTAATTCATTCAGAGGTCTGCTTCGTATGTTGAAACCGTTGTATGTTGGAGCACATGCTTCTATAAGAATATTTCGTTAAAGGCAAATCGTTTAATTCATCCAATGTATGAAAACCTATGATAGTTTCTTGATGAACACCGCAGGTAATTACACAGTTATGAAAATGCAGATGATACTACATAATCAGTAGCTTTTTCCTATTTATACCAATAGCGGATTATGACATGAATACAGTGATATTTGAATTGCTTATAGCTAAATATTTTAAATAGCAGAACAGAGCATTTGGTTGTTATTTTTTGTTTTGCCAGTTGAGGGAAAAATCTCATTACCGAAACCCTTGAAGTTCTGTTTATGGAACAAAACATTTTCTTTGTGTGATCCCTAGTGAGGTTGGTCTCCCCCCCCCCTAATAAAGTCCTTTCAACTAATGAAGTTATTTCCCCTAATAAGATTGTCTCCCCTAGTGAAGTTGTCTCCCCTAGTGGGATTGTCTATCCTAGTGAGGGTGTCTCGACTATATGAATATCTTGATAGTGGTGGATGTGTGAAGACAAATATATCATTATTGCTTTGTTATGACACAAAACGTATAGTTCCACAATACATGTAGTGCCAGAAAACATGTTGTGCCGCAGTACATGTAGTGCCACAAAACATACCAAGAAAATCTAGTGACAATTGAAGCCATGAACAATTTTTTACAAAGAATCCTTTCAAATAGGTACAAAACAATTCTTTATCCGTTGCAAGCTAGACTTAGATATTGTATAAGCAACGACTTACTATACGGGGTCTCAATCCTTCTGCCTCCTGTAGATGAAGCTCTGGCTCAACGTAAACATAATCTGGATCATACGGATTAATAACTGGATGTCTCGGTAGCACCTGACCTTTGCTAACTGGATGTCTAGGCAGCGCCTGACCTTTACTACGCGCTGAAGGTCGACGAGTCTTAGTTGCTGGTTTGGACAGACATTGACGGTAAATTCTTTCTCTATCTATTCGGGCAGACTCTGCTCTTTTAGATGGCTTTACAAACCTCACACCAGCAGCACGGGCTTTACGTGATTCTAAATAATACAAAACTGAACTTGGAATTCCATCAGACATCAATTTTTTAATCAGTATCACTTACTCTACCAGTAGTAGAACCTTTTCCCTAACATTACCTCTGCTGCATCTTTAGCCAATGCCACTGTCATATACTGTTGTTACCTAAATGATATATATGTTTCTATCTATGCATATAAATCTCAAAGTCTGTCATCGTTCGATCCACCCAGCTATAGCTATTAAAATCTAGGAATGAAAGATCCGCTTCATGCTGGATTTGATCTCAGAACCTCCCTATTCACTAAGCAATAGCCTAACCAATTAAGCTACGTGAGATGCAATGCGTTCATTTGGCGATATGAGTCGTTATCTCCGTTAAAATATGTATAATAGCACTCTGCGTTACGCAACGTCACTAAATCCTGCTCTCACGGCTCTTATTAGTAAGTTTAGCAATACGGATAGTAGCTTACTCAAGTTAGTCATTGGCAATGTGCCAGGCTCATGGCAAGCACCTACATTACCTGCCACTGTTTATAAGCTATTTTTTAATAACGCCAGGCATTCGGCTAGTTGTTGTACAAAATAGATGTTTGGTAACTCCGCATTATTTAAATGGAATATTATTATAATAATATGTAATTAATATATTATGTGAACTACTATTATATTACATTTGGTACTGAGGGTGGAAATTGGCAGCCTATCAATGTAACCATATGTCCGATGTAACCATCGAGTCCACATTAAATATCACTTTTTATAACATGTCACGGGTATTTAATGACTTGGCAGCAACGATGTCTGCAAAATTTGTGAAACAGGACAGATCTTCACTTTAATCAGCAGTAGCGCAGGTCGTAAAAACACTAATTGTTGTCTTTGTAGTCATGTAGCGGACTGTCTGTTCGACTAACTAGAGCTTAATGCTACGAACATCGTATTATTATAATCACATCGTTCTCTTACTCTGAGGAATTTGTTGAACTTTGTTCAAGATAGCCTAATATTCATAACAAAAACAATTCCTCCCACATGATTAGTTACAGGTGTATGGTTAACACACCCCCTTTTAGAGAGCCTATAGCTAAGGAACTTCAGTCTACTGTATGTAAGCTGTCTGTTAATATGAGAAATATAGTGCAGCTATTGTAAGAGCCTGAAAGTCAGCAAAGTTTAATGTTAATTCAATGTTTATTTGTCTTTATCAAAATTATGTAAATAACACAAAAACTGCAAATGAAAAATCTTTCGATTTTAACAGTTTAGAACAATTAAACTGTGAAAGCAACTAAACTTATTTGCTTTATTTATATGTGTTAGTCTGTGTAAATGCTTCCACAATTTTTGACCGATATCATCCAGACTTCACGCGCATTATCCGGGCCTTCAGCCAGGCCACTAAAAATATTTGGTTTCGAAACTCTATCTGGTTCCTGAGAGCCAGCTTATTAAACACCTACCCGCAGGCTACCTGATTGAAAATAAGAGAAATCTCAGGCATCGTCAGGCTTTTTGCTAGTGATTTCTAGTTTTACCATATATGGCTATATGAAGTATTACATAATCAGCAGTTAATGGTTAGTCAGCAGTATTCAAATGCGTCTCAAGCCTACTTCCCATTTACCCCGCAAGCACCAGTGGCAGGGTGGCAGGGCTATCGGCGGTGAAATGGGAACCTACACGCCAAGTACCGCCGGAAGTTGCAAGAGTTCAGCGCCGTTGAACTTTCGCAAGGAGCTGCAGGCAAGTTTCCCGAAATGTACTGAACATGTGAAGGTCAGCACTTTCAAAACGGCATAGCGAGGGGCCATTTTTATGCGATAACCAGCAATCCAGCTTTATGTGAACATAAGCTGCCAAGACTAGCGCCGCAAGTGTATTGCTGCACGAGCTTATCGCCGGGTTCTGGCAGCCGGTGTGGCAACCATGCTTAAGTGAAAAGGGCAGACAGAAGAAGACAAATCTGAAACTTATTTTAAAACAAATTAAAATACAAGTGAGTTATCACTGTGTATAGCTTCTTATATCGTCATATCAGGCTTGTAAGGAATCGTTCGAATTGATCTATTACTAGTATTAATTATTGCTATTTAATAGGTACCCTGACAGTATAGTGTGCTGTGAGAGATTGTCAGATGTTCCAATAAATCACAGAGAATCAATACGAGAACAATTATTCAACACTTTTAGAAGGTGGTCTATTAGTGCAGGTGTAAGCGTGTTGGTCTACCGCGCTGAATATTGCGTGTTCAAATCCCGTTCTTAACAATCTTTTATCTGAACCTCCAACCATGGCTTCAGACAGACGGACGGACAAACCCACATTATAGTAAAGATTCCAAACAGTCAAGCAAAGACATTAGTGACAGCAAATAGCCATCATTCTAAAAAAAAGAGCGAGCCACTGTGAATCAACCTTTAGCATATTTGGGCCAAAAATTTTCCTGCAATGACAATCTATGACAGGTGTGGCCAGTGTATCATCAACCTGTAGGACACTTACTGCTAGCGAACCAAAGACAACCAATGTAATACTCATTGTGAGATATTAGATGAAAACTAAACATATAACAAGCTGGTGCAGGACCTCAAAACATGGAAAGCTCAGTTTTTTAGATTTTTATCGGCAGTACGCAGCTGGCACTAGCCAGTACAGGTAAAACAATAAAAACTCACTGGTGGGTGTAGACAGTCTTCGTTTGTTTCTGTTTCTAAATGCAGGACTAGAAAAATTGTTGCTATTCTGTACTTGCAACAATTGTTGCATGGCCATCTTATGAACATCCTGTAGGAAAAGCAACAGGGATCATTCTATGACTCATAGAGTTAAAATGATATTACTACTTGAGCGAGTGAAAGCAAATCTCTGTGCGTATTATGCATACAGTCAAACCTCGACTCGTGACCACCTTTACATAGTAATTCTCAACATATTTAAGAACATATTTGTCTCTACATACAGAGCAATTTCCACCATTACAATTCCATCAGTAAAATTTGAAGTTAGCAAAAATGCGACGTAAAATGTGATAATAATAACAATATATAAATGAAGTTTATTTAAACTATATCTAGTCAAAGTTATAGTAAGTAGTGCTTGGTATTTTAATGACATAGTTTTAGCTAGTATTTGTCTCAAAATACAAGTTAATTTATATCATAGGATGTCTGAAATTTCTCGAAACATTACAGTTTTTACGAAAGAGTTTTTACGAAAGAGTAAAGAAAACTGAAACCAGATAGTGAAAACAGTAAACAAATAAATACACAGTCAGCATAAATTATAGGGTAGGTTAGAGTAAGTTATGCGTCACTCACTCCAGCACTCAGCCTAACCTATATCGAGACCACACTTCTTTTTACATGTCTCTCAAGGTGAAGCAACAATAAAAACCTCTTTTCACTGATAATTACTCTATTAAATTATATTTCTATGTTTTGAAATTTTTACAATATATTTCTTTTAATACTATATGTAATTACTTAATCATTATTTTTTATGTTCTGGAGCAGATTGGCCAAAATATGATGAATTTTTATACATAAACAGATTAAGTTTGTACATCGAAAACAGACTGGACTCCTGTATCTCCAATAGCACTTGTCTACCTATAACATGTAGCGCACACCATCCATGTAATAAACCCTGTTATCCTAATGGACTTCCAACAAGACTGGTAGAACAGGATGCAGTTTTATCATAGCATAATGTCAACCTATTACTGCCATTTCACCAATGTATTAATAACCTTTTTTAATTTAGTAAGCTTTAAAATTGCATTTCTACAGTAGTTTTAAAGTTGTGCCAGTTTTGAGTAGATTTTTAAACAGCCATTTACAAACATTAAGTTTTTATCGATTTATAATTACTAGTCTATATACTTCAACACAAAATATGCTTATGTTGCGTAAAGTTAGTATCATACTATATACATAATAAATATTTAGTATGCTGCTTTATACTCTATAATGTAATATATACGTATATATATATATATACGTATATATATACGTATATATATATACATATATATATATATAAAATTTATTAAGAGCTGAAAACTTTTAAAACATTTTACTACTTAAGGTTTCATGGTTGCTACCATTCATCAGGTAAAATTAAAATGATATATATATATATATTACATTAAAGAGCATAAACATTTATAAATTCAATAAAGGTATAATTAAAACATAAAAACCACATCTATTTATAAGGTAAGACAGTGAGCTTTCCTATTTCACAGAACTAGTCACCTAGTAAACTTCCCATTTCTTAGCACAAAGTGTGGCAAACTTCTCAGAAATGAGAACAATCAAAGAGTTTTAAAAGGTTTCTGTAGAACACCTACCGGCATGTCGAGTGCATCTTTATCGTCAAGCTTCTCTCGCAGGACCCCATCAGTCTGTACCACGTGTGTGGAATACGCTTTTTTGCTTTTCACTGAGCATACAAACATACAGTGTACATCGGTTAAATGTCTAACAAATATCAGGTTTGTTTCTTTTAATCAATTCAAAATTCCTGCAAGTTTATATTTCTTATTGCAACATCACAGTACTCCTACCTATGTTTAGTCTGAAACATGTAGCTGCGCACACATTACGTTTGTCAATACATGCATTAACCCGCATTACCTATTTTCAGGCCTCTGATGTAATTTTTTTTAATGATGTCTGATAGATAATCTTTGTAACTGATCATCTGTTGCAATACCTAGTAAAATATTGGAGTTGTCTTGTATTTAAACTTTCCTAAATCGATTGCTGTAATTAGGAGTTGTCCTCTCTTAGAGTTGTCCTGACTGCCTACCTTTAGGAGAGTGAAGCTGTTTTGGTTTCCTATTTGGATGAAGCTTTTTAGAAGAGACATCTCTGACCGGGGGAGAGTTTCCACTGACTAAAACAGAAATGAATCACAACAGTTGGCACTCAAGCTAGATTAACTCCTCAAGCCATTGCACAACTGGACTTGTAGTAGAAGTTAATAAAGACAAAAAATAGGAAGTACTTTTAGTTTATCAGACAGGTGTCCGGATATTTACCACACACGTGCCTGCTAATCTATTGCCATTCTATAGATAATTTCATTTTTGTGTAATACGTAATACAGTGACACCCATGCTGTACTGCATTACACAAAAATTACAAGTATTACACAAAACTGAAAAAATACATTGAACATAAAAATGAAAATATATTTGTGTACTTTTGTAATTTTCTCCTATCCATGCATTTAATTGTTACAGACTGCATGCAGGCATGATGGATGAGCTGTTCTGGTACGAGTCACTGCTGACTTAGTGAAGAAACTGAAGCCATTGAACATGTCTGAAAGCAGTCTTTGTCTGATAAAAGTAATTTATACTCATGCATTTGAGAAAAAAGAAAAAAAAATTATCTACGGACATAAAATCATTTTTAGATACCTTAGTATTTCAATACACGGTAAAAGTAAAAAAGCTCTAAAATGTTCGATTTGCAAAAAATTACTGCAACTTCCAAGAACATTTGAAAATTTAACAACCACTCAAATCAACTCAGGACGTAGTGTCCTTATGATATGATTTTGCAATATATTTCTAAGAAACAGAAAACAAAGCTGAAAAACGCGCAAAATATAACTCCTTCCCTCGTACGATAGATAGTAGTAAAGAACCAATCCTTTTGTCAGTTTCGGTCTCACAGCAAATCAAAATAATTGTCATTATTTCCCAGTTGCAGGAAATGAGACTAATAAATTTTTATATTTAATCTGGACATAGTTTCAATGTCTCCAGTGAATTAATCACTGGGGTAATAAAGTACTGTATAGTATTCATTACCTGTATATTGTAAGAGTTATCATGTTACCTGAGGTCACGGCGGACTGATGACCACAAGTGTACAAAAGCCCCTATTATGTAATGCTGCCAAGAATGCTAGACTTTTAAAGCAAAACAGTTTAAGGATATTGAAAAGCTAAGTAGGTTGGCATGTGCGAATAAATAAAATTGAAAATAAGAGCTTTTGTGGTCTAAATTAAATGAATATTTTGTATAATTTAGCAAAACATACAAAATATTTTACTAAAATATTTTACTTTTTTCGAGGCAGTAACAGTTGACTAATCTGCCATTTTTTTTGTTTGGCAGAGGAATTAATTAATTCAAATACCCTTCTTGCCACCATAGACCTTTTTTGAGAACTGAACCCCAACCCGGTTTCCAGAAGTTATGCACTCTAGACCGCAAGTAAATAAAAATCTATATAATATAATCTATCAAAATATTAACGATAAATAGTAAAACCTTATTGTACTTAATATGAATACACGGAATAAAAACAAAATAACGCGTTTACAATAGCTAAAAATGGAAATTTTTGCGTATGCAGTTTTTCAATGTTTAAAAATTCTTTGTTTAAATTAACATAGAAATAATATTAAACTTTGCTGACATTTGAGCGACTGGAATAGCTACATATATATAAAATTTCCCATTTTATCGACGGAAACTTTTCAGCACTACGTTTCGTAAAATTTGAGTTTGATAACACTCAATACCTTACATACTTTAGTACTCCATGACTAAACTTGTGTCACATAATACTCAGAACCTAATACTGTCAAGAGCAGACCTCAGACACAAGCATGCTATGTTCAAATGAACAGGACTAATATGGAAAGCAAGGTACAACTATTTGAACACTAGCAATGCTACATGACTTTAACCACAATTTGATCAGCTGCTTTCAATAGACTATATAAGCGCTATCCTCAGCTTCTAAGCCTTCCCATAAGCACACAAAAAGGTCAAGATGTCATTGTTTTTCAACTACCATGTTGAGCAGAGCGCAGGCTAAACATGGATATATGCTGTAGGTACAAAAACTGTGAAACCATGGTTATCATTCAGGCTAAAAACAAAAAGAGGTAATACCTGGCAAGTGATGCAACCTCTTCGTTGGTGAAAGTTTCACTTTAACTGGCTTGGTGTAGGGAGGCTTTGGAGAGAGTTTGGCTGCTGTTTGTTTCACTTGCTGTAAGAGGTTGGTTGAATGCGTTTAGCGTATCATGAACACTACATAAGCTATGACAGCCGAATAATTATTATAAAACAAACATGAATTTCATATCTGTATTATTATTGGCCACTGTCTATCCTTCTGTCCATTGAACTGTTTGCTTTTTCTGTCACAAAAAAACGGAAAATAAAGATTAGAACAATTATTTTGAGGCATCAAAAGGTGGCTGACTAGCTTAGTTAGTTTGAGCGTCAGTCTAATAAACTGAATGTCATGACTCAATGGGCCCCATTGGGTCATAATAGTCATTTCATTATATGCGTGTACAGAATTTTGTGATTGCGCAAAAAGTTTACATATAGCCCAAACAGCTACTGATATAACACAAAAATACAAAGCTTTGACATCCACGCTGTACTGCATTACATATTACTGACAATTTAACATTGATTTAAATTTTTAATCACAATATTGCAGGTCTGTTATACCTGGTTTCAGAGGTTTTGAATTAATCAGTTGAGACTTGGGAGTTGTCAGCTGACTATGATTTCAGAGCAGTAAATTTCCCGTAAACATTAATCTACGCGATAATGCCATTATATGACAGAGGTTACACTAGCCAGTTTATTGAAATACATGAATTTGTACACCAATTCTCACTGATAGCATCAAATACTTGTCTCTTTACTAATCCAGTGTGAGTTATATTTTGTTATCAATCAAGCAATTAGTGATAAAAAAAGCGCTTTTGAACAACCGATGAAGAAGCATGTTAGAAATATAAAACATCTATCTCGTGTTTAACTTTTCTTTTGACGTAGTCAATTTTTTAAATTAAACTGAAATGACAAAGATAAAAATCCCCCTTTTGCAGTGATAACTTTGTACCGTTCTCTCGAGCTTCAAGCCTTGCATAAATGACTAAAAAATAAGGCATCAAATTTAGTATTTGTAACAATTATTGTTTTAAAACAATCATCAACGAATGTATGCTCATGAAATCTGAACACGCGCCTACAATAAACACTAATATAGGCTATTAAGATTTTCTCAAGTTGACAACGATTAGACTCAAAGTGAACATGTTCAACTTTCACAAGCTGTATATATAAATCTAGGTGTTTGTTTGTCCCTTGTATGTCCAGTTTATAACGATTAGTTAAAATACGCATGCTGGCAACACTTGAACTTCTAGAAGCAGACTATTAAAAGGATGCTTGAAATACTAGAAAAAAAATAGGTGGTCTGACTTCTCCAACAACAGCGCTTGCAGTTCGATGTATCGTGAGAGATCATCATGTATAAGCGATAATAAGCGCAACTTATTCCAAGCCATAGCAAGGTGGCTGCATTTAGTAGCGGTGCGCTGGGTTTAACAGCCGTGCATCCGAATGCACAGATGTGATTCTCACGATGTACAATCTTTTTTTTAACGCCCGGACAGAAGGATGGACACGTCTCTTAATATAGGAAAGATTTAGACTAGCTTAAGTTACTCAAATTCATACAATTCATGTATACGAGTTGATAAGTTACTCAAAAACTTTGTATTAAACGTGCAACGCCGGCCACTGGGTATTCAACCATTTAAAATATAACAACAAAAATATGTAACTCCGTATTGTCTTATCTTGATCAAGTTATTTCATGAAATCATATTTTTGGTGCACTTCCAGATAAAACGTGAAATATTTTTGAAGTATACCAGCATTCCATTTTGTATTCATCAAGATATACTGAATGGCTCAAGGGTCAGAGCACAGTTATAGTTGTAACTGCACAGACAGAGCAGCTGATGTTTTATAGGAAATGCTAATACCACAGACCAAATCTTAAATATTAGTGGAGCATCATAAGCTACAACTACGTAATAGTTTAGATAATTGAAGAGTCAAAAATGTGAAATTTACTGTATAAAGTATAAAGTATAGCAGGCATAAATGAGGGATGCCACTTTCTTCAATTTCAGAATCGGGAGTCATTGTGTCTCGCAGTTAAACATGTAAAGGTAGTTAGTATGCCATTACACTATTGTGACAACATACCCCAGCATTTTGCTGTCTTAGCAAATCCCTCTTGGCTAAAAATTGAGCTTCCTTGAGCCTTGCAAGGCTTAAGGTTTTGAAGCTAGCGCTCAGCTTGTCTTCTTCGTCCTCAACAGTAACAGGAATTACAGGCGCAGAACTGGCTTTTTCTATCGTAATTGGATGTGGCTTTTTATGTCGAACAGATAACTTGTTTACATCGTACGGCTGGTTAAGATTAAATCTGAGCTGATTGTAGAGTTGCCCTGGTTGCATTTTTTGTGATATATAGTCTACGATGTGTTCGACCTGTTCAGTCGTCTCATAAATTATGGTTTATCTGAAACGAACAAATTTCAATGCTGAAAGTATACTGCACCTTTCTAGGGGCTTAGTTAAACCTCAAACCAAAAATGTTAGATTTCGAAAGGCTTATCTACTCGTTGACAAACGAGTTCACCAAACGATTCTCAACCCGTTGAATATACACGGGAGTGCTCTTTAAGTCTTCAACATCGAAATGGGATAAAAGACTTGACTCAGCAATTGTTGCGATAATAATATAATAATAAACATAATATTAGTGTTGCACTTTACTACCGACCACATTATATGTGATAAAATTGATTATATACAAAAATATTTAAAAAATGGCAGAAACTACAGTAACTCTCATCAGTAAAAACATTCACAAAAAATGGCTTGAGCAAATGGTGAAGTGGGATAAGCCAAATGGCAAATAGTGTAGTAGTATTAATTAAGTGCAAGTGACATTTTAATGCTGGTAATCGTGATCTCCCCAGACCGCCAAGGACAGCCACAGTGGACGCTCGCGTAGTAAACGAGTAGATTAAAAACACGAACTAAATTTAGATTATGATCACACCTCGCAGTTGGTACCCCTCCCCTCTGGCTGGCCAGTCCCTACCTTACTGATCTGGTCGGACACTTTCTAAAAGACTGGTACACGGGTAATTGCCTACGATCTTTATCATTACAAATAGCACAGACATGTTGCTTCTTAGCTTTCTTATATGTGCTAGTTATTTAAAGTACATTTACATACCGACGAAATTAAATACAGAAGATTATGCTAGGCTGCTTTATAACAATAAATAGGCAAAAAGGATTAAAACCGTCCTTTGTTATTCAGCTATAAGAATAAATGTACATGTACTATTTCTTATTCAGAAAAAGCAATAATTGTTTGTTGAAGCCGCATTAAATATCTTAGCTATTACCCGCTAAAATGGTTAACTTTCACAAAACCCACTCATCCTGCACAAACTAAGACACAAAAGCTCTACAGCATAACTGCATAAATGTGTGCCAATTGTCAGATGAATGATAACTGCAAAAATAATCCCTCTTACAGTGGACAATGTGCTTCTTACAACAGACAAAAAGCAAGGTTTCAGATACTGCATAAAACTAACCCTAAAACAACAAGTGTACAACAGCACAATAAACATATTACAAACCTATATCATAATATTAAAACTGTGAGACATGCAAATCATAGAGAACAATATTGTAATCCATATGATACTATAAGTTTTATCAGCAAATTTAGGGATTTCTGCGTGATCTTACCTCTTCAGGACAAAGGACAGGGCACAATTATACAAAAATAAATTAGTAAAAATGTAGTTAATAGTAACCTTTATTCAGAAAAACTATTAAATAACCCAAGAACGGACATTGCGAGAATTAAACAACTGCCGAAACGCTGCATGTGCCGCTAAAACAAACAATGCTCCATTCGAAACATCCGCTTCGCTTGTTGTTCGCTGGGCGACATCTGTATCCGTTTCCGTTTTCTGCGAACTTCACACTAATTGGCTGAGTAGCTAAATCTGTTGCCCTTATTGGTTAGATGTCTTCCTCGTTTTTGATACGGTGATCGACTGATTAGTATTTTGCACAACTTACTACTAGCGTGATCTGAACGCGCTATGATCGTCAAAAGTTCATGATCTTGCTTATCACCCAAAGATGAGAATACAACGAAGTAGTTGTCATTAGGAATTTATATCACAATGGGCAATAAAGAAGTGAAGCCAGTCACCGTCTCTTACGACGATGCGGTAAAAAGGGGTAGGTTCCAAAAAGATAAATTCTCAGAATGTTCAGTGATTGATTTACAAACTAAAAAAATAACATTGAAAAAGCGACTTCAATGTTTTTTGACAGAGTAACGGATAAAAACTGTTGAATTGTACACCTAATTATATGCGTCAGCGCTTATTAAAGAAGAGAGACGCGGAGGGGAGGGGAGAGAGTATCAAAAAGCAAATATTTCCAGAATGTTGGCTGTTCCAATTTTACTCAACAATTAAAGATGGTAACCTTGGCTTATAGGCTTTGAAACACAAAACCTCTTGTAGAGGGTGCATGTTGGTAAACTAGACTTTCATTTTGCATTTTATGCTGTTTTATTGCTTTTAAATGCTATAGGTATCCTAGGTTTATTTACATAAATCATAAAATTTGACTTATGTAGTGCATTTACCCATTTTAAGTTGCCAAGTGATTAAGTTTAAATTGTTGCTGTGCGAGTCTAGTGAATGTATTTCTTATGCATTTAGTTGCTGCCTCACATTTGTTCATGCTACACTGTAGTGACTGCTGGAGAATTAAGTAGACTGAAAGAGACATTCAGACGAGTTTGTCCTGGTAATTCCATGAGCTTAAATGTGTTCATGAGAGAAGTTCTGGGAGAAGGCGTACCTCATGTCATAGCTGAGGTATGTCAAGTTTGTCCAGTTGCATTTTGTTATTTAGATATGTTCAGGTCCTATTAGGGATCTGAACAAATCTATGCTGAAATGATCATCTACGACTATCAATCTTTTCATTGAATAAAAATCCTTAGTCAACATTAAATGTGAGCTCAATATAATGAATCTTCAATCATATGTATTTTAGAGAGTAATTATACAAGTATTAAATAATGGTCAATAAACACAGTTGTAAATTTATTCACAAAATTTTTTAAAAGTAGTAATTATTAGCATTATATTTCACTTGCTTTAAAAATATTATTTGTTTCTTACCATGAGGTTTATTGTTTTGGTAGACATGGTTGTCAGCTGAACTCTGATAAATTAATGGATGAAGTATTTGAATTTCAATCGGCTAAATATAAATTTGGGTCTTAGTTGTGAAAGCATTGGCAAAAGAAACTTCAACAAGCTCTCAGCCCTCATTATATATATGGACTATGTGGATTGCAGCATTTCCCCTGACGCATTCTAGGGTGCCTACATTACTAAAATAAGATGTTAATGCTTAATATAATATAAGCGTTACTAATACTGTTTGCGAAAAATATGTTTTTATAATACGCAGCCATGATTAAAAAACATCAACTTCTTGGCGTGGAACGGTAAAACGTGAAGTTAGTTGTTTCTTGCCAGTGTCTCTTAATTTGCTTTGTTCAGTTCAGTCAACATTGATTTCGATACATTAAATTAAATGCTTATACATGTCCATTGATTTGATGATGAACTGTAAATGCATTAAATCTATGGAAGAGCACAAAGAGGCGGAAACTCACTTCAAATTTCTTCAGGATAATTTCTACAAATTTTTACTTCATGTGACAAATTTCAAACAAGTTATAGACTGTATTTAGCTTATGCAATATTTTTCAAGCATAAATTTGTAGTTTAACCTGTATATCACAACTATAATTCAGTAGTAATATGCTGTATGTATTCACTGTTTTGATTTCAATCATATTACCGGTTCAACTATGGTTTAAGCATTAAAATCGCCAAAAGCTTCTTTACTGAAGCTGATCAGACAAACACTAAGCGGTTGGAACTTTTTTACTTGTTAGGCTTTTCGGACCTGTTGACTTGACAACTAAATTATTTTATCCAAATCTTACTATTTATTAATACCTATGTGTTTACTTCTGGCTTTGACATGATTTTTTCTTGTGAAGTTAGCAATATGAATGTCAGAAAAACTGAAGTCCTCTTAAATGGATGGCAAAGACCTTTTAAAGACAGATTGATGTTGCACAAAATTTATTTCCGACAAGATGCATGGTGGTTTAAAGGCTGTTATTCATTTTTATTCTCTCCCAGACCCTTTATTCATAATCGCCGTCTTTCGATTATGCCAGTGTTGGTCGTATTTTGACCTGTTTGTCTACTTCCAAGATCGTAAAAGTAGTTTTATTGAATAAATAGCATTCGAAGTGTTCAAAATAATTGTATATCATTTCTGGGAAGTTTCCAAAATGCTAACTGGACTCGCCGTTAACAGAATTAGCCAATGGAAGACACACGGGATGCAGGAAAACTCTGAAAAATGTTACCATGTCGGAACAGTCAATTGCCTTAAGATATGCCTCTCTAGTCAACTGTTAGGTTGTTAGTAATAAACCATTATTCCTATTGATTGTTACATCTGAAATTATGTGAATTAGGTTCACTGTATGTTTACAATACTAACTTATAATATTGTTATAACATATACTTATAGCATATAATTTGGTTATATATATTGCGCGCTGACAAGTTTCTGGTAGCACGCTTAGTTTGTCATTTTGTGTGATTGTGCTGTTTATTATCTTGTTTTATCTGCAGCCAAACAGTTTTATAGCTTTCGTCAAAAAATAATATTCAGTTATGGGTCTCTGTTGTAGCAAGTATTTTATGCGTTTGGAGCGAGGAGTGATAAAAATCTTAGTTTTAAAGAACTTGTTTGTGGTCTGGTGCTTTTCACAAGGGCCCGCGACTCCAATGATGAGAGGATCAAATGTAAGTGTTCATCCTTCTTTGTTTTGTGCGTTGTATCAGGTTCACATCCATATTTATATGGCTTCAAGATGATTCCATGTGCTCAAGTTTGTCAAACTGTGCAAACAAATCGACTCTATTATTGTTTATTCATTGTGAATGAGGCTTGCAATTTTTCTGCCTGTTGGGGAGCCAGCCATAACACATTGCATTTTGGGTTGCAATTACGCTTGCATGCACAGTTAATAATTTGCATGTAGGGTAATGATTGACTGATCAGTTTAGTCTGCGAGTTGGTTTTAGGGTGAACATTTAGGCACGTTTACTACAACACTAGTGATTTTGATAGTGTAACTATCATGGTGAGCTGTTCCCATATCTGGTTAGAAGCATCTTGTTAAATGTAAAAGAAATAGTTTTTAACCACTTTTGTTACATGTATAAAACTGTAAGAGAATGCTTGTAAACGGTAAAAGAAACGGGATTCTGTCTACAGATATTGTAACTTTCTCATAATTATATTCGTTGTTCGGGTTAATAAATAGAGGTATGCTAGCACAGAACTCTTAGACTGGGATTAAGCCATTGTTCAAATATACATGTAAATGTGGGAATTCAGTCGCTGAGTGTTGGCATAGATAGTGCAAATTTGTTTTTCTACTTATGAAATTTATTACAAAAGATTTAGAAGCAATGATATAAAACTAGGCTTGAGTTCATAGTAATGCATTTTCTAGCTTGATCCATAGATCAAAGGGTTAATAAATTACACATGATAATTTAATCTTACTATTGTTTATCCGCAAGCAATTTTTGGTCATAGTGGTTGGGTGTTGAATGACCAGAAGTTATCTCTCTCACCAGTTTTCAGTTTGTCTTGGATAAGTCTTGATGGTGTTTACTATTGTGGTCTCTGGTTGCAGGGCTGGAAAAGATCAGATTTTTTTGATTAAAATCAGATTTTTTTTAATTAAATCAGTTTTTTTGAAAACATCAATTACCAGCTTTTTTTTCATAACCGCTAACATAATATTATTTTGTTGAAGTATGCCACATGAAAACATTAGCAACATAACGAAACAACTTTGCATCACTTTAATTTATTAAAAGTTGTTTTTATGTAATTTGGACCAAGTTGTGCAGTTCATATTCACAGTAGACCTAGAAGTCCCATTTTTTGGGGTCAGTCTTTGAGATGGGAAAGTTCAGAAGAAAATAAATCAAACATGATATTTTAGGATGATTTAAATCATTTAATTTTGATCAGTCAACCTTGTGGTTATTTTGGCAATGAGCTTACTCAGCATTGTCATTTCAACTCCTGTAAACTAACATTTTAAGCAGTACGGTTTACTTATTGACCAGACTGCAAACTCTTGTTTGCCTCTATTTGATTTCGACTGCACGCATCATGTACATGTACAGTGACACCTCTCCTTATGACTGCACGCATCATGTACATGTACAGTGACACCTCTCCTTATGACTGCACGCATCATGTACATGTACAGTGACACTTCTCCTTATGACTGCACGCATCATGTACATGTACAGTGACGCCTCTCCTTATGACTGCACGCATCATGTACATGTACAGTGACACCTCTCCTTATGACTGCACGCATCATGTACATGTACAGTGACACTTCTCCTTATGACTGCACGCATCATGTACATGTACAGTGACGCCTCTCCTTATGACTGCACGCATCATGTACATGTACAGTGACGCCTCTCCTTATGACTGCACGCATCATGTATATGTACAGTGACACCTCTCCTTATGACTGCACGCATCATGTACATGCACAGTGACGCCTCTCCTTATGACTGCCTTGCTGTGCGAAATGTTCATCTTTTGATTGAAAATTCAGGCAAATAGTTGCCTCTACGGAGTGAGTAATTTTAACATGGACATTTGAAATTGGTTGAAGCATCATAGTTTTACAAGGAGCAGTGAAGGGATTGAAGGTGCAAAATAAAAATTAAATTAATTAACTAAATTAAAATTGAAATATTGTGCGAAAGAATAAAAATAACATATAGATAAGTTAGTTTGAACTTTAGCTAGTCTGAGTAAAAGTGTGTATCTCTATCCCCACCTCTAACACCTGCACCATTTGTCTTTTGCATTGTCATGCCATCCTTCTGTTTATCTGTCTCTAGGGTTAGAGGAGCATCAGAAACCAGTTGTTATTGATTACTTCTTTGTTAATGTATTCTCTTTATTTCTCTCTTATATAATACATTTCTTATTAATATAATGTTGTAGTTGCCTGCAGTATTTGTTAAGAAGTTGTCATGTGTTTGTGGTCTTCAGAATGAAGTAAAGTACAGTATGTTTTTAAGGGAATATTTCATCCAACTTACAACGCTGGTCATAGAACATATTCTATTTCTATGTAGAGGTGTAGCGTGCTAACCATGCAAAACATCGCATAATCGAATACTGCAAGTCATTTTTATGTCCAGTGATTGACTGTTGATCAAACTACCTGTTATCATCTAATGATCATATAGTCGCCCCCTTGGTAAGCTGCTCATCTCCTGTGACTCGTTTATATCGACCTTTGTGAATTATTGTGTTTGACTTTTTAGCCTGGTGCACAAAGAAACATAATCATTGATAATTTGTTACTAAATGGAAATTATACAAAGCATCTTTTTACTTTTGTTCAGTAGCCATCTGTCTTCGATGAACCGCATACGTGATAATACAGAAACTAGTTTTCTCACAAGAGAGGACAACTTTGAATTATGTTGTAACCAAATTTACTGTAGTTTGCTGTAGTAGACATGGGAATATTAGCTTGTTTGTCTGCCTGCACTTTGAGTGCGGCGCATCAGTATTGTCAGCAAGCTCTCCTCATTCTCTTTCCTTCCCTTATTATTCAGCTTGCCTCTTTCTCTGACTTGTCTACCAATAATAGTAGGAATTAATTGTTGCTGCCTGCTGCCTTCAGTTCTATTTGGGCTCTATGCCGATGATGACTTGCGCATACGCAAAGAGGTGATAGATGCTGTCATTCTAAAGACTGATGGACACATTCCAGAGCCACTTAGTGAACTGTTTGAACACGTGAGTAGAAACTTTTGACAGGAAATAGATATTTGGAGTAAAAATATTTGTTCAATTTATTAACGTGTTTCCTTTATCGTCCGTTATTAAAGAGAAAGTCATAATTAATATTGCTACAAGAAACATAAAGGGGTGTGCCTCAAGGTGGATCTCAGTCCTTACTGTTAATTAGGAAAATATTTTATGGCGCAGACCACTAATAAATTTAAAGCAAGCGGCTTTTAGGACACAGAGTTAGTCCTATTTTGAAGATTAGGTATTGTGGGTCGATGCCATTAGCTTGTTTTCTATAGCAATTGTTTTCATGGTGTCATTTGGTTATCTGAAACCATTGCTTTACATCGTGATTAGGAATGAAAAACAGCAGAGAGGCTTTGACAAACTGCCTTATAATTTAAAGAAATGGCGCATGTCTTTTTTTCTCATATGCTGAGCCATTTTGGTGCACATTAAGATTATTCTCCAGTGTCGCTTTTTCTATAGCGTGTAATTCTGGCATGTTCCGAATATTCCGTTCAACAACGGTAATAGTGCTCCTCGAATAGTAGCGTCTGGCTACACACTGACAAAATGGGACATCTGCATATTGAATGCATTGGTGATACACCGGGAATGCATTGACAATGCATTGTGTTGAAATAAACAACTTGGTATACATTAGTAGAGATAAACTCAGCACATCCGTGAAATAGTTTACCTTAACAAAAATAATCTCAACTCCAGTTTGCTTCCACTGCGAGCTTTAAGCTTCACTTTTGAAACCCTGTAGTCGATGATGACCACAGGGTTTCTCACAAACAAATGTATCTATGGTCAAAGATATTCTCCTTGATGATAGTAGATATATGAATGTTACTAATGTAAATAGGAACTGTTCATAAAACTGGATTTTCTTAAATAGCTAGATTCACATCAACCCAACACTGCTCTAATTCAGTATTTTTGTTAACGTGTAACGTTTTTCCGTTTAGAAAAAATATAACTATACTAGAAATTCCCCTGTCATACAGCCCACGACCAACGTGATATTGGAAAAAAGAAAGGGTACTGCCGGTTGATAAATGCAATATTAGCAGTCAAATGGCACTGCAGTGCAATAGGAGAACTGCTAGCATGAACTGCAATAGGAGAAATGGTAGCTGTAATGCACTGGGTGTTATTATGTACAACAAACAGCAATAATGAAAGGAAACGATTATATGTTTATATCTCTCTCCTGCAATATGAGAAATGCAATATTAGAAGTAAAATGGCAAGCTGCTGTGTAATATACACAGGCTGGGGGGCTGTATATCGTTGGTCATAGCAACCAATATCAAGAAGTTGTGATATTTATCTAGATTTCTGTATTTATATCTAAAAAATTATGCTGAATTTAAAAATCGAAACAGATTTTAGCTGGTTGTCATAGAAATAGATGCATATCTATAAGAAAATGTAGGCCTATTACTTAATTTTGCAGATATTAAAAACGGCTTGGCAGTACAGTGATATTGGGCACAGCCGCAGTATCATCAACAAAATCTTTAGAAAAATAATAACAGTAACATATTGCACCCCATCTTTCACTATATACTTCGATCTTGTAAATTAGAATGATTATTTTTATAACTAAATCTCATAATAATCTTATAAAATCGAATAATTATTCTTACCATTAAATATTGTAATAATCTTATAAGAATCGTTAGAAAAATATCATCATCATTTCCTTTACTTTCATTGCTTTGGACATCAGTTGGAATACCAAAGTACTCATTGTAAGTGTCCAAATTGTCAGAGTCCGGTAGAATTGGCAAAAAACAAACGATTACTTGTCAGTAGTTCTACGTTAATTACAGAAATCTTCAGCAATTGGACAATGCCATAGACTGGTGAAATGTGCACATTTTTCGCGTGAAATGCGCACGACTTATTGGTTCTACTTTCTGTCGCACGGCCATATCGGCGTTTCGTTGGCCGGTCTTAATTTTGATTAAAAAAGGCCTGTCAAGTTTTTATTGCGATTTTAGGCCAAATTAATCTATCTATTTATGTATAATCTGATCAGATGGATAAGGTTTAGGATATTGTTTACAAATGTCAAAGACTTGGTAAAATATTTAAATAGGTTTATATGTGTTTTGTATCATTATTATACTTAAAAGACTCCATTGAAAAATGGTTAATTTTGTTGATGAGATTTCAGTACAAGGGTTTACGACGGTGTTGATGAATAATTTTGGTGAGTTGTGTGCTCATATGCATTTATCATAAAGCTCCCAAACATTCGCTTCGCTCGTGTTTGGTCG
Organism: Watersipora subatra; assembly: GCF_963576615.1. Taxonomy (NCBI): domain Eukaryota; kingdom Metazoa; phylum Bryozoa; class Gymnolaemata; order Cheilostomatida; family Watersiporidae; genus Watersipora; species Watersipora subatra. Next base: position 9,297,606 of record NC_088710.1, on the reverse strand, counting down.
TGGGACAAAAATTATTACTATCACAGAGTGTTAATCATCTATATTAGTTAATAAGTCTGCTGGGAATCTTTCAATACCGGTACTGAAAAATCCAGCGAGAACGTCACTGCCTTCACACGACTGAGGCCAACTCTCTTTGATTAATCTATTTGTCAAGACGAGTCATCATTCAGTAGCATCCCTACTACACGTCGGTTTAGGTGTTTCTAGTTATGAACCAGTAGCTTGTACAACTAATGTACTTACGTACATTATCAGTAAATAAGTAGCACACTACTGGCTTTTATTCTTTTAGCTCCAACTCGTTCAACTAGTATTTTACTATTTGCTATGATTTAACGAAGACATCATTGTGCACACATCCTTAAAGTTAGCATAAACACTCGGTTATCTTTCCCTCCTCCTTGTGTAATCCAATGTATGTCTGATTACTTCTTGTTGTTGTATGTCAGAGTTTACTTATCTGAAGCCTTTGACCAAGTTCAGTCTACTAGTTAGGGCGGTTGGTGAAGTGCCCAACCCGTATTCTGTAATTTGATTGGGCTCTTCAACTGGTATTATGATAACACACAGTAATGAAAATGTTAACACGTCTTCAGTTTGGATTACCTAAAATTGGGTCTAAAAGGTTTCTATGGTTAGAAACTAGCATCATTTCTAGCGTTGTCTGTCATAGCTATTGGTTAAAAATGCTTTGTTATGCTTCCTTGTAAAATCCTGAAGATTTTGTCATTCTTTTTTTACTAGTGCTTCTGCAACATCATTGCCATGAATTCGTTGAAAGCATGTGGTTACGGCTTATTACGCAATTTGTCACGGTCTGTGCTCAAATGTAGCGATAGTAGTGCCATTGGAAATTGTTTGTGGTCACTGTTGGTCTGGGTGTTTCCTTTGGAGATGTAAAACATGCTAAAAACTGTATATATTTAAGACAATTTGTTTATAGTAGTAGGTTCAATTGCCCAGCATCAAGCATTTTATTATTCCAAATAAGATCGTCATATGGGTTAGTCATAGTTTATCAAGCTGTTAAAGTTACGCTCCCGAGTGAAATAATACTTCCTATACAAGACCAAGCTCCAGTGAATCATCTCATTCATTTGCGAACTCCTTTTTTCATCTATAAGATATGCGGAATGTTTAACCTTCCCAGTCTTGCACTAGGCGATTCATGATTTCTAACCTTTTGTGGGATGGCTAAGGGACTGCCAGCTATCACACTTCATTGATACTACTATAGTGGAAGAGACATTTTGCTACTCTGCTCAACTCTGTCTGAACTCTGCTGTGTATAGTTCATGTATTCCAGCTCCTTTTTCTCCTTTCTCTTTGCTGCTGTGCTACACCCCGGATGCCTGTAACTCTTTTGTATTATAGCTCTATTTTACAGCTCTGTTGCTATATCCACTGCATTGTAGTCACCTTACTCCAGCCTCTAGCTTACAATATGGGTGTTGATAGCTCTGTTGCTATATCCACTGCATTATATTCATTTCATTCTAGCCCCTAGGTTACAGTATGGGTAATGATAGCTCTGTTACAATAAAATTTACCAGCAATCTATTAAGTTATAGCACTTATACTATTAGTACATTAGTACATGTTTATAATACAGTGGAACCTCGATAATTAACCATAACACATTCAAGGCTGCTGCTTTATTCTTGATTTGGTTAACAACCAAAATATTTTATTTGGTAAATTTTGTACATTCTATAGTCAAAAGTATACATAGGATATTAAACAAATTATGTATTTAGGCAGCAGTAGAGAGTTAAAAGAAATAAGAATAAATTATATAAACAATTATGTATCAGTAACTCTTGGAAGAGAGATATGATGTCATATAGGAATGGATGTGTAGAGGAGGGGAGGGAAAAGTCGGTATTTAGCAGGGTAATCCCTTTCCATGATGCGCATGTTTTACTCCACCGAAAAAGCACCGTAGAAAGAATTCTATTCTATTTGAATAGTCAAGCAGAACTGAAAAGGGGAGAAGGAACAGGACGCTAGTTCTTTTCATATTACAGCTAAATTTAACTACTACTCATTCGGGTCAAACACCATAACTCTGGTCAACTACCTATAGATAGGACAAGCTTTAGACATGTACGTGGTTGGTCAGGTTTGCCCTCTAGATTTACATTCAGTTTCTATATTGGAGCAATCCAGGATGCCATTGATTAATTCCACTTGTTCCCACTATTTCATCATTGTCTATTTGTGTCATAACACCAAGAGATGATGTGTCACTTGTAAGCATGTCGCTAGCGCATGTCGCTAGCGTAAATATGTGGGTAACGGCTGTAATTTGATAAAGATGATATGGTTTCAAGTTTCATAATTTGGACATCAAACTGTTTGTAGGTGGTGGTAGTTAGAATACATATAGTACTTACACAAGTTATGGTTGTTAGCAAGAGTACATACCTTCTGTTAAACTTCCTCACTAGTACTGTGTATAATTCAGTGACTTACTTCAAACCAGTCAGTGACTTTCTTTCACTAACCATCGTTGGTCAGCTGATAGGTTTCGTATTGCTATTCTGTTGCAGAAGGATGAGGTCGACTATCTTACATTTAAGAGATGGCTCTTACACTACCCAGAATTCTCCTGTCTTTCTTATTGGCTCATCCTCGAACCCTGCTCAAGTACCCTCACTGCAGCCAATGATATGCCTTCATTCTATCAAACCCTCTCAGGTGTTACACATTGTAAGTGTTTATTTTGGTGATAGAGTTATAGTGAAAGAGGAAGCTGAAGTTCACCGGAGAGGTTATTAGCGATTTTGCTAATGCTGTCGCTGAGCTGCAGCAACTATTTGTTTTTAGCGAACTTGATATTTTTCGGCGTTACTGTGCCATAATTGCATCAAAAATTGTTAACGGGTATGTTTTAAAATATAATTCGAATGATGTTCGAAGATAATATTTTATGTAAATTTGGAGCCGAGTCTCTCCAAAACAACATTGGACAGTTTCGAGTCAATCAGAAAGTCAATACTTTATTTATATATATGTAAGTGTTGGTTTGTTGGTCTGTCATATGTCCAATTATAGTGATAGAATACGCTAACAAAAAATTCGGTTTTGCAGACTGGCACGCTAATCACTACGCCATGCAGCCACCTTGCCATACTATGGAATACTTGTTTGGGTTACGATTAGCACGTTTGAAGACGATGATTGTGTGAGGGATCATGACGCGTAACGATTGTTGGTATAATTATTCTAAGCCACAGCAAGCTGGCTGCATGGTTTAGTGGTAATATGCTTAGCATCACATCCGTGCATCCACGGAATGTGTGAGTTTGATTACAGGGAGGTGCAATATTTTTTCTTAACGCAATGCAGAAGGACGGACACAGCTCTTATCATAGTAAAGATTTAAACTAGCTTAAGTTACTCAAATTCATGGGGAAAAAAATAGCCAATGGCAACTACATTACCTGCCACTGTTTATAATCTGTTTTAAATCTTGAGAGAATGTGGAGCTGAAGTAAGAAATGTTTTTCAACAATCTGTTTTAGCTATCCTCAAGCTTTTAAATATTTAAATTTTGCATTGGACACACAGAAATAAACACCTTCATTTAAAAGTTAGAATGGTAAATGTTGTATATGCTGATTAATGATAAATGTTCTGTGCAAAAACTTGTTTATTGCCCGTGCAATGCTAGTTCCCATTCAGCTAGTTCAAACTGCGTAACCAAATCTGGTATGTAGGAATATGATAGCCCATAAGCCCATTGTTCACATGTCTCACCTCCAGTGCGCTCATTTTGCAAACATGGCTGCAAAGCTTACTCTAGTCTGGTCATTCCATATCTCTATTTTCAGTCCCGCATTTAGAGAAAGTGTTTTTGTATGCAGGCTAAAAATATGGTCAAAATCTCTTTGAACAGTTAAAAAAAATTATGGTTGAAGAACTACTTCACAAATATAAAATAGTGTTTTGTAAATAACATAGATGTTGGACTCGCTACAAAAAATGGAGTATTATGCCTGTGTATTCAAGATATATTTACTCAGTTATATTATAACCGTTGGATCACGCCATTGGGGTCACGCCATTGGGGTCCCATCATTGGGGTTACACCATTTGTAGCAATTAGTCTGTGCACCTTTACTCTGTAGATTTTAGGTTAACTAGGGTAGGGTGTCTATCCTTGCTATCAGTATTTGCTTTTTCATCATGTTGTTATTTTTCTTTTCAGTATTTTATGTAAAATAATGCTAGTTTTTTATGATTGTTAATAAAAACTTTTAAAGAAACTAAAATAATTTCCCTGTAATAGTTGATGAAAATGAGCACTGTGTATGTTACTGTTTGTTTTTAAAGAAACAGATGCGTACAAGCCTGGTTTTTGTATGTAGCTCATTGATTAACCTTGAGACCTGTCTGTTTGTAGACGCACCTGGCAGAAACTAGGTGTCTTTATTGAGTATTTTGTACACAGACATCAATGTTTTCGTTACTTAGCCAAAATAATACATGTGTAATAGACTGGGGGTTCGTGTAGATTTTTGTAACAGGCAAGAGAATCATACTAGGATTTGTGTCATGTTATTTCATAGTAAGGGTGAAGGTCAGCCCAAGAGTTAAATATTGACTTTTGTCAAAATGATCGAGCAAAACATTGCTAACTTAAATATGTGTGAGTGGCAATCAATTTTCATAAACAACATTTTTACTTTAATGTGATCATATTTAAAATGCTTTATGATTATTGCTTCAATTGGTTTTAATGTGGATGCGAATGAGTATGGTTGTCATATAAAGTGATTTAGCATACTATGGCTCTTTACGCTGTAGCAGTGGTTTTTAACTTATGTTCGATTAAAGCTTACATGTTCGATGAGTCAGTCTCAGGGTTTCGGCGGAAGTCAACACATGTAAGTGGTCTCTCAACGGCAATAGCAAAAGTTGCACTGATTCGCAAGGTCATGTTCTTATGGAAATATAGGTAATTTGTTATGAGTTTATGTATTGTATTGGTCTTGTTCTTGGAACACAGTGGTATTAATGAGCAGTTCAACAACACTAGCAAGACATATACCCATGTTTTAATTGTGGAAAAATCACATTATATTTTTTAATAAAGGAGGGTTTGGTGAAAAAATGTGACACTGGGGGGGTCAGTATGTCTAACAAGGTTAAGAACCACTACACTGTAGCAATACAAGGAGTGCTAAGTTCTTGTGTGGAAGGTCAGGGGTGCAAACCCTAGTGACTCCGTATCGAGAAAGAGAAGCGTTTTTCTTCATGTCAACAGCAGTCAGGTTCTTCTCCATTCATCAAGGCTCCATTGCTATTGCCCTTGCAGATACCTGACCAAGTACATAGGACTTCATAGTTCAATGGAGACCTTATCATGCGCATTCTCTACAATTAATAAGTTATCATAGCTTACATTTCAAAGGGTAAAACGGGCAGATATCCTATGCCGAGTAAACTTTTACGAGTTACTTTTAAAAGGTTAAGGAAAATTTATGGTCTATGGTGTGTTTAGACTAGATACTCTGCTTGTATCATAGAAGGCCTTGAATGGCGCTTTTGACCAAAACACTCAGTCAATGAGTTCATCTAGCAGTTGTCATGGTAACTAAATATAACTAAAGATGGTACATCAATTTTCTATCCGCATGCCATTCTCTTACACACAGTGAATGAGTCAGAGATAGCCTATTTGGAGGGCAACTATAATAGACTGAGAACTATGAGCGGTACTGGCAGATTTGATGTGGATCTATTCCGCAGACTCGTATCTCCACCCCTTCCCAGGCAGCTTACAGGCAGTAAGTACTTGGGTTACATCATGGTGAATGTTAAAAACTTTTAAGGCTCTAATTTTAAATATATAAAGAAACTGTTGCGTACCTTTTGATATATTCTTCTTTGGTCATAGTTATCTGTTGCTGGTTTGCAGGTCTGTACAAGGCATTTGATGAAAACCAGGATGGACACATAGACTTCAAGGAGATGGTTTGTGGACTATCCGCTTGCTGCAAAGGCCCAGAAGTCGAGAGACACAAATGTAGGTATTGTGTGTCTAATGATCATCCACCCATCTATAAAATGGGTTGTTTTGCCCCAATAAAGTTTTTGTCACTAAAGGCCTTGCTGACAAATGATGGTTTCCTATAATTCCAGGACCAGTGTGTTCAATATATGTTTGTGTTAGCATCATCTTTAACCCCATTGACATTTTTAGGAGTGTTTCGTTAGGCCAGGCTCAGTTTGGCATCTCTGGAGCGCTCATCGTATCATCTGTGAATGCAGCGTTCAGTTTGTTTTCTCACAATCGATTGATTCTATCATGATTTAATATGCAATATTGCAACTGTGTGACAGAAAATGGCTAGAATTAATTTTTAATTTTGGTTTTGGTTTTGAGTTGTGTTATCACTTCTATGTGCACTTCGGTTTGATTGACACATGACAAGTTCTTGACTTTGAATACCGATCTTTTAGCGAACACTTGTTACAGCAGGCCATGACTAGTATCACTTGTCCAATGCACTGCAAGAGGTCAAAATGTCATTTGATCCCATTGGTATCCCGATTCTTCCTGTGTATAAAATCTTCCAGTCAGCAAACAGCCAATCATATCACAGATTTTTTCCTGGTCATTATTTGGTACTATTCAGTATGTTCGAGTACTCTGCTGTATGAGTTTGCTAAGTTACGCTTGTTCAAATGTTGCAGACAGAAGAACTAGCCAGATTTCCTACAATACGTAGTTGCACTGCATAAAGCAACGAATTCAAAGGGATCGCCTTAATTGTTTTTGTTCATATCAATCTGATTAGGCAGATAACTCCAAAACTCATTGTTCACTCACAAAACTGAGAAAGTAGTGTCTCGTTGCTGTTCCAAATTCTCTATATTCAATACATTGAAAAGACCGATACTCACATGCTTACCAGAGTTACTCAGTGTTCAATTGCTGCTGTATTCTGTCCACTAGCGGATAGGTATTTGAGTCAATTGCCATGGTGACCAACTATGTTGAGCCATTAATATTCATCTATGAGAAAAGAGTGAGGTCCTGCTACTTCAAATAGAAAATTGTCCTCTCTTGTTTGAACACATTTAGTATAGTGTCCAAAGTTAATTTTTTAAACACTCCTAAGTAATGTTATTATATAACATAATTATATAATAACATTAATAATGTTATTATATAACATATTAATGTTGTTCTTTATATTCACATGTTTGATATGATTAACATATGTCATGCAAAGTTTAAGTTTGAAGCCAGAAAAGTATAGATTACAATACCATTCCACGCTCTTAATCTATCATTATGTTAATCTCACCTGGCCTATGCATGTAGCGCATCTATGATATGCTCTATTGAACTCTGTTTACAGTCTGTTTCAAAGTGTTTGATATGGATCAAGATGGCTACCTCTCTAAGGCAGAGCTGATTGGTGCGATTGAAGCATCGTTTACAGTGCTTCAGCAGAATGAAAATGCCGAGGTGAGTCACCTCATAGTTGTTTGTCAGAACAATATGGGAAGCTTTCCGTCTCATTGCAGGGACGTGTACAATGATGAACGCGGATGTGAGTGACTCAACTGATATCACTTTTAACTCTTTTAAAGTTTACGACATTGAAAATGGGTAAAACTAAAAATGGCTCTATAGAAAGAATATTTGATATATAGATCTTTATCAGCTGATTGTTCTATTGCTTTTTGCTCTCAGGCTAAGCCCTTGATTAACCCTTGAGGGTACACATTCATTTAATAGCCTTTTATCTTGGACTCAAGTACTGTTATATATATATATATATATATATATATATATATATTTAATAGTCACACTTGTAGTATCATATCACACAATGAGATTAGTCCACAGATTGACAAAACTCGTTAATTGCTTGAGTAGTATGCTCGAGTCAGCGAAGGCATTTTTAAACACCTTTTAATGAACGTCGAAGCTATGATACATTTTCAATTGATTTTTATTCCAGGGAATATAAAGTTGACTGTATTCCCTTGTTGAAGGTAAAAAAGTAAAGCTTTTCATAAAAATACATTTTATGCTGATTGCTTACGAACCCCTTCCTGTTTTTTGGCACAAAGCCGAAACAGAACTAGTATTATTACCATAGATATAATAAACCCATATTAACTTAAATATAATATATAGGGTCTATTATATCTATGATTATTACATAGGACTGTCAAATAGCGTTTGTTCTGTTATTTAGGAAGCAGGCAGTGTCCTTTATTGAAGTTACAGACATTGGCTGAGTTTCTGTATCTTTGAAGCGACAGTAATAAGCTTTTGTTTGGGAGTTGTTTCCACATTGCATGCTTGCTAGCTTTTTATTGATTTCATGATTTCATTGATTTCAACTGCTGATGGGTTGTAAGAGCTGACTATATGATCAGCTGCTTGTTAACAGCTAGAAAAGGGAATTATGTTGGACAGCAGTTTGCATAGATTTTGAAATTGATCGTTTTTGTAGGGTCATCACATTCAGATAGTTTATGACCTTTTTGGGGGTTGTCTTTTGACTTATGTAAGGTCATGAACTTTGTAAGGTCATGCGTAGGATGATAGACATTTGATCAAAGAATTTCTAATTTTTGATATCATAGCTAGATTTTACTTTGCCATCCAGAGAAATAATAAAGTGGGATTGACTATGTATTTATGAAATTTATACAAGACTAAATGGAAAATTATTTACTCTAATGAGCCGTTTTAAAATACCATTGGGAAATTACATTTTTCTTGTTGCCATAATTTTAAAAATATTTTCAATAAATTTAAATCTGGACAACTTTGATCTTTGCTGGCTATTAAATCGTTACCATAGTGACCTAGCAAGACATGCACCGATAGCAACAAGAACTTCTTTCTGAACTCATTCAACAGTTAGGTCTCTTTAAAACTTCATGTTCAACTAGTTGTCAATCTTACAGAATTTTAGTTAAAACTCAGCTGCTATAAGAAAGGATATGGATGGGGATGTTTTCATTTTACTATATCTATATTCTAGAATCAAAGTCTATCTAGTGGCTCATCGGTAAGCTGGGTTTGAATTACCTGTTACTGTTGCTAACCAGTTACTGCGCTTACTAACTGTCTCTCTTTCTACTAAAACCAGCAAGTGTGTGTAGTGGTACCGCTTTCAATTAGGACTAATCACACGCTGGGAACAGGATAAGTAAAGATGGCAGTTGTCCTACCTCGGTCATGTCTTTACTGCTAGGTCGGACTCTATGTCAAGTGATCAAATGATTAACATAAATTAGGTGTGTGATCATTGGCTATTGAAATCTCATCAGAGGCTGCAGATTAATAATGGCATTATAATTTTAAATATATTTTTAATACGTTCATTAGTAATAGAGAGATATGTTATGAAATATGTGAGTCATTGAGGTGATATGATTCAGTAATGATATCGTAACAGGGAAATGTGATATAAGCAAAAGTCTATGATTTGCTGTTAGCTGTTTCGTGATTGGCTGATAGTCTGACCAATCATTTTTTGTAACAGTGGTCTTTTATCACTCATCCTACATACAGTCATGCCTCGGCTTTCAAGCGTCTCGGATCTCGACCAAATTTGAGTTCCACCAAAATATTCGAGATTTTTACACTACAAACTGGCAGAAATTTGGCTTTCAGGCAAGCTGAAAGAAGCCTCCAATTTTGTTTAAAGTTACAATTGATAAGAGTAGAAGAGAAAGAATGTTTCTGCTGAGCTTTTTTTATTTCACAGGATCTTTGCTAGGATATCTTACTGTACTCTTTCATTAGAATTTTTTAGATTGTAGCACAGGCTCGCTTTCACTACTTTAATATTTATGTTAAAATTGGTGAAAAATAATCATATGAAACGTTTCTGTTTTTTAATGATCTTAGCTAAAATATATTAAAATAAAGCGCAGTCTATTTCTACATTTTTATGTAAGATGTAAAGTACACAAGACTAGCTGGGGTTACTACAGATACAGCAGTACAGTACAGTCCCCAACTTAGTCTAGTCTATTATTAGATTTACATGAGACAATCACTGTATTTTACATGCTACCTGCTATCTTACTACATTTGCTCAAAGTTTATGGTATAAAACGGTAAAAAATGCTTTAAAAAATTTGTTTTTATACTTCCAACAGATTAAAATTATTTACATTAATTGTTATGTTAAAATTAGTTTTAGATTTTAAACAAATCACTTTTTGAACAGCCTTCCGTAGCAGATTATGGTAGAAAACTGAGGTCTGACTGTACCTCGATATTCCTCGCTCTATAGTGAAGGTGACTAGCTCTTTACTAGCTAACAAATGTCACTTTGGAAACCTGTTAATATGTGTTTGTCCTGTGTGTCGGGGGTGTTTGCATCTACTATTCTTAAGAGTTGTCTTCTTTCATTCTCTATTGTTGATTCGTGTGTGTACTTTGACAATTTATAGAAGCGTACGCTATGTTTTAGATAACTCTCTTAGAGGTAATGCTCATAACATATATCTATCTATTAGTTGGGTGCATAAATGGTATGATCTGGAGCTATTTTAAACTTGCATGGTCCTTAACACGGATGCTGAAGTACCCAGGCTTGCTTCCACAGTAAGCTAAGTAATTGGTCAACAAAGAGTCACTCGTGTTTGATAAGTAAAGATATAGCAGGAATTACTCTTTATTTTCATATCAATGGAGCTTCATATGCGCTCAACCATCTTTGTGTCATTGTAAAACAAATATCTGGCGGAAATTTAATTTTTAATTTGAACATTTTTTAGTTATTGAGATTTGAATGTTTTATATCTAAAAGCAAGGCTCAAGGTTTACTGGGTTTTAATATCTCATTGGTTCTGTTCCGTTTTTGCCTGAGAATATGTCTCCTTTGTAAGTTGTTTTTAAAAAGACAATAACTGGAAATAGATAGTAAAATCATCTTTCCTGCCTTACAAATTATGTTTACCTTTGCTGTGGTCACATGCCATAGTATTGTCAAACATTAACGAAAAGCTTATTTCATTATAGCTTATTATTGTTATAGCTCTAAGATGCATATAAGGCTTGTGTCACCCGTCCCCACCCGCCTTCGCATCTCATTAGCAGGCAATGCAAATTTATAACCTTTGCGCTATTTATGCTGCTTGAAAGATGGATGTCATCATTTTCGCTGTTCTTCGAGTTTCATTAGGTTTTAAAAATGTATTTTAATATATGTGCAATCATACAAGTCAGGAATTGGAAATCCAAGAATTATTTGACCAAATTGATGTGATTTCTGCATTCTTAAATACAAGCACCTGTTCAAAAAATTAAATGTTTAATATAACTTGGCCTCAGTACCTTGTTCATGGCTGTCATTTGCTTCCATTAGAAAATGGGTAGGGTATGTCCAAGCTCCATTTGAACAGCACCAGGGTAGCAGTTGCAGTGCTGCAACATGTGACCCTGACTCCTGGGGGCTTTCTCAAGGCTGGTGTTTTATGGATATTTATATGTCTACAGACAATGGCTGATTTGCTTGAAATGGATGCCTATACAATGGCTGGAGAAATTTTGGCTACTCATGGAAATGCTAAGGTATGAAGTGGTGTAAAATATTGCAGTAAGCCAACTATTACCCTCTCCGTCTCTTCTCTCTCTCCTTTCCTCTCTCCCCTCTCCTTTCCTCTTCCCGCTTCTTCCCTCTACTTCTCTCTCTCATAGTCGATCATTTCGAAAATGACTCCGTCGTATGGTTTAGTCTTTATCACTGACTTCCATAGAGCTCTGTATGGAAACAGAGCTCTATGGAAGCCTTCCACCTTCTCCTGTCATCTGATTGTGTCTAGTTCTCTAGACTTTATGTTACACTTGGCTAGTTGAGCTATTATTTATAGCTTTTATTATTAATAGTAAGCCAATTATTACTAGTAGAACTAAATATGGCTATGTTATGTTCTATTAGCCAATCAATACATTATAATAATCATTATGGCACCAGCTGAATGTATTTGTCTTCAGTCAACTAAGATGTCATATTGCCTCAGCTCTAACACTTATCCTTTTCTCACAAACTGACAAGGTGTCAATATATGATGTTATTGGACTGGTAATATTTTGTTTAAAATTATTCCAAAAAAACTTTCAATGTTTCAGGTTTCAAGTAGAATTTTTTATTTGATATTTTTTAAATATTTCTTTCCAAAGATGTTAGTATTCTATTGATACTGATATGTTATGCAATACCTGTGTTACGGCATTCTTAGCATGGACCAATAGGTTTTTCTGACCGTTTGCAGCATAACTGCGAACTCACTATACAATGTACTCTGGCTTGCCTTTAAAATGAAACATAGTCAAACCTCTTATTTATAATCACTTCAGCGTGCGAATTGTCTACAATACGATGCAGAATTTGAGCAAATACAGTATTTGGCTGTACACCCAAAATTATTTTCAGCATCTGATTGTAAAAGATTTTCTAAAGACTATAGTGTCGTATATCAAGAGATTGAAAAAGTTAAAAAACAAAATAACAAAAGAATTTGAACCAGGTTAGTATAAACTTGACCTAGTTCATATAGTCCGGCCGCGTGTCTCTATCATGACCTCTACCTCTGAGTCTACACATCGCTAAGCTAATACCTGCAGTTCATGTTTCTCAGCTGACGTAAATAAGAATAACTCTTTCTATTGATTTATACTTTTACATTAATTGACTCAGTTAGTTTTTTACTTAGTGTTACTTAATATGCATTTGTTTTAATGTTATTAAGTAATTATTTAATGTAATTAATTACCTGATGCACTTATTCTAGGGCTGTGTAATAAATTAACCAAAATGCAATGTATTATCATAGGAATAATTGTTCCAACACCAAGAGAGTGTCAGAATAAATCATCTTTGTATATGGAGAGTTGACTTCACAAGCTTGTTTATGTTTCGCATGTTGCTGTTGCTATCATGCACCAATGTATTCTTGTAGGAAGGTACGCTGTCTCAGGCAGAGTTTCTAGTCTGGGCAGTTCAGAGTAAAGTGCCTCAAAGTTTCTCTGAACTGCTGTTCGAGGTGGAGTATAACAGTATTTAACCCTATTAGTTCCACTTCCTGATACGTCCCGGAGTCGTATAGCTTTGCAGAGTCCCACGACCAACGGAAGCGTATATGGGAGCTCTCTTGTGTCAAAACAAACAGGCCGCGATCCCTCTTTGTATATAAGTTGTAATGGAGAGTTCGCAACACTAACCAAAAAAGTTACTCCCATTGGCAGTCGCTCTGAAATTGATTGTTGTATTATACACTATTTGAAAGAGGACAAAATTCCCTACAAGAAGCTACCAATAATTTTTTTTAAAATTAAAGTAAATGCAAAAAAGAGAGGTATTAAGATCGAGGTATGAATATTCCATTGGAGATCAGTATGTCGATTGGGTTTGTTTGGAAACAAGTGTATTTGTTTCCGGTTTTAGTCGCGGGACTCTGTGAAGCTATACGGCTCTGCTACATGCTAGTTACAATAGCATGATAGTTCCTCCAATCACATGGTCTGATTGAGTGGTCTGTAAACTCGCTGTCATCTGCTGCAAAATTTTGTTCCTTTGTAGCCAGTAAATCAACACACTTTACTCTCATTGAATGTAGATAAGTTAATTTTATGTAAAAAACACACATTTATGGTATGGAAATATTTTGGCAAAACAAACTATTATAATAACAGCCATGTCTATATGTCCTTTTGAAGCCACCCTTAGACATTAGAAAACATTCTTTTCAACGAGATTTGAACTCGTAATGTTTGGCTTAGAAAGACTGAAATTCCACTTCTGCACCACTTTACCGCCTTGCTGCAATGTGGAATAATTGTGCACATAGTTATTACACGTGATGATCTCTCACGGTACACAGGACTGACAGCGTACTACTACATATAAAAGCATGCTGTTGTTCTAAAAAATGATTTTAACCAAACCCTTAAACAGGGATACGTCCTGCTAATTCCATTGTTATTGTTATCAACACATACGTTGTTCTATGATGTGTCATTAGTTACTGCATAGTGAGCTATGACTGTTTGCTGATGTGCAGGTATCGCATGTCATATTGGGCATGAAACCAGCTACGAGAGAAGATGAAGGGCGAGTCGTCAAGGGCTGGTTGAGCAGGGAGCTAAAAAGAGGATACTCTTTAGGTCAGACTTGGTACCTCGTGGCAAGCACCTGGTGGAGACGCTGGCTCAACTACGTGTCTGAATGCGTGAGATGATATGACTTAATAACGAGTGGCTTTACAATGTTCTTCATACCACTTCTTGGACACACTGCCCTTTATATTTATTTAAAACATTTAAGTTTTCAACTGTTTTAATGAAGCATTTGACTTGCCAATACGTGACATTTGGTTGTCATAGTACTTTCCAGGGATGGATGCATGAGATTCTCATGGTCAATAGTAGTAAATGTGGGGAATGACTTATGCAGAGTGTACAAGAGATAACCTCTGTAATAGTTAGTAAATCACTGTGATGTGTGGAGTGTATATTGTATAGCAGAGTGTATATTGTATAGCGGAGTGTATATTGTATAGCGGAGTGTATATTGTATAGCGGAGTGTATATTGTATAGCGGAGTGTGTATTGTATAGCAGAGTGTATATTGTATAGCAGTGTGTATATTGTATAGCAGAGTGTATATTGTATAGCCGAGTGTGTATTGTATAGCAGTGTGTATTGTATAGCAGAGTGTATATTGTATAGCAGTGTGTATATTGTATAGCAGAGTGTATATTGTATAGCGGAGTGTATATTGTATAGCAGTGTGTATATTGTATAGCAGTGTGTATATTGTATAGCAGTGTGTATATTGTATAGCAGTGTGTATTGTATAGCAGAGTGTATATTGTATAGCAGTGTGTATATTGTATAGCAGAGTGTATATTGTATACCAGAGTGTATATTGTATAGCCGAGTGTATATTGTATAGCAGTGTGTATATTGTATAGCAATGTGTATTGTATAGCAGTGTGTATTGTATAGCAGAGTGTATATTGTATAGCAGTGTGTATATTGTATAGCAGAGTGTATATTGTATAGCGGAGTGTATATTGTATAGCAGTGTGTATATTGTATAGCAGAGTGTATATTGTATACCAGAGTGTATATTGTATAGCCGAGTGTATATTGTATAGCAGAGTGTATATTGTATAGCCGAGTGTATATTGTATAGCAGTGTGTATATTGTATAGCAATGTGTATTGTATAGCAGTGTGTATTGTATAGCAGTGTGTATATTGTATAGCAGTGTGTATTGTATAGCAGAGTGTATATTGTATAGCAGTGTGTATATTGTATAGCAGAGTGTATATTGTATACCAGAGTGTATATTGTATAGCCGAGTGTATATTGTATAGCAGTGTGTATATTGTATAGCAATGTGTATTGTATAGCAGTGTGTATTGTATAGCAGAGTGTATATTGTATAGCAGTGTGTATATTGTATAGCAGAGTGTATATTGTATAGCGGAGTGTATATTGTATAGCAGTGTGTATATTGTATAGCAGAGTGTATATTGTATAGCCGAGTGTATATTGTATAGCAGTGTGTATATTGTATAGCAATGTGTATTGTATAGCAGTGTGTATTGTATAGCAGAGTGTATATTGTATAGCAGTGTGTATATTGTATAGCAGTGTGTATTGTATAGCAGAGTGTATATTGTATAGCAGTGTGTATATTGTATAGCAGAGTGTATATTGTATACCAGAGTGTATATTGTATAGCCGAGTGTATATTGTATAGCAGAGTGTATATTGTATAGCCGAGTGTGTATTGTATAGCAGTGTGTATTGTATAGCAGAGTGTATATTGTATAGCAGTGTGTATATTGTATAGCAGAGTGTATATTGTATAGCGGAGTGTATATTGTATAGCAGTGTGTATATTGTATAGCAGTGTGTATATTGTATAGCAGTGTGTATATTGTATAGCAGTGTGTATTGTATAGCCGAGTGTATATTGTATAGCAGTGTGTATATTGTATAGCAGTGTGTATTGTATAGCAGTGTGTATATTGTATAGCAATGTGTATTGTATAGCAGAGTGTATATTGTATAGCAGTGTGTATATTGTATAGCAGAGTGTATATTGTATAGCAGAGTGTATATTGTATAGCCGAGTGTGTATTGTATAGCAGTGTGTATATTGTATAGCAGTGTGTATATTGTATAGCAGAGTGTATATTGTATAGCAGTGTGTATTGTATAGCAGAGTGTATATTGTATAGCAGAGTGTATATTGTATAGCAGTGTGTATAGCAGTGTGTATTTTGTATAGCAGAGTGTATATTGTATAGCAGGTGACAGAAGTGCCAGACTTCAGCAGCACATTAGAATATTCATCAAATTCCTTCGATAGCCCTGACAGACGCTATTCGCACCAAATGAACGGAGACATCCAGTCACATCAACCGCGTCCTGTCAGGCCTGGACCGATAGACAATAGCCATCTCGTCATCAACTCGCACAGCAGGGTAATTCTATTTGGACATGTCATGGTTTTCTTATTTCCGTAACCCTATGTAGACACTTGTATCGTTATTTATATCACTGCATATTTTAGCTGCCGAGGTGGACGAATGAAGGTGGCACACTCAGGGCATACATAGAATATGGCAAGGACTATCAGCTTGTACCAGAGTTGCTTTGGAGTGCCCTGCATTCCTGGTACCAGGGAGACATACAGCTACCCAGACCGGTACTTGCAGCATTTCTTTTATACAAGAACTAGAAGCATTAAATTTATTACTAATATAGTGTTCACAGGCGTTCTGGTGATCAATGTCTGCTTGGATGGGGTGAGACCAAGCAATGATCAATGGGAATATTTCAGTCACAATCACATCAAGCATATACTACAAGTTATATATGCGCTACAGGTTAATATATTCTCTACTGGTTATAGATTCTATACAGGTTATAGATTCTCTACCGGTTATAGATATACTAGTTTATAGATGTGCTAGTTTATAGATATACTAGTTTATAAATATACTAGTTTATAGATATACTAGTTGATATTTTCTCTGCAGGTTATTATACACGAGGAGGATGGCTCAAAGACACCAGAAGTAGAACTCTATTCGCTCAATGTAAAACTCTACAGACACCAGGCGAGCTATCAAGCTCCTCAGCACCCTATGACAACTGTCGCAGGTGTCACAGGAGGTATCGCCAACTTTGCCATGAGTTAGTAAAAATCTATATTATCTATACACTTTTAAGACTCTCACATTGATGACACTTTCATATCATGACAGAGCAGGGAGTTGAGCTCTGACCTATAAATGGTGAGTGTTCATTGTATCAGTTGGCTCAGATTTGGGTTAGCCAATTCCATCGGATGCACTGATCAGAATATGAGATATGTAGATGTATTTTGTGAGTACGTTTCTTCTGGATAGTACATGACTGGTATTGTTTACATACGTGACACGAGAATCTGTTTGGTTTCTAACTCAGTGTCTGTAGCAGCAGCTATCATAGTAAACTAGTCGTGTTCACTAACTACAGTCTTACCTCAGCATACGAGCTTAATGCGTTCTGGGACTGAGTACGTATGTCGATTTACTCGTGTCTCAAGGTACTATTTCCTATAAAAAATAACTAAACACAAATTCATCCGTAACCATGCTATGAAAAAACACATAAAACAGGATGTTATGATGGGAAAGTGTGTTATTAATTGTTGTAATTCAGTACATACGCTAACATATTTACATGTATTTGTTAAATCTGCAATAGAATGCAACATCAGTAGGTACACTAAGGTGAGTTTTTACCTTTGAGACAAACGTAGGTGCTCACTGCGGTCTGAGAGACTTCACAGCAACGCGTTCATCACCTTAAAATTTTGTGGCGCTACTAAACAGAAACTTTGAATTTAATTTACTGAGCATATGCTTAAAGCTAAGTTTTATTTTTTTACGAAACTTATTTTAAGTTAGTCGTTTTAATTTTTCATCATCTGTTTCCGGTTTTGCGCTTTTTGCCTCGCATTCACTATAACTTGTAGCCAAATATTTAAAAACTTGTTTCAAACTAATTCAAAGAGAAACTTTGAGCGATGCTGTTCTTGAAAGCGGCCTCTCACACACTTGGCCATATAATGACCATCGAGAATCAGCTTGTATGCAAAGATTACTCGTAACTCAAAGAAGAAACTTATTCAAAACTCTGCTTGTATCACGATTTTCGCGTATGCCGGGTCACTCGTATGTCAAAGTATGACTAGTTTAATACACTAACTAGCTTAACACATTGCCAGTAGGGCTGCACTTTTAACTTCGGGTGTTAAAAAGTTAAATGGAATTCCATAAGCTGTAGAGACTATAGAAAAGATTGAGATGGACAAGTTGCTATCGACTACATTTCTAGTAGAATTCATTGTTTTGACCTTCAAACCATCTCCCCTGATACCTGGTCAAATGCTGGTCAACCAGACCTTGTCGGCCAGCAGTTTGATATTTATTAGACTGTGTTTCAGTTCCATGTATGTCTGATTTGATTAATCATCGGGTGCATTACAGTCCATCCAAGATATAAAATTTCTAGTCAAAGTAACTTTCTAGTTACTATTAAACAGGTTCAAAAACGTCTCACAAACTTCCAGCGAGGCCACTAGAGTAGCTATTGTTCAAGCTTGTTTCCACACTGCTGTGGACAAAGGATCGTGCCATTTCAAGTTCTTTTGCATCAACTATCGACCACAGCTTTTGAATTATGAGTTATTTTGAATTTTTAGTGCTGTGACCTAATGATGACCTTGTCATATCTCTGCAGGCATGACAGGGCTACAGAACAGTCTCCCCAAGAGGGTGCACATAAGCAATGCTGCTTTTAGCCACCAGCATTCCCTCAAACAAATTACAGACTTCCTTGCGCAGAGGCTCAAGGTGGCACGAGATGACCTCAGGCTATGGAAGTACCACCACGATGTGAGTAGATACCCACCCTACTCCTCAATCTACGGGCAATCTAGATTTTAGTTTAAAACATGTGCAGTATTTGCTGGCAGAGTTTTAAAATATGTTGTCAATTGCATTAGGAATTACCTCCTTTTCATTTAATATTTTGATTGTAAATCACTGTACAGCAGAGATGTTTATAAGACTTTAAACAATGACTCGATTCATTTCAATTCTCCTCAACAATTCAATTCTCAATTCTTTAGCATCATATGTTTTGTAAAAATCAATTCAATTCACAATTAATTGCAAAAACATCACAATTCAGTTCGCAATTCTTCAACTATCCTAACTTCAATTCTCACAAATAAAAAAAATCAATGCTTTATCAATTCTTATAAAAAAATTGACCTCTGGCAACATAGCATAATAATAATAATAATACCCACAATAGTTAATTTAGCTACACACATTAGCTCAGTCTATTGACTGTTTGTATAGCAAATATCAACTATTTTATTAGGGATTTCATTGCTTGTTCGGGTGGATTTAAGTCATGCCTTCCACTTTTTGCTGGCATACACTCTGTATTTTTACTGTAATTCTGTCATTTAACTTCAATTTAAAAAATTTTAGAATCAGAAAAAAATTCTGCTCAAGAATCAATGCATTTGAAAAAGAAAAGAAACTTTTGTTATTTTTGTAGTTCAATGAAACCGGCTGCAAAAGAAAAACGCTATTGCTTTTGCAGTGTGACCAAAACACAGACACGCACTATTTAATAGAAAAATTTAGTAGCCAAAAATATCATTGGTTCAATGTTAAAGGATTTCACTATCAGAAATATATTTAGGTCGCTGTTTACAATATTTTTTCATTCGTCCTTAACCGAAAATTAAAAAAATTGAAACTATGATTGTATGCTGTGTTTTGTGAGTAAAGGAAAAACTATGCAACTGGTTCATTTTTGGCACAATGGTAATCTAACTTCCTAAATTTATTGTGGCAAAGTCTTGGGTGGATCTGATAACACTGCGATTCGCGATCATTGTTTTTGTGTAGATACAATGGTGAGTGGTTATAAAAGCTTTTTAGTAGAATGAACGATATTTGCGAGCAGCTATGAAGCTTATAAATAAGCTTATTGTCAGCATGCGGGCAAACCATAAAGCTAGTGTGTAGTACATATTATTGATCACAAAATAAATGTTGTGATATCGAAGTTTTTTCAAATTGTGTGTGGCTGACAACATGGGACTGCAGGGACATCTTTGCTTTGACGCACATCAAGTAGCATATTGTGTTACATCGGGCATAACTTTTCGCTATGGATTCCCATCAACGCAGTTATTATAATGGGACGTATTGGTGCTTTTTGACTTGAGTTGTTTTGCTTATTGAGAGTAGAGAATCGGGTCAATTCCTTTATAGTGACAGTAAAGATTCAATTCAATTCTTAATAGTAGGATGCTCCGAGTCAATACAATTCTACATTAAAGAATAGAGAAAGCATAATATTATTATGCTTTATTAGTTATCTTGAGGTGTTGACTGATGTTCTAAAAAAAGAATCAAGGAGATTGACCCCCTAGAAGCTGAGATATAGACAGCCAAACACAGGTCTACCTAATAACGAATCAGAGGAAAACCCTTCGAAAATCCCGAAAACTGTGACGTATAAAATCGACTTAATGGTCATGTGCCGGAGTTGCGCACCCTTACCGCCGTTATGTATAATGATTGTTTTGGCTACGAGATGTGAAACGCTTCTCGCGATAGTAAATAATTTACATACTAGCTCTGGTTTCTCAGGAAAATCATCCAAACATTGTGTGGTAAAGGCATTTGCCCACAACCCCTCGCCATGATTTTTTAAAGCAGAAGAGCAGATTTTGACTATTGTGCTTCAAATTTTAACTCGATCTCCACGGATATGCTCCGAAGATCATCTGTTCAACGAACGGCGCGTGTATAGTCTATATGCGATATCCGCGATTGCAGTTTGTTTAGAATAAGAAATAGGAATGGGACTTTTTGTTCCTTCATCATTTTTCTACTGTGTATCTACTGCAGCATTCAGTTGATTTTCATGATTATCGTCACTATTAACAGACTGGAAGTTCACTACAGCCATAATCTTAAAAAGACTAACTTGACCGTGCTGCTCTTGCTATAAGAAAAGAAAACGATAACTTTTGCTTTGATTTTTCTATTGATCTATTATCTTATCTATGATTATTTTTTATGATTTATATAATATTCATAATGCATATTATACAAAATAATAATATAACTGCGTATAGAATAAATGATGTAACTAATATAATTTGTAGAAAATTCCAAATGATAACCGAGATTGATGATTGATTTAATCGATTCTATTTATTAGCTATAGTTAAAAAATCTGAACAACGCTAAAGATGAGTCTGAATAGGGAAGCTAAGTAGGAGAACAACAAAACTGAGCTGAACTAGCAAGATAGCGAAATGTTGCGAAATAATAGATGCGTGTAATTATTTTATGCTAAAACTAATCTACACGTCAGAGGGACTGGTTCGGAATTCTAGGAGCGATGATTGTTAGGCCCAATTTGATTGTTCTATACTTCCAGGGATTAAGCCAATTAAAACGCCGTGATTGTTATAGGAGAGCGCATTAGTTGGCTTAATTGACCAATGGCATACAAGTCGATTTCATACGTCATATATTGATGATTACCAAAACACTTTTGTTTTTTGGTAGACCTGTGTTTGGCTGGCTATATCTCAGCTTCTGGTTGGTCAATCTCCTTGATTCTTTTTTTAGACCATCAGTCAACACCTCAAGATGAATAATAAAGCATAATAATATTATGCTTTCTCTATTCTTTAAGTAAAAGATACCAGAGAATCACTTCTTTTTAAATCATTTGTGAGATGAGCCTCAAGGCTTGCTCAAGCAGGCAGGTTAACCCGAGTGCCCATCTTTGCTGTTTAGTTAAGTTGGCCTTCGTCTCCCCTCTCATCTTCTTGTATGATTTAATAGTAGGATGGTTTATTGTAATACTAATGGGTATTTACACTAGTGTGGAAAACACCTAAAATATAAAACGCCAGGAAAGTGCAAGAACTACAAGATGCCTTAAGCGCAAAATTCTTAGCATTCACAGCATTGGTGTAATGCAGGCATCTAGAAAAAAGGCAGCATTTTATTTGCAGCGGTTTAGCATGTAAATTAAAGTTTACTCACCGTTTAGACATCCATGTACCTCAACAATAGTTTACCTTTGCTGTAAGATTTTAGTTGTTTTTTGTCTTGTTCATAATAATTTTTAAAGCGTAGCAACAGAAATCTTACCTTTATGACTTGCAGAGCTCTGACGCACGCAGTAGGTGACTGATTGATGAGGCAATTTGGTTGACATATTAAGTTACGTGCATCTGGTCAAATCAGTAATTAAAAGCTGTTTTTTGTAAATGTTAAGTGCTGGCCTGCTAGCTACTAATTTCAAATAATCAAGTAAATGCAATGCGCTACTGAAAAGGATGTTGAACACTCGTCTGTTGTGGAATACGTCTGCAGCTAGCTGTGTAACAATAATAGTTGACACAAACACGCCGGTGCAAATGACACTGTAGGCACTGCCTAGCAGAAGCTAAATTTAAACTGTTTAGTTTGGCTATAAAGTCTATTTGATGTATGTTGATGGAGTATCTTCTCATGCATAATTTTGCTCAGCGCTATATGATTCTTGTGAGTTTATAGGAATGTTAAGTATCTTTAAATCAGCTTCATATATCTATGGTTTGTAATAGTAAGGACAGAGCTTTTCAATTTATGATAATTGTGCACATATTTTCATAGAATGACCTTGAGCTACTCGAAGGTGATCAAAAACTTCTAGAAGAGCTAGGAGTCAAAGATGGACAATCAATACTCATGGAAGGTTTGAGTTTTGCTTGATTATTTATCCATTTGCTACTGGTGAATTATATTTCTATTTTTTAAAAACAGCATTTTCAACTTCAGTATTGTTTTGGTTTTAGCAGATAGTTTTGTGGTGCGTCTCATTAGGATGTTCGATAAAAATACTCTTCAGTTTGGTTTTTGTTCAAAGCCTCATTTTTGCATGCTTGTTCATTTATAGAAAATGTCCAGATGTGCGAGTTAATCACATGTCTGTACAATCGGTTGCTTTTTGTATAAAATTTACCCCTTTTTAATAAATAAAATTTTAAAATAATTTTATTTTTGGTGGTTTTAAATTTTGTTACAAACATTCAGCCGGTAAACAAGTCTGATGTGAATATACATCAAGGCAATAAATATATTCTATTGGTACTTAAGTTTACCGAATGCTTTTACAGGATCTCGCCACAAATTTTGAAACGTTAAAAATATAAGAAAAATGCAGCATACTTAACAATGGGTTAAATACGCTATTTATCAAATTTTGTGCTGTTACTGAAACTTAGAAAAGTTATTTTCCTATATAATTAGAACTAGAATAGGTCATTTACTCTAAGACTTAGCTGAGTTTCCATACGCATAGATTAATTAATACATACACGTAATTAATAGAAGTTAGATAGTTTGTAATATGAAGTTATCTGCTAATGTTTCAATTGTCTTTGATAAGACTTGTTCGTTTTATGACTAGACGTGTTGATTGTCATATTTGATAAACAAATATCTACAGTGATGTTCAAAAATAATTGACTCAAAGTTTGCAGTTTATTATAAATATATTTTCTTTTCTGCCACAAGCTATAACAAAGTACATATCATTGTAAAGGGAGTTTTTTCACCCTCCACTACACAGAAACATGATCAAATGCTGATTGGATTGTATTAGGTGACCAAAATTCTCTGCAGCCTGTTAATACAATTGGATCAGTTTCATATCCCAACAGGCCCTTTTTGCTGCCACCAATATTGTTCAAAGTTCTATTGCTCAGGGAGTGTTTGTGATCAATTTCAGTCAGTTGTATGGTGCTTGTTATGAAATTTGATTACACTGACATAAAATTGGCACACACTGGCAAAACTTGAAATCGGTATGTTGTGACATTTCTAGCTGGTATGCGAGTTGGCATGCATTTAAGTATTTTTAAATAAAATATTTTGAGTCTGCTCGTTTTCAGCATTTTTACATTTCCTTGTTTAGGCTCAAAACTAACTGATTCAATCTACCAAAACAATTGATAACTCGTGAAGATCAACTATTTTGAAAGTCAAGGTCAATTATTTTTAACCACCGCTGTAGCCCTTGACCTCTCGCATTGTTCCAGTGCTCAACCCGGACTTGACATGGCCAGAGGAGATGTTGGAAATACTGAAACGGAATACTAAAAAACAAGTGGAGGTGGAGAAGGGCACTACGGGTCTCAGTAACCTTGGAAACACTTGCTTTATGAACTCCGCGATTCAGTGTGTCAGCAACTGTAAACCGCTGACTGTATACTTTCAACGTAACCTCCATCTTTATGAACTCAACAGGTGAGCATTTTATCATTTCTCTCCATCACGATGGTTCCATGACTTGGATAGGCCGCAAGTTGGCCTCACCCATAAGATGGCCTCACCCATAAGATGGCCTCACCCATAAGTTGGCCTCACCCATAAGATGGCCTCACCCATAAGATGGCCTCACCCATAAGTTGGCCTCACCCCTAACATGGCCTCACCCATAAGATGGCCTCACCCATAAGTTGGCCTCACCCATAAGTTGGCCTCACCTATAAGATGGCCTCACCCATAAGATGGCCTCACCCATAAGATGGCCTCACCCATAAGTTGGCCTCACCCATAAGATGGCCTCACCCATAAGTTGGCCTCACCTATAAGATGGCCTCACCCATAAGTTGGCCTCACCTATAAGATGGCCTCACCCATAAGTTGGCCTCACCCATAAGATGGCCTCACCCATAAGTTGGCCTCACCTATAAGATGGCCTCACCCATAAGTTGGCCTCACCTATAAGATGGCCTCACCCATAAGTTGGCCTCACCCATAAGATGGCCTCACCCATAAGTTGGCCTCACCTATAAGATGGCCTCACCCATAAGATGGCCTCACCCACAAGATGGCCTCACCCATAAGTTGGCCTCGCCCATAAGTTGGCCTCACCCATAAGATGGCCTCACCCATAAGTTGGCCTCACCTATAAAATGGCCTCACCCATAAGATGGCCTCACCCACAAGATGGCCTCACCCATAAGTTGGCCTCGCCCATAAGTTGGCCTCACCCATAAGATGGCCGAACATCCGCGAGTCTAGCGAGTTTCGCTACACATTTTTGCCAAATATAGAATTGGCACTTGCGAATAATTAGCAAGGAAATGCTGTGCAAGCTATTCCATTTTAAACATTTCCACACTTCAGTCGTTCCTATTTCGAAAGCGCGCTGTTAAGTGAGACAGGAGCTGCCGCCATGACCTCCGGCGTAGAATTCCATATACATGCAAACTCGGATAACTCAAACTTCACCGGACCGAGCGAAAGTGTTCGAGTTATCAGAGCATTAAAGTTATCAGAGCACTGTCACAAGTCCATGTATTTATTAGTAGATACAGGTACATATACAAACTATAATATAAATCAAAAGCATAGATGGCTTGTTGCAAATTAAAAGGCTGCCAATAAAAAGTTTAAAAAATTTTATCGGAAAGTATAGAGATTTTTCCATCACCTGAGATTTGTTTGTTGTTTTAGGTGATGTGACTGCCAGAACGTTTTCAGATTAAAATTGGCAAAACTTGATCGCTGTTGAAATGCTCAGAAGAAAAGACATCTTTTTCTTTTGAGCGTCTTAACCAAGATCAATTTTGCCAATTTTTCTTTAAGTTTATCCCAAAGTTACCTAGCTTTTCCTTGCTTTTGAAAGGCCATCGCTAAGTGGATGCTTGTTAAAATTTGATTTTTTGCAAACCTTTAGAAAAGTCGTTAACGAAAATATTTTGCCGATGATAGTGATCACTTTGCCACACGACTCCTAAGAACACGACGCCTAAGAATTACTAAAAGTTGAGGTTTATTTCTATGGCTCGGAATAAAGTGATATTCTACCTCGAACAGTTTTTTACCCAACGGCTACTGAGATGGTTCTCGGTAGCCGTTGGGCAAAAAACTGTTCCAGTTAACGAACTTGAGGTTGAGTTATCTAAAGCAATTTATCATTGTGTCGGAACGAACCAAAAAAATCCGTTTAAGTTAACCATGTGTTCGAGCTATCCGAGGGCGAGTTATCCGAGTTTGACTCTATCTATTGATAACGCTCCCGCAATAATTTGAAACATGAATATCCATTGAAACACTTATTATACGGTAATTCAATGTGTGCACAATTCCAAATCTACATCATCCGCACAATAGAAACATGATGTATTTTTTCATTCTAGAAGTAGCTTGTTGATAGTGCGTTTTAACCATGATCAAGTTTTATCGATTTTAATCTTGAAACATCTTGGCAGTCAAATCATCTCAAACATCAAAAACAATCACAAATGATAGAAAAAATACTGATACTTTCTAATAAAATCTACTAAAATTTTGTACAAGTCATCTTTAAGTCATCTTACTACTTGCAAGGGCATTGCAATAATGTTATACAAAGTTAACACAGCTATTCTTACAGTTTGCATGGATATGATCTGTGTTCACTGGAAGAGAACAAGCTTTGTTGTATTGCTCGGACTGGTTTACTACTCAGCGTGTTATTGCTTATCCAAAGATAATCATCAACCAAATCAACAAAAGTTTCAATTGAACATTTAATCACGATAAACATTTAACGTGTGAAGATGACAAAGAGGTGTAGGTAGAGGTCACCAAAAGGCGGAGGTGAAACATGGATGTAGGCGGAGGTGTAGGGGCGCAAAACTTGAACCACAATTGGTTGAACTTGGCACAGAACTTGAACCGCAAACACAGAACAATTGAACTTATGACCTTTGTGTGATAAGCTGACAGTCATCGTCACATAAGAGTTATTAGAGAACTAAGCTTTAGCATGAATCCTTGCATTATGCGTTACAGCAAAGCTATGCACCGTCTTCAGAAAGTAAACGTTTGGCTTGCTCAGGTCACTCCTTAATGCTTTTTGCAAACCGCATCTGTTAGGTACTTATTGATTCTGCAGAGCAAATCCTCTTGGGATGAAGGGTAGGTTAGCTCAACTTTATGCCAAGCTCATCAATGGTCTTTGGGATGGGACGAATAAGAATCTGCCCCCGGTTGAGCTGAGGTACACCTTGGCTAAATATGCTCCACAGTTCACTGGCTGCCAGCAGCATGATGCTCAAGAACTTCTCTCTTTCCTCCTCGACGGGTTACATGAGGACCTTAACAGGTGGGACCTTAACATGAGGACCTTAACAGGAACTTTCAGTGGGCTGTGGATGGCTACCCTTGTTGTTATTTTTGTTTGTATTTTATTTATTTACCTCATTCGCCTTTGTGTTCATTCACAGCTGTCACAGTCTATTTAAAAGTGTTTTGACACACCTAGTGTTATAAATCATATTAATGTTAATTTTTCGACTTTTTTATGTCTCAGTATTTCTGTGAAACAGCTTAAAAAATAGCAAACAATTCATGCTAAAATGGATCACTTATTTACATGTAGATTGTGTACAAACCAGGCGCTTATGCAATAGCGGCAGCAACAGAACTGGTTGGGTTTAGAGCAACCAGCAAAACAGCAGACAGAACAAAATGGATTTAATTTCAGTTCTTTGAATTATCCATGTTGATGCCTGTCTGTACTGTGTCATATATAGCACAGTATATGGCACAGTACAGCTATCATCATGTCCCTTGACTAGTGTGGTTTTGAAAACGCAGTTAAAATTAGCACGCTTAAAAGATTTGAGACCCTCCCTTAATACACGCATAAGGAAGCTAACAAAAATCGCTATGCATGTGTTTTTCACCGGTTGTGTTCAGAATTTGATGCAATCTGAGGTTTTGAATGTAATAATAACAATCTACATGAAGTTCTTAAAATTTAATAAAAACGCTTTAGATGAACTGCAAATGCATATTAAACTTCATGTCCTTTGTTGAGTGCACTTCAAAGTAATATTGATGCAAATGTGCTAGGAGTTATCAGCCCCTCTCTATATACAGTATACGTACCATGTATACTGTATATAGAGAGAGGCCATTCCCTACTCCAGTATTTATCACGTCTTTGTTAGATGTCTTGTTTTGTCTGTTCATTCCAGCTTTAGTTTGAATTTGCATTTTTGCTAAGCCAATTCCCTATTTCAGACTCATTTCAATTTCTCTGAATATACTTTAGGGTACAGAAGAAGCCCTACGTTGAGCTAAAGGACAGTGACGGACGGCCTGATGATGTGCTTGCTAAGGAGGTATGTATTCTTATAAGCAGTTCATAGAGGTACCATGTAGCCTTGCTCTCATCGCGCATTAAGTCGTATTCAAAAATTCATCAAAATCTTACATCCTATTAAACAAATAGTCATCTAAATATTTGGAGTTGTCTAACCGCTTCATTAATCTTGACTATAATTTATTAAGGCTCACAATTTGTTGTTTTTATGTCGCATAGACTATATTAACCTGAGATTGTAGCTGCATTGGAGGTAAAATTTAATTTGTTTGCATTGTTTTAATTTGATGACATGTTTTTTTTACTTATGTCAAGAGTAAATGGAGCTGTTCCATTTTCTTCGCTATTCAGATCAGTAGCTATCACATGGAAGTCAGCATTCTTTTTTGCTTTTGTGTAGTACAGTAGGTGGAGACACACCTTTTTAGTTCACTGTCATTCTGTTTTTCCTCACTACATTTGGGCTTTTTGTTTCACAGTGTACCTTCGGTAGTCAAAAAGTCGCACTATTTTATAAGTCACAAGGGGGAATGTGGGAAATAAACACTCCCATTAATTCGTTTTGGTGTTGGGCGTGAGGCAAAAATTTTTGTCTATTTCCGGTTTGTCATTTTTGGCTTCAATTTTACTCTAACTTTTAGCCGGCCTTGTTAAAAAAATTTTCAAACTAGTTCGACAAGAGTGAGCAATGTTCTTCAAATTTGTCAGAGAGACGTTGTTGTTGTGGTTGTTGTTGATGCTGTATAATGGGAAAAATGCTGTAACGGGGATGGAAAAGTAAAAAAAAACTAGGTAAAAAACTGTACGACAAAGGTACCTTAACCCGGGGGTCAACTTTACATGTATATTTTCTAAATTGTTTTATAAACATTGCAGGGGTGGGATTATCATCTGTCCCGCAATCGATCAATCATTGTTGATCTCTTCCATGGCCAACTCAAGTCAATAGTCAGATGTCAGACATGCCATCACTCCAGCATTCGTTTTGACCCGTTTACATACCTTTCTCTGCCTCTACCCATGGAGAACTCTCTCCTCTTAGAGATCATTGGTATGTAAGAATTTTGCTTCGATAGCCTATTCCACCGTTACTCTGGAATTCTGCTAGTGTACATCATTTATATGAGAAGAGCTTTTAGGAATTTCTAGTCGTTTTAAACGCATAAATTGTGTCTTAGTAATTTGAGGAGGCTGTTAGATACGAAGTCAATCGGTGGATTGGGTGCAATGTACTTAACATATTTATGGTCTGGTATGCGCTTTCCATATTTGTTGACTTGGTAAAATTGTAGGCGTTGGAGTTTTCTACTCCTGAAACTCGCTAAATATTTACCAAATCACTAATGTTTTTATTTTTGGTTGTTGTTAATAGCTACTAATATATGTCATCTTGTCGTTAAAAATCAGCAAAGACCTGGCTTGTTCATATATACGCTATTACGTCACGGTTTAATCTGATTGCAGTACTAGTTATAATTTTTTGGATCATATCTCTTTAAAAAATTATTTGGCATAGTAAAGGAATGCGTTATACTTCAAGTTTTTTGTACTCCTCTGTTCTTTGGATAGGCATATAGGGGTACACATATTTCATTGTATATATATATATTTGAAAAAATTATTAAGAAGAAAGTAAACTTTTAGTAATTGCGCTACAAATTTGTTTCGTGCGATGCACTCATCAGACGCGGTTGTACTAAAATGTCTGATGAGTGCATAGCACGAAACAAATTTGTAGCACAATTACAAAAAGTTTACAGTGGAACTCGGATAACTCAAACTTCAAGGGACCGAACAAAAGTGTTCGAGTTATTAGAGCGTTCAAGTTATCAGCACAGTCATAAGTGCACGTATTTATCAGTAGATACATGTACATATACAGACTATATATAAATCAAAAGCATAGATTGCTTGTTGCAAGTCAAAGGGTCTCTCGTGTCAAGTTTTAAATATTTTTAATCAGAAAGTATAGATATTTTTCTATCACTTGAGATTTGTTTGTTGTTTTGGGTGATGTGACTGCCAGGACATTTTCAGATTAAAATTGGCAAAACTTGATCACGGATAAAACGCTCAGAAAAATACATACATATTTTTCTACCGAGCGTTTTAACCAAGATCAATTTTGCAGTAAGTCAGTTATTACAAAACTGCTTTACTATTAAAAACCCATTATCAATTTTGCCGATTTTACTTTAAATTTATCCGAATTTTACCTCGCTTTTCTTGCTTTCGGAAGGTTATCGCTAAGCGGATGTTTGGTAAAATTTGATTTTTGCAAACCTTTAGAAAAGTCATAAATGAAAATATTTTGCCGATGTTGGTAATAACGAGGCCTAAGAACTACTAAAAGTCAATGTTTATCTCTATGGCTTGGAATAAAGTGATATTCTAAAGCGATAGTAACAACCATCTCGGTAGCCGTTTGGCAAAAAACTGTTCGAGTTAACGGAGTTTCGGTCGAGTCATCTAAAGCCATTTATCATTGCGTGGGAACGGACCAAACAAATACATTGAGTTATCCGAGGGCGAGTTATCCGAGTTTCAC
Source organism: Watersipora subatra (assembly GCF_963576615.1). NCBI lineage: Eukaryota > Metazoa > Bryozoa > Gymnolaemata > Cheilostomatida > Watersiporidae > Watersipora > Watersipora subatra. Next base: position 9,266,791 of record NC_088710.1, on the reverse strand, counting down.
TGTATTTTTTTCTTAGTATTTTTTTCAAATATTCCATACTCCACTAATTATCTTTTAGGTTTTTAGTGTAGAGTTCTCTTTTTATATGCTTTTGCACCTGCTTTTAGTTACTATATATACATGTATATATATATATATTATATATATCAGAAACATTTGGCAGTGATTTATGTCATCAGCAACTCGACAACCTCACCATGGTTCTTGCTATGCGCTCAATGACCCCTTGTGTTTCAGCTATAATTCCCCATTTACGTAATTTGACAGCTTTTAATTTCATGCTTACTTTTTTCGCTATATGTGTATTTCATATTGACATAAAAAGCAGCTCGACACTTAAAAAATATCGCTTTTCCATCAGCATTTAATTTGAAAAATCAAATTTCAAATGATGCACTTTGGCTTCCATTTAGACATCAGTTAAGGTCCGAGTGCTAAAAGGCAATGAGGGCATGACATTCTGTTGAGCTTAAAAACTAACCAAACATAAATCATCTTTTAATAATCTTTGCAAAGGCTGGCTCTAAATTGTAGACAAAAATCACTAATCTAGTTATTCAAAAAGCACATGGCAGTTTCTTGGTTTAAACTGCAATGTGCTCTAGTCAATCCATCGTTTTTTATACAGTTATTTGCAAAGATGGCTCAGTACCTGTACGTTATGGGGTGCGACTCAACTCAGATGATCATTATTGTGAAGTGAGGGCTCCCCTCTCTAAGCTAACAAATATAGCGCCCGAGCTGTTCTTGTTTGTGGAGCTCTATGGGGCTTATGTCAAGGTAGGTTCACAGGCTATCGCATATTTCTTCGTCATAATGTATATAAATATATTTTAGCTTAGGCAGTTAGTTTTTACAAGCACTCAGCTTAGGTAAGATGAAAAGTTCTAGACTCATTCACCGAACATTTGAGCCAAACAACTATCAGTATGTATATCGGTTCGGATGTGTTTTGGGAATTATGATAAACGATATAGTACATGTTATTTCCTTGGAAAGTAACTCACATAGTAAGTTACTTTCCAAGGAATTAAAAACTGCTTTTTTGATTCCTATCATTGAAAAAATATTTATGTTTTGAAGCTTAGTCTTGTACATACAAGCAGGACCCCTGATCCTAGACAGTGTTAACAACTTTCCATCGACTGTGAAAGCACTTAGGATAGCACAACTCCTTTTGAATTAAATTATCTTGAAGCACCCAAGCTCTTTGAGCTCAATAAAAAACAAAAATCAAATACAGCAAATTGTTTTGGAACTGAATATCATTTTGAAACACAAATAAAAATAGAAATCAAAAGGAGTCAATAGTTTTTATTTCACGCGCTAACTAAAGCACCACTCAGCCACCTTGCCACACCACGGAATAATTATGCACATACTTGTTACATATGATGATCTATTACGACACGCAGAACAGCAAGCGTACTAGTACTTATTAAGTGATTATAAATTTAATGCGAGTATAATATTGTATTTTGTATAGTAAATCTGCTAAATGTGAATATAATTACTAAATCGTAACAATAATCATAGATTAATATGAATAATTAATTCAATGTTTACAGTAGCTAATATAATAGCAAACAATAATACCAGGAAAGATTAATTGCAGGAACCATCGCCATTGAGTAATTTATGTGTTGAATAAAGCTAAAAAACACTACTTCTTGTTTTTCTAGTTTGTTTGTCTTTCATCCGTTTATATAAATCTTAGTGTTTGTTTTTGTTGGTTTGTCCAGTTATAGCAACAAAGTTTTAGAAATGAAAAATTCACTTTGCGCTGGATTTGAACTCGGAACCTCTAGTTCTGCAACCAGACATTTATTCAATACACTCCACTGTCCAACTGGCTATACTATCGAATAAATTTTGCACATTCTCGTTACACACACACCCATCTTTCATGGCTTCACACTGAGCATTTCAGCTAGAATTATTGATCAGAAGAAAAATGCTTAAACTCACACGGGCAACATGATTACACTATGCAGCTGTTACACTATGAATTCTGCAGCCGGACAGTATGAATTATACAGAAATAACTACAGTACACAGAGATAACTACAGTACACAGAAATAACTACAGTACACAGAAATAACTACAGTACACAGAAATAACTACAGTACACAGAAATAACTACAGTACACAGAAATAACTACAGTACACAGAAATAACTACAGTACACAGAGATAACTACAGTACACAGAGATAACTACAGTACACAGAGATAACTACAGTACACAGAGATAACTACAGTACACAGAGATAACTACAGTACACAGAGATAACTACAGTACACAGAGATAACTACAGTACACAGAGATAACTACAGTACACAGAGATAACTACAGTACACAGAGATAACTACAGTACACAGAGATAACTACAGTACACAGAGATAACTACAGTACACAGAAATAACTACAGTACACAGAAATAACTACAGTACACAGAAATAACTACAGTACACAGAAATAACTACAGTACACAGAAATAACTACAGTACACAGAAATAACTACAGTACACAGAGATAACTACAGTACACAGAGATAACTACAGTACACAGAGATAACTACAGTACACAGAAATAACTACAGTACACAGAGATAACTACAGTACACAGAGATAACTACAGTACACAGAGATAACTACAGTACACAGAGATAACTACAGTACACAGAGATAACTACAGTACACAGAGATAACTACAGTACACAGAGATAACTACAGTACACAGAGATAACTACAGTACACAGAGATAACTACAGTACACAGAGATAACTACAGTACACAGAGATAACTACAGTACACAGAGATAACTACAGTACACAGAGATAACTACAGTACACAGAGATAACTACAGTACACAGAGATAACTACAGTACACAGAGATAACTACAGTACACAGAGATAACTACAGTACACAGAGATAACTACAGTACACAGAGATAACTACAGTACACAGAGATAAACAAACACCTTCATGTAATAGTTAGAGTGGTAGATGTTGTGTATGTTGATTAAAAGTAAATTTTCAGTGCAAAAAATTTTTATTACTCGTGCAGCCCTGGGTATTCAGTTGGTTGATTTATTTTTGCTATCTCATCCCATAGTCGTTCCCATTGGATTCTCAAAAGATTAAGCAGCGGATCGGCAGCGGGCAGCCACTATATGCTTATGAACAACAGACAGCCATTCCGAGTAAGTTTGAGACATCAGAGCATAACATGTATAATATTGTAATTATCTTATAGTCAATGATAGTATTAACTTGTTAACATTTTAGCCTGATTGATATTTGGTGCTGAATCAGAAGTTGGAATGTAATTAGTTATGAAACCACCAGGATACTTGAAGGAGGATTTTATCAAATGGGTTGCAATTACGGGATCCATTGATTGAACTTGTTTCTTGGTTGGTTGGCTATTTTAACTTTCTAATAAATAGTCAAGTCGCATTAATAACATCAATTCAACTGTGGTTTTCAGCTTAGCAAAATAAAATTTACATATATGTACTTACATATTTACGTATATTTATTTTGAGTTTTCTGCTTTTAATGCTAGGCTTGTTATACCAATAGGGCAACAGTCAAGCAAGACCTCGGAAGACACGAAAGGTTTAAAGCAGAATGGTGAAGTCAGTTCTCATACTGAGGTCACTGCCACAGAACAAATATCACACAAGAGTGGAATAAACTCACCCGCAATCAATGGCTTAGGTACTTTTAAAAGTAGTGATGAATCCGGGAGAACCTCTGGCTATAGCACGCTGACTAGACCTTCTCAGAATGGCAGCACCGCAATCCCTACGAGCAACCAATCAACAGCAAACAGTCTACCAGGCAATAACATAGACTCCATCCAGTCAGAGGCCACAAAACCAGATGGGCTGGTGGTGGCCATGCATCGCAAGATGGTAAATACACGTGTAATCATGTTACAGTTAATGAGGGCATTCGATGGAAGTGGGCTTAAGTAAAAGTGACATTGCGAAAGCAAGTCAAATTGAACCACAGCACCCATGTAGATTTTTAACCCAAATTGGTAAACTGCTACCACGACAACATGAACGCGTTCATTGAAGGTCGTTGTCCTTGACCTTCATTAACACCTATTTGATTAGAAACGTTATTGCGTTTCTAATCAAATAGGTGTTTAAGAGAACCTTGACATAATTTTGAAGCCAATATTTTAGCGTCCTGGCAGAAGTCATGGAGCATGTGTGTGTGAAGTTTGGACAAACTGCGAAAAAATGTGGACTAACAGACAGACTGGACAATGATTTTTTGTGCTATCCTTTCTCTCCTGCTACTGAATAAACCTACATAACATCTCGTGCGTTCTTTGTAATTAGTTGTATTTCTTGTGTCTATGTTGGCAGGAGAGACAAAGTCATTACTTCTTGGCCCCTCAGCAGTCGGTACCGTGCATGTTTGGTACTCCAGTCATTCTCGAGACGACTAGCAGTACGACTAACAAGGACCTTTACCATGATGTTTGGACGATGATCAAACGATTCGTCACCGGTCATCCTGTGACAGAGAGTTGCAATCATGCTCAAGACTGGTGAGTTTGCTGATGGACTAGTCTTTGGTTATGGCATTTATTTATCTAATATATCCATTGATCCGTGCCATTACAGCTTCTTTAGATTTAGTATTTGTATAGTAGGCGCTCTCATAATGTAAACACCTGTTTACAAAAACTCTACCTGACGTAAAGAATTAATGTAAAGTTTTTGAATCGTATTGTTTAGGAAATTCTGTATAACATAAAGCCTGAAGTTGGTGCAAGTTCAGTTCCTGGTTTGGCAAAAGGTTCTCAAATTTGATTTGAATAACGAAAGTTACATAGTTGGCCTTTAAAATATCGTTTGTTTTATTTGAGACATGCAATTTTGTTTCTTTGCAGCTTAGACCTTGCTGTGTAGAGCAAAAAGAAAAAAAATAATTCAAATTGACATGTGCATGCTCTCCTAAGTTACCGTAACGTAACATTACCACAATCATGGACCCTAAACCAAGTGAAAATGATAAAAAATGGAAAAATTGTCGATACAAACTAATAATACCGCAATTACTGTAGTCATTAAATTAAAAGATTAAGCATAGTTTATTTCTTTTTGAAGGGCCTGAAGGGCTCTTGGTTCTTTAACTTACACGATAGAAGGACCATTGCCATTTCATAACAGCATCATTTGCTGTTTAATTTGATTTATTAACTCAAACTGTCGAGGAGCCTTGAGAGCAAACGTTTTTTTAGTATTGTTGTTATTACTACCATCGATTGTAGTGCAACAACTACATGCAACAAAATCACTACCTTCACAATATAATACATACATGTAGTTGATTTAAAATATTCATTATATATGTATTTGTTATGCATTAGGGTTCTTATCCGCACAGTTTTGTCCGATGAGCGTGTGTGAAAGTTCATCAGCTATGGTCAGAGAAATTTGTGTTGCTGTTTGCTGATGAAACTCTTGTTTTGGCAGCGATGGAAGTTTGGGTAATGAGTACCCTTTTCAACTGCTGATGACCAAAAGGAGTGGAAATACTTGCTCACGATGCCCTTTTTACAAGTAAGAATATCATTCATTGATAACTCTACAAAAATCAGTATCTTTTGCAAAAGTAATTTATAATAAGGAGTTATAGAGTTATATAGACCTCGATATAGTTGCAGCTCTGAAATTTGGTCTCTTATGCAGATTTAACTCTATGAAAGGGAGTATTTCTTATCTAAGTAATATTATTACGGTAAGTATCTATTGAGTAACTCTCTGAAATTGTGGGTCTAAAGCAAGAAGAACTCTATAAAAGATGACGTTAGAATGTCATTGCTTATCATTATATCTGTTAGATGTTTGTAAAAGACACATTCAACCAATGGGAATTTTATAGCACAGTGAGGCGATGGAGCGGTAGCGCTAGTTGGTAGCCACCACAGCATAATTTTGTCATTCTATCTTATAGCATTGCTATATTAGCTTTGATATTACAATACATATGAAGTTGAAGGTGCTATGCATATGAAAGTAGCTTTGGATGAAAAATAGTATAGACTCCATGTGCTATGATATGTTTCAGTTGCAAGAGTTTAATACTAACACTATGCTGGTATGGTTAGTAGTTAGAAGAATACTTGTTCAAATCATTGTTTCAGTGCTATAGTTTGGTACGAAGATGTTTTGCGATGTCTATGCCTCATGCTTGCGCATATTTCTCTTGTTCATGCGTAGCACTGTTTTTTCTTCATTTGCTCAATATACTCGAGAAAAAAACATATTTAAAGGCGTATCACAATGTATCATAGAAACTAAAAAAGTAGAAACAACAAATATATTCCGCTGATAGTTGTTTAGGTATTATTGCAAAGTTGGATAATTTAGCCTAAAATATCTGAATAATCTGATCTAAATACCTGAATAATCTGGTCTAAATATCGGAATAACTTGATCGAAATATCTGGATAACCTGGTCTAATTATCTGGATAATCTGGTCTAAATGTCTGGATACCACAGTTTAATTATTGGGATAGTCTAGTCTCAATAATTATATGCTAGCTTTGGCAAGCTTTTGGAAAATCATTTTGTGAAATAGTATTTTCACACCCTCAAAGTCTCACAGTTTGTACCCATGAATGGACTCTCAACAAGCATTTAGTATTGGTAGACAGCCATCTTTGTATTATTCAGATAATACAGTTTTTATAAAATAAGTGCCAATATCAAAGATAAATAGCCATGCTAGGGTGATAGCAGTCGATTGAACTAGTGTGAGCTTGTGTCTTCACTTTGTTTTCTATGACCATAGAGTGTATGGTCATTAAGAGAACAGAGTGCCTCAGCTAGGAGATATCATTCTATCTACATAAAGACCAATTGCCTAATGACCAACTTTGGTTATTTCCACCCTAATAAGACGATTCTAGCACTAAGCTTGTCCAAAATACCTTTTTCTGTTGGATCTGCTGAACGCAAGTGCAAGTGTGAAGAAGTCAGTCTCTAAGGTGGTTAACTGCCATTAATATTAAGATAATTATGCTATATCCAATGTTGGCTGCTGCAGGTTCTGTAGAGGCTGCCTGATAGACTACACCGAAGACTTGTTCAATAGTGAAACTGACTATCTAGTCATAGACTGGGATTTTACTGCGTACTACTTGAGATATCAAGCCTCCCCGGACACGGTAAGACCCAAGGCCTTTCCATCACCTTGAGACCACGTAGGGGTTGTACATTTCTCAGAGTGTTGTAAAACATGCTTTTAGTTTGTGTGTGTGTGTTATGGTGCCATATACTCCTTGTGTTGACAGGTGCATTCAAGTGTGAGTACCTGTGTTATTGTGTCATATCCTCCTTGTGTTGACAGGTGCATTCAAGCGTGAGTGAGGTGTACAACTTAGATGACCCCCTCGATATACAACAATGTTTGAAAGCTTTTACAAAGGAGGAACAACTGGCTGAAGACGAGCTTTATTTTTGTTCCAAATGTAAAGAACACAGGAGAGCCACCAAGAAGTTGGAGCTGTGGCGACTGCCAAACATCTTAGTAAGAGTTGTGTTACCTTTAGTGTTCCGCCATATGTATATTTAGCCTCGATTAAGTTATTTTCACATAAATTGTTCATGCGCGCTTGCGCTTAGGAAATTTATTTTTTGTCGTTTTATTTTCGAATGGTTGAAAAAATTCCAACTATTCAGTAAGTGTATTTGAATTTTGATGTTTAGTCCAAGTAATATTGGGGAATACTATAGATGCTACTAACGAACACAGAAATCTTTCAACTTTCCCTAGCATCTTGTCCGACCGTTTGAGAGAACAAACATGGACTCTACATAAAAGGAGCTGCTGACTTTTCATGCTAAAATAGAATTAAACATGTAATAATAGTTCTACCGATCATGCAGTCTCTATGATTATAACCTACATTTTTCTCGTTCTTTATTCTGTAATTTAAGCTCTATTATCTTTTGAAATGAAGAGTGATTAGACATATAAATATTCTATATTCACAAATCGGTTACTTTTCCTATGACCAGCAGTTCAGCTATATAAAGATATTATAGATATAGGACAGACAATATCACACCTAGTGTGCTCAGTGGTGTTCGTTTATGGGCTTTAGCTAAGAAATGGGTGGTTGGGTATACTGGGTGGGCTGTTAGAGTTCATCGAGCCTGAAGGTCTGCAATCATTAGTCATAATTCTTCTTATGAGGCACCACCACTCTAACACCGAGCTTCGTGTAGTCTGTCAAGATTCTCTATACCTCCATTTGATAAATATAGAATTCAATAGGGAGCTACAAGATGGATAACATTCTGCTCTAGTAAAACGATGATCGGTTTTTTGGCTTTGTACCAACTTTCCAGAGATGGAGTAGCAGGTCTAGCCTTAGATATTATATTGTCAACATGATCGGCAAAGCATAAATATTCATCAAATTTTGTGAGGCATAGCTATGAAGTTGGTGGTTGGGTATGCTGGAGTCTGTCACAGTACTTTAGGCAGCAGGAGTTCAGAAATACCAAAATTGCATTGAGCCCAAAGGCCTCCAACCATTGGTCATAATTCTCCTTATGAGGCACCATCGCTTTAACACAAGGTCTCTGTAGTGTTTTTAACTTATTTGGAGGTGCTAATGTGTATGTTCTACTTCATACTATACACTCTAGGGAGTTAGATGAGAGTTATACAAGTATTGAGTTAGTGTAAATACATTGCAGGTTATTGCAGCTTGGGATAAATCCAAGGTGGTGGGTCAATCTACAGTACATGCATATTACTGATTCTCGCTTTGTGTCTGTCTGTCTGTTGGTCCATGTAAACAACATGCGTTTCCACATTTTTGGCCCGATTTTATCTAAGCTTCATACACATGCTCGTGTATTCTGCTAGGTCGCTAAAAAATATCCGATTTCAAACTCTGTCTGGTTCCTGAAAACCAGCCTCTTAAACGCTCACCTGCTGGTGATCTGGTTAAAAATGGAAGAAATCCCAGGCATTGCCAGCCTCATTGTTGGTTTACTATAAAACTTCCATAATCTAGATATACGCTGATTGACTTCACATGCTGTAGGTATTTTCAATGTACTTACACCTCATTGTAGATCATACACCTCAAACGCTTCCAGTTTCTCAGCAATCGCTGGGTCAAGTCACAGAAGCTCGTAGATTTTCCGATAAAGGATTTTGATCCAGAGTCTTACCTGGTACAGCGCTCAGCACCGGAAGAAGCTTGCAAGTCGACAGGAACATCACTAAACTCAGGGCCAATGGGTGACCACTCAGAGGTTGGAAGTTGTCTAAGCTTTCAGTTTTCCTAACATGTTTAGTTTTTCCTATTTTTCTTTATCAATTACTCTGTGATGAGGCCTACTTCGCATTGATTTGAAAAACAGTAAAAACGGATACGCTCTAAAGAGAAGTGTTGTTCGCAATTGTCTTGTTCGAAAATTGATAATTTCCAGTGACTTTTGTAATCTTTATGTTTGATGTCTTCATGCCAATTCTTTAGCAATGAGTAAATATTTTGTTATAAATTTATTAAAGTATTAATTAATGCTGTTAACTAAATAATTAGCAAAGTTAAAAGTTACGACAGTAACTCTTTAGTAGAGTAACTCAAGTATATAAAAGTATAAATTTTGGATAATTTTCTCAGGAATTTCTTACTGACGTCATTCTTTGGCTCCAACATCAGTAAGTACTCTATTCGATATGTCTGGGACAACACAATTAGTCATCGCTTAAAAATAGTATTTCTCAACGTGTGGTATGAAGGTCGATAGCTTACACTTTCCTTGCTCTAAAAGTTTCAACCAAAGATTTCATTATTTTTTTTAATGAAGAGTCATTAGTCATTAAACTCACGTATATGCTATGATAATTGGTTGTTGCAAAAGTACTTTTATACTCATCGCTAGTCCCAGTTTATAATTAAAATATTGTTTTTATATTGGTAATATAATAATATTATTGTATTATGTATTATAATATTATTATTTATAATGTCGATGTATAAATTAAAGTATCATTATAATATTATTATTTTCACCCTTTTGTTACGCTTTGAAACTTAGCTTTTAGTGTAAACTGTTCATATACAATCATAAGTTATGGTAATTTTCAAATTTATTACTAACATTCATTTCCAAAAGTTCTGTTTTCATCTTAATGCATTACTTATTTGTAAATTTGCATTGTTTTTCCGTTTCAATAGAAATTAAAACATCTTAAAGACCTCATTTTTTTGTATTTTTAATTCAAAAAGGTCTTTGAAAAACTCAATTTTAATAAAGCAATTTGTAAAGAGGTATTTATTGAATGAGTTCAAATTGGTTTAACTGCCCTCAGCTTGAAGGTAAACTGTATGGCTTGGTCATTAGCATTTACGGGACAGTAAAATATCTTTTCACATATCACAGTTATGCAGTGTGATGTTACTCACTGCAATTTCTCATGGTATTAAGGCTAGCTTCTGTATGTCGATTGTTAGGAACTTGATCCTGGTAACTCTACTAACTCATTGGGATTACCGACTAGAGCCAAAACACAGTCAGTTACTTCCTGTGATAGCCTGGATTATAGCCAAGCCAAATATGACCTCCACGCCGTCTCTGTAAGTTTTTCACCCGCATATTCCTTAGATCTCTGGACTTTATATCGCTTATGGCTTTTGTATGTTATACAGAGGTTATTAGTTTGAGGATCGCTCTATGCTGTAAATATCTCTATGCCTGTTGTGCTGGTGCGCTGTGATAAGTTATTCAATATTTATAGTTACATAGTCCAGTCATGTGATCATGTCTTTCTATGGGTTGTTTCACACGTGACATCAAGATCTTTTGAAACAGTTCGGTTGTGTAAATAAAAGTAAAATTGCTGGAAAATGAAAATACAAAACAGAAAATAAGCACAAAATACTACAAAATTTTTAAATTAATTTAATTTAAACTACATGTATATATAGTGTAAGTTATACTGCATATTACTATCTTTGTACAACCATCGAACCTACGTATTGCCAAGACTACACTTCCAGTCAAGTTTACTTTTTGTACATAGTTTTACATAATCCATTCTGTTATATTACGATATGTAATTACTTGCTTTTATTGTTATTATGTGGGCTTTGAAATAAATTCATCAAAATATAATATATTCCTTTAAGAACCTTTGCTCCAACATACACTGCTTTGACATATGTAACAAATATCAGAATGGGTTAACTTTGTATGTCAAGGTTTTACTTTACATTGTTTATTACTGGATTTTTGCATATTTTATAGAGTACTTTTGTAAGAGTTCAAGAGTAGCTTAATTAAATTCAATTTTAGTTAGTTAATCCATTTCACTATTTGCTTAGTACATTGAAACTGTTATATGTTGGAGCAAGTATCCTTTTAAGATTACGCTGCACTTTGTTTAATTCGTACAAGAGCTCAATAAACAATGATAAACATGTCAGTTAATATCATAGAGCATTAAAGAAAAGGCTTTATAAAAAAAAGCTATGTAAAGAAACATAAGGTAAAAACCAAAATTAATAAAGATTCAGTGAAAAGAAGTCTTCATATGTCACATTAGAGCCAGATTGGAGACAGATAGTGGAGTATGAATAGATAGAATATGACAGCTAGAATGAGGTGAAGGCCCGGCAATGCGTATGTTAGATAGTAGAGTAAGTGATAGAAACGTACAGTGTAACTTACTCACACTTCTATTATATAGCTTGCATTAGCTTACTTTACTTATTCTTTTATTTTATGCTTTATTCTTAATTTTCACCAGCTTTACTTTTATTTGCAAAATAGTATCAGTTTAAGAAATCTCGTATGTGGAAAATCATTTTGTATGTTTGCTTGAATTTTGCATCATTTTTTTTTCATTTGTATGGATAGGTAATCATAAGTGAGTAATTTATCCTACAGTAAGTTTTGTTTTCTGCTTTCATTAACAACTAGTATCTTATAATTAAAAAATATTGGATATAGGTGGAAATCTCAAAATATTCTTACATACGTTTTTTTTTCACGTAAACGTTTTTAGTATTTTAATTTCATTCACTAAATACTTTACTGATGAACATGCAAGTCTATATTTTCACTTGCAGTGCATTCAAATTTAACCTTGTTCATTCCAAGTGCGCAGGAATATTGCTGATAATATTTGATTGTCTCGGTCTCTAATTATTCTTATTCAACCTTCTAGCTATGTTTTTTTTTATCTTTAGCCTGACCTGTGACTGTTGTAGTGTCACCGTGGTAACCTAGGAGGTGGTCACTACATAACTTGTACTAAGAACCCTAATGGTAAATGGTACGAGTATAATGACAGCATGGTTAAGGTGAGTCTGGAAAGTCACGAGTTTCCTGTTTACTCTTTCTGTCAGATTTATTAACCAAACAAGCACACAAGTTACAAGGTTTTGCCTCCAATGATCATTCCAAAATATATCTACCAACCAAATGGCTTTTTTGTTACTTTTGAGGCGTGGGTTTTCTCTGAGCAGAACATTTATATTGCATTTCCACTAGCCTCATCACAAACCCTGTTCATTCTATTTATAGAGTTAGCTTCACGCTATATCAACGATTCGGTTACACTAAGTTTAAATTAGGTACAACATTGCATGCCCCGCCCTTTTAATAAAAATACATTATCTTTTCATTTCATATTTGTTTTCTTATACGGTCATACCTTGACATACGAGCTTAATGCTTTCTCGGACTGAGCTCATATGTCAATTTACTCGTATCTCAAGGCACTATTTCCTATATAAAATAGCTAAACACAAATTAATCTGTTACCATTTTATCAAAAAACTATGTGAAACAGGATATTCCTATGAAAAAGCACGTTTTTAAAAATTGTAATTCAGTGCCTACACTAACAAAGTAACAAATACCTATCTATTTACTTGTTAAAATCAGCAATAAAATGTAACATTACTATGAACACTACTGTAGGTTCTTACCTTTGAGACAGGCGTAGTGGCTAACAACAGTGTGAGAGAGACTTGACAGCAGCGCGTTCAGTGCACTAAACTTTTGTGACGCTACGTAACATAACATAAACTTTGAATTTAACTTAAATGAGTTTAGCTTACTAAATACACACTTGAAGCTAAGTTTTAATCTTTATATATAAGCTTCGAAGTTTGTCGTCATCTGGTCTGTCCAGCTATAGTGATGTGTATCTAGCAAAAAAAATCCGTATCGCAGAAGATTTGATCTCAGAATCTGCCCATTCACCAGGCAATAAGCTGACCCATTGAGGTACACAAGGCGCAATGGATCCTTTAGGCGACATGAGTCGTTATCTCGGTTAAAATATGTATATCGACTCCGTGTTACGCTACGCACAACGTCACTAATGCTTGCTCTTATTAGTAAGTTTAGCAATACAGATACTAGCTTACTCAAATTAACCATTGGCAATGTGCCAGGCTAATGGCAAGTGGTAAACAACTACATTATTTGCAACTGTTTATAAGCTGCTTTTAATACCCGTGCAATGCCAGACATTCAGCTAGTCTTTTACTAAACTAACCTTAATTTTGTCGTCTTAACTTTTTATTTTCCGTTTTCGGTTTAGCGCATTTTGCCTCGCATTTACTATAACTTGTAGTCAACCTTTTAAAAACTTTTTTCAAACTGATTCGAGGAGAAAGACCGAGCGATGCTTTTCTCGAAAGCGGCTTCTCGCATACTTGACCAAATGGCTCGTATGCTCATATCTCAAAGATTACTCGTATCGCAATGAAGAAATTTGTTCGAAACTTTGCTCATATCTTGATTTTCTTGTACGTTGGGCCATTCTTATGTTGAGGAATGGCTGTATAACTGTTTTTAAGCAGGAAGTGCTTTAGTTAAGCCCGTCTCTATTTATATGTTGTATACATCTATTGCTCCTTACCAACATATGTCTCTATATGTTGTATACATCTATTGCTCCTTACCAACACAAGAACAATTTTGAGCAGCAGTCTTAAACTGGTTTTCTTTTGTCATATACATAATTATTTTGTAATATTTTTGTAATTATTTGACTTGTTGTTAAAACATTTTTATCCATAGCGTTGAAAAATTTTGATGTTCTAAATTGAGCTCAATGAATGCCTGATATTTGTGTCTCCATGGACACGGATATTTACCCTATAGAACAATGTCGCAGAAACATCGCAGAACAATATCGCAGAACAACTTCCGCGAAATATAACTCGGTGAGTTATATTTCGCGGAAGTTGTCTTTTCATTAATTCTCGCAGACTATTTTATTCGTGGAGAAGCACATACGCGAATAAATTATTCTGTGACTCCAGCTACTGGAAACTCATAGCGACTAGTTTTTTATATTAATTAGTAGTTGTTCTCATTTTTTAAGTAGCCAACAACTCTAATTATACCCGGATTTTAACCATTCGCGTTATTGTCTGCCCGCGAATTTTGGTAATTATCTTTGCTCATAGAGGTATCCTTTTATGTTCTAACCGATAACAAATATTGCGGTTAAAGGAGTTTGAAGGATATATGGTAAAAAATCTCTAATCAGTGTATCTATTGTGTGATATTCAGCCGTTGCCAATAGCTTGCTGTAGCTATTTTACCTATTCTAGCCAAAAAGAAGTTCTTAACCCAGAATCTAGTTAATCGTAAAAAGCCTACTGCAGGATTTCCTTCTCATACTGTTACATTGTTTCATGAACATCATCTAAAATATGGCCTCAGTGTTCTTAATCGTGTTTAAACCATAACTGCCACAAACAACTTTTATCGTATTAACTAGGTAAATCAGACACGCTGATTCCGATTTTGTAATCAAAATAAAGATTAGACCACTAACTTTCAGAGTAATGAAGGATTTTTTATAGCGTTTTAATATCGGTCTCGAAAACAACACGATCGGCATAACAAGCTCCGCCCATAAATACGTGACGTAACCTAGCTTTTTAGAAAAAGAAGTTACGTAGGGATGTTTAGACCCATTTAGAATAATAGAGATGGGTGTTTTAAAATCCATTAATATCTAAATTCAGCCTTAAAAATAATATCAGTCTTTTCTGAAAGGTAGATAAGCTATTTAGCATTGCATATTTAAAAAGCGCTATAACAACGCTAGCCTGTGATAAAACCGCGCTTTTTGAGCTCATTTTTCTCGGCGTCCAGCCCATTTAAACGTCATGTAACATGATGCAAGCAATTTTAAATAGTTTATATCCCTTTCATAAAAAACTGAAATTATTTTACAGGCTGGATTTAGATAATAATGGGTTTTAAGACACCCATCTCTATTATTCTAAATCGGACTAAACATTCCTAACTTCCGTTTCTGAAAAAAGCTAGGTTTTGTCACATATTTATGGGCAGAGCTTGTAATGCCGATTGTGTTGTTTTCGAAACGGATATTGAAATGCTTTAAAAAAGCCCAAATGACTTTGAAGGTTAGTGGACTAATCTTTATTTTGAGTACAAAATCGGAATCAGCGTGTCTGATTTACCTAGTAATTACGATAAAAGTTGTTCGTGACAGTTATGGTTTAAGTGTTGTATATATAAAATCGGCGGTCTCGTGCATCTTGAGAGATTGTCAAGTGTTATGACTCTAGTGTACATACAACTATTCGAACATACCAGTAAGCAATCAAGTGGTACAGTGTTGGTATGTTGACTTACCACGCTGAAAGTCGCGAGTTCGTATGCAATGCAATCTTTTTTACTGTCAACTATTAGGACAGTTGAGACGAATGACACTGCTCTTATTATAGCTATGGTTTTATCCACGCTAGTTGACCACCCTATTACCCTTCTTGAAGCCATAGATCTCAATAATCTGCCAATGTATGTCCATCTTGGAGCTATAAAAAGATATGTGCTAATCAGCTTTTTTCTTTCCTATGTTAGGAACTCTCAGAGGCGACTGTCACGCAAGCGAATCAAAGAAACTGTTACATCCTTTTCTATGAGCGCCAAGACCTCATCTATGAAAAACTCATGCCAAACATTTCAGGTCGGCAACGAGATGACTCTGGCATTGATGAAGAGTTCAACACAGAGTTGTCAAAGGCAGCTTCCTGCGTTATACAATAGCCTTGACTCTTTACAATTAGTTTTTACACATTTTGCCCTTAGCTGTGGCAAATCGTCTCAAGCATTCCTTCAACTCTAGTCTAAAGATTATTTCTATTATTGATGATAGCTCTATGCGGATGATGGAAAGGAGACGATTCCTTCATCTCTCTTTAGATGACCTGTAATATTCTATTCGCTTTCCACATTTCCGTTTATTTATTCTTTGTAACATGTGATTCTTTTCTTCGCTGGTTTCCTATTACGTCTATTCTATTTGATGCTGCCAATCGAAAATTGTGTTTTTGGTTTGAATTTATTCTTCAGATGTTATTTTGGTCATAATTGCAAATTGTTTAGTTTTTGGTTATTGGTGCTTTCCAGTGGTTTCATCAAATTAATCTTTTTTCAATTTTATATGCCTGAAATAAAGGCTCATGCATCATCGATTTAGCATGCTCTCTCCCATTTATGATTGGTCATTTTGACAATGGCAGGCTTGGCTTCGCTGCTGACTTCCGAAAAGCACTGTTTTTGCCATCAATATGTAGGTAATTCTCTCAGGTTCATGTTAGGCTTTGCTGTAACTCTGTATCGTAGTCAGGGTCTTTCTTGGATCCTCTTGCTATCACAGAGTTGTGAATACAATAGGTTTAATATATGATTACATGTACCTTCAAGCACTGTTACTGTATTACATAACCTGCTTTGCAGGGCAACTAAAAAGTAATATCAATCATCAAACTCTTTAATCAGAGTTTTCCACGTTCACAGACTTGGTGTAAGTTGTATTCTTGAATTTTTTGTCTCGACAACTCTCGTCTGTCTGCATAAGTTTCCCATTTTAGTGCATGATGTTATAACCAGACAAGGCTGATCAAAGTAGAACATTACTATCTGTCATGAAACACTGGCTAGTCTAAAAACTTTTAGTTATTTTAAACAAAGACCAGATTTTTATAACTAAAAAGATTTAAGACAAACAATATTAATTTTTAGGGCTGAAAACTATCCTGCCTTGAGCACGTGACCCCAGGGCTGATACTCCCCCTTAAAGGCCCATTAGGTTCGGCCCAAAATCACGTTTTAGGGGGGGTTTCAGATCATGGGGCACTGTCAGTGAATTTGCTACTTTAGGAGGGGGGGCTTCCACAACCAAGCCAGTAAAAGGGCCCATGCTCATTAAGGTTTTATTCAGCCAAAGTAATACCAGACATTGCACCAAAAATCCAGTCTTCATTTTAATGCAGATTGCTACTGCTTGCCTGCTGACGGGAAAGGAAGGTAAAAGAGACAGTCGACACTGCATTATCTTAGCAACCCTTTAGCAATATACTCAGAATGAATGATATATTTATTTCATTGATATTCGTTGTTTTTCTTTGTAAATGAAAATGATATTCTGATGGTTGATGTTTGGAATCAGTTTTATTAACCCTTTTGCAGGCATAGCAACATCTTTGTCGTTTTGCGGTACTGACGCTAGTGAACGTAGTGACTATTATGTCACCACACGAACGGTTTTTATAAATAGATTTATGGTTAGCTACATGTAATTGCCTTTTTTTGTTTAATTTTTTACCAATAGTAAACTAAAATACATTGGTCTCTGTTAGCAACAAAAAATAATCCGTTTGCAGAAGAAAAAACGATCGTTTTTGCAATACTAAACAAACAAAAAATCCGAAATAAAAATGTACTTAAATAAAATTGGGAATTTTGTTTGTAGCTTGTTTCTGCTTTATTAATGCATGAATCATATTAGATGTTTAGCAGGGCGTGGAACCTGGGTGCCCTCTAGGGAACTCCCAGTGTTTAGGGGGTGTATTTCAAATTGACCAACCAGGTGATTGGGGGTACAATATTCAAATTGACCAACCAGGTGATTGGGGGTACAATATCCTAGTGTGGGCCTATCCAGGTGGGTGTTTCATTCAGAGTATCAGCCCTGGGCACGTGACAATATTCCGCTTCATTTAAAAATACATGGATTGATTTTTAATACTGGCCAATACTTAAAGTGTAAATACAAGTATTGAAGACTATTATGCTCATTCTCATAGCTCAAAAATAGAATGAGTTATCTTTTCCCTTGCTCGTCATTAATCGCATTACATCATCATCATATTGACTCATGATGCGTGACAAGAGCTTCGCTTTTTGCAAGGCTCTCGGTGTTGTTTTCGCGCGCAATTGGCTAATGCGGTTGGGCCTTACTTATTAGCCAGTGATGTGTTATTGCGAGCTGGTCGTTGACCTGTGAACTCTGTTTTTGCAAGCAAGCGTGCTCAGTCCCCAGGGTTGATACTCTGAAAGAAACACCCGCCTGGCTAGGCCAATACTTGGATATTGTACCCCAATCACCTGGTTGGTCAATTTTAAATACACCCCTTAACACTGGGAGTTCCCTATGGGCCGCCCAGGTTCCACGTCCCGCTAAACATCCAATATGATTTAGGAGCTATAAAAATAATTTCCACTAGGCCTATAGCATATGTATCCGCTATGTATCTAGGGGAACACCTAATCAGGCCAATCAATGAAAGAAATTGTTCAGCAAAACTTATTAAATTTCATTTGGGCCTCCCTAAAGTAGCAAAGTCACTGACAGTGCCCCATGGTCTGAAAACCTCCCTGAAACGTGATTTTGGGCTGAGCCTAATGGGCCTTTTGGGGGAGTATCAAACCTGGAGCTCAGTCAAATCAACATTACAGAGTAAAGCATGGTGAATCTTTTGATACTAAATAACTGTAATGTGAATTTTATTGCAAGTCAACCTTTAAGCTCCACAGTTCCTCATCCTAGTACAATCTGAGCGTGGCTAATAGGTTATCGAGTACTGGCAACTGTGTAGATAACTAGGTCTTGGTGTTGGGTAGAACAGGGCATCGTAAAAGAGACCACGGAACGAAGCAAGGCAACAAGTTATATTGGGAAGCTGCTAATGTACGTACGTAGTGAGACCGGTACACCATACTAACAAATGCTTTATTTTTTATACTCTGGTATTTTATGTTGTTTAAAAATTGTGTGAATAAATACAATATTCTTTAAGATAGTGTCTACAGACATAAATGCAGAAAGAAGTGATTTGTGTAATAAAACTATTTGATGTCATGCTTTACTAACTATAACTACTAGCCCTAGCTGTGATATTAGTTTCTTAAATACCAAAGAAAATAGGTATGAATATTTTTGCCTTCTTTATGTAACTTTACCGTCTCAACTTTTCTGCCTTTTAAAAATAGTCTTTAGAAATACCGTAATATCAAACACACGTGTGTTCTACGATTAATAAAAACTTGTTTCTGATTACCTTTGGTTTATTATGGTTTAGTAACAATCATACCAAAAATGTGTACTTGAATTTCTGAAAGAATTTAAGATGAAATAAATGAATGAATAAATAAAAAACAAGAAAATGGATGAATAATTATGAAAAGACTGGCATATAGTTTAGCATGTGTCGCATAATTTTGGTAATTGTTTTATGTATAACAGCTTTGTATTTGCAATAGCTCTATCACATTAAATGCTATATTGCCACGGAACTAGAAATATTCATGTTCCGAACAAATTCTTGTTATTGTTACTAGACAATATCGGTTTGATCAGAATTAAAGAAAATCGAAAACTTTATACACTCTTGTTTACCCTGGCTGGTACTTATGGCAACACGAGTTGAAACAGTTACTCAAGAACGCTCTATTTTATATAGGACATTAGTCATGTTTTTGATAATATTTGAATAAATAATATAATAATAATATGTTGTATATTCTCTATTCAAATGAAACAAAAGGTGAAGGAGCCACAGAGAAGAACTGAGGCTCACTCACGCTAGCTTTTACTAGAGATATATTCTGCATGATACCCTATCCCTAGGATCGATATTGTAGCTCAGTTATCAGCCTGCCAGCCTCAGAGCGTACAGGAAGTATTATCACAACTCGTATATCCTGAATTATCTTTGGATTATCACAACCTGTAAAGTTGTTGATCAGCTCTGCAAGAAACAGGCTGTTGAAGAATGGACATACACTCTTCCTAGATGTCAGGCTAAATATGTTCTACATGTGAGTAGTTGCTCTAGTAGTATGGAGCTGAGCTTGAGCTCTAGTAAATGGTTGTAATTATCTGCCCTTGCAGAGGCTAGTAGATCTAACATCCTGTTACAAAGCAACTAGTTGAAGCTATCACGCTATACCAGTGCAGATTAACCTCCTCAGCTACCATTAGTTTGAAATCTTGCTACTATATCTACAGGTAGCTGATAAATAGTTTTATTGTAGGATTAAATATACCATAAGCATCGCAATTATAGAAGTGAAGATTAAGAGGAAAATCTTTAGCTTCAATATTTTAATAAATATAATGGACACAAACATGTAGGTCATGATTTAGAAACTGCAAGTAAAATCAGGCACTGAGAAGGTATAAGAGTAGCCAGTAAAATGATGTATATGATGAAATGGCTACAAAAAGATTGCCAAAAAGGACTTGAATTATATCAAAATAAATATCTTTGCTTATAGGCATTTGGTGTTAATCACCTATAGTACTCAAAATTCCATAAGATGCATAGAACAGTCTTTACTATAATATGTGCCGTGTCTGTTCGTCTTTTCGAAGACACAGTTAGAGATTAGGATAAGAGATTGTGTTGTATCAGATTCAAACCCAACACTACGATCTGCACAAATCATTCGCCTTTCAAACTACTATTAAAGCACAACCATTCAAACATTTTAGAATAGTTGTGCATATAGTTATTCTCTGTGCTTTACTTGTGTCATGAAACATGACAATCTTTCACGGCACACTGGACTACCAGGAATAGAACTAGACTACAGTAATTAGTAATACATAAATTATAGTAGAGGCACCTAAATGGTATGAACAGATGACTTTGTTGCTACGTTTAACATTTGTCACATGACACTCCGACAGCATTAAAGGCAGCAGTGACATCAGCTACATCGTATGTGAGATCCTCAGCTGCTGACTCTACTCCACATGCCCCACAATGCATTGTCATCGCAGGTCTCCAATACAAGAGATTAGCAATAGTGAATGCCTAAAACAGCAATGCTCAAGTGAATGACCCACTGCCACAGCACTCACTCTAGCCAATATTGAAAATTTTAAAAGTGTGTTTGACATAGTTATATTATTTCCTTAAGTTTTAATTGCTTTGGTAGCAAAAAATATAGCATCTTGGTGCGGGTATAAGGTTTAAAAAGATGCCATTTGGGAGGGTAGTTGATAACATATTTAAAATAGTATGTTTACACTGTTATAGCTATAGTGTCAGTCATTAAATTAGATGTCCCATGAAATTGACCTCTGCATGAACCACAGTGAAATGGCAACAGAATTGTTGATGACGAACATAATCACAGAAAGTCTTGAGTGCATGTCATACTATTGCAACAAGTTCATGGAGAGACAACTCTACATCTGCCAGGCTTCAATATTATTGTTTGGAATAAGGCATCATAAAATGAAAGTTCAGAGAAAAGATCGATCAATGCTTTTATCTAAATTATATAAATAAATATAATTACATCGTTTTATGTTTTATTCAGCTAACTCAATATCTTTTATCCATGTGATATGAAACCTTGTTCAGCACCTTAACACAGCCGTATATTGGAATTTAGATTCAACATAAAATGATTCGATTTAGAGCAGAAGTGTATGTGGTATTACCTTGAAAGCCATAGCATAGTCCCATCCATGAGTACTTTTTAGTATGCACCAAGCCTTGTTGTATATGCCAGATGAGTGGTGCGCATCCATTCCGTCCTTGTATTTACACATGTGATCTACAGATTTGTCTGTTTCTAGAAATATCCAGTGCATACAATTCAATTTACTGTCACAGGCAGCTTTTCAGCAATATAAAAACATAAACTCACGTGACAGTTTATGTCTATGGCAGCAATATAGAAACACTAGGTAAATGCCCGGCGTTGCCCGAGAAATAAAAATCTTTTTAAACAAAAAATCTATTCTTAATTAACATATGCAGTATTTACCATTCAACTTTTAAACTTCATATCATTGAAAAAGTGTTTTTGTGCAGTTCAAATGACATAGGAGAAAAAAGAAAACACCTGTAAATGTTTTCAAACGTTTTCAAACAATTTTAACTTTTAAATTCCGTATCATGAAACAAGTGTTTTGTTGAAATAAATTAAGAGGAAGAAGAAAACTGTAAAAGTGTTTAAACTTAAATGTGAAATTATTAGCAAGTAATGGCTAAATATAGTCTGCTTTGCTACGATTACAATGAAAAGTTATTTGGCATGCAATTATATGATTTTAGTTTGTCCAGTGTTGGCATCATAAGGTGAAAATATTGTACAGATGTATAGAGCAGTATAGAAACCCATAATAATTATTTAATGCAATCACTATCTGGTAAAAATCATCAAAATTCATCATCGTTAAAAAATATTAAAAAAACAATATGTTAACTTTAGTAACTATAGTTACGCACAGTAACTTTAGTGCCTTTTGTGGTTATGGTCTGTAAGAAAATGTAACATTACAATGTACTTCATGCAGAGTTTTTACCTTCAAGGCAGATGTGTAGCATAAACACTGAATCCAACTTAAATTAATTCAGCTTTCTAAAACATACTTAAAGGAAGTTCTAGTATACATTTTAGTGAACTTTTAACTAAAATTTTATTGCTTATCTGTTTACGAACGCGTTTTAGCATAACTGATGACGCTGAACTGAAATACAATCACCAAATTTAAATTTCGAGGGTAATGTTTGTTGATATCATTTGGCGGAAAGCAAATTGGCCCTAATAAGGCAAGGCCGCAAAAGGATAGTGTTTCATAGAGTTAATTAAGTTTCAATTAATATATATATATATATATATATATATATATATCCATGCTACAGAGAGTACTGTTTCGGCTATTGAAGCCTCATCAGTGCAGCTCAGAGCTTAGGCAAGGGACACAAATCCCATTACCAATGAGAGTTGACTTCCTGCCACGAAACAACTAAGTTGCCTCACAGACTTTAAAAAAGTCAATGTGCTGACACCAAAGTGCTCAAATCACAAAAGTGATGAGCTTTGCACAACTATACACAACTTGCACATACTATATATATATCTACACTGTATATATATAGTAATTGAAACTCAATTAATACACGTGTATATCTTTTTTCTATAAATACAAACAAATAAATGCATTAATATTTACATTTTCTTTGCATTATATTTCTATTTGCATAATAAAATGAACTATTATCTATGCAACACAAAATACCTGAATCGGATTATTTTTCAATAAAAATTGGTATATCGGTATCTGAATCGGCTGGTAAATTTAGAAACGGGACAGCTCTAATACAGACACACCAGTTTTGAGATTGACATATATAGATAAACTCACACGACAGTTCATGTTCATGGCAGCAGGAAAAGAAAGATTATGTTAACCAATTTGAGTTAGGCCTAAAATTCTACATTCTTCACCAAAGTGTTTTCACTCACTAAAAACCCCTTCTTAACAGGTTAATCAAACTATAGTTTTAATTATACAAACGTGGTTCATATGAATTGACAATTATGTGATACTTAATCAGATAAAATTGGTAATTAGAACACGCAGCAGGTTGGTAACAGCCTACTGCTAGAGAACTGAGAAGTGATGAAGTGGAAGTGGGAATAAAAGGAAACATACTTAAAGAAGTAGGGTTACACATGCTTCGCATTGCTTTTGCACCCTTCGTGATATCAGAGCCTATGAGAGCATCCTCTTTCTTGTGGTAATGAATATCACAAGTCTCTCCTAAAATGAAGTTTACACTTTAATGGAACAACAAAGAAAATACGGAGAACAAGCTAAGTATTGCTACAAGTTTTTTCGGAGAACTGAGTGTTATTTTGAGTTGAATGAGTTTGAACTTTGAAAATCGTAGAAAATGAGTTGTTACGAGCACTTACTATTCATCTGAAAAAATTAAGGTTCAAGTAAACTCATATTATGCAATCTTTCAAAAGTTGGTTGAAAAATTTTAAGATTTTCATAGCGAAAGTATCCCGGGACCGCTGATACCATTTTTCGATTTGTTCTTAGCCTATGGTGATCAGGGTAAAAGATTTCACTGAATATTAAGATTTATTAATGTTATACTATGCTATCAGCAGAGCTGACACATCAAATGAGCCATAGCAATCCAATTATTGTTCAAGCTGACTCACCAACAATGTCAGAATACGCTTCATTGACGCCTCCCTGTTGGTTTCTATTTTGCATTCTACCACCGTGCCATCTGGTTATTGCATGCCCAATCTCGTGACAGACGACATCGAGAGATACTAGTGGATAGTAGTAGTCTTTCCTAAAACGATTTGCTATCCTGTATCAGTAATGCTGCTATTTTTTAGTAATCTGAACTTTCTATAATATGAGGAAAAAATCAACAGAAACTACGACTATGCCACTTGGTTACTGCATGCCCAATCTCAATCTTTTTTGCTATAATAAGAGCCATCCGTCTGTTTGTCTATCCATCTGTCCGAACTACAGTAATAGGTTGGAAAAACCAAGTGGATTGTACAGGATTTAAACTCACAATGTCTAGTATGGTTGACCAACACTCTAACAACTGCTCTACACCACTACTCACTGGCATTTCTGAATAATAGTAGGTATAGTTGTTACTCCTGACCATAGAGTTATCTCCCCCTAGAGTGATAACTGTGCATTCAACAACACGAGCGTTTCCGGTGCCAACAAGGAGCGTTTAGGCCACGCCCCTTTTTTGTGCTAGTCAATCGTAGTGATTGACAGAACAATAACATCAGCCATGAGAATGATCATGAATTTCCACAGTTAAGATAGTAATTATTGCTCATATTAAAGAAATGATGATTATAGTTTATTACTCTAATATATGCTTATTATTTAAAGCAATTCAATACCTACATGCCTTGCAAAGGCACTGAATAGATAGTGTAAGTACAGTGAGTTAGTGAGTTACTCATAGATAAGATAGATAGTCATACTGGGGTTGTATTACATTGGTGTGATGGGAAGCTAATCGACTGCCATCCACTGAAAGTATTGACATTGTATGGTGATAGAGTGATTCATTGACACCGCAGCCCACAAACAGCCCTTGCATGTAATATTAGATTTTGATACATATCAATCAAATGCATAGACTAGCTTGAAAGGATGTCCACTAGTTAGTGGTCATCCTTGCTTGATGTAAGCAAGCAAAAAGTTTGAAAGTTAGAGTGGGAAATGTTGTTATATGTTAAATAAAAATAAATTATACTTAATTATACTAAATTATAATTATTTAAAAATAAAATAGACTTTTTTATTACTTTATTTATTAAATCATTTTTTTATTGTAATCATAGCTAAACAGATTATATTTAGCCATTACTTGCTAATTATTTCACATTTAAACACATTTGCAGTTTCATTTTTTTTCCTAATTCATTTCAACGAAAAACTTCTTTCATGATATGAAATTTTAAAGTTGTAGTTGTTTGAAAAAGCTTGAAAACATTTACAGTTGTTTTTGTTTTCTCTCTTCTCTCCATTTATTTCAATTACACAAAACACTTCTCATAATATGTAGTTTGAAAGTTAAAGTGGCAAATGTTAAATATGTTAAATAAAAATAAATTATACTTAATTATACCAAATTATAATTATATGAAAATAAAATAGACTTTTTTATTACCTTATTTATTAGATAATTTTTCATTGTAATCACAGCTAAACAGATTATATTTAGCCTTTACTTGCTAATTATTTTACATTTAAACACATTTACAGTTTTATTTTTCTTCCTAATTTACATGTATTTCAACAAAACACTTCTTTCATGATATTAAATTTTAAAGTTGTAGTTGTTTGAAAAAGCTTGAAAACCTTTACAGTTGTTTTCTTTTTCCTCTTAATTCTTTTAAACTGCTTAAAAATTTTTTCTCATGTTATGAAGTTTAAAAGTTAGAACGGTAAATAAATGTTGTATAAAAATAAATTTTTTGTCCAAAGACTTTTTTATAACTCGGGTAGTACAGCTCACAGTTGATGGCGGTCGATTAGCTTCCCATCACACTAATGTAATACAACCCCAGTATGACTATCTATCTTATCTATGAGTAACTGATTGCATTAACTCACTTACTTAACACTATCTATTCAGTGCCTTTGCAAGTCATGTAGGTATCAGGGATTACGTGTATGTCACAATTTCCATTTCCATAATTCATTTCCATATTATTTCTATTTCCATAAAATTTCAATAATTTATTTCCATATTAATTCAATTTCCATAACATTTCCATAATTCATTTCCATATTATTTCCATTTCCATAACATTTCCATAATTCATTTCCATATTATTTCCATTTCCATAAAATTTGCATAATTCATTTCCATATTAATTCCATTTCCATAATTCATTTCCATAATTCATTTCCATAACATTTCCCTACTTCATTTCCATAGTATTTCCATAATTCGTTTCCATATTATTTCCATTACATTTCCCTACTTCATTTCCATATTATTTCCATTTCCATAGCATTTCCATAATTTATTTTCATATTATTTCCATTTCCATACCATTTCCATATTTCTAAAATAAAATTTCCATACCCATTTCCCTAAAATCATGGAAATATTTATGTTTATGGAAATGGATATGGAAAAGTAAACATTTCCATAATATGTTTAGCGATTCCTGGTAGGTATTGAATTGCTTTAAATAATAAGCATATATTAGAGTAATAAACTATAATCATCATTTCTTTAATATGAACATTAATTACTATCTTAACTGGAAATGCATGATCCTTGTTTAACCCTTTTCATGGCTGATGTTATTGATCTAGTCAATCACTACGACTGACTAGCACAAAAAAGGGGCGTGGCCTAAACGCTCCTTGTTGGCACCGGAAACCCTCGTGTAGTTATCACTCTAGGGGGAGATAACTCTATGCTCCTGACGATCTCTGACAACCCATTAAACTGACAGGGTATTATTCAAAGAAGCTAAGGAATGGAATGCTTTTGTCCTATGCTATTTAATAGCCTCAAGGCAGCGTCAACAATGAAATAAAAAGTAATTATTGTTTTGCCATGTAGATAAATTTTGTAAAATAACAAAATTCAGTTGAACAGAAGATGTTAGAATCACTTATTATAAGCTATAGGCCTAATTCATGTTGAGCACACTTTAGTAACTAAAAATTAGTATGCAAAAGCTCAAGTCGATAAATGTGTATTTACACGAAATTCTGATTTACTTTTTTTTTGATATATGGTGATATTATTGTTTTAGAGTACCCAGCTTTGGTTTCTATGACTACCATTTCCTAGCATCATGGCTCAACTTAAATTATTCTCATTTTATTATATTTCAGTTAAATAGACATTTAAGGCTCATCAAATTTAAAATATCATACTGCTTAAAAAATTGTTATATCATATGACATTAATTGTATTTTCAGTCAAAGCATTTAGAATGATGATAGCTTAGCTTCGCAGCTCATACGCATCTGTAATTACATACCTATAAGACAAGATTTCAAACTGAGTTGGAATGTTTTAGGTTAAAGGTTCTCACATGTGCAGTTTTATTCAATTGATAGAGAACATGAGTGATGACATCAGTTGCAACTGTAGAAGTCTCTCGCATCAATTAGCTATAGTTTAGCTGATCAATAAAAACAAGAACGATTGATAAAAACGAAAATTTTTGAAGTTCTCTAAAACTTATGAATTAAACCTAGAGTTATTGATTTTAGATTTAAACAGCGGAAGTCAGTCAATTTAATACGTAAATGAAGGATAGAACAACACCGCACTCACCCATCACCAAACTTAAAAACTTTCCCATCAAAGAAGGCATTGTCTTCTTCTAACTTGTAGTGTACATAGAGGTTGAGGAATGATTCGCTGGTTTCTATTAAAGAAAAAATGTCATTTAAAAATTCTAGATCTACATGTCTATGAGTGTTGCAACATGCAATAATAATGGAATTGATAATAATATGGCCACATTAACAAATAATAGCTAGCGGAGCATATTTGGTTAAAGACATATCAATTACATAGACATAAATGTATGTAAGAATTAAAAATCAACTTACACAAAATTTTAGTAGATTTTCCCAGAAAGTATCTGTATTTTTTATCATTTTCAATTGTGTTTAATGTTTGAGGTGATCTGACTGCCAGGATGACTCAATACTGAAATCTATATAACTTGATCGTGATTAAAACGCTCAGAAGAAAAATATGTGTGAAATGATGTCACTTGTTGCTATCTTTGCTATAATTGATATCAGCGATTGCGTTGAAGTTACAGTGTCACACATCTCTATTCTGTTGGTCTCTCTGCAACTATAGATGTCATAACCAAACTTTCTCTTGCTCTTAGGATTGTAACGTCGATTAAGTTTTGTCAATTTTAATCTTGAAACATCCTGGCAGTCAGATCACCTCAAATATCAAAGATATTCGCAAACGTTCGAAAAATGAAGTACTTTCGGATAAAATCTATCAGAATTTTGGGCAAGTTCATTTTTAAACCTGTTCTACTCAACCTTTAAGTAGGAAATATTTACTAGTTTATTGTAGTATTGGTTACATTCTATCTAAATACTAGCCATTAATCTGCAGACTATTCTAGTTCATATTTGTAATAAAATAGTTTGCTTGAATTTAATACCCTTTTTTAGAACAAACATGCGTTTTCATATAAGACAATACAAGCCATAATGCAGAAATATTAAAGCCATGTATATTCGTGAAATAGTAATTTAGTACTCAATTGTTTTACTATTTTAACGTGAACTTTATAATAACTTAAGCTATTCTAGAACTTGAACTAATTAAATATATTTATTTTAAGTGTCACTTATTTTATATCAGGCTATATATTATTATATTATCAGGCTATTATATCTATAGATTTTAGATGTGTAAATAAAAGGAACAACATGAGGATAAACACTTATTGTCACACAGCGATAATATCTCAAGATTTTTAGGGCTTATTTCTCTTGAGTTTAGTTTGTTAGTTTGCAAATTGACTGCACAATTAATTTGTGAGTTTTTATAATACTCTATGTACATGTACAAGCTGTCAAGCTTGTTATATAACAAGTTTGTTATATAACAAGTATGATCTAAATCTAACTTTAGTTTATCCTATGTGAAATACTTACCATAGATATAGGTCGTATCTCCCATCAATTCCTTCCACATGTCAACAAACATGTTGGAATGGTTGTAAGCCTCATTTCTTGGACTGTAGCCTTGGGTCAAGAAATGGAGATCAAAACTTTCATCATCAGCCTCTTCACAATTGAACTTAGAAGTCGTGTCCTCATAAGCAATTTTCTTTTGGTTGTAAATATCAAACACCTGTAAATATGTTATGTATTGATCTGATGTCAATATGTTATGTATTGATCTGATGTCAATATGTTATGTATTGATCTGATGTCAATATGTTATGTATTGATCTGATGTCAATATGTTATGTATTGATCTGATGTCAATATGTTATGTATTGATCTGATGTCAATATGTTATGTATTGATCTGATGTCAATATGTTATGTATTGACCTGTTGTCAATATTTTATGAGTGCTTTGAAGTTTTAAAGACACAACCTATCCGCTTTTCAAAAAAACAAAAAAAATTCTACTTTCTTCGACAAAGGAGCTGATAGGTTTACAAAAGGAACTAAAACACTATGCATGTGTATAATCATCATTTGATCCATAGCAAGTGTGGAGAATACATTAATATATACAATACTCAGTAATCTGAATGAGACAGTGTTTCCCTCTTCAATAGAACATTGAGCATTCACACGAAATTGGCACTTTTAAAAAGCTGTGTTATCTAGAAATTTTACAAATGTTAACATAAAGCTACTGATAAATACATACTGTAATTGTATGCCACTTTCTGATAGAACGCCACTATAGGGGAAGGCTTGAAAAATACAGCGTAATGGCACTCAAATAGAAATTTTACAGTATACGTTTTCTTATTATAGTGTCCATCAGGCCATAGATAGCATCCTAGCTTTAACTAAAACTTCAAAATCGTATTATATAAAAAATCTGTTGCTTGCTTAAGGAATTGCCTACCTCTACTCGACGAGAGGAATCCCTGTGCCGACAGATTTCTTTTGTCTGTTCTACATCTAGCAGCGCAAACCTTTTGCCAATTTTGGAATTACCGACTATACCTTTAACTTGTCGAACTGCTATATGTGTTAGATCGTTCCATGTATCTTCTACTTGACTTGTGTGAGCGTTAACCATTCCTGAGGCAAAAACATAGGTTTAAAATAAATGATAGAAGTGGTGAAACAGATACTCTGGTATATTGCTATGAGAAAAAGCTGCGATGGGGCTTAAAGGTAACATTACACTATACGAAATTATTAACTTGCAACTTATAAGTTTTGTTCAGCTATGTAAAATAGCTATGTAAATTATTGCCATAGTTAATGGGTATATAAACTAAATGTACTAATCAGCAGTTCATTGCTTATTTGAGAGTGAGTAAACTACATTTTTATATTTCTATTGCATTTATTACAGAGATGGGCACTCAAGTTGCCATGTTTGCTCAAGCAAAAATTAAGGCTCATTTCACAAATGACTTGAAAAGAATCAATTCTCTGGCATCTTTTACTTACTGTAGAATTGTATTGACTCAGAGCATCCTACCAGTAAGAATTGAGTTGAGTCTTTACTGTCACCATGGAGGAATTGACTCAATTCTCTAGTTTCAATAAGCAAAACGACTCATGCCGAAATGCACCAATCCTTCCCTTTGTAATTACTGTGTTGATAAAAAATCCACTGCAAAAGGTGATGTCGTAAGTAACACAATCTTTTACTTGATGTGCGCAAATGCGAAGATGTTCCTGCAGTCCCATGTTGCCAGCCACACACATGTTTAAAAGACTACGATATCACTGTGTATATTTTATTGATCAATAATTTGTACTACGCACTAGCTCTATGGTATGACTGCGTGCTGACAATAAGCTTATTTATAAGCTTCATAACTGCTCGTTCACTTTACCGTTCTACTGTTTTACATTTGTCTACATTTTACCATTTTACTGTTCATTTTACCAAAAAGCCTTTATAACGACTCGCCTTTGTATCTATACAAAAACATTTATCACTGATTACAGTGTGAACAGATCCACCCAAAACTTTGCCACAATAAATTGAGGAAGTTAGGTTGTCATTGTGCCAAAATTGAACCAGTTGCACAGTTTTTCCTTTACTCATGAAACACGGCATAAATCGTTGATATTTAATAGACTGAGTTAATGCGTGTAGCTAAATTAGCGATTGTGGGTTATTGTTATTTTGATGGATTGTCGTAAGTCTATTTTTGTAAAGTTTGATAGAGAATTGATTTTTTTATTTGGAAGAATTGAATTGAATCGAGTCATTAAATTTAGGATAGCAAATGAGTTGAGAATTGAATTGCGATGTTTTTGTAAGGAATTGCAAATTGAATCGTTTCTTACATGACATGTGGTGCAAAAGAATTGGGAATTGAATTGTTAATTTTTTGATTAGAAGTAAAAAGAATCGAGTCATTTTTCAAAGCCTTATAAACATATCTGATTCATTACACTTATATAATTATTCTAACAGGTAAACTATATTACTGTTGCACTATACTTTTACATACCGTATTGTTGTATCTACTTGTTATTTGATGTTATTTGATTGCATACTTGACAGTGAATAAACTACATTTATTATACTTCTATAATTATTCTTACAGAAAACAACATATCCTTTGTGCATTTTGTAAGTTAGCAAGTGATTTTCTGTCAGCGGAGAGAGCAGTTTTACTGGTGCAATTGTCCGGATACGTCATAACTTATGTACAACTGAGTTTAGGCAAGAGTATGTAATGATTAAAAACAGTGATTGCTGTGAAGTCAGCAAGCAACTAAAACAACTCGCTACTAGTTATACTAAATACCTCAGTTTTAGTTATTCAAATATTAACATCTGCATGTAAATTATTTGTAGAAGTTATTGACATTATGACAGTAAAATGAGAGAGCTGTTGTTTACGCAATGTAAACAATGAAGAGAACCTACCGACAATTAGACTGGGCACAGGTCCAGCAATAGTTTCTGTAGAATAAGATAGGTCATCCGTATCAGCAAAATATTCTATGTACCAGACAAGCATGTCCCAGCCATTCTCCTACAAGTCAAGTGTGAGATCAGACTCAACTATTTTGACTTGAATGTATCCCAAACACATGGAAAAACTATTGCAGAGTGGAGGTATGCTATCATTCATTTCTTAGCAAACTTGAAGGGTGATGAGCAAAAGATATTTTGGAAGCTGAAGATTGCAATTATAGCACTTCGAATGGTTGCTAAGCAACATGACTAGATAAGAGCTCAAACAGAATCAAAAAACTTATACACATGTAAATGAAAAGATTAAAATCTTTTCATGGTAAAAAGAAGTCGATACGGGTGATAGAGGAATCACTGGCCTGCTGTGATTATGTAAGATAATTAACAAGCTATACAATTGAACACTTACATTGAGCTAACAAAATAAAAAATGGAGTTACTTTCTCTCAAAATAAAAGATTGTTCGCATGCATTTAAAAGATAGCTGAAAGCATGCTTTTGAAAAAATGCTGAGTGGTATTCATTTAGTAGCAATAGACTATTTTATAATTGTGAAGTTTAAATGTTTTCAGCGTACAGTGTTTAGAATTTTAGTTATCTGAAGTCTAAAAAACGTCATTGTGCTTGTAACGACTCCTTTTCTCTATTTTTAAGATTTTAGTCCAATGTTTCGAGTTCACTCAAACCGATTTGTTTATGGCAATGCCTGATACCATGAGTAAGCAATTACTTTAATACATTAGGACATATATTTACATCAGCTACTATTGTATAGACATCTCTACGCTTTACATCAGCTACTAATGCATAGACATGTATAGACACCTGTATACTTTACATCAGCTACCAATGTATAGACATCTGTATACTTTACACCAGATACTAATGTATAGACATCTGTATAATTTACATCAGCTCTCAATATATAGACATAGATCTGTATACTTTTCATCAGCCAGCTATGTATAGACATCTGTACTCTTACTGATTCTAGAATGTTCAGTTCAGAAGTGTCAACTCTGAATGATAGCAGAGCCTCATCAACATCGTGTTTCCAGTGAGCTTTTAGTATCTCCAGCGCTTCCTGTTTACTGATCACCGGAGTTGTGTCCACCAAACTAGCTGTATGTGATACAAAACCCTGCACTGTCTCTATTTCACCTGTGAACAGTCAATAGCAAAGTCTCCAACAGGGCTAGGAATGTGTTATACTAAGCAAGCCAATGATAGCAAGTAATGGAAGAATTTCCAGTGAGCAAAGGTATTGTATCAGACGATGCCTGAATATTGGAAAATTGTGAAGCAGAAAGATGTTGGAAAAGGAAAAAACTATCAGCTTACTGCAGTTAAGCTCACAAATATTTAATCAATTGAAGTTGTAAGGTATTTTATGCTATTAATTTCAACCTTTTAATAACACAATTTACTTGAATTTAAAAAAAGTTTAATTGTAATTTCAATTTAAGGCAAAAAATTATATAATTATTCAAATCACAATAAACTTGAATGTAGTTTAGGTTACGCATTTTGTATTTCAATTTATAAGTCTTCTGAACTGTTGAACCTTGGTATGAGTCATTTGTCATGTTGTGTGTCGTGTATCATGTGTCATGAGATGAGAGTCATTATATCAATATTAATTTCATTTCTGTGCCTGTAGTACGCTAAATCTAGTTTCAGAAGCATTAAAATCTACTATTGCTGCCATTAACTAAAACTAGTCTTGTGGTGTAAAAAATTGACAAGTTTGCAAGATAGCCTCAATGCTAGCTTAACACATCCAAGTTACAATAAATCGTAATATCCGTTAAATATCATTTTCTGACGAAAACTGCAACCACAGGCTAACTTACCCTGCTGATCATTATGTGTAGTTATCATAGCGCCATAGACTGGGATCTCTTCTGTTGTTTGAATCCATTTAGTTACATTTTCCTTTTCTGAAACTTTCCGGAATCCATCTCTGTTGTTTTCTAATCCAAGAGTAGCTGTTGGAGTCATCGTCTTAGGGACACACTTTGGTCTAATGAAATTTTTATCTCCACTCACTGTAACAATACGGATCTTCTGAAGGGAACGCACTGAGCTTTAATTCTTTTTATAAATGCACTTTTACGACTAAAATCATAAAACTCATCTTGGGTTGATGAAAGCGACAGAAAATAATAAAAAATTGGATCTTTATTATAAGAAGGGCCGTATCCATCAGTTCGTCTGCCTGAAGCCATAGTCGGAGGTTGAGAAAATATTGCATTATTCAGGATTCGATCTCACAACCTTCAGCTAAACAGTCCAACACTCTAACAACTACACTAACCACTCAAACAACAGGGTTAGTCGCTCTAACGAATTTGCTAATCACTCTAACGACTGCACTAATGGCTTTAACAACTGTGTTTATCGCTCTAACGAGTGCAGTAGTCGCTTTAACGACCGCCCTAATCGCTTTATCAATTGTACTAATCGAAGTCCTTTCAGATTTTGAGAATACTTGTACATTTTATAAATACACCTGACGATCTCTCGCTAGACTACTGACACTCGATTGTCAGGGTGCAAGGATAGTTCATAAATTAAAGAGAATAAGGACTTTAAAATATTATAAACTAAAACTGTTAAAATTACTGACCTGTGATTAGATAGAGAGTAGAGACTGGCATTAACAAGTGTCTTAAATTCATTTCTTCTTGATGGCAATATACTGTATGTTGAGCTTTCACTGAAACTTACAATAATAAAATCTTGCCTGGTTAGTTCACATTATATACTTTCCTGCTGATTGCACACCTCAGCATTGCAAATCATTTACACATGTTTACAAATGTATCAAAATATGCTTGACACACACTGGTAGTACGAATAAGCCTTTCCTAGAATTCTCTGGCCATTCAAGCTATTGATTGAGTTGGCTCATATTTGCTTTTCTGAAGTTTAAATTGCCTCATTCTTTTGGTTGTTTATTGGTCAACTAAAATCAAAGCTGTACTACTTTAAGAGCATACCTTCGCTACCACGTAAACTGTTGCAAATACAATAACTGACAAATAGAAAATTATGCATAAATTATGCAAATGGTATATGAAAAATGTTTGTCTTTGGCACAAAAAATGTTTGATACAAAGCTGCTAAGGTATTATTGCCTTATTATTACTGCCTGTGGATCTACTGTTACCACATTGCTACTGTAGGTCCCTTTAGCTGTTGTTGTTGTCACTAGCAACGTGCCTCTTTGAGTCGTTAAATTTGCTCCCTTGATCAGCTACCGAACATTATGGTCATGTTATCCCTGTTATTGTCAGTTATCCCTGTTATTGTCAGTTATCCCTGTTATTGTCAGTTATCCCTGTTATTGTCAGTTATCCCTGTTATTCTCAGTTATCCCTGTTATTCTCAGTTATCCCTGTTATTGTCAGTTATCCCTGTTATTGTCAGTTATCCCTGTTATTGTCAGTTATCCCTATTATTGTCAGTTATCCCTGTTATTGTCAGTTATCCCTGTTATTGTCAGTTATCCCTGCTATTTTCAGTTATCCCTGTTATTGTCAGTTATCCCTGTTATTGTCAGTTATCCCTGTTATTGTCAGTTATCCCTGTTATTGTCAGTTATCCCTGTTATTCTCAGTTATCTCTGTTATTCTCAGTTATCCCTGTTATTCTCAGTTATCCCTGTTATTGTCAGTTATCCCTGTTATTGTCAGTTATCCCTGTTATTGTCAGTTATCCCTATTATTGTCAGTTATCCCTGTTATTGTCAGTTATCCCTGTTATTGTCAGTTATCCCTGCTATTTTCAGTTATCCCTGTTATTGTCAGTTATCCCTGTTATTGTCAGTTATCCCTGTTATTGTCAGTTATTCCTGTTATTGTCAGTTATCCCTGTTATTCTCAGTTATCCCTGTTATTCTCAGTTATCCCTGTTATTGTCAGTTATCCCTGTTATTGTCAGTTATCCCTGTTATTGTCAGTTATCCCTGTTATTGTCAGTTATCCTTGTTATTGTCAGCTCCATTTCCCATTGTAATGTTACTATGAATTATTGACCATCTACAGATGCCAGTACA
Source organism: Watersipora subatra (assembly GCF_963576615.1). Lineage (NCBI taxonomy): Eukaryota > Metazoa > Bryozoa > Gymnolaemata > Cheilostomatida > Watersiporidae > Watersipora > Watersipora subatra. Next base: position 9,230,423 of record NC_088710.1, on the reverse strand, counting down.
GTTAATTTTACCTATTGACAGGTGCATCTTAACAAACTTTTGTGCCCTCGTTCAAATGTTTAGATGTTTATTCAAAGGTTTAGATATTTGTACAAGGGTTTGGGTGCTCATTAAAATGTTTAGGATTTTATTTGAAAGATTAGAGGTTTATTCAAATGTTTAGGTTTTTAATTGAAGGGTTAGGCGTTTATTCAAATGTTTAGGCATTTATTTAGATGTTTAGGTATATATTCAAAGACTCGAGTGAAGGAATGATATTTCTGAAGCTTTACTTCAGATATAGCTTTACTAAGATATAATATGTAATCCCACGACCAAAAACGACCGAAGCGAATGTTTGGGAGCTTTATGATAAATGCATATGCGCACACAACTCCCAAAAAATTATCCATTAACAGCCGTTACCAAACCCTTGTACAATAATCCCATCAAAAAATTTAACCATTTTGTCTAGTCGTTTAAGTATAATAATAATACAAAACACATATAAACATGTTTAAATATGTTACCAAGCCTTTGAAAAGTTTCTGCAATATTCTAAAACTAACCCATCTGATCGGATTATACATAAATAGACAGATTAATTTGGCCAAAAATTGCGATAAAAACTTGACAAGCTTTTTCTAATCAAAATTAAGACCGGCCAATGAAATGCCAATAAGGCTGTGCGACAAATAGTAGAACTATTAAGCCGTGCGCATTTCACACAGAAAAACGTGCACATTTCACCAGTCTATGGCATTATCTAATTGCCGAAGGTTTCTGTAATTAACGTAAAAGGACTGAAAAGTAATCGTTTCTTTTTTGCCGATTTTACGAGACTCTGACATTTTGGACACTTATAACGAGTACTTTGGTATTCCAACTGATGTCCAAAGCAGTGAAAGTAAAGGAAATGACGATGATATTTTTCTAACGATTCTTACAATATTACCTATAAGATTATTACAATATTTAATTGTAAGAATAATTATTCGATTTTATAACATTTAGTTATGAGAATAATCATTCGAATTTACGAGATCGAAGTCGATAGTGACCGATGGTGTGCAATATGTTACTGTTATTATTTCTCTAAAGATTTTGTTGGTGGTACTAGGGCTGTGCTCAATATTTTGGTACTGCCAAGCCGTTTTTAATATCTGCAACATTAAGTAATAGGCCTACATTTTCTTATAGATATACAGTGAAACTCGGATAACTCAAACTTCAAGGGACCGAGCAAAAGTGTTCGAATTATCAGAGTGTTCAAGTTATCAAAGCACTGTCACAAGTCCATGTATTTACTTATTTAACAGTAGATACATGAACATATACAAACTATAATATAAATCAAAAGCCCAAATGGCTTGTTTCAAATTAGATGCTTCTAATGTAAAGTTTAAAACGTTTTTATCAAAAAGTATAGAGATTTTTCTATCACTTGAGATTGGTTTGTTGTTTGAGGTGATGTTATTGCCAGGACGTTTTTTAGATTGACATTGGCAAAACTTGATCGTTGCTGAAATGCTCAAAGAAAAGACATCTTTTTCTTTTGAGCGTTTTACCCACGATCAATTTTGCCGATCTTTCTTGAAGTTTATGGAAAGATTACCTTACTTTACCTGGGATTCGTTAAGAGCAACACTCCGAGGCAGTTCAATTAAAAGTTTTACGAGGTTTTACGGTACATTGTATATCACTCACGCTTTTTGAATGGATACTTAGTGAATGTACACACGTATTTTGTGTTTAGGTCAAACGATGAATAGTTTTTTTAGCTAAGACAACGTATACGTTTGACTACAACAATTCTTAAGACGTTTTAAACATTCAACATTCCGACGTTAATTCAACACGGAATCAACGTCGGAAAACTATTCATCACGGGCTAGCCGGGTCCCGCACTCAAGGATTTTCGCCACGCAAATACAAAACAAAAACAACATGCTGTTTTTGTTTTGTATGTGCGTGGCGAAAATCCTTGCGCCCGTGACCCGGCTAGCCCGTGCTGTTCATCGTATAGCAGTATAAATCAAATTTCACCAAACCTTTAGAACAGTCGTTGACAAAAATATTTTGTCGATGGAGGTAATAACGACGCTTATGAATTACGAAAAGTTGAGGTTTACCTCTATGGCTTGGAATAAAGTGATTTTCTAAAGCGATAGCAACCGTTTCGGTAGCCGTTGGGCAAAAAACAGTTCGTTATAACAGTGTTGAATTCGAGTTATATAGAGCCATTTATCATTGCGTGGGAACGGACCAAGCAAATCCAGTCGAGTTAACCATGCGTTCGCTATATCCGAGGGCGAGTTATCCATGTTTCACTGTACATCTATTTTTATGGCAACCAGCTAAAATCTGTTTAGATTTTTAAATTCAGCATAATTCTTTAGATATAAATACAGAAATCTAGATAAATATCACAACTTCTTGATATATATACACATATATATATACATGTATATATATACATGTATATATATATATATATATATATATATATATATATATATATATATATATATATATATATATATACTTATATATATATATATTTATATATTTATATATATATATATATATTACACAGCAGCTTGCCATTTTACTTCTAATATTGCATTTTTCCTATTGCAGGGAGAGGTGTAAACATATAATCTTTTCCTTTCATTATTGCTGTTTGTTGTACATAATAACACCCAGTACATTACAGCTACTGTTGCAGCTACCATTGCAGTTCTCCTATTGCACTGCAGTGCCATTTGACTGCTAATATTGCATTTTTCAACCAGCAGTACCCTTTCTTTTTCCATTATCACTTTGGTCGTGGGCTGTATGACAGGGAAATTTCTAGTAATATAGTTATGATATAATATTTGTAATATATGTTTTTGTTTTTTCTCTCATGGTCTAAAGTTATTATCATTCTATAAGCTTACAAGAAGTTGTTACTTCAATTTTTCCTTCTGCTAAAATGGCATAAAGATCAAACATAAATGTTGTACCTAAGTTGTATTCAATGTTTGAAACCCATCAACAATGCAACTCTTATTAGCCGCTGATAGAATTGACAGATATTCATTATTCAATAATACTATAGTACTAAAGTGCATGCAGGGTAATATCAGCGGTCTAAAATTTTATTGTAATGGTAAAATTTGGCAAACTTATACATGAATCTGTTATTAAAACAATTCAATTGGCTGAAAATTTGAACCTGTTATAACAATTAGTTACAATTTTAATAAATTTTACCACCAAAATGGTGGCAATTGTATTCTAGTCATTTCTGTTTTGTGTACTGATTTAGACTCAGTTTCTTATCATATTTCCTATGCTAAGAAGCAGCAATCAGGAAATACGGAGGAGTTAATCACTACTAATTTAATGCTTTGTGTTGGTGGAAGAGGACTTGGTCTAACTAACAAAACTATATACTAAGTTTGAATCATTAATTAACAAGTATACAGGTTAAACTAGCTTGTGTGAAGGTTAAAATGGAAAAAGATTACTAAGGTGTTGTGAATTTTTTCAATAATGCAAAACAGCTTATAATATTTTGTATATTTAAATTATAGATAGGCCTACATTGTAGTAAACCCAATGCATTGCCTCTAATTTGGGTCATCATGATTCACCTTATATAAATCAAATCAGTTGCTGTTGTATTGACCACAGTAGTCTACCAGCATATTTCTAATATAGTCTACTGCAATTAACCAGTAAACAAGGAAAAACACCTTGTGAAACTTGGCAGCTCTGATTCATTGTGTAATTTATCTTCAAATAGTACTTTTTATAGATCTCCCATGTAAACTATAGATCCATACTTCTTGTAACAACATTTCACCATGAAAACACGTTTTTATTATTATTAATTCAGCAAATTCATTTATTGTCCAGTAACTTTGTCAGACAACTTACACAATCATGTAGTCAATACTGAGGACACTATTGGCTATTACAGAATCATGTAGTCAATACTGAGTACACTATTGGCTATTACAGAATCATGTAGTCAATACTGAGGACACTATTGGCTATTACAGAATCATGTAGTCAATACTGAGTACACTATTGGCTATTACAGAATCATGTAGTCAATACTGAGGACACTATTGGCTATTACAGAATCATGTAGTCAATACTGAGTACACTATTGGCTATTACAGAATCATGTAGTCAATACTGAGTACACTATTGGCTATTACAGAATCATGTAGTCAATACTGAGTACACTATTGGCTATTACAGAATCATGTAGTCAATACTGAGTACACTATTGGCTATTACAGAATCATGTAGTCAATACTGAGTACACTATTAACTATTGGCTATTGGCTATTTGCATTCAATTTGACTTCAATCATTTTACTCAGGCACAATACGTCTTTTTATTACAATATATAATCTTCTGCAATCATATCAAGATAACTGACTCAATTGTGTTTCATTTTATTGTTTGCCTGATAGCGTTTTATGTCTTAATTGTATTAAGTTTTACCACCATTTTAATCAATTCTATTTAAACTCACATTAATATTTTTCTCACTAAATACTTTTATGTTTATTATGTTACTAATTTCTATGTATTTGTTTAAAGTTTTCACGGTTCAATGGTTTATGATTCAATAAATTATTACTAACCACACAATCAGTTGGACTCCATCCTAAACTCCCCATGAGCCAGTATATGCATATAAACTTTATTATCACTCTGTCAATGCTGTTCAAAGTAAATTAGACGATGAGACAAAAATAATATAGAATAGTAAATTAAAACTATGCATATTAGAAGAAAATCTCTTTTTGCATAATGCTCTTCTATAATATAAATTGGGAAGGTGTTGGTGTCTGTTATAAGGAGTAGTGGATTTTCTGAGGAAGTAGGAATTTAATGGATGGTCAGTCAGATTGGAGATACGATTTGAATATTTTTGACTGCAAATCTCTAACCATATAGACATTTCAACCTCAACGTTTTTCATAATTATTGTCTTTATATTTTGTTACTTTAAAAATAAGCCAGTGCTATAATTCTCACTATACAATTGTTACATGTTAGAAGCTTATTAATCTCAGCAAATGTCTGAGAATCTTGTTCCAGCCTCGAGAATTATTTTAATGAGAGCATCATGCGTAATAACTATGTGCATAACTAGTCCACACTGCAGCAAGGTGGTCGATTAGAGCATAAGGTAATGAGTTTGGTTGGGAAACTGAATACCTGGCTTTGATTCCTGTGCAGGACATTTTTTTCTCAGAACACTCTTAGCGTGGCTACTGACGGATGAACAGATGGACAGACAAACACAGCTCCTATTCTACAAATACTAGTACCCTGGCAGTCTAGTTTGTCATGAAACATCATTCAGTTGTGCAGATAAAGCACAGGAAATAAAAATTTGCAAAATTATTCCAAAATGTGTAAGGTGATTGGTTGGCACTGCCGTTAGAGTGATGGCTGAATGTTATAAGATTGAATCCTGTTTGATGCTATCTTTTATTGCAGCTTTTAACCTTGCCTTCAAACGCGCACTGCTCTTATTATAGTAAAAACCAGTCTCCTAGCAGCCTAGTGTGCTGTAAAAGATCGTCAAATGTGCCCATAAAGCACAGAAACTCACTATCTGTATGATTATGCTCAAATGCCAAAAACGATTGATTGGTGCAGGGTTTAGGGTTCGAATCCTGTGCATTGCTATACTTTTACTCAAGTTTCAATTGTGGATTTGAGCAGAGAGACAAATGAACAGACAGACATGAGAAATATATCTATATATATATATTTCTCAAAGTTTGTCTTCTGTTTGTCCTTCGGTATGTCCAGCTATAGCTATTAAAAATTTGAAATTAAAATTTCGCAATCTGCTGGACTTCAACTCACGAAGATTGCAACTGCGGGCTTGCAATCCAATTCTATAATCACAAGACTACAAAAGCTCTTACGATTTATAGCTCTTACTATATAACTTATACACCCTTTTCCTGTTTTCACACCCAAAATGGCCTATTAATTGAAACTCAGTGAACTTTTTTAACTCCATGAAACATGATAGTTTTTCGTGTTTTTGTGAACTTCCATTTCCGGTTTTTCGTAAAGTTCAATTGCTAAAACGCGGTCAAGACCAATTTTTCACACGGACAATTGTATTATCTCGAGTAGGAATAGCCTCTACATTTTTTCTTTGTTCAGTCGGACAAAGACAGTACGATATCTCATTTTTACATTTGTACCAGTATCGAGTGGTACTAGTATCATCATATTCAAAGTGTTGATAGATAGCTTCTGCTGGAACAGAAACCTTTTTTTGCACACATACACACATGTATGCAAGAATTGTTATTATTAATTCAGCATATTCAAGATTTTTATTTTGTTTTCTCAGCTCGTATTAATAGTATCATTACTAAATCATCATTTATTGTAATCGTAGTAAACAGACTTAATTTAGCTGTTACTTGCTAATTATTCCACATTTACATCTAAACCCTTTTATAACTGTTTTATTTTTTTTAATTTATTTGACTTGCACAAAACATTTTTTCATGATATGAAGTTGGAAAGTTACAGTTGTTTGACAGAGTATATATATATAAATAACATTTATATATATAGGCCTACGCTAGATGAATGCTTGGCGTTGCCCAGGTAATAAAAATCTTTGCAAAGAAAATTTATTTGTATTTAACATATAACAACAGGTACTATTCTAACTTTCGAACTTCATATCATGAGAAAAGTGTTTTGTGCATTTTAAATCAATAACATTTACAGTATCTATATATAAATAGATATTTTTCAAAAATATATTTTTTGAAAGAATTTGTTATGTGAATCTATATTAATGAAGTTTGCTGCCGAAATCCAAATGTAATTAGCAATGAAAATATAATATTCTGCATTTAAAGTTTGGAAAAGTGCTACTTGTAAGCATTTTACTGTTTAGATTTATTCTTATTCTATGAGAACTGAATATTACCAGCACTTTTTATATGTTTACAAAGTTTCAAACCTCACAAACCAGATTGCACAACCAGGATATAAAGGTTAATAATAAAATGGCCTTATGCACTAAACATGTATGCGTTTACTATCGATGAAATGTTTCTGTTTGACAGATTTGTAATCACTAGATTATACACCATGCATGAAACTGAAAAACATATTATACTATTTACCGTAAATCTTGTGACCTATTTTAACACATTTATGTTTGCAAAGTTGGTTAACATGTTTAGAAAAGTAGAATCTTTCCTCCGTGACACGTTGATAATTGATGAACGTTTTATCAGTTGTATTTGTGGATTCTTGTATTTGCATTCAGCTGTCTAGTGAGTAATTGCAGTCAATGTTAACAAAAACTCTTGCTATCCTAAGAGGTGACTAAATAGGCCTTTGTTAGTCTTCCTTCTCTTTGAAGAAAAGAGTGGTAAATCTGCCACAGAGCTGTCGGCTGCTGGTAGCATTATCTTCGTCTTGTCAACATCGACGTTCCCAGGTTGCGCAGTGCGTACCGAATGACCTGCACCACCTAATGTGTGTAAGATGTTCATCCAGCAGCTCTTTGGTGCCACAGCCTTCACCTCACTTGCGGCATTTGAGGCCCCCATCGAATGTTTGAGTTTATGAACTCTCTGTTACTATAATCTTCAATTCACTATCCCGACTTCTCAACAATACTTTTAGATTATCAACTTGCAAAACACGTTTGTTTAACTCACTTAATATTTATTGGTATCATTTTTTCTTTTTGAGATGTAATAAAAAGCATAGTTCTGTTGATGATTATCAATGTATCAATGTCAATAAAAAGTTATACATACATGCATACGTCTACACGCTTGTGTTTATGGAAAGCACGGAATTGAGTAAAGGACTCAATCCATGTACTAAAAGCCACCTTTAATACAAGAAGTCTTTGACCGCTGTGTCCATTTGAAATCTTTTATTTTTTGCAAAGGTATAACTTTCATCTTCTATGAGAGAATTTTACAGAACTATTCAATGTTATTTTTTGCTAAAAATGCAATTTAAAGCTTCATTATAAATGTATGAAAGAAAAAGCTAAATGTCATGAAAAGACCAAAAGAGAAAATAGCCAACCATTAAAAATTTAACTTTTGAGATTTTGCTTCAAAATCATTTTTATTTGCCAAGGTATTCAAACGAAGTAACAAAAATGCATCAGAAGCTAGTTTAATTTATAAAACATTTTGACTTTAAAGTAAGAATTAGCACTATATCATATATTTGTTTTTTCAAGCATGACAGAAAGTTTGGTCATCCAAACCCTACCCTATAAGACTAACCAATTAACATGCGAAAAAAATTGAGCCTATTAGTTGCAAAAATGTTCAGCTAAATTTTGAGAACTCCAATTCAAAAGAGGCAGCATGAATGGACATTGCTAAGACAAATTGCAAGAAAATTCTTATCAGTGCAAAGTTCAAGAGTGCAAACAGCGACATACGCAAAACATTCATTGAAGATTAAGCAATCACATTTGTACAAGAAGATTCCACTTTAGTTCGTTAAGACCAACTGGTTCATTGCTAAAAAATGAAAAACTGTTATAGAAAAAGAAGAAAAGCGAAGCAGATGCTTTGGTCACTGCTAGCTGCTAGCGTATTCCAGCCTATATACGTTGCAAAGAAAGAATCATTGTTGAAGAAAACTTTACTATAGCTATTTTCATTTTGTAACAGTTTTTAACTTTTTATTATAATAAGAGCCATGTCCATTCATCGGTCTGAAGCCAGACATACAAATTTGGAAATAAGAATACTTTCAAAGGGATTTGAACTTGCGCCTTCTGGCATAACAGAAAGGCATTTGAACACCTGCAATCCTGTTATTCCCATCTTTTTGGAATAACTGTGCACATAGTAATTACACCTGACAATCTCTCATGGCATATTGGACTGCCAGGGTACAAGTAGCTATAATAAGTAAAAATTTTTATTACATTTGGAACCTCTTAGGCTAAAAATATATTTAGGAAACAAATATTACAAAACTGGTTTGCTAGTTTTATAAACTTAAAGGGCGAAAATCGCGTAGAAAATTGTTACGGTTATATGATCTTGCTGACGCATTATCCTTAATGATTATAAAAAAGAAGTTTAGACAGCTGTCTTTAAATGAAGCAGCATAGTGAACCAAATATTTTAATTATACCTTGTTTATGAAAGCTGTTCACCGATTATAAACTATAGCTATTCTAATGCATGTAAAGATAGGTGAAAATTGAAAATACTATGTGGTTTCACTCTCACTGCTGGACTTCATTAACAATGCACCCTAGGTGAGCAATCACAGTAGACAAAAGATTTTTTGTTTTTCCCTTACGGGTGTTCATTGATTTAATGTGTAATACGCATTTTAAAATTTTGTGTTGTTTTGCGATGATTCAAGGTAAATAAGTTGTATTTGTTCAAGTTTTGGCATTGCAGTATGTACTTATATCCTGTGTATAGCTAGGCCTCCCGGAGGTGAAGCTTGCTTAGAGTTGCTCAAGCGTGTCTGCCCGCTACATTATGTTTGGTTCAAACGTGTGGCCATTGCAACATACCGTACTTCTGGTCATGTACACGCACAAACATGTACCCTTCCTAACACAAGAAGCCTTGCATAACAGATTTTGCAATGATGCTACATTCAATACCATGAATGTTTTCATGCATGCGTCAAAAGGAAATAAACAAAATTCTTATTGTAAAACTACAATAACAAAATGAATAAATTGTTTGCTTATAGTTAATCAACAGGTAGCTTAAATTTTAACTTAAAACTCAACGAAGAAATATTTGCAGCATATTTTAAAAGCATTGCATGTATGAAACAAATATTTTATAAGAACTCATTAACTTTCGTTTAATACTTACCACGTTTGCAAAACTTGAAGTTATATACTTTGAACATTTATATATAGCATTAAAACAAATGATTTATCCAAAAATATGTACAAAAACTAAATGTGAAACTCTAAAATATTTCTGAAAAGTTATTTAAATGCAATAATAATCACTAGAAAGAGAGTCTTTGCTTAGATTCAAGACTGGCAGAGGTTTAACCATGGTGATAAATAAGGCGAACAGTGTGTAGGTAAAGGGGATAGAGATACAGAGCTAGTCAAACATAAACTGCTTGAACTATATATTGATATGATTAATTTATATTTTTGCTTTTATGTTTGATATATTCTACATTAATTTTTAATTATCAGCTTCTCTCCACTTTTACTCATTCCAAAATTTTCTTGCTAAGCTTTACTTTTGTTTTTTCCCTCATAATAACTGCTAGAGGGCTAAAGATTTCTCTCATAATAACTGCTAGAGGGCTAAAGATTTCCTAAGAATTCATCTAAAGATGTTTCGTCATGCTTTTTTATACTTACTTGCTTCAACTCAATGAAAATTTTTTTTTCAAAATCCTTACTCCTAATAGTCCTCTTAGTATCAACAATTAAAACCTAAAAGTAAATATAGGAAACACTGTTGAATGTTACTCAAGCAAAATATATCAAGTTATGTTGAATATGAGCTTCCACAAAGTTTGTAGTAAATTTTTCTCAGAAAATAATTGTATTATGTTCTCGTTTGTGATTGCTTTGTTGTTTGAGGAGATCTGGTTGCCAAGAAGTTTCAAAATTAAAATTAGTAGAAACTGATCACAATTGAAATATCAGATCAAGCAAAGGCGTGATTATGATATCTGTTACTAGTTGCAAAGCTACCGACGGAATAGAGGCACATAACGCTGCTACTTGACCGCAATATCTGATACCAACTATCACAACAATAACAACTAGTGCTGTCTTTTTCGCGAGTATTTTTCTTCTGAGTATTTTAATCGCGATCAAGTTTTATCAATTTTAATTTTGAAACATCCTGGCAGTCAGATCACCTCAAACATAGAAAACAATCGCAAACGATAAAAAAATACCGATATTTTCTAATAAAATCTATGAAAATTGTGTGCAAGTTCATCTTCAAGGTCAGCTAGGTACATGTGTACTGATTCACAAGGATTGAGCATTTCAATATTTTCTGGATGTCAACTTGTGATAGTATTTTATTTTAATTAACCAAGAACCTTGTGACTTTGCTATGCACATTGTTCTTGTGTCCTTGTTCCAAGCTAACTGACAGATATATGTAGAGGATGTTCGTCTATAACTAGTGCTGTCGTCAAGAAAGGAAAACTTCTTGCCTCCCAACACAATCTAAAATAGCTTCATATGTCAACAGTAACCGTCTGACATTCTAAATGGATTTCTCATTGCAACATATTTTGGTGCTAATAAATTTATAAGGATGAGAAGTTCATAGTGAAGCTGATAGCCTAGAGAATAGTCGTTGATGTGAATACTAAATGCACTGAATACACAAAATGTGAATTACCTGTTGAACCTTTATTGTGTTTTAATAGTAGCATCAAACGAGAAGAGAAAATGAGCACCAGACACATTCGAAAGCTTTCCAGAGGGGCACACAGAATGAAATGCTAAAAGAACATTCATTATTGAGTGGGACATGCGATAACCATTCATTTAGGCATCTGTGTGTCCATAACTTTGAAGTTGTCCTCTACATGCTTCATTTAAAACAAAGGAAGACCCAGGAATGACTCTAATATAAAAATTTCGGTGTATATCGAACATGTTTGTTATACTGTTTGTGCTCCGTTATTGTAGCCTACAAACAACAGTTATTTGTAAAGATCTCAGGCTTTACTTGACTTGGTTACTCATTTTTGGTTATTCATAAGGCAGCTTCTGTAATTCTCCTACAGTTATGGGCGTCACATGATTGCAAACAGGATACCCAATTACATACCCGTAGGGAATCTACAAGCACTCTGCAGAATCAGCATGATGAGTTAGATGAACACACATCTCCTAGTTCCTTCTTTATCATGTCTACCGACTGACCACAGGAGCTGAACAAGGATCTCCTAGTTCCTTCTTTATCATGTCTACCGACTGACCACAGGAGCTGAACAAGGATCTCCTAGTTCCTTCTTTATCATGTCTAATGACTGACCACAAGAGATGAACAAGGATCTCAGCTATATTACCTCGTTCTCTGATTCTCTCCTGAAATGACTGGCCCTCAAAACAGGACAAAGGATGATAAAGAATATTGTGAGGAGGCGTTGTTTATACCAGAAAGCAACCATCGTAGTGTTGAAGCACGAAGAAAAGACACTGCAGACATACAGAGACCGTTTAGTATATTCCGTTTTTGGTTTAAGTGTGTTAGGCCTAAATAGCTGAAGTTTGTATAGATTTTATATTCGTTATGAATCTTTCTCCCTGTTGTATAAAATTTTATTCTACAAGTTCAGTAAAAACTTGGTTATATTCCACACGCTTACAACACGCACCAATGAGACTGCTAGAATTTGAACTAGCTGAAGACAAAGGAGATCAAACTAATCCCATCAACAAAAGATATTTAGAAAGACAGATTTCCAGTGTTCGGCAGAACACGCTTGCCCTGCGCATCGGCATCATTTATTTGCCTACTAGCCTTGAGTACTGATTGAGTTAAGCTCTCCTGATTGAGATATCTCTCTAGGGCAACAACTGTGGGCCCTCAGTCCCAAAACAAATAGTATTAACAATTAGCTAAAGATCCTTATTACAAAAACCATATAGTTTGATATTTATTGATTTATTAATTGGTATTAATTTTGTTTCAAACCGAAATTTTTTCTAAATAATGCCTTGCAAGAATCAGAAAAAAGGTAACAGTTAGCAAATAAAAACGAATCAATTTATGGACAAATAGTGTTTAAAACATATTTTTTTGTTAAGAGAACGGATATTAAGTGGAAGACTGTTAAAGCAGCTAGCAATGATATTTCAAAATAATTATTGGAGGCTGTCAGTTGAAATGAGTGGAGAACCTGTAACTGCTCTGCGAAAAACGAGGACACAAACCATGAATGATTTTGAAATCTTTAATTGGAGTAAAATAAACATTTAGCATAGGTAAAACAAGAAGATGCAAATATTTGGAAAAATCAATCAGAATAGAATATGTTGGAATATGATTTAGATTTGCAATCAGGCAAAATGTACTTTTTGCAACAAAAATAAATTATTTGTGACATATCTTGGAGCTAATTTATAATAAATATGTATACCATAATTAATATGGCAAGAGATAGACTGATAATAATATACAATGGCTGATTTTGAGCTAATGTAAGGCCTCAAAACTGAATCTGAGTTTATGACTCAGTGAAACATTGACACATTGACCTGAGACTGACAGCTATTATAGACTATTGCTGAATGCAATAATCAACATCAACTATCACGACAATAACAACTAGTGAGTCATTTTGCGAGTATTTTTCTTCTGAACATTTTAATCACAACCAAGTTTTATTGATTCTTGAAACATCCTGGCAGTCAGATAACTTCAAACAAAGAAAACAATCGCAAATGATAGAAAGATATTTTCTGATAAAATCTACAAAAATGGTGTGTAAATTCTTCTTTAAGGTCAGCTGCTTGCATGTGTACTGATTCACAAGGATTGAGCATTTCAACATTTCCTGGATGTCATATATGAAAAATTATTTCAGATGACAAGCCAAATATTTGCACAAATTTCACATCTTTCAAGGAAATTGTAACTCAATTTGTGATAGTATTTTATTTAGAGCTTTACCTTGTTTACCTTGTCTTTCACTTATTACTACCAATGATATACAGCCCCCCATTAGGTAGTAATAATAGTAAATCTAATATTATCATCTATGCCATGATCTCTACACCAGTTATTATGCAGTATTTCGCTAAGGCTTCAAGAGCGGTCACCATTACTAAACCATTGAGACTGGTGGCAAAAATTTAGTTGTATGTACGTACTGTCTGTTGTAAACCAAAGACTTGTCTTCAATGTAAGTATAGCTTATGTCTGTGTAGCAAAACATTTAAACAGTTTTAACACATTTTATATTTTACAATTTTTAGCACTATTTTGCAGCATGTCTGTCAGAGGTTGTTAGATAAGGTAGGTTAAAATCATAAACATGAGATTACAGTCCCTGATTGGTTAAACATCTGTTACCATATAACTTGACTGAATACCAAAAGTCAGACAAAAGAAAGAATTAAAAACTTATAATTCTAGCAACAATTTACAATAAATCCGGCGTAGTTGAGTTGTTATGCATTGCACAGCTTTATCTGTACATTTCACCAAATGTTGAAATACTCTTTAAAACTGCAGTAGAAAAACCTTTACTAAAATGCTATATAGTCTATTTTGTCTTACACTGCTTCAAGCTGGTATCTCATTGTATCGAAAACATAAAGAAAAATTAAAATGCTTTCTAAATTATGCTTTAGGGTTATACTCCCCTGATATTGACAGTTACGACCAATGTCTAAATGCCCTTAATGCTGATGAGCTAAATGTGTTCTTAGATATTTGCTGTTTAAAATACTCAAATCGTATCTCCAATCCGCCTGACCATTCATTACATTCCTACTTCCTCAAAAAGCCACTACACCTTATACCAGGCACCAAGACTTTGCTAATTTAGGTTATAGAAAAGTGTATTAAAATTATACATTATGCAAAAAGAGCTGTTTCTTTCGATACACATGATTTACTTTACTAGTTTTTATTTGGTTTTTGTCTCATTGTCTAATTTACTCTAAACAAAATAAATAAAGTTAATATCTATTATTATTATTAATTATTATAATATTAGTTAATAACTAATAACTTTAATAATATTCATATTATACTAATAACATCTATACTATTAGTTGTTATATATTAGTTAATATAATTAATATGTACATTAAATTTCGGTAAAACCACTAGTTGAATGCGACCTTTATTTGAATGCCACCTGTAAAAAAAGAGAAGGGTTGAAAATTACAGTGCTACCCTTTAATTGAACGTCACTTCTATTTGATTGCCACTTCGAAATTCTTTAATCTTTGTTATTTCATAATAGAACGAGATCAGTAGAAGTGTTCACAAAATGCTAGTACTAATGACTGAGTTACATCAGCTTGTAGCAAGTCAATAGGTAAGAACTCCATTCTTACAATCATAAACAGGTCAAATATGGAAAGCTGAGAGTTTCACTGCTCTATTACACTCACTTCCATTATCAGATGTTTGCGGTTTAAAATAGTGTCAAAATTCTTTAACTAAAAGTCTTAGTGATGAAACTAGCTTTTGCAACAGTTTGCTATGTTATGGTTGAAATATAAACATGTTGTAGTTATTGGAATCATAGGAAACCAACAGTAATTCCTACATTGTCTACGATATCTTAATTTTCAATCAGACAGCCCACAAAACGTGCATAAACTTAAAAAAAAATTTTACGCTGCTTTCGGGACAACAATCCATTTAATGCATCCATCGAAGGCAGTTGTCCTTTCGCACGTGAAGGCACATTCTTGAGTTGTTAATTTACCTAATTTCTGATTTTAATTTAGCTAATTTTTAATGGTATGTTTAAAATGCTGGTTTTCGGAAATCAGATGAAACTTTAAAACCAAATATTTTTGGCAACCTGACAAAAGGCACGTAGCATATGTACTGTGTGTAAAGTTTAGATAAAATTAGCCAGAATACGTGGAAATGCATGGCATTTAAGTGAACTAACAAACACTCAAACATACATAATAATAAAGCTTCGCATGATTAAATGATGCCGCTTAATTATATAGATTTTAATTTGAGAAAGCAACAAGTTTCACAACATCATCATTCCTATCTGTCTCTTGAGTAACACCATGTGTTTCTCCTAGTCTACATACATATATGAATCTTAGTGTTTGTCTTTTTGACTTTTTTTTAAACCCTGTGTCCAGTTAAAGCAATTAAATCTAGCAAGGAAAGATCTGCATGGCTCTGAATTTGATCTTGAGACCTCCAGATCCAGAGGCGGCAAACTTAGCCATTAAGCGACACAGAGTCTAATGGATTTATTGGGCAAATAGTCATTAAATTGGTTAAGATACTCAGGCTTGAAACGCTTGCTCGGGGTTAATAACTAGCACTGTTGACCGTCACGCGTAACGATTGTTAAGCTGGCCCAAAACACAGGTATTGTTTTAGTAATGATTTTAGTAAATATTTAGCTTTTCAGGAAGTTAATCAAATTCATTAGGTAATTATTCTATTACATCTAGTTTATTAACAAAAATGAGATGTCGACTTTTTAAAAGAAAAATGGTTTTATTAATAATAATTTTTTTGTCACTTTACATCTCTACCAAGTAATAATACTGTCTAGGAATATTATCCAGGAGTACTACTAAAATTGTTGTTATGCTATAGAAAATGCTAAAAACTTTGTTTTGTTTGATAGTGTGGAGGTTGAAACAAAATGCGTTGTTTGGTTACTACCATTAAAATCTTTGTAATTGAAATTAAAATCTTTGTAACTGTTGACAGAAAGCAGCTAAAAGCTAAAGATGGTAGTGTAAAGGAGCTCAGTGGAAATTAATAAGGAATAAAAATCTAAAACCTCTTGTTTATTTTCCCCAAGGTTAAGATTATTTATTGTACTTCATTTTTTATACTCCAAGAACATTGAGGCTCTAAGAATTTTAACCGCTTTGTCAATTTTAATTTTGAAACATCCCGGCAGTCAGATCACTTCAAACATCAAAAACAATCGCAACTGATAGAAAAATCAGATAAACTCTACTAACATTTCGTGTAAGTTCATCTTTATTGCTTGGAGTGCATGCAACATATTCATACAAGCTTAAGCTAACTATAAAACTCCCTGCAAAAGCAAGAGAGACAAACTCCCTGCAGAAGCAAAAGAGACAAACTCACTCTGAGCTAGGACATTTACATGTACCTCCACATCAAAAGACCAGTGACTTTCACCATGTCAACTAAACTTTTCACAGATATAAACTGTTTTTTCTTAGCCTTTGGTGTTGGATTAGGTATAACTTGTTACCAGCTTTTTGCATTTTAGTGCTGTTAAGTATTTGCAATATTTTTATTATTCAGATACTATTTTGATGTAATATCAAGTTTAGGGAGGATGATGTTTTAAGCTTTGAAGGGAGCAAACTGTTAAAATTGTTAGAAGTGAATAATCCTGAACGAGTTGCTGACACTTAGGGGTTGTTAAGTCAACTACCTTAAAGGTTGACTTGCAATAAAATTCACATTACAGTTATTTGATATGAAAAGATTCACCATGTCTTACTCTGTTGTGTTGTAGGTGCAAAATATGTGGGAATGTGATTACAAGCTCTTAAAAGCTAAAAAACGAACAATTAATCGCAGCCACACGAGACCGCTGTAGTTTGGATTCGCTTTCCAAAACGGCTCAAATGAGACGTACTCGTTACAGGATGGTTTCGGTTTACACTTTCATGCAATCTCATTCGTCAAAATATTTTCACAAATATACTTCACGCATGCAATAAAACCATGTCTATTGTTCTTACGCGACTATTTTATCGTCATTGTAATGCTGTCACTTTTAGCACTGATATCTTATAACTTACCGTAAAAAATCGTTAAACATTTCAACCTTAGCTCGAATGAGTACATATCATTCTCTGATAATCATGACGAGTCTGTTGGTCACCTGTGATAATCGAAAAGTGCTGCAAAAATTATTTGCGAAGTATTGGATCACATGATCAGATTACGACTTGACGATTCGTCCAAGCCGAAACAAAACTGTAAAGTAGCGAGCATCTATATTTGATACGGGTCTTTGGTAAAACCCGAAGTGTTTGTCATAAACTAGTGCTACGATAAGTTTTATATTGAGCTTTTTATTGGCCTTTCAATTCACGTGAGGACATCATGTGACAAGACGATAACCAAACTGTAATGAATACGTCAAATAAATAAAGAGATTCCAATCTATGGCGGCTTTTCGTTTTTGAGCTTTTAAGAGCTTGTAATCACATTTCCACGTATTTGGCACCTACAACACAACAGAGTAAGACATGGTGAATCTTTTAATACCAAATAACTGTAATGTGAATTTTGTTGCAAGCCAACCTTTAACAAAATTTAAAAACGCTGTTTCCTTAAAGGTTGACTTGCAACAAAATTCACATTATATTTATTTGGTATCAAAAGATTCACCAGGTTTTACTCTGTTGGGTGGTAAGTGCCAAATATGTGGAAATGTGATTACCAGCTCAAAAACGAAAAGCCGCCGTAGATTGGAATCTCTTTATTTATCTGAGGTAGTCATTACAGTTTGGTTATTGTCTTGTCAGGTGATGTTCTCACGTGAATTGAAAGGCCAATAAAAATCTCAATATAAAACTTATCGTAGCACTAGTTTATGACAAACACTTCGGGTTTTACCAAAGACCCCGTATCAAATATAGATGCTCGCTACTTTACAGTTTTGTTTCGGCTTGATCTAATCGTCAAGTCGTAATCTGATCAAGTGACCCAATACTTCGCAAATAATTTTTGCAGCACTTTTCGATTAACACAGGTGAGCAACAGGCTCGTCTTGATTATCAGACAATGATATGTACTCATTCGAGCCAAGGTTAAAAAATTAAACGAACTTTTATTGTAAGTTATAAGATCTCAATGCTAAAACTGGCAGCATTACAATAACGATAAAATAGATGCAGAAGAACAATAGACATGGTTTTATTGAATGCGTGAAGTATATTTAAAAACTAATAAGACTCAAGTATGATTGATTCATAGACTTGAGACCAGACTGAGTCCTCAAGTTCTTTATAGAAGTTCAAACTTTTGTGCTATTTGCTAGTGTAGTCATCTGCCATGTTTGTCACCTTCCTCATTCTTTACTAGAAAGACTAGGCTAAGAAATTGAAAGTTTAATAAATAGACTCAAAATGTTTTGGTAGGTACAACTTTTACAATACTATATTATTTTAATTCTTTTGATAAATCAGCTAAAAAATTTCATATTTTTTTGTGTACAATTGGGTAACTGGGCAACGTATAAAATAGCTGTTCAGAGCTTTCTCTGACCTGTTCTATGCTTTAGAAAAGAATCTGTAAAAGACATTTTTATGTTATTATTATAAGTTTATTAGTTTTTGTATATTTATATTTACCTACGACCTACAAAAATTTGGCATTTAGTTTTGTACAAATCAATATATATAACTAACCATATATTTTACAACCGGACAAAAAGTTTTATACCCACAATATGGGCATCACCGGGAGAAACAATCAAGTGAATGACAAAGAATAAACAAATATCTCTACAAAATATGTAAATAAATAAATGTAAATATGTAAATAAAACTAGTCTCTCCTCCTGACATCACCTCCTGTACTTTGAGATGTTAGCCATTGCTAGTAGAACGGATATGGGAATTTCATTGGTCACTTTTCATCTTGTAGAACGACACTTCTCCATCTTGTGTTGGTATAATCATAGTTTTTTCTGTTATAAGCAGGTCACAAATGATGGATGTCTTCAAAATTTTAGAACCGACAAGTTTCTGGCAACATCTTCCTGCAAATAATACCGTCATTATTCTTTAATGTTCATTACCACTTGCACACTCAGGGTTTAAAGTCTACCCTAGGACACTTATGTATTCGCGGCATCTAACTTTCGCATTTTCGCGGTGTCATCCTCTCGCGAAAATTTAATGAGCGAAACTAAACTATCATAACGAACGAGCGAAAACGCGAAGTTAAATAGCTTTGTTCATTGATATCCACAATAAAATCGTCATATTAGAAATGCAGGCAATTTTCGTCTGTGGTTGGGATCAATGGGAAATTTCTGGTAAACTCATTATAGCTAATACACCGACTGAGCAGCATGGCAAAGCAAATTAAGATTGTATCAGTTTAGTCACCGAATTTGTAACTGATGAGGATGAAAGTCTGGTAGGTGAAGTCATAAAATTGCAGAATAATTATTGTAGTGATGAATTTTATTACCAACCAAAGACAATATCAACCCTCATCAGGTCCAACCACATTATCTCTTCCACTGCCAGCCATGTACAAATTCACTACCGGCCTAGTGCCAGCCATTTTACCGAAATTGCTGATATTGCTTCATGATATGTATACAGTTTTTTCAAGTTTTACTTTAATTATCTGTATAATCACGAGAATCTAAATTGGCTATTATGTCATCAACAACTAATTACCTGTTTTATGACTCGCGCGGGGTAGTTAATGAACTCACAGAAAAATGTTCACTTTTAGATTAGAAATTCTCAAACAAAAGTTTAAAATTGCTTCGTTGTTTTAGGCTGATTTTATAAAGAAATCTTCGGACAACGCAGTCAATTTCATAAAAGTCTTAAAGACCGTGGGTTATGTGGTCAACGAATAATAAAATCAGGTTACCACGCTGAGAAAGTCCAAAAATGCGTTTATGGCAGTGGCCCCTAGGAAACGCATAAATGCGTTTATGGCAGCGTAAGGGTTATACAGTTTTGGTTGTGAAGTTGGTTGTTACCTATCTATTTTCTTCTTCTTGGGATTCGAGTGTGAAAGTCACAGCGGGAGGGACCTAGACATCATTGATAGTCTAAGAAACAAATGGCAGCAAGTGATCAAATTGAATTGCCGATCTCACCCACACATTTCAACCTGTGGTTTACAAATACGAACTAGTCCCAAATTGAATTTTTTTCTTATTAGCAAACTGGACCTGAGGAATGTAATCTGCTTTTTCCACTGTATTTATTTTCACATCACTATATTTTCGCACTCATCAGAAATTAAGTTGCAGCGAAATTTTACTCTGTGTGCTACTCACGAAACTAAATACTAGCGAAATATAAGTGTCCTAGGGTATATTGGTTTGCTGCAAACTGTGTAAGGCTTTTGTTAGCAAACTGTTTTCTTTCAAGAAAACGTCTAATGTTGAACACAGTGGCTAAAACCAACTAACAAGTAGAAATAAGGTGGACTAAACTTTGAAAAGGAAACACGAAAGGGTAAACTCAAGTACTGTTGACGTATTAAAGTACACAGTGATAATATCCATATCTACATACAAATCATGGTGTACCCTTCATTAGCTCTAGTACTGTTGACGTATTAAAGTATACAGTGATAATATCTATATCTACATACAAGTCATGGTGTACACTTCACTAGCTCTAGTACTGTTGACATATTAAAGTACACAGTGATAATATCTATATCTACATACAAGTCATGGTGTACACTTCACTAGCTCTAGTACTGTTGACATTAAATTACACAGTGATAATATCTATATCTACATACAAATCATGGTGTACACTTCACTAGCTCTAGTACTGTTGACATATTAAAGTACACAGTGATAATATCTATATCTACATACAAGTCATGGTGTACACTTCACTAGCTATAGTACTGACACATTAGCTAAGTGACTGTGGCTCACCCGTGCTAGTCTCCAGAATGTATAATTCCATCTGTCGAGATGCTAAAGGCATCACCAGTATGTACTCTTCTTGGTAGCAGGCGATGCAACCAGGTTCTACTACATCTGTAGATGTCCACATCACCTCTCCTGTTTCTAAATGAACTCTAAACACAGAAGACGTACCAGCGGAAGATACAACAACAGATTTGGCGTCAGGAGCACAGAGAGCCATATTTGTCCACTTTCCATTTTGTGGACAAGCAATGTGTTTAATGACCTTTCCGAGAAGTGAGTAGATCGAAAGGCATTTTTTAAGCCTATTTGGTATGATGACTTTATTTCCTGTGACAACCAGTTTGTTACCGTATGAAACAGGATTGTCAAAGTGTTTCCAACTGTTCATTGATCCTGTTTCGATGTTGTATACAGCTACCTCACAGGAATCTAAAAGAATGTACATCATATTGCGGTGTATACATAGGCCCATGGGCAGGCCAGTTGTTGCTAAAAACGCTGTCACTGAATCACCAGAGGCATCTATCTTATACACTGTTGTCCCTGCACCAAGATAGGCAAACCCATCTTGATGGCAGACAGAATAGATACTTCTGGGAGCTTCTACTGTAGCTTTGAGTTTAGGACATGTCAAAGGAGGTAATAATCCCACACGTATGTTAGCATCTTGCACCAACTTTAGCTCTATGGCTGGGTTGTCAGCTACAAAAATGAATGATTGCATAATTTTAAGGTATTTCTCTGGAAAACTCCAAAGTCAATGTTAAAAGGTGAGCAACCATTCCGCACTAGTAAACTAATAGAGGGGCACATCTAAGAAACATATAACAAGTGTTTTAATCGTAACACAGGAAGCAAGCATAAATAAAAGTTGCATGCATAAGATTACATAAGCTGTTAAGTGGATTAATATATGATGACATTAACGATGAACTTGCACAAAATTTTAATATATTTTATCAAAAAGTATCAATATTTTTCTATCATTTTGCAATATTTAAAGTAATGTGACTGCCAGGATGTTTCTAGATTAAAATTGCCAAAACTTGATCGCGATTAACATGGTCAAATCATGCGAAAAAAATGGCAATTATGACGTCTATAGTTGCAAAGAAGACTGACAGAATAGACACGCGTAATGCTGCCACTTGATTGCAATAGCCGATATCAACTATAGCAACGATAACAACTAGTGATGTCATCTTGCTCATATTTGTCTTCTGAACGTTTTAACATACCCGTGATTAAATTTTGTCGATTTTAAGCTAGAAACATCCTGGCAGTCACATCTCCTTATACATCAAATATAATAGCAAATGATAGAAAAATATCTATACTTTCTGATAAAATCTACTAAAACTTTGTGTAAATTCATCTACTTGCACTCTATTTGTATTTTCTGTTCAACTTTAAAATAAGTTTTAGTCAGTTGGCACCAATCACCAATGTGCACCAATCATTTCATCACTTTCTGCAACCAAATGACTACAGGATATTTTATCAGTACAAAATCATACAAAAGTATTTTATCAAGAAAACATTTCTTATCCTGTTAACATGCAAGTGCACTAATGGTTTCAATACTTTTGAAATCCAGGAAGTTCATCCAACTAACCATAGCTAACGGATTGAGACTGATTTTACCTGCTGCCATCACAGCAAACCATGTTGTATCACAACTACAGCAGGTAGAAAAGCAGCAACATTTTACCACTCTTTAAATTGTAGCTGAAAAAGTTTAAGTTGTGCTAATACTAAAACATACAATGTAAAAAAATCCATCTTGTTAGGTTTTCTCTCCATATGAATTCAAATGAATTATTGCTAATCAACTTGCAAACGCATGCAGTTCACTGCTTTTCAACATATAATAGTGAATGTGATTGGTCGAGAGTAAATTTAGATTAACAATTAGTCTAAATCAGAGGCCAGAATTTTGTTATTAGTTCCTAGCATAAAATACTCAAAGCCTGATACCAATACAGTCATACCTCGACATACAAGTCTCCCAACATTTGAGAAATTTAAAACACGACAAAGATTTTGAGCCAATGTCTGTTTGAGATACAAAACAAATTTGAGACACGAGCATATGAGACAGCTGTCAGCGTAGCCACTAGGTGGTTGGATATGCGAGAGGCCGCTTAGGAAAACAGCATCGCTCAGTCATTCTGATCCGATCAGTTTAAAAAAGGAAAGGTTTTGCTAAAGTTGAAAGCGAGTCAAAAACCGAGGCAAAAAGAGGCAAAACGGAAGGAAAAAAGTACAAAAACTAAAAAACCAACCAAGTTAGTATTCAGTTTAGTGTAACGTAAAATTAAAACTTATTTTCAGAGTTTCTATAGTAAGCTGATTTCATATAAGATGAGTTTAAAGTTTATGTTACGCAGTGTCATGAAGGCGTAGCGTACTAAACATGTTGCTGTAGTCTCTCTCACATCACCGTTAGCCGCTACCATCATGAAGGTAAAGAATTTCATACAGTCCTGTACATAATAATGTTAAATTTCTTGCAGATCATAACCACGGCTTTCCATAGTAATATCCTGTTTTAGGTGGTTCTTCAGAAGGTGGGAACAGATTAATTAGTATTTAATTATTTTATATAGGACAAATTGACTCGAGATACTACTAGTGACTAGATACTACCATCCACTTCCAGCGACTGATGAAACAATAGCCAGCCTGGTAAGTCATGAGTGTTCTCAATTTAGATGCAAACTGCGGGTACCGACAGCTTTGGGTTGATGAAAGTTCGCAGAAGCTGACTACTTTTATCACACCGTTCGATAAGTTTTTCCGCAAGCGTCTATTGATTGGCATCTCATCGGCTCCCGAATTATTTCAGAAGGAGATGCAAAAGGCTCTGGAGTGTATTGAAGGTGTGTTGTGTCAAATGGACAACATCTTAATCCATACTGAAACTGATGATGAGCACGGCAGTAAGGTAAAAGAAGTTCTATCTCGTCTGGCTTCTGCAGGCATCCCTTTCAATGAGGAAAATTGTGAGTTTTCTTGGACTCATGTCACCCTTTTGGGTCATGTTATGAGGAATCATCGACACATGCTGATCCAGGAAAAGTATCAGCCATACAGGATTTTTCTATCCCAAAAAACAGAAAAGGCTTAAAGAGATTCCTTGGTATGGTTAATTATCTCAATGATTTTATGTCTACTTTAGCGGATGACACTGTCAAGATGAGATCTCTCCTCAAACTGAAGGATAATGATTGGTATTGGACATCTGAGATGACCAATGAGTTTGAGGTGCTGAGCAAAAGTTCTTCTCATTCTTGGTGTTAGTCCCATTTGATATGTAGGCTGAGACCTGGCTCTCCACCAACGCTTCCTTCTATGGTTTGGGAGCAGCTTTTTTTTTAACTTTTGATGGCTTTCAGCCTATAGCATCGGCGTCGCAAGCCCTTACAGACACAGAAAAAGTTGTATGCCCAAATAGAAAGAGAAGCTCTGGCCATTTGTTGGCCAGCAGAAAAATTCTACTACTATCTAGCTGGCCACGACTTCAAAATCGAAACTGACCACAAACCCCTAGTATTAATTATGGCGGAGAAAAAACTGTATAAACTCCCTACCCGTGTTCAGAGATTTTGTCTGTGTAAGATGTGGTTTTCGTATGATGTCACATATGCCCATAGATAAAAGTTGATTGTTGCTGATGCCTCGAGCAGAGCCCCAGCAGGAACAGAAAGAGTGTCAGACCCAAAGCCTCTGCTCATTCAAGAAATGATGGAAGAGTTCCCGATATCTTGAGCCAGGAGAGGGCTACTCGAGGTTGCCCTCTCAACAGACCCCATAGCTAGTCACTAGATGATCTATATTCAGAAAGGCTGGCCAAACTACCGTGATCTGCCTCAATGTCTGAAGAAATACAATTCGTTCAAAGAGGAAATGACTGTCATTGGAGGATTGCTGTTTTATTACAACATATTGTATATTCCCCTGAGCGAACGAGAGAGGGTTCTGCAAGACATTCATAGTAAGCATCTGGGGGAAAACTGCTGTCTCATAAGAGCCCAGAGTACGATTTGGTGGCCAGGGACCAAATCGTACTCTGTCATTTCTCTGATGTCTCAGGACATCAGAGAAATGACAGAGCGCTGCAGCCCATGCCTTCGCTTTAGGAAAGTACCCACTGAGCCATTGATACCTACTCACCTCCCAGAGAGACCATGGTGGCAGCTTGAAATAGATTTCTGCACCATTGATGACAGAGGCGGTGAGTATTTAGTTATTAGTGACTATTATAGACATTTCATTGTCGCTGAAAAGTTTTTCCGAGCCACTGCTGCGGATCTGTGCAAAACCATCAACAAGGTCATATGTACATCAGGCGTACCTCACATCACTGTATCAGATAATGGTCCACAGTTCACTCCTAGAAACCTCCAAGCAAATGGTCATGCAAAAAGAGGGGCTAAAGCATTCAAAAAGCTTGTGGTGAAAAATATTGAGATTGAATCTGCTTTTATGCGCTATAATGACAGTCCTTTGCAGAATGGCTATACTTCTGCCCAGCTGCTCATGGGAAAGGGTATAAATTCAATGAGTTATCTTGTCAACAGCCCAGTGGATTTAAACAAGTTCTGCACTTATGAAGCTGACTAGAGAGGTAGCAGACTCATAATTTCAATTGGCGGCACAGGGTGGTTGAACAGTGCCCAGTGCCTGTCAAAACTAGGCTGGTTCTCAATGACCACTCAGCCAAACCTTTGAGGGCTGTTGTGATGGCGTCTTTGGGTAGAAAAGTTGTGTTGAAAACTGACAAAAGAGCCATGCTGCGCAGGAACAGAAACTAGTGCAGATCGATAATCCCACTGAATCGTCTCTATCTGAAAATATATGTATGTCAAGAGAAGACTGCTCCCATCCCACACTGAACACTGGAAGTGAAGTGAGCACCAGTCAAGTAACCATTATGCCTAAGAGAGAGAACTTCACAAAGATCGGAACTCGGCAGTTGTCAGTGCCGGATGCGCCTGCTTATGCACCTATACAGTTACAGACTTCCGAGTGAAGACTGTTGAGTGATCACCTCCCTCAAGAAGCAGTCGCTTTTTGCCTACACCGACTCTGGCACCCACTCAAAAACGCATAGAGGTCAGTGGATCAACCGGTCTCAGCCGTCGTTTCAGCCAATACTCGTCTCCTCTAGTACTCTTCGTCAGAGTGTACAGACCTATCAGATATGGGCTGAGAGAGTCGTAAAACCCCCAGATAGGCTCAATCTGTAATGGGTGTATTTGCGTGTTATTTCTTGTTTTGTAAATAATGTCTATGTCTCTATACTCACTGGCTTTCATGTGGTTAAAATTGTTATTCTACTAATTTCGTATTTCCGTTTTCCCTCCATGATGTGACGACATCTCTAAAGAGTTGCATAAATCTTGGGGAGAAAGTGTAAGGAAATTCCTCACAAGAATTCCTATTTACATGTACATTTACGACATCACGGACTGAAGAGATCAAGAACAAAGGAGGGAGAGAGAGTGTTTCTGGTTGGAGGAAGACAGATGGAGAAAATTGGAGACCAGAGTCTACGATTAGATGAGGAACATTTTGGGCGCAGCTTATGGAAGAGGAGCAACTTGCGTACGGATAATCAAGTAAGACCATATAGCTTCATACTTATAAGCTTACTGCCAGTGCGCAAGCAAACCATATAGCTAGTGTATAATACATATTATTGACCAATAAAATATACACATTGATATTGAAGTTTTTTTAAACTGTCTGCGAGTGGCAACATGGGACTGCAGGAACATCTTCGCTCTGACGCACATCACGTAACAGATTACGCTACTTAGGACATCACTGTCTGTTATGGATTTTCTGTCACCTCAATAATTATAAAGGGAAGGATTGGTGCATTTTGACTCGAGTCGCTTTGCTTATTGAAAGTAGGGAATCGAGTTAACTCCCCTATGGTGACAGTAAAGACTCGATTCAACTCAACTCTTACTGGTAGGATGCTCTGAGTCAATACAGTTCTACAGTAAAGAAAACAAACCAGAGAATCGATTATTTACCATTCAATTGTGAAGTGAGTTTTAAGGCTTGCTCAAGCAAGCATGTTAACTCGAGCGCCCATCACTAGTCTATAGAGAACTACCAGATTCAAACAAAATTCATATGAACTATCACTGAATACCATATGATGTCACTTTTACCAGTTGTTATTTGATTGACAGCTAAAATAGATTGACATATAACAATATACCTTCAACAGAAAGCTATTTGATTGACCGCTATAATAGCCTGACATATAACAACATACCTAGGACAGAGAGCTATTTGATTGACGGCTATAGTAGCCTGACATATAACAACATACCCTGGACAGAGAGCTATTTGATTGACAGCTCTAGTAACCAGACATATAACAACATACCTTGGGCAGAGAGCTATTAGATTGACAGCTATAGTAGCCAGACATATAACAACATACCTAGGACAGAGAGCTATTTGATTGACAGCTATAATAGCCTGACATATAACAACATACCCTGGACAGAGAGCTATTTGATTGACAGCTATAGTAGCCTGACATATAACAACATACCTTGGACAGAGAGCTATTTGAGTGACAGCTATTATAGTAGCCTGACATATAATAACATACCTTGGACAGAGAGCTATTTGATTGACAGCTATAGTAGACAGACATATAACAACATACCTTGGACAGAGAGCTATTCGATTGACAGCTATAGTAGCCAGACATATAACAACATACCTTGGACAGAGAGATATTTGATTGATAGCTATAGTAGCAAGACATATAACAACATACCTAGGACAGAGAGCTATTTGATTGACAGCTATAGTAGACAGACATATAACAACATACCTTGGACAGAGAGCTATTTGATTGACAGCTATAGTAGCCAGACATATATCTACATACCTAGAACAGAGAGCTTTTTCTGGTTGTCTAAAACTAAAGAAGGAAAATCTTCATCAATAAAGCTTCTGATCTCTTTAGTAGTTTCAGCAAAACTGTTAACTACAACAGCCTGCGAATACAAACAATAAATATTCAGAAGTCACACAGAATATAACAACATGCGATTAAACAGAAAGATTGATACAACAGCCTATATATGTGTATGTCTGCATGTCTCTTGACGCTTTGTTACTAGGTGAAGTAATGGACTCCTGATTTAACCTAAGGAGACATGGAATACATATTCTTTACAGAAGGAAACTCCTATATTTTTAATATATTGCTCGCACCACTTAGTTGTATATACAGTTACTATATCTTTTACTACAAAAACTTTGTTGTGGATGCAACTCCTATATCCTCCACTACAGGCACCATATTGTGTATACAGTTACTATATCTTCAACTACAAACACTGTGTTGTGTATACAGTTACTATATCTTGCATTACAGGCACCATGTTGTGTATACAGTTACTATATCTTGCACTACAGACACCATGTTTTGTATATAGTTACTATATCTTCAACTACAAACACTGTGTCGCGTATACAGTTACTATATCTTGCACTACAGGCACCATGTTGTGTATACAGTTACTATATCTTGCACTACAGACACCATGTTGTATATGCCATTATCATCAGCATACCGGGTGTGAATCGTTGAACCTGACATCCTGTAGCAAAAGTAAAGTATTTATATCTGTCATTCTGACTCCAATATCTCTCTCCATAAACTCTACTAGCTGCTCCTTTGACCTCCTCCTCTCCTCAATGAGCTCTCTCTCTAGCTCATCATACTTCCTCCGCAGTTCTGTGAGCTGAAGAGTAAAACAACTCGAAATATTCTTCAAAGTAAAGTAAAACAGTGCTCAGTAAAGAGTCTGATGGTTCAACATTTCTTCAGCCTTATAAAACAAAAAACATTTTTTAAACTTGATACTAGAAAATAAATCGGTAAATAAATGAATGCTCGAATTCTTTTGCGAAGAGCTGTAGGGATGAGACAGAATCTTCATCTATTAAACGAATGCAGTATGACGTTGGCTATCATTTAAAGCCAACCATTCGCAGACATGCATATCGCTAAGTTTTAAATAACTAGAAAAGACAACACAGATACGTCAATAACCTGTTCATCTCTTGTCATATGTAACAGTTCCAACATATCTGCTGTTTTTCTCTCAAACTCAGAAAATACTCTAGTACTGCTTTTGAGTAGTTCAGATAACTTCTCCTCCTTAGCTTGAGCCATGGCCTTCGCCTCATCTTTCTCAACCTTAAGTAGTTGTACCAGTTCCTCTAAGATAACTGGCTGATGTGCTAAGCCTAAAAGAGATAGATGGAATATCAAGCAAGTCTGGGTAACAAATCCCAAACATGAAACTATAATATCACAGAATCAGGTTTTACTAATTCGCAAAGGGGTAAAAACCTACTTAATACCATTAAAAAATATTGAACAAAACGTAATAAAATATTCTAGTACAACATTATGCATGGAGGTAAGATCATTTACCAGGAGCACACAGGTTTGTGCCATCCATACAAGAAGCGCAGAGAATCTGATAGCAGGCTGAACATCCCATGGTAGCAGGTTGTGCTTCATGTCTCTCACAGTTCCTTGTCTCCAACCTCTTACAACTATGTTTGTATTCTTCAATGCCAAAGATGTATCTATGTAGCGGATGGAACTCCTGATGAAACTACAAAAGAAAAAAGCTTAGCGGAAACATGAAACCAACTGTATTAGTTTAAATGAATCCACACTTAATATTGAGTAAAGATGACTCTAAGTGAGAGAGATAAAGTGACTAACAGCAACATTGACTTGAAGTGATTAGGTGTGCCAAAGACTCTCAGCATTTAACTGAAAACTAAAGCCTAAATATATCAAACCATTGAAATTTAAACAACCAACCTCAGAATGTTTGACACACATTCTTCTATTACAGCTAGCACAATAACTAACTGCAAGCTCATCAGCTGTCCCTTTCTCTAAACAAACATCGCAGATGTGTGAGTTGTCCTCTCGTTTAGGGGCTGCAGGTAGTCTGGATAAAGTCATATCAAAGACTTTTCTAAAATATTGAACACAATGCTAAAAATAGAAACAACCATGATCAAGTGTTTCAGAAATAGACCTTCCAACTGGGTCACTCCAATCAACCCTTCAGTTTTCATCCTATAATCATTTGCTACAACTAAACACTCTGTGAGTAGAGAGCAAACCTACTTGCATTCTCCACAGCGAACAATCCGATTGGTGTTAAAGTTCCCTACTAAGCAGGGATAGCAGTTGGCATGTTTACAAGGAAGTACCCTAGGATCAACCAGTTGTTCTTCGAGACAATACCCACACTTAACAGAGCATTCATTTGTCGTTTTGGGCAGGAAAGTGGCCATTTTTTTCCTGCAAAAAAGTGTAAAAAAAATTATATGTAAATTATCATGGTATTACTTTCCCAAAGCTACATATGGCAGGCAATATTCGGTCTAACCTTGACTTGCAATCACCTCTAGATACACTTTCTTTTTGACACATGGCACAAAACTTGAGCAAATTTTGTTTCGACATATGACGTAATTTCCTGCATATGATTGCCAAAAATTTTTTTTTAAACATTGAGTTTATAAGTAAACAATAAGCTGGTAGAAATGATAAATGAAAGGAAGAGTAATAAACTATAAATACATTAAGTTAACTTAAATTATGTCTACAGTTATCTGTTGCGTAGGTTGGAGTAAGTTATGTGACAAAATTCTATAACATTCTTTAAAGCTATTGGAACATGCAAAGGCAGGGTACACACATTTATATATGAGGTAAATTGGTGTTAATTTTCATCAATACTTATGTCTGACTACCAGCTTGTAACCAGCACACCTTAAATTTCCTGTGACAAGCCTATTTTACCTACAATAATGTTAAAAATGATTGGCTTATGCTTTAAAACTTAGTACATGTTTAGTAAAGCAAATTGCTAATTGTTTTTTTTATGGATCACAGACAATTGTGTCAAGCTTTTATATACTATCACTAAGCATGATTTTTAGGAATCTCGTAAAAGCACAAATAAACACAATTACCATGATGAAATTAGAATTAGTTTGTGTTTTAAAAAAGAACACATGTTTAATTACAGATGGAGTGCTTGTTGAAGCTAGAATCATTGGAGGAAGCCAGCTGGCCTCTCAAGCAAGCCAGCTACGTAGTTTAGAGATGGAGCCAACTGGCCTTTACCAGTTTGCTTGATAAAGGCATTCCAAGAGAACTCCTTGGAATGGAGGGGTAGAACCCAAGAATATGTAAAGGAATGATTTGCCTTCATTCATTGAGCAATTGTGGACAGGAGAGCGAGGGAGAGAGAGGAAAGGGGAGGGAAAGTTTTATATCAAAAGCCACTGCAAGGGAAGATTTATAAAAACAATTTTTATTTAGGGTAATTTTATTTATATTATTTTGCTAACGCAGTATTGGTTTATCATAATACTTGTGCTTTATTCCTCTGTTATTTAACTAAAATATGTGTGTTTTGGCATTAAAAAAACCTACCTTATTTTTTAGCAAATGTTTACAGCAATTCCAAACCTTTGCAATTATTAATCAGAACTGAGCTGCACTTGATATCTTGTTGTATAGAAGTATGAACAAATCCAGATAGCGTAATGGAGAAACGACAAAACACCGGAGACATACGCAATATTACAATGAACATGACACCTCATACATTAGAGAAAGAGCAATAAAGACAGTCATCATATACTCATTTACAAGCAGCTTAGAAGCCTCCTGTGGAAGTAACTGAAGTAAAATTATATAGATGAAGACCATTCGACCTAGACTGCCATATACTGTTACGTACTGTTTGACCTAAACTATCAATTAATATTTTATTATTTTATTTTCATTGTAATAGTATAGCCGTAAGTACCTTTTATAATTGTTTTTAATTTAGCGATGGCAATTTCTTTACGCATTACTCTCGTATTTAACGCATGATATCCTCTCGTATTTAATCTACATTTTATCCACCCGGACTGAAGAGCTCAAGACCGGAGATAAGAAAAAAGCGCTTTTTCTTGAGTAACTTTAGATTTTGATCACGAGCTTACACCGGATTATCAACTACGAATCATATTATTACTGCATCACTACAGTTATACGCATATAATATTATTATTATCGTTACTACAATTTTGACTTATAATACAAACATTATCGCTTCTATACAAGACACTGTCTACGCTTGCTGGCTAATTTCTGTGAAGGTTGGGGTAATTTCGCTGAATTTAAACAAATTCCCTTTATAACCCATGAGGAAAGATACATCAATTGGCATGCCAGAAAACCATTAAAAATATCAGACCTGTACCAGACACGACCAAGACAATTGGAGTTAGTCATCATTCCCAATCATTACACTCTCATGACGTACTTAAGATAGGTTTACTCAATTGCTAACCCTCTGCAACATAAAGAACAGAACTTGAGCGCATAAACACTCTCTCACTGGCTAACAGAGGCATCTAAAGAAGAGAACAGTTCCAACGATTCAGCGTCTGTCTATCTGTAGTCGATCTATCTCTCCTTCGTGAAGGACCTGTTGAGGCTCCCTCCACCTGCTGAGGCGCGTTCCTCTGCCTCAGGAGCCTTCCTTCCTCTTCTCTCTGGAGCCTCCCTGCCTCTTTCTTCTGCCTCTAGAGCCTCCTTTTCTCTTACCTTTGGGGCCTCTATCCTTTCCCCACCTATGAAGCCTCCTTTTCTCTTACCTTTGGGGCCTCTATCCTTTCCCCACCTATGGAGCCTCCTTTTCTCTTACCTTTGGGGCCTCTATCCTTTCCCCACCTATGAAGCCTCCTTTTCTCTTACCTTTGGGACCTCTATCCTTTCCCCACCTATGAAGCCTCCTTTTCTCTTACCTTTGGGGCCTCTATCCTTTCCCCACCTATGAAGCCTCCTTTTCTCTTACCTTTGGGGCCTCTATCCTTTCCCCACCTATGAAGCCTCCTTTTCTCTTACCTTTGGGGCCTCTATCCTTTCCCCACATATGAAGCCTCCTTCTCCATCATCAGCTGATTCTCTTCTACTTCTCTATCTCAACCACTGAGCCTCTACATATAAGGGCTGTCATGACTCTCATCTGACTATCGAAACTTGCAGATGTACGAGACCGAGCAGGCAAACATGGACGACCGTTCGAGTAAGGGTGTAACTTTTATTGACTATTATACCTTTTTGTCATTAAAACTATTGTTTAGAATTTTGTTAGTTGTGTATTTTAATTGTTGGACTTATAGAATAAAAAAGTAATTTTAACTGGTAAATATCAGTATTGCTTAAAACCTCACTAGTACCAGAACCAATAATAATCAAATTAATTTCCACATGCTAAGAAAAAGTCCACAACTAAACATAGTCAAAATATAATGAAATGACAAAGAAAATCCAACACTGATGTTGTGTGTCGAATCGGATTAGTTATGCATATCATAATTTCTCCATTTCCACTTATAACAATCTGACATAGGCTACCGATCCCGTTGCGGTCAGGAATTTAGCGCGGGCAATTATCAGTAGTATTTTTTGGCAATTCATATTGAAAGTGTTATGCAACTAATAAGCTCTCAGCAGTTTTTGATCGATAACGGCCAAACTATTTCAAAATGAATAATCGCCTGAAACATAGCGTACTTGATCTAGTGTAAACATTGTTCCATAACTTTATAAAAAGATACAAGTTTAGTTTCAGTCGACCTAAAATATTATGATAGCTCAATAAAAGTATATTTATAACGTTGTTGCACTTTTCGTTCAACATTGCTGACAAAGAAGTTTAGTGTACAAACCTGTTGTCAGTTATTCCGTGAGCAAAGCAGTTCGACCATCGCCATATCAACGCCTTGTAAATTACCGAACATTTACCAATTGCGCACGAATGTTGCGCATTTACGAGGGGGATTTCCCTGCTTACTTAGACTCGGATGTTAGATTAATCGACACCGTTCGCGTTTTGGCCTGTTAACATTACGCTTGTGCGCCACACCAGAGCTAATAATGAAAATACATGTAGTCTAATAGAACTCGCCGCACTACATGATACATAAACAAACAACTCTACGTATTATGTGAATAGATGGTTCATGTATTCTTGAAAATATTTGCTCGCTAGTTTCTTTTTATATATTACAGCACATTTGCTAATGTTATAAAAATTGGGAAAAGTAGGCTACAACTTATTGATCTTTAGAATTTTTTTTTAAAAAGTCCAATTTGTATACAATGAGTGAGTCTAGCAACATGTAGCCTACTGTATGTATAATTTGGGGTATTGTTAGTGGATGCTTTTGATAGAGTAAGAGATTAATCAAAGCGGAGCGATTCATGAGATAAGTGACAAAAAATTTTATTGTCAAAAAAGCGCAAAGTGGGACAAACGAAGTATGCGAATATAATATAACTAGCTGTGCCTAGAGGTGGAACGAGACACGAGACGTCTCGAGTATCGACCTGTCTCGTCTCGTATCGGTCTCGTCTCGACTTAACTATTGCCAAACTCGAGACAGGAAATAGAACTAAAGCGCCTGCGCACGGTTGTTAAAACATGGCTTCTTGCGGTAGCAACAACTCCATATATTGTAATGGATTGCGGGCCGCTGCCTTATACCCGGTCCGTTACTATTTGTTGCTATTGATTATGTTGGCCACCGAGTCTAATCATGTAGTCCGGACAACAGCCCTGTTAATATATTGTAGTTCAGTTCTGTGTCCTTAAAACAGATATCGGGTCGTATCTAATTACCCTTCGGATAATCCAATTTAATAAATGAGACTTGCGGGTAAAATGTCTGTATTTTATCGTATCGTGTCTAAACACTAGTCTGTGTATCGTGTCTAAACAACTGCCCTTGATAAAATTCGGGCCTCTTTTATATACTACCAATCGCGGGTAAAAGTTGCCCGGACACCGAGAAACGAACGAAAGGCCGTGTCGACCATAGTCCGTGTTCGGCTAACAATGACGTTATTGTTAGTTCAATATAAGAATATACGTGTACATGTATACAGTAATTATTATAATTTCCTGAGTACAATTTAAATATAATTCACACACTACAGTTAATACACAAACAAAACTTAACATTAATGAAACGATAAGAATGAAAGTGTTATCGTGTGTTCTTTTAGTTGCGGTATTTCTTTGTAGAGCGACGACTATCGGTTTCATTACACATTACATTAAAAAGTAAGACCTATTCAATAGATGGTAAAAATATACATGTACAAAGTGTCGTATATGGCTTTATTGGACTCGCTACATGTGTTATATATATATATCATTACTGTATAGTTATTAGGCTCGCTAGATTGTGAAGAATAAAGAGGGTTTCCGTTTCCTGCTACAAAACATGATGGCTGCGTACAATTAATGTTAGAACACAAATCGATAGTAATTAATGTCATCACCATATCATGCACAAAGCAATATGTTGATAATAATTATGATCAATAAAGCTCAAAATTCTTAGAATATACAACTTCGGTATTTTAGAGCTGTTTGTGTCACTTTTGTTTACAAAAACTACAAGCATATCACTATTAAAATGTATTTAAATCGTTTACACTAGGTGAAAATTCAATTTAAAAAGAGTTTTATCAATTTTATATATACCAAGTAGCTAGTACTTGTGTAGTGAAATCACCACCAAATGCTCATTATTTTACTGTCTCGTGTCTCGAGTCTTGAATTTTTACAAGACAGTGTCTCGAGTCTCGTCTCGAACTTAAAAAACCTGTCTCGTTCCACCTCTACCTCCCGGCGTTGCCCGGGTATAAAAATCAGCTTGTAAACAATGAAAAGTGACGAGATTTGCTTACCACTTGCTGCCTAGCAACTCTCCAGCAAGTGGCAGGCCATTGCCAAGTGGCAGGCCATTGCCAAGTGGCCTGGCACATTGCCAATGGAAAATTCCACTAACTTAGTAAGCTTCAAGTGCCGGTAGGCAATGACATTGCGTCAGCATTGTTGCCCAGCTAGGCTAATCTAATCATAGCTATAGCCGGAATGCAGACAGACATATGATATACAGACATAAAACATACTTTAAGAAATATATATAGATGTAAGATATACTAATACCGATACAATAGTGGAAGGATTACTCTAAAGTACATGATACAACATAACCTGAACACCCGAAAGTTTTGAAGGCGAATAACGATCACTTTAATTTTGAAGCAGAGTTAAGCACAACTCCAAACTTTATTGTTATTTCACGTAAACTTTTACAAAGCTTTCCTATCGATGCATTCATAAATTAAACAATTATTTTGATTCTTCTGATCGAGTAATTTTATTTTTTGAAAGTAATTTTTAGGTTGCACTTTTCTGAAATACCTTTAGATAAACCTGTATTTATATTCTACTTTTAGTAAAGTATCTGAATTATTGATTAGTAAGTTCAGTCTACAGTATTAAAGTGAATTATGAAAGGCTTCAATTCTAAGTTGTGAGAAATAAAATGTGTGACTGACTTAATTAAAGCTAAACAAATAATCCTAATAAATGGTGACTAATGGTAACAGAATGCACTGAACTGGGTAGATTAGATGCTTGGTATTTTTATAACAGTTATAATAGAAATTCAACAAACTAAAAGAGTAGAATAGGAATTAAAAATGATGCAACAAAATTTTTTTTTAATTGACTTAACATAGATCTATAGGATTCATACAGCGGCTGTTAGTAATCTCTCTTATGTTAGTAATTGAGATCTTAAGACATTACATAGAGCGTAACTAGTAACTTTTTATAGTTTTTTTTTTAATTTGGGAAGTTGTATTACTGTTGTTATAAATAAATTATTTATTATGTTCTTACAGTGAATGCTGTTGTTACAGACATGCCATTGTAAGTTTTTTATTTCTAAGTTATTTCTGGACATCTACTATAATAGTCCTCTAACAGAGTTGCTGCCAGTACAGTTGCTGCTTTTTTGAGTGATTCTAGCTGCCATAGTAACCAATCATAAAAATTAATCTAATCTTACCTAGTTAGTATTACTGTAAGTCTACTGTGTAGATACCATACCAGCTCATAGCTTTTAATCTTAAACGCATAGGCAGTAACTCAGTATTATCAGGCATTATAATATTCTACAGGTGATAAGCCAGTTATGGGTTCAACTTTCAAGAGAGTACCAGGTATCTATCTGGTCATATAAAGCTTTTAGTGGTTACCGTGACTGTCTCTGTATTATATATATTTAATTATAATTATGTTGCTTTCTAGATTTTATGATTGCACATTTATTTATTCCATTTAAATGTAAACTATTCTTTTTTATTTCTAAAATGCTACTCCTTACCTTATTGCTCACTTTATTCACCTATACCTACACCTAGACCTAAACCTACATATAGACCTAAACCTACACATAGACCTATACCTACATATAAACCTATACCTACACATAGACCTAAACCTACATATAGACCTAAACCTACATATAGACCTATACCTACATATAGACCTATACCTACACATAGACCTACCCCTAGTTGTAAGTTTTGTTAACATTTAGCGATTAAAATAGGTAAATCCCTACTAATGTTTGTTGTCATACTACAATACTTACTTTATAAGAACAGTGAAGAAACCAGACTCGATCTTGTAACATGGGTAGGCTAATTCAAAATAGCTTTTCACTCAACTCCTAATATAACACCTTTATTACTCAAATGCAACACAATTTTGAAGATAGAATATTTAATCTACTGTCTTTCAGCCAAGGAAGGGAGTTGGCAATGGGCCACAAGCATCCACTTCTGTTTTATCAACATAATACTAACAAAGTAACAGTACTATCAAAAATTAAAATTTTATAAATTTATTAAAATGTGCTTCCTGTTCTATTTCACCATTTCACATTAAAGGTGTTATACAACAACATTTTAAATGTTAAGCAGATGTGACCTCCGTAGAAAAAAAATAAATCAAAGAATCTTACAAATTCATTGCCATCCAACAATTCCTTTCAGATATCTAAAGTAAAATCTAGGATTGATCAGAATTAGAAAGAAATGCAGTTAAATAAAATCAACTACGCCATCAGAGATAAGCAACTAGAATAATTTGGTGGAGAATAGATCTTACTCACAAGGTTAAGTCGACAAGCTTATTATTATGAATTATCCTAAACTACAATACAGATGTCACCAGAGGTCACATCGTACTGTAAATGCAATAACATTAGTAACAGGAACTCAAACCGGAAAAATCACCAAACATCTTTCTATTGTGATCACAAACTAATAATTAACAAAACCAACTTTTACTGGAAATGGGAAGGAAGGAATGATTCTAAAGTGCACCACCTCCTCAATCCTTTCTGAGCATTGCTTCCTGCATTAATCAACAGGAGGACAATTTGATTGTAGAGGAGCTACTTGAATTTAACTCTATTGCTGAGTGATATGATAAGCAGGACTTAACTTGTGTTTTGTCATTAATGCAAGCGTAAATAATCCAATTATCCTGAGAAAAGAAGTAAATAATCCAATAATCCAAATGAAGGAAGTAAATAATCCAATAGGCCAAAGGAAGTAAATAAGCTATATAGCCTGCAAGCAAATGTATGTAGAATTACTGGTTTTAACCAGTTATAACTAGTTACTAGTCCACATAATTAATGCAATGGAATAGCAATGTGTGATGCACAATGAAATTCATAAAGTGATTGTTGGCTATGAAGACTAACCATTCTTTCTGCTACAACTACCACTAGTACTACTACTACTGATACTACTACCGCTACTACTAATACTACTACTATTACTACTGATATCACTACTACTGTTATTTTTACTGCTATTTCTACTACTACTGTTACTGACTCTATCATTAATACTACTAGACTACTAGCTATTGCTAATCAGTGGTGACTAAACAATGGTGACTCTTATAACTAAAGGTTTTGTTATAATAAGTGGCCTATATGATATTACTCATGTCATCAGTTAGGGCTCTTGTGTATAATTTTTAGATGCTTTCTATAAACTGACAACCTCTTATCTGTGAATAACTTTATATGGCCAGACTTGCTATCAGCTCACGAATTATAATTTGAATATTTTTAAATGAAACAACTTTTAAAATCTAACTAATATATCGTAAAACCTCCATTTGAACGCTACCTCTATTTGACCACCACCCTGAGAGAAGGGTTGAAAAATACATCGCCACTCTCTAATTGAATGCCAGCCCCATTTGACTGCCACTTTTACATTCTTTAACCTTTATGAACCCATAATATCAATTGATCAGTTGAAAAGTGTCCATAAAATTGTATTAGTAAAGAATCGTTTACATCGATAACAATTAATTCTCTCATTGTCCAATTCCAAAGCGTTTCCTTTTTATCGTTAAAACTTTGAAGGCAACACCATAGAAATAATTAATAACTGTCTCAGGCTAATAGTAGTCTCTTGTTTAACACAGTCTTGATACTTCAAAGTATATGCATATAAAAACGGTTCAGATTTACGATGGAAGATGAACGACTAGTTTTAGGGTCAAGGTTGCATTTAGTGAGCAAAACTTTTACGCATTGCATTTGTGCTAAATGCAACTCATAAAAGCCTTGCTCTGTCAAAAAATTGTTTAGACACTAATATCGACTAGTTCAGCAGTGCAGAAGAAGAATTGAGGTCAGAAGACATGTTGGAAGGTATTGGACAATCAGAAGAAGTTCGTTCCATCACAAGCAAAATTAGAACACAACTATCTAAGCAAACAATGCAAATATATTTGTTTCAAAAACCTTAATTTTTGTTTCTGTGTGTAATATACCGGTAAGTATGGTTCGTTTATGGCACTTGTTCATGAATATGTATAGTTGTAACCTTTGATCGGTTATCAGTATACAATTTGCAGATTCATAACATATTATTTAATGGCATCCTTGCAGTTATCTTAACATGGCTTACAATGGATCGACTCTCATAACTCCTCTTTTATTGCACATAAAAATCTAGTTTTGGCTGCAGACTGTAGCAACATATCAATGAGTGCAATGAGTTTATATTCAAAATTGTTAAATATAGATATAAAATAAAAATATGCCTTCAACTATAGAATCAAATAAAAAATTAAAAGCTCCAACAAATTGCAAAGCAGTACGCAGGTTATGATATCTTCGCATGTATCAATAGACATCAACTGGTAGAAATATTTTTTGGTTTCCCAATGCATATTATTAAGAGATCTTTCACAAGTTGAGGTAAGTTAGCATATTTATTGCATCCAAAAGGTTTAATATCGCTACACCGGGAAAATAGTGCAAAATATAGGCAACATTCGCTTTGCTCGTAAAAGGGCTGAATTTATCTTTTCAAAATTCTGACAAGCCATTTGAAAAATACAACGCCAGCCTCTATTTGAATGCCACCTCCGATTGGCCGGCACTATAGAGGAAAGGTTGAAAAATAGAATGCCATGGCGTTTAATTAGAAGTTTTACGGTATATAAATTTATGCTAATTTCTAAATTTTGTAATAGTAAATTTATTTATTCTATTCAAATATAAATTACTATTTTTCAACTTTAAATTACAAACTAAACATAATCCTTACCTTATTACTCACCTTATTTACTTGCACCTATACTTACACCTAGACCTACACATAGATCTAGATCTACACCTAGACCTATACTTATATCTACACTTAGACCTACACCTAGTTGTAAGTTTTGTTAGCATTTAGCAATTAAAATAGGTACATTCACACCAACGTCTGTTGTCATGCTACAAATATTTACTTTAAAAGACTGAAAAACTAGGCCCCATTTCGTAACATGGGTAGACCTTATTTAATTTCAAGTTACTATTTAGAAACTAGTAATTTTGGTTTTCTCAAAAGTACTTACCCAGTAGTTAATAACTGAAAAGATGGCAAGACCCTATCTGCACATCTTAAAGAACAAAATAGATTTAATGATTTGGATTAAAATGTTCCCTTATATTGATGCTCAACCAATGGATGACTGAAACATAAAACTTGTGTAATTAGCTTTTTGGCTTGTTTTTTTAAATGAATTGAAGTAAAATTGCATTAGATCTATTCTGATTATTCTTTAATCTGTAGCATATAATGTATATTCTAACTTTTTAGTATCTACAATACATTATATCTATCTGCTGACTTACTGGAAGCTTACTGAATCAACTCAAAGAATTGCACAAACTGTTGTGTAGAAGGTTACTCTACCACCTATATTAGTCATTCTAAAATGTTTTTGTTGTTTTATAAAGTTAAGTAGACTACATTTAAAATATTTCTCTTTATCCCACATCCACTAGTAAACATTTACAACACCCTTTTCGTTTCTATTATCAAATGACCTTGTAATCACACCTCAGTTATATGCATATATCATATATCTCTCATATATGCATATATCGTGTCTGTCATATGGACAAGAAGGGAATTAGTATAAGAATTGCATTTTATGGTTTCGCTGTTCATAATTCAGTCTACAGTCACATTCACTGCTATTTAAAATCTGCTGCATGACCTACCTTAGCATACTGCGTACAGTTGCACTTCTTGGCAGGAGTAAACAACTCTGAATTTAGTACAGTCAAACATGGATAACTCGTCCACGGATAGCTCGAACACATAATTAATTCGAACATTTCCTTTGGTCCGTTCCCACGTAATGATAAATTGCTATAGATAACTCGAACTCAACACTGTTAATTCGAACTGTTTTTTTGCCCAACGGTACCGAAACGGTTGTTATCGCTTTAGAAAAATCACTTTATTCAAAGCCATAGAGGTAAACTTCATCTTTTCGTAATTCATAAGCGTCGTTATTACCACCATTGGCAAAATATTTTTGTCAACGACTTTTCTAAAAGTTTGGTGAAATTTGATTTTACTGTGATACGATGAATAGCACGGGCTAGCCGGGTCACGCGCGCAAGGATTTTCGCCACGCACATACAAAACAAAAATCGCATGTTGTTTTTGTTTTGTATGTGCGTGGCGAAAATCCTTGAGTGTGTGACCCGGCTAGCCCGTGATGAATAGTTTTCCGACGTTGATTCCGTGTTGAATCAACGTCGGAATGTTGAATGTTTAAAACGTCTTAAAAATTGTTGTAATTAAACGTATACGTTGTCTGAGCTACAAAAAACTATTCATCGTTTGACCTAAACACAGAATACGTGTG
This sequence comes from Watersipora subatra, assembly GCF_963576615.1. Classification (NCBI taxonomy): domain Eukaryota; kingdom Metazoa; phylum Bryozoa; class Gymnolaemata; order Cheilostomatida; family Watersiporidae; genus Watersipora; species Watersipora subatra. Next base: position 9,187,856 of record NC_088710.1, on the reverse strand, counting down.
TACATTCAATAAGTATCTATTAAAAAAACGTGAGTGATATAGAATGTACCGTAAAACCTCGTAAAACTTCTAATTGAACTGCCTCGGAGTGTTGCTCTTAACGAATCCCAGGTAAAGTAAGGTAATCTGCATAAACTTCAAGAAAAAATGGCAAAATTGATCGTGGGTAAAACCCCAAAAGAAAAAAATCTCTTTTCTTTTGAGCATTTCAACAACGATCAAGTTTTGCCAATGTCAATCTGAAAACCGTCCTGGCAATAACATCACCTCAAACAACAAACCAATCTCAAGTGATAGAAAAATCTCTATACTTTTTCATGAAAACGTTTTAAACTTTACATTAGAAGCATTTAATTTGAAACAAGCGATTTGTGCTTTTGATTTATATTATAGTTTGTATATGTACATGTATCTACTAATAAATAAGTAAATATATGGACTTGTGACAGTGCTCTGATAACTTGAACGCTCTGATAATTCGAACACTTTTGCTCGGTCCCTTGAAGTTCGAGTTATCCATGTTTGACTGTATTGCAGTTTTTCTTGTTTCTCCTTATCCTATTTTTACAAATAGTAAATTTAAACTAACAAATATTTTTTCTATTAAGTAAAAGAAGTCTGTAGAAGCTGCTAAATCACAACTAACTATTTATGTCGTATCTGCCTAAATTTTGATTTTCTCTGACCTGATTTACTGCATGCAGAGTAAGTTTATTGTGAAGTTATTTACTGCATGCAGAGTAAGTTTATTGTGAAGTTATTTACTGCATGCAGAGTAAGTTTATTGTGAAGTTATTTACTGCATGCAGAGTAAGTTTATTGTGAAGTTATTTACTGCATGCAGAGTAAGTTTATTGTGAAGTTATTTACTGCATGCAGAGTAAGTTTATTGTGAAGTCATTTACTGCATGCAGAGTAAGTTTATTGTGAAGTTATTTACTGCATGCAGAGTAAGTTTATTATGAAGTTATTTACTGCATGCAGAGTAAGTTTATTGTGAAGTTATTTACTGCATGCAGAGTAAGTTTATTGTTAAGTTATTTACTGCATGCAGAGTAAGTTTATTATGAAGTTATTTACTGCATGCAGAGTGAGTTTATTGCGAAGTTATTTACTGCATGCAGAGTAAGTTTATTGTGAAGTCATTTACTGCATGCAGAGTAAGTTTATTGGGAGTTATTTACTGCATGCAGAGTAAGTTTATTGTGAAGTTATTTACTGCATGCAGAGTAAGTTTATTGGGAGTTATTTACTGCATGCAGAGTAAGTTTATTGTGAAGTTATTTACTGCATGCAGAGTAAGTTTATTGTGAAGTTATTTACTGCATGCAGAGTAAGTTTATTGGGAGTTATTTACTGCATGCAGAGTAAGTTTATTGGGAGTTATTTACTGCATGCAGAGTAAGTTTATTGTGAAGTTATTTACTGCATGCAGAGTAAGTTTATTGGGAGTTATTTACTGCATGCAGAGTAAGTTTATTGTGAAGTCATTTACTGCATGCAGAGTAAGTTTATTGTGAAGTTATTTACTGCATGCAGAGTAAGTTTATTGGGAGTTATTTACTGCATGCAGAGTAAGTTTATTGTGAAGTTATTTACTGCATGCAGAGTAAGTTTATTGTGAAGTCATTTACTGCATGCAGAGTAAGTTTATTGTGAAGTCATTTACTGCATGCAGAGTAAGTTTATTGTGAAGTTATTTACTGCATGCAGAGTAAGTTTATTGTAAAGTCATTTACTGCATGCAGAGTAAGTTTATTGTGAAGTCATTTACTGCATGCAGAGTAAGTTTATTGGGAGTTATTTACTGCATGCAGAGTAAGTTTATTGTGAAGTTATTTACTGCATGCAGAGTAAGTTTATTGTGAAGTTATTTACTGCATGCAGAGTAAGTTTATTGCGAAGTTATTTACTGCATGCAGAGTAAGTTTATTGTGAAGTCATTTACTGCATGCAGAGTAAGTTTATTGTGAAGTTATTTACTGCATGCAGAGTAAGTTTATTGGGAGTTATTTACTGCATGCAGAGTAAGTTTATTGTGAAGTTATTTACTGCATGCAGAGTAAGTTTATTGGGAGTTATTTACTGCATGCAGAGTAAGTTTATTGTGAAGTTATTTACTGCATGCAGAGTAAGTTTATTGGGAGTTATTTACTGCATGCAGAGTAAGTTTATTGTGAAGTTATTTACTGCATGCAGAGTAAGTTTATTGTGAAGTCATTTACTGCATGCAGAGTAAGTTTATTGTGAAGTTATTTACTGCATGCAGAGTAAGTTTATTGCGAAGTTATTTACTGCATGCAGAGTAAGTTTATTGTGAAGTTATTTACTGCATGCAGAGTAAGTTTATTGTGAAGTTATTTACTGCATGCAGAGTAAGTTTATTGTGAAGTCATTTACTGCATGCAGAGTAAGTTTATTGTGAAGTTATTTACTGCATGCAGAGTAAGTTTATTGCGAAGTTATTTACTGCATGCAGAGTAAGTTTATTGTGAAGTCATTTACTGCATGCAGAGTAAGTTTATTGTGAAGTTATTTACTGCATGCAGAGTAAGTTTATTGGGAGTTATTTACTGCATGCAGAGTTAGTTTATTGTGAAGTTATTTACTGCATGAAGTTATTTACTGCATGCAGAGTAAGTTTATTTGAGTAATGTAATGTGATATATGTAATAAGTTTAGTAATGTTTATTTATGTAGCGTCATGCTACTATTACTGCTGCTACTACTACTGCTGCTACTACTACTGCTGCTACTACTACTGCTACTACTACTACTGCTGCTACTACTACTACTACTACTACTGCTACTACTACTACTAATTCTGTTAACTAATAATTAGCAAAACTAACTTTTTCTGGAAATGGAAAGGAAGGAGTAACGATTCTAAAGTGTACCATCTCTGCAATCTTTTTTGAGCAGTGCTTCTTGGATTAATCAGCAAAAAAACAACTTGATCAGAGAGAAGCTAGTGGAATATAACTCTATCTCTGAAAGAAATAATAAACAGAACTTACCTCGCGTTTTGTCATTAATCCAAATGTAAATAAGCTAATAATCCAGAGAAAAGATGTAAATAATCCATTAAGCCAGATAAAAGAGGTAAATAGTCTAATAATCCAGAGGAAGGAAGTAAAGAATCCAATAATCTAGAGGAAGGAAGTAAATAATCCAATAATCCTGAGGAAGGAAGTAAATGATCCAATTAGCCAGAGCAAGGAAGTAAATAATCCTTACAACCTACAAGCAAATTTATGTACAGTTACTGGTTATCACCAGTTAAAACTGGTTATAGCTGGTTACTAGATTAAACAATCACTACAGCAGAATAACAATGTGTGAGGCGTAAAGGAATTCATAAAGTCATTGTTAGCTATGAAGACTAACCATCCTTTCTACTACTACTACCACTGCTACTACTACCCTACTACTGCTGCTACTATTACTACCAGTACTACTACCAGTACTACTATTAGTACTATCATTATACTATTAATACTACTAGATTACTAGCTATTGGTAATCAGAGGTACTAAACAATACTGACTGATATTACAACTAAAGGTTTTATTCCAATAAGTGGTCTATATGATATTAGTCATGTCATCAGTTAGGGTTCTTGTGTATAATTTTTACAGATGTGTTCTATAAACTGACAATCTCTTATCTGTGAATAAATTTATATGGCCCGACTTGCTATCGGTTTACAAATTATAATTGTAATATTTTTTAATGAAACAGCCATTAAAAACTAGCTTATATAATATATGATCCTGCATGCTGGGGTATGGGTCGCATTTATTCATTCTATTTAAATATAAACAATTATTTTTCTGCTAAGCTCTAAATTATTGCTAGACATCCACTACCAGTGTCATAATAGAGCTTTCATAGAGTTGTCATAGAAACCACATCTGCTCTTGAGCACCAAGGCATGGTTGTACAACTAATTGAGAGCATATTGGTTTCACGGCTGTGTGCTTCATAATTTCTTTCATAATTTCATTATTGTAAATGAAAATGCCATTAAAAACTAGCTTATATAATATACGATCACATATGCTGCTGTATGATCACTTGCCAAGGTCAGCTAAAACATGACTACTGATATAATAATTACATCCGTTTCAATATTAATATGACTTGCCCCAACTTGCTCGCTGTTATGGAGTATTACAGTTCAGCACACGATTTTGCTTGCAAAGTTCGACTTGACAAAAAGTCATGTCATTCTATGACATTCAAGCAGAAAATCTTTGACATATTTAAAACTAGTTAGCTAAAGTTGTGGTAAAAAGTCTGCCATTAGATAAATCAGAAAAGATCAAAAACGTATTTTATGTTTATCGTTTCAGATATGCATTGGTGTGCATAAACTGTTGCATGCCTGAGAATTGCTTATTTCTATCCTTACAGATATTTAAAATTGCTGCTGTATAGACATTTCTTGATGAAATTAAAAGATTTGAAATAAAACAATATCTAGGCTATATAATGAGAACCCAAAACCAGAGTCAAATTTTATTAAATAATAAATACTGATTGTCGTAATCCTATTAAAAGTGAGGCAAGTCAAAGGGATTTTTGGCTGTACCAACCGTAATCGTTAATTCCATTAAAATGTCATATAAACCACCTGCAGCCAAATAATAGTTTGATCGTTGGAAAGAGCAAGTATTTCTGAACCTGAAAGATGGGTATATTGTTGGGTCAGCAAAAATCATGATGTTCAATGCAGCCTATTTGTGGTGACATGTAGCAAAACATTTTCATTCAGTTTGGTTAGTGTGTGTCAACATGTCTTGTCAACATGCCTAAGGCTTTATCAGAGGAAATTCAAACGATTATCTGACCGACCTCAAAGCACAACAAATTTTTGATATTCAAACTCCTTGATTGGATTGCACAGTACTCAGACCTGAATCCTATCAAAAACCTTTAGCAGAGACTTACAAGTCTGATCGCAAAGCACAAGCCACAGATCTGAGCTGATTGAGAAGATAATCAGGATCTGGAGTCCTGTCGGCATCCCTGAGGTGCTCTGCAAACATAATTTAGCATGCAACAAGCTACCAGATGGTGATGATAAACAAGGGATGGCGAAGTAAATATTGACTGACATCATATTATTTTAAAGGTATAAAGCCCCATGGCACTTATCAGGGCCACCAAAAAATTGAAAGATTTCACATTCTAATACATTATCGATGACAGCTCAATCAATAGAGACTGTTCAATCTCTACATATGATTATTGATGCAATACTTACCTATTTTAGCTTCTTGAAACTGTCGTATGAATTCAAAAACATGCTTGTAAAGTTTTCCAGGCATTTCCCTTCAAATTGATGTACGGTTTATGTAGGTTTGAACCTCAGGAGGGAATTGTGTTAGTGAATAGGCTTGATAACTCACACAAGTAGTGAAAACAATCTGATATGCAAAACTTTATGAACACCAACAAATATATCTTTTTCAATTTGTTTTGAGGTGACGAGTATGTATGGTAAATCATTTCACCAACCATGGATCCAAAGAAGCCTATGGCTAGACCTGTGAAGAAAGAAAACTCCAATTTGTTTGTGTTCACTCTATTAATCTCTAACTTGTTACCTTACGGCCATATAACAAAAGACTCTGTTAAGCACAAGTAAACATATCCACTACAGCATCAATTTAAGCGACAATGGCTAGTGACATAGAAGCCCAATCACAACCTTGGTGTCGGGGATGCAGTGGTAAATAATAAAGCTAAGTTGATATCCTCCAATATTCTTCTCTCGTGGGTGAACAGGCGGCAGGTGATAGGCTGCAGTAAACCGGTGACAGTGACAAGCTGCAGGGAACTCAAGGCAACCTCATGTGAGGTTCGCAATCTCAACCTACAGATGCTGAACAACCTAACAAATGCTCCAATCAACTTGGAAGGCCAGTGTATGTTGAATGAAGCCACTTACCAGACAAGCATTCGTTGTCTGGTATTATTCATTGCGTTTTGACAAGGAAATGTAGATGCTTACATTTAAAAGCACAGTGTTGTCAACAATGGGAAAGCAAATCTTTTAAAAGTATTACTATAAAATTATCGAAACCAAAACTGTGCTACTTTTTAAGGATCCATGAAATCTAGTAAAATTTTAACACTTTTCACAAATAAACCCAAGCATTTTTCTTTTTGTTTTTCTATACCATGTATTCAAATATCAGCTTTTTTACAAATTATCAATATAAAATTAAATAACAAAGTTGAATAGCTGCTGAAGATGAGCAAGCAGTTACTGTTTGTCCCTTCGAGCCTGATGAGGATTGTGTGGGTTGAGAGACAAGGCACTAGATAATTATAATCACGTTGCATTTGCCTTGGAAAAAATAGCGCGAGCTGGTTGTCAAACAAATGAAGAAGTTCCTGTCTTTTTATTTTAGTAACTGTAGCACTAGAAAGTTATCTTAATAAAGAAGCTGCTGGAACAATATTTGTGTGGTCTTTTTCTCTACTAAGCTCATTGGGCAACCCAGTGGGAATATCTCCAATGGAGGTATTTGTGACTCCCTAGTTGGTAAGAAGACAAAGAATATTGGTGAGCTGAGAGAATTAAAGTTGGGCTATACAGTGTTGCCTCAGACGTGTGTTTACATAAGATTAATGAATAGATGTAAAATGTTGTTCAATGAGTTATCAGCTCTTTTGCATAATTACGATTGAAGAAATGACAACTCTTACTTTTGTGTTTCGTGTCCGTTAATACTCATGTACACGCATTTGTGAGTTTTTCTTTGAGCTGCTGCCTAAGTTTGCTGATAAAGGTAGTTCCTTAAGCACTTGATAACCAACAGCAAATTTTCAAAGAAACTACTTTGTAAGGAAAGTGTACCTTCCTAGTGTGCTAGGAAAGTACACTTTCCTAAAAAGTGTACTGTGTAAAGGAAGCAGCAAACGATAGGAAATACAATGATAGAATTACATTTTGCTAAACTAGCGTTTAAATAATGAGAAGGAGAAAGAGAGGAAAGGGAGAAAAGTAGGAGAGAAAAATAGAGAGATAGTTAGAAAAAATATTAATATCGAAGGGAAATTGTGAAACTAATTGAAAAAGCAACGATAAAGACAAAAAGAGAATATATTGTAAACTTGACTTTAATATATTGCTATTGTTAAAACAGTATATTAACATATAATATGTATTTGAAATATACCTGCTGTATAATATATACAAAATTTGTAGTGATACATTCATAGTAAGGAGCCTGCAAAGTAATATATGCATTGCTCATTAAGAGACATGTTTTTATTTACAATTTGATACTATTTTGGAATAAATCAAAAGAATTCAAAATTGAAGGATCATTGGTAAGAAATTGGAGAAACCAAGAAAATGGTCTGCTCCAAGTGAAACAAATCAAAATGATTTTTCAAATGATTAAAGTGAGATGACAACTCTAAGAATAAACAATTTTAGAGAAATTGTACAAGAGAATTGGGCTGAAAAACTAACTTTAATATTTTCTATCTCGTGTGTTGTTAATATTTTCGTGTCGTGTGTGCTAATATTTTCTATCTCGGATAGGCACTTGGTTTGTTTAATGTTTTGATAATTCAACACACCTTTTAGATGTATATAGCCAAACAAACACTTCCATTGATATTCCTCACTATAATCTAGAGGGACTTAAAATAAATGTATGCTCAGTAATATTCAGCTATTGGAACCATTTGGTATCAGCCAATAAGATGTAGCAATCAGAGCAAGTTTCCAATAAAAAAGCAGTGAGTATGAATAGCATCTTGACAATGCCTGAATCAGCTTTTTGTTTTGCCTGTTCATTGAACATCACAAACCCTGTGAAAATTGTGTTTTTAGCTTCCTATGTCTAATAATGTAGAGATTCCTCAGACATCACATTTGATAAACCTTGGTTTTTTTCACATTTCAGCTAGTTTTTTATTTTGTCTAAAAATGGCTAGTATTTTTTTACCTTCGCTTGCCTCTTTAGGTCATGTAGAAAAAAATATTTATTGTTTATAGAGAATATCTGAACAGCAATGATTGAGGCCGCTGTGTATCCATAAACTTATAGTTTTTCTCTGGCTGCAGCTCAATGGTAAAGATTGACATGACAATCGCTCTAGTGGTAAGTGGATGTCCCGAAATAAATCTATCAAAACAGGTTTTTAGCGTTAATCGCACTCATATGCTACGTGGCAAGCAAGTGGACATCCTAGACTGTAAACGTCTAGAATTCATAAAGAATTCAGGCCTTGATACGTAGTGATACAACAAGAGGCATGCACTTATCCAATGGGAAAAAATGCACCGCGACTTGGTTAAGGCGTATCATCAAGTCTTCTAATAATCACAAAAACCTTGTATAGTTTTGTAATTGTTTTATCAGTTTTGCAAGTGATGCGCTTCCTCTATATGCAGAGGGGTTCGAAAACTACTAAATAAACAAAGATGGCGCCATTCGAAAGGTTGGTGACCTGTGAGCTCACTGAATATTCAAGCATATTTTTGTTTTGAGTAAATTTAGGCAGCAGTTTGGTGAGCAAAACAAGAATAGGTCACAACTAACAGAGCTTTATTGATTATAAAGAACAAAATTGAAGATTTTCATTTCAAACATCATTAAAAGAGAGCAGACAACTCACCGCATAATATTTAACTGCCATTCAACCTTACGTGGACACCTGTTTGAAGCAATCCCTTATATTAGGATTCCAGTGTTTTGTGTTTTTCACAAAACTTAGAAAATAATACATACTGAGGAATTTATCCGTGAAAAATATTTGAAAATATTTTTATAGATTTAGTAAATTCTTGAAAATTGGCGCTTTGGGTCTTGTTAATTTCTTTCAATATTTAAATGCAGTACCATCTGCAGTGATGCCAACCTGATGTTTTAGATGTAGGGTTTTACATTTCCTCACCAAAAATGCGAGATTTTCTACAATTTGCTTGCTTCTTTTACATTTCACACGCGCGTATCACCTTGACAAGATTGCATTGTTAAGTTCATGAACTCAATAATTAGTCAATAAGTCTCAGGGCCTAAGTTGAAATATTTTTTGTTGATGAGCTCTTGCACAAGTTCTTACATAATTTGAGTAACTTCAGTGTCAATCTTGCATCATTCAGAGTAATTATGTAAAATTGAAAAATATAATTATCAGTAAGAAAAGCATTTAATTTTGTCTTAAACGTTTCTCCAGGTGTAGTGATTATCGGCCTATCAGCTAACAGGTGTAGTGATTATCGGCCTATCACCATACAAGTTTATGGCTGTTCATGTGCCTCACTTCATCCCAAACTCTGCCCATGTAATTAGTGTTTGGATCATTTGAATGTGATGCTTTGTTGTTTTTTTCTGATTCAGCATCACTAACATTTGCTTTCCTGTGACCTCCTTTCTCCAATTCTAGTTACGTATTTTTAGCGGTCTTTTTGTCTAGTCGTAAAAACAAGAAGTTTTGAAATTTTAGCTGTAAACTTTTTATTTTGTACAATTCTAGTTAGTGATCAGACCACTTTAGATACGCAGGCAGGAAAGGGTCAGTAGAGTAAGCAGCGAGTCATTCATCTCTTTACTATCACGGGTCAAGGTTGTATTCACTTGCAAAGATAAATATTTACTTGTCCTCGAATGCTCAACAAACACCAATTAGTATAAACCCGTCTCAGTTGTTTATAGTTTGGGTTTGAGTATATGTCTAAAATGAGCTGGAAAAATGCCTCCAGTCGCACCTAGCAGACAAGTCAGTGGAGACAGCCAAACACAACTTTGACTGTCAGGAACTCACTTTTATGAAATTGGATAGAGTCTGATGATAGTAGTACCTGTATACCCTACCAAGACCGGCTGTACTCATCCTGGCCACTGCCTCCTCTGAAGACCAAAAAAGAGAGAGTAGTAAACCTACAGTCAACCTAATCTCCCCTCAACTTGTTTCAGAGCAACCATCGCCAGGCAAAATATACCCTTGTTTTGTGTCATTTGTTTATTTAACGTTTATAATTACTGATTCCAATATAATGTCTAAAACTTTCTAAATAACATGGTTGCTAATGCAATTGATGTAATGATGGTGTTACAATAAAGTGAACACTTGAGCTATAAACCATATGAGTTTCAGAATTATTTATCGAAAGCTAGTTGTTTAGTTACTGAAAATAACTTACCTTAATAGTGTAAGTAATCCAGTTATAATACTGTTAAAAGTTAAGCCACTATTCTAAACACCCTACTCACAGAATATTGTGCTAGTATATATTTACTACAGCAACGCTACGCTACTACTATAGCAAAGCTATTTGTAGGAATTTAAGGAATTTGTGAAGCCTGTCGACAACCTACTAGCATTACTAGAATGCTTTGCTTTCAGATGAGCTAATCACAATGGTAGCTATTTGTTTAGATAGTGTTGAGAGCATAGACCTATTAACTATACATGTATAGTTAATAGGTCTATGGTGGAGTGTAACAAGTTTCAGTCATAAAAAAGCATATTTGAAGATGTTAAATGCTTTTAGATTCTCTGTTGTGTACACATATGGCATTCAGATTTCAAACATGTGCCCTGTAAAAGAATTCGAATACAGTCAAACATGGATAACTCGAACTTCAAGGGACCGAGCAAAAGTGTTCGAATTATCAGAGCATTCAAGTTATCAGAGCACTGTCACAAGTCCATATATTTACTTATTTATTAGTAGATACATGTACATATACAAACTATAATATAAATCAAAAGCACAAATGGCTTGTTTCAAATTAAATGCTTCTAATGTAAAGTTTAAAACGTTTTCATGAAAAAGTATAGAGATTTCTCTATCACTTGGGATTGGTTTGTTGTTTGAGGTGATGTTATTGCCAGGACGTTTCTCAGATTGACATTGGCAAAACTTGATCGTTGTTGAAATGCTCAAAAGAAAAGACATTTTTTTCTTTTGGGGTTTTACCCACGATCAATTTTGCCGTTTTTTCTTGAAGTTTATGCAGATTACTTTACTTTACCTGGGATTCGTTAAGAGCAACACTCCGAGGCAGTTCAATTAGAAGTTTTACGAGGTTTTACGGTACATTCTGTATCACTCACGCTTTTTAATAGATACTTATTGAATGTACACACGTATTCTGTGTTTAGGTCAAACGATGAATAGTTTATTGTAGCTCAGACAACGTATACGTTTAATTACAACATTTTTTAAGACGTTTTAAACATTCAACATTCCGACGTTGATTCAACACGGAATCAACGTCAGAAAACTATTCGTCACGGGCTAGCTGAGTCACGCACTCAAGGATTTTCGCCACGCACATACAAAACAACATGCGATTTTTGTTTTGTATGTGCGTGGCGAAAATTCTTGCGCGCGTGACCCGGTTAGCCCGTGCTATTCATCGGATCGCTGTATAAATCAAATTTCACCAAACTTTTAGAAAAGTCGTTGACAAAAATATTTTGCCGATGGTGGTAATAACGACGCTTATGAATTACGAAAAGATGAAGTTTACCTCTATGGCTTTGAATAAAGTGATTTTCTAAAGCGAAAACAACCGTTTCGGTAGCTGTTGGGCAAAAAAACAGTTCGAATTAACAGTGTTGAATTCGAGTTATCTATAGCAATTTATCATTACGTGGGAACGGACCAAAGGAAATGTTCGAATTAACCATTTTTTCGAGCTATCTGTGGACGAGTTATCCATGTTTGACTGTAGTTGTTGCAATGAAAATATTACACGAGTCATTGAGGTTTTGTTGTCAGTGGATAAACATATAATTTAACAAGAAGCTTAAAATATCTGTAAATAGCTAAATGTTTATAGGCTACTACAACTGGCTGTTTGTCAGATAACAGGCGTGTTTGGTGAATGCTAAGGATGTTTTCTAGAGTTGTCTGCATGTTATTCTCAAAGTCATAGTGTAGTTACTCTACCAATAACATAGCATTGAAAAGGGCAGATAGAAGACTACTTTGAGTTTGTTGATGGGAGGACTCAATGATGTTTATCCCATACCTTATATAGTGATAAATACGGTTTATATGCACACTCCTTGTTCTTCAAGGCTAAGAATAACTTCTTCAATAACTAAGAAGCAAGCGATAGAACTGCTCGAGGCTCCGCCATGTTGAAAGCATATAACCATCTTGGTACTTGTGGTTGATATAAAACTTTCATTTCTACTAGCCTATTCTTTGACAAGTGGGAATATAGCGTTTTATTATTCTCTGACAAGTGGATGATATAGTGACTGTTTCGAAACTTTAAAAAATTCTTTTAAACATTTCAGCTACACTACGGAGGCTCTCGGTATTTTTGGTAGAAAACATGCACTTTGCAAAATAATAAGACTTCTTTTCATTGTATTCAAGTTGCAGCATTACGTGTCTCTATTCTGTCAGTCTCTTTGCAACTATAGACATCATAATCACACTTTTGCTTGATCTGAGCGGTTTAGACGTGATCAAATTTAAACAATTTTAATTTAGAAACATCCTGGCAGTCGGATCACCGCTAACATCAAAGACAATCGCAAATGATAGAAAAATACTAACACTTTTTGATAAAACTTTATGATTAGCTACATCTAATCTAAATCTTTACGAAAAAATGTGGCAAAAAAATATTGCATCATGTATGATTCGAACTCGTTGCAACCATTTTAGTAGTCCGATGCAGTAACATCTTTGTAGTCCGTTGTGGCAACATTTTAGTAGTCCGATGCGGTAACATCTTTGTAGTCCGTTGTGGCAACATTTTAGTAGTCCGATGCGGTAACATCTTTGTAGTCCGATGTGGTAACATCTTTGTAGTCCGATGTGGTAACATCTTAGTAGTCCGATGTAGTAACATCTTAGTAGTCCGATGTGGTAACATCTTAGTAGTCCGATGTGGTAACAACTTAGTAGTCTGATGCGGTAACATCTTAGTAGTCCGATGTGGTAACATCTTAGTAGTCTGATGTGGCAACATCTTAGTAGTCCGATGCAGTAACATCTTTGTAGTCCGATGTGGCAACATCTTAGTAGTCCGATGCGGTAACATCTTTGTAGTCCATTGTGGTAACATCTTAGTAGTCCGATGTGGTAACATCTTAGTAGTCCGATGTGGCAACATCTTAGTAGTCCGATGCGGTAACATCTTTGTAGTCCATTGTGGTAACATCTTAGTAGTCCGATGTGGTAACATCTTAGTAGTCCGATGTGGTAACATCTTAGTAGTCCGATGTGGTAACATCTTAGTAGCTAGCAAATAAACATAAAAGTTGATAAGGTGCGTACTCTTACCACTTAGAGAGATCAAGTAGCACGTCTTGCTCCCACAGACATATCTGACTTTTATTCGAACCCTTCGTAAGATACATTTGAGCATTCTTGAAGCCCTTGTCAAGTCAACTACTGGCATATCCTCTAAAGTTATCTGACAGAATGAATATAAATCTTTATCAGCAGTGATGATGACAGTAGCTCTGGAAACTTAATATCTAACTCAACATCTATCTTCACTTTAAGTTCATGTATCGCTTTATGATTCTCACAAATATTCTTCACCACATCCCTACTACACCTTCTCATTCACCTGTTTACTTTCATCTAGTACTATTTTTATATTTGCAGTAGGCATAAAATACCTACTGCAAACAGAATGTAGAATATAATAATGTATTTGTAAGTTTTACCAAAGATTCGTTATTTCTTTAACATACCGTGTTAGGTCTTGGTAGGGAATGGATCTTCCATGTGACTAGGCTGTACACTATAAGCTAATAACATGTATGATGTACATGCAGTGGTTTTTATACCTTTTAAAACACATTTTAAAAATATATGCAATACTGATGGCTGGTAGCTGCAAACTGCTCTAATATACAATGTGGTCATACGAGTAATGGCATTTTACTAGTTTAACCCATAAAACGAGTTGTCTTCATTTGTCTTCCAAAGCTAAACCATTTGTCATGAACAGACAACTTCTTTGCTTGGTTATCATGGTTTCTGAATTATTACTATGCATGTATTTTTCCAATTAACAAACTATACCAAAAAAAATTTTTACCTGATGGGTCGACGTAACAAAGTTTTGGAGAACTCATTAAAACGCACATTCGGTATAATTCATTGATCACGGCTGCTCACCATGTTTCCACCAATCACATCACAAAATCTTTGAACATGTTGATTTACTCCAGACATTCTCATTTCTTCATTTGTATTACATGTCTCATAACACTGCCCAGAATACATGTATTTGCTTTCATCCTTTCATATATAAGCTAAACGTAAATTTCTATGTCGTAATACCAATCTACCACATCCACGACCATGTCTCAGTTTATGAACCTTCTGTTTCTACATTCCCTATCTCGACTCCTCTGTAATTATAACTCTCCTCTGTAGACTCCTCTGTAATTATACTATTAGATTACCAAATTATAAAATACTTTTGTTCAACCTACTCAATAATGCTTGATTTTAGTTTTGGCATGTGACGAAAACCATCATTTTTGTTGATGCTTTAACATGCCTACATCAGCCATTATTCGATGGCTCACATATTCTTATTTTATTTTCTAATAGTGAACCCAGTCATGCTTATTCTATTATTAATACATATTTTTAATACATATTATTTTTTTATTATATAGGTTTTTAGAATAATTACTAGCATGAGTTAATAACATAAGTTAATTTATTGCAGTTGGAATCTGGTTTACAGTATAAACACAGTTATTTCAAAACAGGAAACGTAATACAGTAAAAGGCTCACACCATAATATATAGAGTTGACTATTTGGTCTCGATGCAGAGTGTCCAAATGAATTATAAAATTCATTAGTAGCATTTGATGCTGTAATAGAGTTTGACAATGATGACTAGAAAAGACAGTTTCCTGTCGTAACATACCATCATGTTTATTATATAAAACTAAAATATATTAATAAAATAAAGTAGAAAAGAGCACTATGCAGGTCAAACTTGAATGTTTGACGCAGTCCATATGTATCATAACAACATATGTAAATACAATACGCAACAACATCCCAAATTGGTTTTTATTTGCAGTCTGTCGACAGAGAGTGGAAGGCTGATTGGCCATGTAATGAAATCTTTTAACATTGTTAAAAAAACTATCCAAAATTAAATAGCACTTTATGACACACATGAGATTACGCAGGCTAAATGCCATATCATATCCTAGTAAAATACCTCGACGCAGGGTAGCGGTTTTATAATGCACCTACTTTGTGAAGATTGTACCTGCAATACAGCATTGCGAACACAAACATCATTTACTATCTAAAATATTTGACAACCTTATTACTAATCTTGATAAACCAATAGAGATTCATTAGAGCAAAGAAAATGAGTCCACACTTGCAGACAGTTGGCAGCAGAAGAAACCCTTCACCAAAGGACACCTGTCTATAGATGGCATAACAGTTCACCAGATAAAACCATATGCCAAGCCTGACAAGCCCAAATGACACCATAAGTAGTATGCCGTTCACCATATATGCTTTTGTTTTCTTCAAGCCAAGCTGAAAGAAACAAGAGTTTAGTAGATGAAATATGATGCGAACAAGATAAATATACAAGAGAAAAATGTTTGTAAACGTTAAATATTATAGGTTTGGTCTAATTAAATTACAGAAATCTGACACACAACCAACAAGGTTGACCAAAATCAAGCAAACAAACAAACACATAGAATTTTACTCTACAGGCTAATATTATTTGATGGATTGGAAAATTTATGAATTCACGGGCAGACAATTCCGCGAATGGTTAAAATCCCCGAATAATTGCAGTTGTTGGCTTTTAGTTTAAAAAGGAAAAATAACTACTGCATAAACTTAAAAATTACTCGCTAGACATAGACAACATAGCAGTGTTCTAAACTCTTTTATAATCATTACTGAGGTTCGAGTTGCACCCACTGCCAATGGGTCACAATTAGTTACAAAATTCCTTGAGGTTGTCACAATTTCTTCAGAATTCAGCATGGCGGCGTTATCTCAAGTCTCTCTTGCAGTTTTTCATGGTGAAATCATCTCCAATAACTCCTAATACTAAAGGTGATGAAATTGACAACGATTTATTGTCATTGACAATTAATTTATTCACGTTTGTACTCTTTCGCGAACAAAATAGTCTGCAAAAATGCATGAAAAGACAACTTCCGCAAAATATAACTCCGTCAATAATACTGTCCCGCAGGGTAATAAAAGGTTGCAAAGTACAATAAAAAAGCAACCATAGAATGACATCATCTATTGCTAATTAACATAAAAATGAGTAAGTGAAGATTACCTCGAGCAAAATCTGCCTGGCAGAAATGAATGGTATAGTAAGTTCCATGAGAAAGGCACAACCTATGAAGTAGTCCCCTTTACCTTTGCGGAAGTACTGAAAAATCATAATGAGAACAGAGGAGTTATCTCACCGTGCGACCAAACCAGCCATTTTTAGGACACCATAGAAATTTTTAACTAAAAAAGGAAGATAACAACCCCACACATTTGATCCTCAAGACAAGGGATTATCGGGCTGAACTATCATTCTAGAACACCCAGCAGAATATGAGCATGTGTTTCACCATTTACTCTCTGCAATACATATACATACAAGTACTTCACTAATGTATTTATACATACAGTTACACCTCAACAAACAAAAGTTAATCTGTTGAAGTAAACTTATAATAGGTAATATATGGTATTTTATTTAATTCGCGTCTTAACTAGAAAATCAATGATAAATACATCATACATCTATTCATAGCAGTAAAACTAATACAGTACATATAACTATGTAAGAAAAGTAAATGGCAGATATGAAACTAAATAAAAATAAAACAACAATCAATATGAGGCTTAGAGAGTCATTCACCTTGGTGTTATAGACAGACAGACGGACGGAAGTGAAGCCTTGGTGTTATAGACAAACAGACAGACGGACAGACAGAAGTGAAGCCTTTGTGTTACAGACAGACGGAAGTGAAGCCTTGGTGTTATAGACAAACAGACAGACGAAAGTGAAGCCTTGGTGTTATAGACAGACAGACAGACGAAAGTGAAGCCTTGGTGTTATAGACAGACAGACGGAAGTGAAGCCTTGGTGATACTGAAGATGGATGATGCATAGGTAGAGGGGATATATACATGGCATAACTTAATCTAACTTCACATGTTCTACATTAAGTATAAAGTAAATCGGCTTATTCATTTATATTGTTTTATATTTTATTTCATTATAACTCATATATATAACTCATACATATAACTCATATATATAACTCATTTATACAACTCGTATATATAACTCATATATATAACTCATATATATAACTCATACATATAACTCATATATATAACTCATACATGTACATATAACTCATACATATAACTCATATATATAACCCATACATGTACATATAACTCATACATATAACTCATATATATATATATATAACTCATTTATACAACTCGTATATATAACTCATATATATATAACTCATATATATAACTCATATATATAACTCATATATATAATTCATATATATAACTCGTAAAACTCTTATATAACTCATATAAATAACTCATACATATAACTCATATATATAACTCATACATGTACATATAACTCATACATATAACTCATATATATATATAACTCATTTATACAACTCGTATATATAACTCATATATATATAACTCATATATAACTCATATATATAACTCATATATATAACTCATATATATATAGCTCATACATATAACTCATATACAGTCAAACATGGATAACTCGAACTTCAAGGGACCGAGCAAAAGTGTTCGAATTATCAGAGCGTTCAAGTTATCAGAGCACTGTCACAAGTCCATATATTTACTTAGTTATTAGTAGATACATGTACATATACAAACTATAATATAAATCAAAAGCACAAATGGCTTGTTTCAAATTAAATGCTTCTAATGTAAAGTTTAAAACGTTTCATGAAAAAGTATAGAGATTTTTCTATCACTTGAGATTGGTTTGTTGTTTGAGGTGATGTTATTGCCAGGACGTTTTTCAGATTGACATTGGCAAAACTTGATCATTGTTGAAATGCTCAAAAGAAAAGACATTTTTTTCTTTTGGAGTTTACCCACGATCAATTTTGCCGTTTTTTCTTGAAGTTAATGCAGATTACCTTACTTTACCTGGGATTCGTTAAGAGCAACACTCGGAGGCAGTTCAATTAGAAGTTTTACGAGGTTTTACGGTACATTCTATATCACTCACGCTTGTTTAATAGATACTTATTGAATGTACACACGTATTCTGTGTTTAGGTCAAACGATGAATAGTTTTTTGTAGCTCAGACAACGTATACGTTTAATTACAAAAATTTTTAAGACGTTTTAAACATTCAACATTCCGACGTTGATTCAACACGGAATCAACGTCGGAAAACTATTCATCACGGGCTAGCCGGGTCACGCACTCAAGAATTTTCGCCACGCACATACAAAACAACATGCGATTTTTGTTTTGTATGTGCGTGGCGAAAATTCTTGCGCGCGTGACCCGGCTAGCCCGTGCTATTCATCGTATCGCAGTATAAATCAAATTTCACCAAACTTTTAGAAAAGTCGTTGACAAAAATATTTTGCCGATGGTGGTAATAACGACGCTTATGAATTACGAAAAGATGAAGTTTACCTCTATGGCTTTGAATAAAGTGATTTTCTAAAGCGATAACAACCGTTTCGGTAGCCGTTGGGCAAAAAACAGTTCGAATTAACAGTGTTGAGTTCGAGTTATCTATAGCAATTTATCATTACGTGGGAACGGACCAAAGGAAATGTTCGAATTAACCATGTGTTCGAGCTATCCGTGGACGAGTTATCCATGTTTGACTGTATATAATTCATATATATAACTCGTAAAACTCTTATATAACTCATATAAATAACTTATATATATAACTCATTTATGTAACTCATATATAAAAAGTTTGACTGTATTTTCTTTGGTGTATCAGGTACATGGGCCCTCACCAATATAGCCGGTCCATATATAAGAGGCAGAACAAGGTGGTGCAGCATCATCAATGGGTCATCTAAAATGAAGCCTTTCAGTGTCGCGATAAAATTTGTCTGCCCTTTCACTTTCTCAGGCTTGGCTGTATAAACCTTATACATAGCCCACGCGTCATAGTAGAAGTATGGTAACCAGAACCAGGTGTACCAGTTTATAAGTGGATACCTAAAAAGGAATTAGTTCAATAGTCAGTGATCATCAATAATAAATGTGGAGCTAAAATAACTAAAATCGTAAAAATTATGCTGGGTCAACCAGAGAACATTCATAAGTGAGCCATTTTAAAAAGCAAAAATGATGCTAGCATTGTGAAATAGCCAGTAGATATAGCAAGTGTCTGTACATAAACTCCCGTTAACATAACATAATGGCTAGCTCTAGTCCTTAACCCAGAGCTTTTACATAACTGCATCATTTAACAGGAGAAGACAAGTACACATTGGGTCCGAAATATGACGTTAATAATCTCAACTAAAGATAAATTATCAAGGTAATAGAATTGAGAATGTGGCCCGTTGCCAACCAATTCGCAACCTATCATTTTAACGATTCGGAGTTGCACCATGTTGATCTTTTAAAGATTCATGATAAATTCTTAAAAAAACTTGTTAAAGTGGACTCACTTTCAGGTCACTTTTCAATTCATGCATAGCCAACTAGTTGCACTAACTAACCAAGGATGCATGATCGCAATGCTGAAATTGTGGCACCTCCTGTGGGGAGCACCTAGCCAAGTATTATCGATTTAAATCTATCAGCAGGGAGCGTTTCTATTATGTCGAACAGTACTCACACAGTAAATGTCTTCGCACAATCTTAGCTAAGCAAAATTGCGTTGAGTGCATTTGGATTTTATTGTTTCTACAATTCAGAGTGGAAGCAAATTCGAACCTATTCGAAGCATCCAAATGGAGTTATTGTAACACTAGAACTAAAATGATCTAGAAAAAAACTTGATTTTGCCCAATATAATGAGAGACAATACAACTACATGTGAGTCTCACTACAACATGAAGTTGTGAGATGCAAACCTGTAAAAAAACTACCTGTGAGTCTCACTACAACATGAACTTGTGAGATACAAACCTGTCATACAACTATATACGAGTCTCACTACAACATGTAGCTGTGAGATGCAAACCTGTAAAACAACTATATGTGAGTCTCACTACAACATGAACTTGTGAGATGCAAACCTGTCATACAGCTATATATGAGTCTCACTACAACATGTAGCTGTGAGATGCAAACCTGTAATACAACTATATGTGAGTCTCACGACAACATGTGGCTGTGAGATGCAAACCTGTAACACAACTATATACGAGTCTCACTACAACATGAAGTTGAGAGATGCAAACCTGTAAAACAACTATATGTGAGTCTCACTACAACATGTAGCTGTGAGATGCAAACCTGTCATAAACTATGTCACTTTCAGTATTCTTCATCGAAATATACCCAACCACAACACAGAGGATGCTTTGTATTGCTGACACCAATCTGCAACAAATAACATATCACCCAATGCATTTTCACGGATAATATACATAATAGTGGACTTGTTCATCAAGATACTCAATAAAACTAGGACACAAAAGACTGCTAACATGACCTTCAACGAGACTGAAAGAATTAAATGTCAAAAAGACTAACAGTACCCAGGTGATAGTCTACTCAGTTTTGGATCAGAAATAAAAATACACACGAGTGCATTAAACAGAAGTAAATATCAATAAATCCCATCAGCATTATACCAAAAGGAAACTCAAACAATACATGCGATTTATCGTACTAGCAGATGACATTCATTACCTGAGCGATATTTCATATCTCCGAGAATCACACATTAAATCAAGGCGTTTATCAAACTGTGTGAAGAGAAAAGGGAATGTGAAAGACCCTAACATAACGCAGCCAAGTTCCGGAAGCATATTCAGGCTGGTGTCTGTAAACAAAAACATATTACGCTTCTAAGTATTTCTGGGTTCACATTTACAAAGGAATATAACACATATATTTGATAGCTGCAACAACATGCCCAGTATGAATCTCAATAAACCAAAACGAAAATCTATCTACTACCGACTGTTTATAGAATCATGAGTGTGTAGGAGAATAAGAGGACTAAATCTGGAACAAACCAAAGAATTGGCTGGTCATATTATATAAACTAGTACGCTGGCAGTCTGATGTGTTGCGAGAGATGAACGGGTGTAATCATTATGCGCACAATTATTCCACAGTGTTGCAAGGTGGCTGAGTGGTACAGCCATTAGTGCATTGGTCCTTTGAGCCGAATATTCAAGTTAAATTCCCGTGTGATGCATTTTTGTCCTAACACTCTAAGCGTGGCTTTTAACAGGCGGATGAAGATGGCTCGTATTATAGTAAAGATTGTAAGCAGTGTGTCAGCATTAAAATAAAAGTTGATTTCTTATATTTTGCAACTATTCTGTTGTCATAGCCATTGCATCACCTCCTGTTGCATCTATACCTGTCCATATCTAAAGTCTGTTTCATGAGGTTAACACCAGATGCTAGACCAACCTCCAATTTCTGAAGCACATGGCACAATGGTAAAAGATGCTACTTACATAAATGTCTACTGAGCTAATGTTGTTGCGGTGAATGCCTAAACTCTATGGCAGGTTATCCGTGCATTTGCTGAGCAACTAGAGAGTGAACCCTGTGAACCCTGTGAACCCTAGTGAATATGAGCACAATAAATTGAAGTTTTGTAGTTCATGCTTTTTCACCATAAAAATCTTTTGTACATTTTCATACTTTTATAAAAATATTAAAGTATTTTTAATATAAAAATATTTTTAATATTAGAAGTATTTTAATATTTTGATGTACTATTGATTATTTTTTATCGTTGTGCTACAGATTTCAGAAGTCTTAAATTGATATTTACAAGAAAAAGGGTAAGTATGCTTAATTGTTGTGTATTATTGACTAAAATGGGCAAAATTCATATCTGCCAATGGAGTTGAATGGCTTTCATTGATGTAAAGGGTTGTGTTCATGCCAGCTCTCAACATGTAGCTAGCTGTCTCTAACTTCTGAGGTATGTTGCACTGTGTGTGAATTATTCCTGGTGCCTCTACCAGAAGTGTTGTGCGTTTTGAAAAAATTGTGTTATACATAACTCTTTTGCATCCACAAATACATCAATGTTGAAATTGTTTTATTAATATATTTAGTTGTTGACTATGTTTATTAGTCTGCCTTTTTGGGTTGTATGAACTAAAGGTTCAGTTCCAGACATTAGTGATAATGCTAATTGTAATTAATACCAATATTTACTAGTAAAAGATGCAAGTTTATTTCTACAACTTCAACACCTTACATATATACAAACTAACAAAAATCTAAAATAATAATGATTGTGACAAACAGTTAAAAGTAGCTAATGAAAGTTACACCCTTATGTAAACAGATCCACAATCTTAAACCAAGTTCTTTGCAAATATGCCAGTGCCAGATGATCGAATGAAGATAAAAAACTGGAAATTATTGTATGTCATAAATGCTTGGTGCGACCTATGGCATGTTCAAGTATTTAGACTATGATAATATGTAATGTTGCAGAGTGGGTTTATTAGATTGGATGCAGGCTGTGAATACGTCAACAGCCAGAAAAGAGATGGCGTCATTGTGTAGGTTTTCTGTTCACTTAGCTAACAATGTGATTTCTGCATGGTAAAGGCCAAAAGGGTAGAAGCGTCGTCACCTCTAATTCCTCACTTGTGATTTCCAGTGGTTGGTGCAGGAAGTGCAGCAAATAGTCTCCGCTTTGTGATTGCATCCATCTCCGCCTGTCGATTGATGGCGTGATGTTAATAAAATTCTTTGTCAGACAGCACTTTTATGCCTATGGCTGTTAAACTATGGCTATCACTCTGTTTAAGAGTTAGCAAAAATTGTGAATACAATTTATGTTGATAGCAAATTTTTCAGTATTAACTGGAAAAATTTGCAGTAAAGCTAAAGAAATTGCAAACGCTATTCTATCGAGCAAACTTTATAAAATGAGTGATGGTCCCCAAAAGGGCCATGGGGGAGCAACTCCATGGATATTCATTTCCGACAGACTGATGAAAAGTCAACTGAGTCACTGCAGAGCAAAAGTGAGTTGGTTTCAGCAGGTTGTATCACAGAAAGTCTTGGGTTTAGCGCACTGTGTTGGTTTCCGCAGAGCAAAAGTGAGCTGGTTTCAGCTCCCTCATGTTGGTTTCAGCAGGATGTATCACAAGAAGCGTTGGTTTCAGCTCACTCTGTTGTTTTTCGCAGAGCACAAGTGAGTTGGTTTCAGCTCTTCCTGTTGGCTTCAGCAAGTTGTATTGCAGGAAGCGTTGGTTTCAGCTCACTCTGTTTGTTTCAGCAGAGCACAAGTGAGTTGGCTTCAACAGGTTGTATCACAGAAAGTCTTGGGTTCAGCACACTCTGTTGGTTTCAGCAGAGCAAAAGTGAGTTGGTTTCAGCTCCCTCTTGTTGGTTTCAGCAGGATGTATCGCAGGAAGCGTTGGTTCTAGCTCACTCTGTTGTTTTCCACATAGCACAAGTGAGTTGGTTTCAGCTCTTCCTGTTACAACAAGCATGTTGTATTGCAAGAAGCATTGGGTTTAGCACACTTTGTTGGTTTCAGCAGAGCACAAGCGAGTTGGTTTCTGCTCCCTCTTGTTGGCTTCAGCAGGTTGTATTGCGAAAATCGTCAGGTCCAGCGCACTCTGTTGCAGAGATGGACACTTGAGTTAACATGCTTGCTCGGGCAAGCCTTGAAGCTCACTTCACAAATTAAATGAAAAGAATCAATTCTCTGGTACCTTTCACTTACTGTAGAATTGTATTGACTTGGAGCATCCTACCAGTAGGAATGGATTAAATCGAGTCTTTACAGTCACCATAGAAGAATTGACTCGATTCTACATTTTCAATAAGCAAAACCACTCGAGTCAAAATGCACCAACCCTTCCCTTTATAATTACTGCGGTGATGGGAAATCTATCACCAACATGATGTCCTAAGTAACACAATTTGTTACTTGATGTGCGCCAAAGTGAATATGTCAGTGCAGTCCCGTACTGCCACCCGAACACATTTTTAGAATACTTCAATATCTTAACATTTATTTTGTGATCAATAATATGTACTACACACTAGCTTTACGGTTTGCCTGTGCACTGACAATAAGCTTATTTATAAGCTTCATAGCTGCTCGCAAATATCGTTCATTCTACTAAAAAGCTTTTTTAACCACTCACCATTGTATCTATACAAAATCAACGATCACGAATCACAGTGTTATCAGACCCGTCCAAGACTTTGCCACAATAAATTTAGGAAGTTAGATTACTATTGTGCCAAAAATCAACCAGTTGCATAGTTTATCCTTTACTTACAAAACACAGCATAAAATCATACTTTCAATTTTTTTAATTTCCGGTTTAGGATAAATGAAAGAAATTCTGTAAAATATTGTAAACAATGACTTGAAAGTATTTTTTGCTAGTGAAACCCTTCAACACTGAACCAAGGATATTGTTGGCTACTAGATTTTTATATTAGATAATGTGTCTGTGTTTTGATCAAACTGCAAAAGGTGATAGGGTTTTTCTCTTGCAGCGGGCTTCACTAAACTACAAAAATATTAAACATTTATTTGTTCTTACAAAGGCGTAGATTCTCGTGCAGAATCTTTTGCTGATTCTAAAAAACTTTAATTTGAAGTTTTGATAAAAAATCTGCTCTTACAGCAAAAATACCGTGTATGCCGGTGAAAAATGGTATACGTGACTTAATTCTACCCAAAAAAGCAATGAAATCCCTGGTAAAATAGATTATACTTGCTATAAAAAACTGAGACTGAGCTAATGGGTGTAGCTAGTATTAGCAATTGTGGGTTGTTCAGAACTTAAGTTCTCCCATCATTCGTTTTTATACAAATCATATGTAGACTCACATATGGTTTCTTGTCAATTATTATTTTGGTAATCATGTGTAGATAATGATTGTATTGTAATAGTGAGCACAATCACTTTTAACTCTCTGGCTTAAGTGTAAGGCAGAAGTTAAGAAATAAACTGACACTCCCATTAATTATTATCTCATGAATTACTCCATGAACCCTACACAGACATGGTGCCCCGAGTGGGAAAAGAACATCAATAATTGCAGCTACTTTCAATCTGTTGAAAAAAATAATACTTTACTACTAACTCAATCACTCTCTAACAGAATAGGGATGCCTGAAGCTGAAACCTAGTTCCTAGACCTCTACAAGATGATAATGACTTTTTATCTCAATTGAACCATTTCAAAAAAGAATTCAACTACTATCTTATAGCATCAGAGAAGGCAGACAAAGATGATAAGGTTCAGGTAGCCATTCTCATCCGATGCATCGGTCCTTGAGAAGTGGATATTTTTAAAACTATTAGATTTCAAATGGGGAAATCGAAATACAGTTATGATGATGTGATAGAGAAATTTGATCAGACTTGCAACAAAGTGTCAAACACGATAATCAAACGTCACCAGCGGTTTATACAAAACGAGGTCTTCAATCCATAGATGAAATATGTAACTACATTATTCAAGATAGCCCGAAAATGCAGTCTAGGAGAAATGTATGAATTTATGATGCAAGCGCTTCTGCTTGAAATAGCAAACAACTCCCTCATAAGGAAACTCTGAAGAAGCAGAAGGCCTTACTTTCGAGGAAGCTGTCAAGCAGTGCAAGATATCGGAATCAACACAAACAGATCTTCCACCTTTTAAGTTCGAAGAATCTGTTCACAGCATCAAACGATCTTCCAGGAACAAAACCAATAATTACTGAACCTCCAAAGGCACAAGAGAAGAGTACAACTAGACTGAGAATCAGTAAAACTGCGGCAGCTGTGGTAGGTCACACCCGCCCACAGATGCCCAGCCTATGAAAAACAGTGTGAAAAGTGTAACAAGTTCAACCACTTCAGAGCCGTTTGTAGGCACAAGAGAGAACAAAAGATACACCAGATGGCCGATGAACAACTAGATGAGCACGACAGTGACTCAGCCGAGTGGTTGCTATGCATACAAGTAATACGTAAAGCCAAAAAGCTTATCTCTATTATCCAAACTGACCCCGCTACGGGAGTTAGAATGATAGAATATCAGTTGAACACAGGAGCTTCTTGCAATGTGCTAAGACTATGATTTATTGGGGAGACCGCCCATGTCTAATAAGAAACGCTCAGTCTACAGCTGTATGATGGCCCGAAGACAAAACTGGTTGGAAAATGCGAGGTAACGATTCGGGGTTAACTTTTCAAATTACTTATTTGTAGTGAGGTCATCCAACATGAGCTTGCTTTCATTGGATGCCTGTCTGAATCTTGGACTGCTACCGGTAAACAAGAATGGGTTAATGTCATTAATCACGACGAATTCACAGACAGCAACCACCTTCTTCAGCAACAGAACCGTGTTCAGTGAAATAGATTGCCTACCTGGGATATACCATATAGCGACAGACCTAAAGGCCACCCCAACACAGGGTCAATACTAAAAAATAGCTCTCTCAATGAGAAGCAATCTGAAACACTAACTCCAGTCACTCACTGATGCAAATATGATCGCAAAGGTGCATAAGCCTACTCCATGGATCAGCAATACCCTAGTAATAAGAAAACCAAACAGTAAACTAAGGCTTTGCATCGATCCAGCAAACCTAAATAAGGCTATTCGAAGGAACCATTTTTCTATGCCTACGCTAGAGGATGTTCTACCAAACTGGATGGTGCCAAATTTTTCTCCCTCTGCAATGCCAAACACGGTTCCCTTCGGATCAAACTTGATGAGAAGTCAAGTGACCTAACAGCTTTGTAGACACTCTTCAGGGATTACAAATGGCTCAGAATGCCGTTTAAACTGTCATCCAGTCCAAAAGAAGGCTCATGGATGCCCTGGCTGGCTTCAAAGGGGTTATGATTGTAGCTGATGACATTCTGATACATGGAAAAGGAAACACTACTGAAGATGCCACTGCTGATCACAATTAAAATCTAGCCCAATTGCTAGAGAGGGTAGAGAAGGTCAACCTCAAGCTGAGCGAAGACAAGTGCCAATTTCATCTCACTGAGCTTACTTACATTGGTTCCACATAATCTCAAAAGAGGGTGTCAAGAAAGATCCAAGAACAAGACAAGGGCAATCCCGAATATAAAGACTCCCCAGGACACAAACTATCTCTTAAAATTTATAACTAGAGCGATCCTAACTGTCTGACTTGAAGGGTACAACAGAAGTTAAGGAATAAACTGACAGTTCCAATAATTATCAAGTATATCAGCTTCAATTGTCCATGAACTTAACAGAAACATTGTTATTGATATTTTGATATATTATCATATGTAATTTTTTGTAAGAATTAATAGAGAACTGATTTTGTTTATTTAGAAAAATCGAATTGATTCGAGTCATTAATGTTAGGATAGCTAAGGAATTGATAATTGAATTGTGATGTTTTTGAAATGAATTGTGAATTGAATATATATATATATGAGCAATCTTTATTGTGGTAATCAATAGTCATGTTTTACAATATGTCTTCCACAAGGTACCACAACAAGTAAACTAACTAAAAAGCAGTGTACAACAAAAATATTTAAAAGAAACGCAAAGAAACTATAGTCTAAACTAAATAACTAGTGAAATAGTCTAGCTAATATAATAATGTTGAAACTGAATGCATAAAATATGTAAAACGCAAGCTTGAGGATTGATACGAGTATTGCTTAAACGAAATAGGACAAATAAAAGCGGACAAATTGAATCAATTGATTCAATTCACGATTCTTATACGACGTACGATGCTAAGAATTGGGAATTGAATTGTTAATTTTTTGAAGAGAATTGAAATGAATCGAGTCATTTTTCATAGCCTTATAAATATCTCTGTTCTGTTGATTTCAGCAGAGCACACGTGAGTCGGTCTCGAAAGCATATCATAGAGACGCCAAAAGTGAGAGTTGTCTCCACCCCACTCCAACGAGTTTCCCTCAGTGGGTAATCAATTTTGGTGCAAAGCAGAATTGACCAGTTGTAATTGTGATCTGCTTGTATAGCCTTTTGTATAGCGTTCAACTGCCTCAATCCATGCAACTTTCTTGTTAAAACAAACTATACAAGAAAGTAAAAACATCCTTACTAGGCTATGAGCCGAGCAGGCAAAAGAGCTCTAGAAATGATGTTCCGTTGGCACCCCTTTTCAGTGGCAATTTCTGCAGCGAATTAGACTAATCTTGGTATGGAGAATTCAAAACTGAAGAGTTGCCGCAACTGCCATTCCCACTTCCATGAGAAACTTGATAAAAATGATATTTTAGGATTTATCTCCCCTGTAAATAAGATTCTTTCCATAGAAGCATCAGATTTGCAACTTTTTATCATAATTATTTTGCTGTGATTTAGGATGTCATTGGTGAAGTCAAAATTCATCTTCTATCTAGTTTCGAACATTCTATATTCTACGATTGTTACACACGTGTAAACTATATACATGTACATGTATATACGTATATGTACATGTGTGTTTAATTGTATGGTTTAGTAGCTTTATTTCACAAAAAAAAATACAAAAAATATAATTATGTTTTATAACTTGACACTGATGAATCATAGAAAATAATAAGATACAAGATATGTGCATTCATGGTTTGAGCTTTGACATGACTTGTGTAGCCCACATACATGGCTCTCAAGAAATTAATTTGATAAACATTGACTAAGCACACAGGTCAAACACTTAGTCACTGTGTAGAAAGCTGGAAAAAACACTTTTTAAAGAGCCTGAAAGGTCTGTTTCCAATGGTGTATGCCTTCAAGTTGTCTGCAAGGGCTACTAGATTCACAGAACATGCTATCGGAGACTAACAACAGCAAAATTGAGCTTGTTATGAGAAAACACAGTGAGGTGAGTATTTTTTTTAGATTTATGACTTTTTACAACTCAAACATTTAAGGTGAGATAACGGGACTCATAATTATTCTATAAAATAATTATGTGATTTAATTACACAATTAATAATTATTATTAAGATGAAAGGAAGGCTGACATGGTAATGTGTGCAAACCAGTAGTGGCGGCTACTGATCAAGATGCTTGTATTCAGTTTAAAAAATAACTAAATTTCGATCAAGCCAGGCACTAATCATTAGTCTTGCCCTTGTTTATCAAATGGACAAATCATGCGTGTATTTACTCTAGTTTATTGGTTTAAGCTGACCAAGTGATAGTGATTTCCCCAGTCAATGCTGTCCTGGCATTCATTTAGCTACATGAAGAGAATCGGAAACCTGCTACTCACGATTCACCTTGTCAAGATGAAGATGAGCCACCAAAGAAAATCACAAGATCCAACTATATTATGTTGTCCACTTATACGCATCAAGACCTACATTTAAACATATATGCATGATTTTTGAAAAGAAGGTGCGGTACTGCTAACTTAAATCAACCACTCGCAAAGCTATCTTTCATATGCCCAAATCTGTGTCTGCTGGTATGTCCATCTATCCTGTAAATTAACCTAAGATATGATTTCTTCAGTTGCTTTGACTATGATTAAGTAATTGATAAGTAATTGATAAGCAGTGCCCTGTATTGTTTTGCAGACCAACTTGTACTGATATGGCACCAATGATTGGCATCATATCGCCCTACAAGCAACTATGGCCCTCACAACGAATTTAAACTCCTATTGCCATCTTCAAGCATCATTTCACATAAGCAACTTGCTTAATTTTGTGAGCGGTGCACCTGTCTACATATGCAGATGGATGAAAAATGCTGCTACCATCAAACAGGAAGAACATGTACTTTGTAGAACTTTGATCAAGATGTGGTTGCTTTAGAGATGGCCTCTCATAACAAGTGTTATGACGAGAATATCGGCATAATGCTCGATACACAACTGCGTAAGTGGTGAAAATGTTGATCAATCTTGCCTCAACAGAATCAATTAAGATTGTTCACTACTTACCTATGGTATCTTGGAACTTTTTATGTAAGGGAATAAGCAGCGAGCTGTACCTCTAACTGCAGTTTGTGGATATTACAGCCCAGGTTCCCAGAGGGCAACTGAGTTAGAAACCTTCTCAATGGACTAGTTCATATCTATGGCAGACATGATCGAACTACCATAAATGCAGTGAATCCAAGCTATTGAGGATGTGGGGCCATCCTTATGGATGCCATGGGACTTATCCAAGCCCTGCCTGCCATTTCCATTCCTTCAACTTGCTGATACCATTCTTGATGTGCTTATTGCTCATGCTAAAAAGTACAATGCTGCTTGTGTGGATTTTGTGATCGAAAACTTTTGCAAGAATAGAGCTACTAAGGCTACTATGCTCGGAGATGAACTTCCAATGTGAAAATTTCGAAGGTTCGCATGGTTTCTCTGGCTGTGATGCAGTTTGATCCTTCGCAGACTGAGAAAAAGAGTAAAAGGAAACCCATAAAAACAGAAGTCGACCTTCAGCAGGTAACGAAAGGACTCATCGGGCCATCTTTATCATAGGAATCATCGGAGAATCATTGGGCCAACTTTATTCTCTCTCGGGGAAATTTCGGGGCAACTTTATACTCTCTGTGAGACCTACACGTGCAGACTCTATGGCCAAGAAGATAGCACCCAAGAAAATGGCACAGACTTAAACTGACTAAGGGACAGGCTTTTTGTGTTTAGGTCTAGGCCAGTCAGTCCCTCCCTTCAATCACTGAAAAACCATGTGCATTGTGTCAACTATGTAGCAGCTATACCTACATGTATATGGAAAAAGCCAACAAAACAACTTGCCAATGCACCATTTCCTTCTTTACATCGGTGGATACTGGGTAAGGAAAATGATGAGTATGCAGTGAAGTGTCATACCAGAATCATCGCCCCCACCTGATATTCTACAAGTAGTTTTATGAGAGTGTCAAAAATCCAGGTGCTGAGGGAACTGATGTGCCTGTATCATGGCAGAGCTGCCTTACACAGAGCTTTGCACATGCGTGCACTGAAACAAAACTGTAGCAAGAGTAGCAGAGGATGCCGATGGTGAGGAAAATGACTAAGAACTCAACATATAGAACAAATAGTTAGGATATGCGATATTTTGAAATATCCCAGCTCGTTTTGTAAGACTGTTGACATTAGCTACTAATACTACCGCTAATAATTATGCTAATAATAATCACCAATTATTATTTTCTATGATTAATCAGTGTCAGGTTATAAAACATAGTTATAGTGTTTTGAATTTTTTTTGTAAAATAAAGCTATTAAACCATACAATTATACACACATTTACATATACGTATATACATGTATATAGGTGGCATAGGTAGTTTACATGTGGGTGTAACAATCGTAGGATATGGAATGTTCGAAAGTAGATAGAAGATGAACTTTGACTTCACCAATGACATCCTAAATCATGTTGACATTATGTTTGAGATTATCTACATGTTTTACCTTATCCACGTCAAGCTAATTTGGTGTTTAATAATTACAATGCATTGATAATTGTTTACTGTATAATATTTTATGAGCATACTCTTTTCTGTTAGCATCTTGGTTTAGAGATTAGAATATAAAAGCCGGGTTCGTTTTCCGGTCGCCATACTTGCAACTACGATTAATCCTCTCTGTCTCCAAACTATAAAAACAAGTACTTTAACCAATCATAACATGGTGCTCCAAGTGTGATACTGGTTTTTGGTCATTACGAGAGCCATGGAACAACTTCTGGCGCCAAAACCTTCAAGTGATGGGGGTAACCTACCCGAGGAGTGGAAGGACTTCAAAAGACAGTTTGATCTTTTCCTGGTAGGTACAGAGAAAACCAATGCCGATAATGTTGTCAAAGTTGCTTTATTACTAAGAACCATCGGCCCGAGGGGAGTTGATATTTATGACTCGTTTACGTGGACTACAGATGAACATAAAAATAATTATGCCAGGGTTTGTGAAGCGTTTGATGCGTTCTGTGCACCACGTGTGAATACAGTGGCCCAAACCCATAAGTTACTTACTATGAGGCAGGGCAGGAAAACATTTGATGAATTTCTAACCGAGGTGCACTTAGTTGCTAGACTTTGTCAGTTTGACACCATGTATAACAGGATGGTTTTGCACGCTCTGCTATTGGGCATAGTGTGACAGAACAAGAAGGCGCTTGTTTGAAAAACAGGACGTAGACCTGAATACTGCGGTCCAAATAGCATGACAGATGGAGGCCGCAGCAATAGATCTGAAGGCAATCACCTTGCGAGAAGAAGTGGCTGCAGTACGCCGCTACCAGCCACAGAGAAAACTAGATCAGGAGGGCAGAAGAGGCCATTCCAAAGGCGGTAAAGGTATGCCGTCTAGCGGTAGTTGTGATAGGTGTGGAATGTCACACCCTCCCAAGTCTTGCCCAGCGTTTGGTCAAAAGTGCCATCTGTGCACAAAATACAATCACTTTGCGAAATTGTGTAGGTCTAAGAAGCCGGGTGGAAGCAAGACTGAGTCTGCCCATCAAGTCAGTTCATGGAACTACTCGTCAGATAAAGAATCGACAAACAGCATTCAGATCACTACACGAGACAAGAAGTTACTTGCTAAGATTTCGGTGAGAGCTGGGGATTTTCAGACCGAGATCTATTTTCAACTCGACACGGCAGCGACTTGTAACATTCTTACTGTAGCTGACTATGAAAAGATTGGTCAACCAACCCTACAGCCAACCACTACCAGACTCATCATGTATAATCAGACTGAATGCAAACCAGAAGGCTGGTGCTATGTTGAAGTCATGGACAAAGAAGGAAGCTATCGCAATTTGCGATTTATGGTGGTAAACACCACACAACGGAGTCTGCTGTCTGGAACCACATGTCTGGACATGGAGTTGATCTACCTGACAGAGTCAGTATGTCTGGTAAATGAAAGGAAACTGAGTGATCTTCTGGATGAGTATGATGGTGCGTTCACAGGGATGGGCACTCTACCAGGAGAATATCGCATAGAGCTGGATAAGGAAGTTCAGCCTGTTCAGGTGAGACCTCGCAAGTTACCTCTCTCAATGAAGGCCGATGTTGAGACTGAAATTACCTCACTAGAGAAGCGTGGAGTCATCACCCGTGTCAACCATCCAACACAATGGATAAGCCATATACAGCCAGTAAGAAAGGCGAACAACTCCATACGCATATGCATCGATCCTCAAAACCTTAATCGCGCAATCAGGCGCAACCACACACAGATGCCTACGCTAGATGGCGTACTAACCCAGCTGAACCGAGCCAGGTGCTTTTCGCTCTGTGACGCCAAGGACGGTTTTCTCCAAGTTAAACTAGCTATGGATTCGACTGATCTGACAACATTCTGGACTCCTGGTGGAAAATATAAATACCTAAGGATGCCCTTTGGCATCTCGAGTGCACCAGAGGAGTTCCAGAGAAAACTCTGTGAGTGTCTGCATGGCTTGCAGGAGGTAACAGTTGTCGCCGATGATGTACTTGTCTATGGAACTGACAGAGAAGATCATGACAAAAACCTGGAGGCACTTTTGAAACGAGCTAGGGATTCCGGACTACGCCTGAATCGCCAAAAATGCAAGTTTTTGCAGGATGAGCTCAACTACATTGGACATGTTCTCCCAGCCGCCGGAGTTAAGCCAGATCCGGCAAAAGTTGAAGCCACTGAGAAGATGCAGCCACCAGCGTCTACAGAGGGGGTGCGAAGATTTCTCGGACATGTGACATACATGTCCAAGTTCATCAACAACTTGTCGGCTGAGAGTGAACCACTGAGGAGACTCCTTAAGGACAATACAGTCTTTGAGTGGGGCCGTGACCAAGAAAGAGCTTTCCGAAAGCTTAAGGCTATGTTGGTGGGGGCAGACACTCTCCAGTATTTTGATACCAACAAGCCCATCGTGATCCAGAGGGATGCTTCAACGGCAGGAATAGGAGCTGCACTTATGCAGGATGGTAAGCCGATTGCCTACGTGTCACGGTCGCTCACTGAATGTGAGACCAAGTATGTCCCCTTGGAACTTGAATGCCTGGCCATTGTTTTCGGCACAGAAAAGTTTGACCAGTACATCTTTGGTCACGCAGATGTGACGGTCCACACAGACCACCAGCCAATACCCACAATTTTCAAAAAACCTTTATTCAAGGCTTCAAGGAGAGTGCAGGCTATGCTGCTGGCTCTACAACGATATTCTGGCATCAAAATTCTTTGGAGACGGGGAAAAGACCAGAAGACTGCAGATATGCTGTCTAGAGATGCTTACATGGAAGCACCAGGGACAGCGCCACCACGGGAGCACGTGTTTCAGTGTACAGAAAAGCCTGGAGACCGGTCATTGCCAAATGTGCTCTACCAGAAAGTACAGCGGCTAACCTCTAAGGACAAAGATTTGTTAGAACTGATGGAACACATCAAAGCCGGTTGGCAAGATGTACCCTCCTCACCTCTGATCAGGCATTACCACTCCTTTCGGGATGAAATGACCGTAGAGGATGGCATTATCTACCGTGGCAGTAGAACAGTCATTCCGAGAGAGATGCAAGCCGAGGTGATTGAGAGTCTCCATGCTAGTCACATGGGGACGGGAGCAACTCTACGCAGAGCCCGACTCACTGTATATTGAAAAGGCATGTCCAAAGATGTCACAGAAAGATGTAGTCGATGCTTGGTGTGTCTGCAGGATACAGACCGACAACAGCGAGAAGAACACCAAGCACATGCAGTTCCTGCGAAACCCTGGACCAAGATCGGAGTCGACTTGTGCGAATATGAGAAGGAACACTTCATTGTGATTGTGGATTACATATCCGATTATCTGGAATGTCACCCAGTGAAGAACCTGTCTTCTCAAGGAATTATAGACCAGCTGAAACAACTGTTTGCGAGGCTGGGCATCCCACAAGTGGTCCAAACCGACAATGGGCCTCAGTTTGCCTCTGATAAATTTGCAACATTTGCAGAGAAGTGGCGATTCTACCACACTACAAGCTCACCACACTACCCCCAGTCCAACGGCAAAGTGGAGTCGGCAGTAAAGATAGTAAAAAGGACTTTAAGGAGGACTGCAGATCCCCAGTTAGCAATACTAGAGTACCTCAACACTCCTACATCGGAGATGTCCACTACTCCTATACCGAGACTCTTGGGTAGGGAGACGAGATCTATCTTGCCACTGAGCCCCCGAAAGCCTAATGAGGATGAGGTCCAGAACTGGAGGGAAAAGTGGCTAAAACGGAAAAAGACTCAGGAGAAATATAATGATCCGCACAAGAATCTTCCTGCTTTACAGGAGGGGACCACGGTAATGGTACAGGATTTCAATCGACATCGTCGAGAATGGAAAGAAGGAAGACTGGTCAAGCAACTAACTGACCGCTCCTACACAGTCGAATGCCATGATAACTTGTTGAGGCGAAACCGGCGTGATCTAAGGCCAGTGCCTGTAGATATGCCAGAACACCCAAGCCAGCATTCTCCACCAAGGAGCAGATCACCACAGAATATTGATGCACCAGCTACTCACTCAGAGTCCCAGTCCCAGGCCCTAGCCCCAGGTCCCAGTCCCGGAATTCAGTCCCCTGAGGCCACTCCCCGACGAAATCCACCTAGGCAATGCCAAAAGCCAGTCTGGATGAAAGACTATGTACAGTAAGAGACTATTGTTAGAAGGGGAGATGTTGACATTATGTTTGAGATTATCTACATGTTTTACCTTATCCACGTCAAGCTAATTTGGTGTTTAATAATTACAATGCATTGATAATTGTTTACTGTATAATATTTTATGAGCATACTCTTTTCTGTTAGCATCTTGGTTTAGAGATTAGAATATAAAAACCGGGTTCGTTTTCCGGTCGCCATACTTGTAACTACGATTAATCCTCTCTGTCTCCAAACTATAAAAACAAGTACTTTAACCAATCATAACAAATCACAGCAAAATAATTATGATGAAAGGTTGCAAACTTGATGCTTCTATGAAAAGAGCATTATTTACAGGGAAGATAAATCCTAAAATATCATTTTTATCAAATTTTTTATAGAAGGTGGAATGGCAGCTGTGACAACTCTTCATACCAAAATTTGTCTGAGTCACTGCAGAAATTGCCACTGAAAGGAGGTGCCAACAGAAATGCAAGATAAACTGCCTTGGCCCACGGCCTATACGAACTCCTTGCGCTATCTTATATTCGTGGAGTGTCAATGTTGGCGCTGTTATAGCTGAAAATCATGTTTTTGAAATAGCTGTATATTAGCAATGTTCCCACAAACGTAAATGTCAAGAGATTAGTTAATAGGTAGGAAACTTAGCAGTTACAATACATTCCTACAGCATATATTATCTCCCACTAACGGAAACAAGTATGCATCAACAACCATTGTTTACATGCTGCATACGTGTACAATATTCTTACCATTTGATTGTTGAGTTGGGAATTACTTACTCAGTCCATAGCAACACTATAGTAGGAACACAACTCCTATTCAGTATATCTATTTATATAGAAGTAGCTTTATAGTTATAT
The DNA here is from genome assembly GCF_963576615.1 of Watersipora subatra. Lineage (NCBI taxonomy): Eukaryota > Metazoa > Bryozoa > Gymnolaemata > Cheilostomatida > Watersiporidae > Watersipora > Watersipora subatra. The sequence continues at coordinate 9,151,186 of NC_088710.1, read as the reverse complement.
TCATTCCATGTCTAGCAACTAAGGAAGCAACATCATTTAATTGTATACTAATAGTTGATCGATCAACATGTATATTATATCATAATATCTTACATCTAGACTGCTAATCTAACCCCAACCCAGTCTTTAGAGGGTTGGTTGGAGGTGTACGTACATTAGCGTATATATGAGGCATCGTTACATGAACTATAGCATTGGATTAGCCTTGTTGTAGAACTGTAACCTGACCATCACTAGACTACCTCCCACCTATCGGCATCGACACTCACATAGACGGTGAATAACACTATAGCACCAGCTAACCAGAGTCCTCTGCCCCTAACGACAACCACAACTGAAGTGAAGACTATCCATATATAAGGAGATTTGGACTCATACTAATACTGAAGGTAGATAGCTCATTTACAACCAAATAAGCTACAACAGCGCGCTCGATGTTGGAAACAAGTGAATATCGTTGTTAATGGCTGCAACTAATACGACCAACAGTGTGATTAATATGAGAACAAACGTATAGCTAGTGTGTTTAAAAAACGATTAAACGAAAAGAAGCAAATTCGTGTGCATGGTTAATACAGCGACTTGTTTGACAGAATATTCCACGGACATTAAAATTACGGGTTATATGAATGAAAATCTCCGTTTCGACTTTCACTGATGTTCACCTTGACCTAGGCTGTTTTCGGTACTAGGAACACCAGGTGAGCGTTACTCTGCGCTAATCTACTTGCTGTTCCAACAATAGAGTTATCTTCCCTCTAAAGTGACAACTGCGCCTTCAACAACACGAGCGTTTCCGGTGCCAACAAGGAGCGTTTAGGCCACGCCTCTTTTTATGCTAGTCAATCGTAGTGATTGACAGAACAATAACATCAGCCATGAGAATGATCATGAATTTCCACAGTTAAGATAGTAATTATTGCTCATATTAAAAAAATGATGATTATAGTTTATTACTTTACTATATGCTTATGATTTAAAGCAATTCAATACCTACATGCCTTGCAAAGGCATTGAATAGATAGTGTTAAGTGAATTAATACAATCAGTTACTCCAATGATATACAGCCACCACACATAGGGGGCTGTATATCATTGGTTACTCATAGATAAGATAAATAGTCATACTGGGGTTGTATTACATTGGTGTGATGGGAAGCTAATCGACTTCCATCAACTGAAAGTATTGACATTGTATGGTGATAGAGTGATTCATTGACATACCTGCCAACTCTCACGCATTGGGCGTGAGACTCACGCAATCGCCCCAAAGAAAAAATGAAAATGCGTGAGAAATGCGTGAGATTTTTGCCCCAATTTCCACAATTTTATATATACTATCATTGATACATCAATTGCCCCGAAACCAAATCTCACGCATTGCCCCACTCTTGGGTTGGCAAATCTGTTCATTGACACCACAGTTCACAAACAGCCCTTGCATGTAATATTATATTTCAATACATATCAATCAAATACATAGACTAGCTTGAAGCAAATATGACCACTAGTTAGTGGACATCTTTGCTGGATGTAAGCATGCAAAAGGTTTGAAAGTTAAAGTGGCAAATGTTCTTATATGTTAGATAAAAATAAATTATACTTAATTATGCTAAATTATAATTATATAAAAATTAAATAGACTTTTTTATTACTTTAATTATTAAATAATTTTTCATTGTAATAGCTAAACAGATTATATTTAGCCATTACTTGCTAACTATTTTACATTTAAACACATTTACAGTTTTATTTTTTTCCTAATTTATTTCAACAAAACACTTCATTCATGATATGAAATTTAAAAGTTGTAGTTGTTTGAAAAAGCTTGAAAACCTCTACAGTTGTTTTCCTTTTTCTCTCAATTCATTTGAACTGCTTAAATTTTTTTCTCATGATATGAAGTTTAAAAGTTAGAATGGTAAATGTTATATAAAAATAAATTTTCTGTCCAAAGATTTTTTTATTACTCGGGCAACTCGAGTAGTACAGCTCATAGTTGATGGCAGTCAATTAGCTTTCCATCAGCCTAATGTAATACAACCCCAGTATGACTATCTATCTTATCTATGAGTAACTGATTGCATTAACTCACTTACTTAACACTATCTATTCAGTGCCTTTGCAAGTCATGTAGGTATCAGGGTTTACGTGTATGTCACAATTTCCATTTCCATAAATCATTTCCATAAATCATTTCCATATTATTTCCATTTCCATAACATTTGCCTACTTTATTTCAATAGTATTTCCATAACATATCCCTACTTCATTTCCATATTATTTCCATTTCCATAGCATTTCCATAATTCATTTCCATATTTCTAAAATAAAATTTCCATATCCATTTCCCTAAAATTATGGAAATATTTATGTTTGTGGAAATGGAAAAGTAAACATTTCCATAATATGTTTAGCGATCCCTGGTAGGTATTGAATTGCTTTAAATAATACGCATATATTACAGTAATAAACTATAATCATCATTTCTTTAATATGAGCATTAATTACTATCTTAACTGGAAATTCATGATCCTTGTTTAACCCTTCTCATGGTTGATGTTATTGATCTAGTCAATCACTACGACTGACTAGCACAAAAAAGAGGCGTGGCCTAAACGCTTCTTGTTGGCACCGGAAACGCTCGTGTAGTTCACTCTAGGGGAGATAACTCCATGGTTCCAACACACTGTAGATACCGTAACCTGCAGCACTGATTCACGCCCATTTATATAGGACTCCTATTAGCGAGTTCCCTGACTTTCTATGAAAGCTAAAATCCCAGGATTTCTGTGAAAGCTAGTGTTTGTATAACTTTTAATCACAGGAAAGCTTCTGATATTCACATATTCTACATTCCCATCTGTAATTATCTGTTATCTGATTTTGTTGATAAAAAGGCAAAACCTATGTTTTGACTAACAGTAGCTGAGATTAAACAATCATCTGAATTTGTTTTGTAGAATTGAGAACATATTCAATAATCATTACGTTTTATGCTGAACCATAAAGAAACAAGACAAAACAGCCTATGGCAGAGAATGTTGCAGTAAAGACAACATAAAAGAATTGCTATGTTGCAAACAATTGTTAGTAAATATTAATTGCTTTGTATACGCATTCATATAGCCTAGTGAGAAATAGAGCTCAATTCGTAATTACAACATACCATGATCTATGATACTGTGAACTAAGTAATGGCAAGCGGACAAAAAACTAAAAATGCGAAGTTTGCAAAAAGTTATTGGGTAGACTATGTGAATGACTGGACATAGCGGACTCATTCCATCATATATGGTAATAATTGCAGCAACCAGCTCTGGAGTGTGAGACGGAATGAAATTGTCTATATTTTGCACAGACAGTAGAGCAACGGTATGAAGGCAGCGACTGCTATCACTATTGGGATGAGCATAGAGGAGGAATCGGACATCGCGTACGGGTCCTGCACCTTTGGCCCAGATGTATGAGCTCTCTTTTTCGTGTCTTGAGGTGTCTCTCTCACTATCTCCTCTTCTTCTTCTTCCTCTTCCACATCATCAACCTCTTGCTGTGGCAGCGGGGGCAGTGTTGGGACATCTGCAGAAACAATAACTCAACCTTAATAAGTTTCATCAATGATCACATCTGGCACAAAAACTAGCATTAGCTAAAGTAAAATACTGAATATTTAATGGCATATTGCAACAGTCTGCATGAAATAACAAATTATGAATTAAAACAGTGAAACAAAACACCTGGAAGCTAATGTAGTCTGATCTCTTACAATGCAAAGATAACAGCACTATATTTAAGAAGTTTAGAAAATACAAAATTGCCAGCAGTTAGTATGTAACATTTAGAATATATTTGTCCAATCGGTAGACATAATCATGGTGACTGTGTCCTCCAATTGGTCTACTAAATGTTAGTAGACTACTAATACAATCCTTTTGATTGAGGCAAAAGGAATGCGCTCCACATTACTTTATATAGATAACTCAAGAGCTTATATCCAGGGAGGTTGACAATTTTCCAGGTGAGACGACTCCAAAATGGTCATATGAATATTTACAATAATAGCTTGCCAATTCGACATTGCTCAAAATACACTTGACAATGAAAAATATTTGAAGAACATGGAAGCTTTCAAGTACAGTGGAATCTCGGTTCTCAAACACTTCGGTTCTCGACCAACTCGGTTTTCGATCAAAGATTTTGAAATTTGTTCGTCTCGGATCTCGAACATAAATTTGGTTCTCAACCAAACCGAAGCATGCGCATTGGAATTGGAACCGCTCCGGAAATAGCATGAAAACATTCATTAACAAACGGAGAACCAATTTCTGCTTCATAAATTCTTTACAAAAAAGGAGGAACCATCTGGAACGACGCCTCCTCTACCGAAGAAATTTGCTAGGGACATAACCCCCCCACCAGTCGAGTTAGCCTAAAAATTTTTGGAGAAGGATTCTCCTTCAAAGATGTGAAGTGAACATGCCTTTGCTGTTTACATTTTCTTTTGCCCATGATTTTTGATGTAACTGATGTGTTGCATTTTTTTGCTGTTTCGTTATCAATTTCTGCAATTTTTGGTATTGTATCTTAACCTTTAATGTTTTTGATGTTTTAAGAGCAAAACATACAAAATGTTTACTTTTTTCCCCATCATATTAAATAAAAAACCTTTTATTAGAATTAAACATGATCTATATCTACCCGTTTTTATTTATAGTATGCAGTATACAGTACAGTTTATGTTGTAAAATGTTGAAAAAATACTTACCGAAGTTGTTTTTTCACCTTGGAACGGATTAAAATTTACATACATTTATTCTAATGGGACAAACTGTTTCGGATCTCAAACAACTTGGTATTTGAACCAAGTCCTTCTGGAATGAATTATGTTCGAGAATCGAGGTTCCACAGTAATTATTATCAGGAGTTCACATAAAGCCAGAAGACAAACACCACATGAAGGTGTTCATTCTCATATACATGTAATTCAGCCTACTCATGTAACATGGAGCAAAAAATTTAATGGACCGATGCAAATAAGATTTTGAATTTGATATAATTTTGGGATAACGCCGAAGCTAATTCCTACCTGCCAAGGAGCCCTTCATTACATACGCTGCATTTAGCTTAGGGTTGTCTCGCTCTCCCTGTAACATTAACTCTCCTCATTGTAAATTCTTCTAATGGTGAGAATAGCAAAACAACTCGAGTCAGTAAGAAGGGACTAGCAGAAGAACTTGAGCCGGTAATGGAAAGACTAACAGAAGAAACACAAACTGACTAGTGCGAAATTCAGCTAATTACTTCCTAAAACAGGATAAGCATTACTAGAAAAATCTAATCTATATATATATATATATCTCTATCTCGCTCAAAGCTTGTCATTCGTCTGCTCAGTTATAGCGATGAAGTTTTAGAAACGAAAAATTCCCTCAAACTGGCCTTGAACTCATGAAGATTGCAACTGCAAACTTGCATACAAGCGCGCGTAACCACAAGGCTAAACCATTCTTATCACAACCATTGCTCTTATCATATACGATAAATGCCTTTCGTGATTGCACACGCTAAACTATTAATTAATACAGTTACGATGGCCCTGTTATAAGATTTTTCCGCCTTGGAACATTTTTCCAATGGAACATGTTTTTCCATCCTTACCAACAGCTAAAAAATTTCTTTACTTAACTTACTGCCTTAACTAACTTACTTACCTTTACTTTAACTTTTTTCCCTAATACGATATTAACAAATTTCTGATGCTGTGATGACGTCGAAATAATGAAAACGACGATATGCTACTCGCTGAAATCCCTTTCATAACGCCTAAAAGAGATTTGATGCTCAATCCCTCTGTCTTTCTCAGTTCAGCGTTATTCGTTATAAGTCATAGTGAAAACGAAAGCGGAAAAAGAAATGTAAACAAATTCTAGACGGTGATAAAATTTTAGATGATAAAATTTTAGATGATGACAAAATTAAAGGTCAACTTGCAACAAAATTTACATTACAGCTATTTGGTATCAAAAGATTCATCATGTCTTACTCGGTTGTTTTGTAAGTGCCAAATATGTGGAAATGTGATTACATGCTCTTAAAAGCTCAAAAACAAAAAGCCGCCGTAGATTGGAATCTGTTTATTTCGATGACGTAACCATGAAATTTGGTTATCGTCTTGTCACGTATGTTCTCACGTGAATTGAAAGGCCAATAAAAAGCTCAATATAAAACTTATCATAGTACTAGTTTATGACAAACACTTCGGGTTTTACCGAAGACCCCGTATCAAATATAGATGCTCGCTACTTTACAGTTTTGTTTCGGCATTATTCAATGGTCAAGTCATAATCTGATCATGTGACCCAATACTTCGCAAATAATTTTTGCAGCACTTTTCGATTATCACAGGTAACCAACAGGCTCGTCATGATTATCAGACAATAATATGTACTCCTTCAAGCTAAGGTTAAAAATTTTAACAATTTTTTACAGTAAGTTATAAGATATCAGTGCTAAAAGTGACAGCATTACAATGACGATAAAACAGACGCGTAAGAACAATAGACATAGTTTTATTGAATGCGTGAAGTATATTTGTGAAAGTATTTCGACGAATAAGGTTGCAAGAAAGTGTAAACAGAAACCATCTCTCACAACTACATCACATTTGAGCCGTTTTGGAAAGGAAATCGAAACTACGGCGGTCTCGTGGGGCTGCGATTTTCTGTTCGCTTTTAAGCTTTTAAGAGCTTGTAATCACCTTTCCACATATTTTGCACATACAACACAACAGAGTAAGACATGGTGAATCTTTTTATATCAAATAACGGTAATGTGAATTTTGTTGCAAGTCAACCTTTAAAGTTTAGTTTAGAAAATGCGTACTAAAACTTTAAGTATGTGTTTAGTAAGCTAAATTCATTTATGGGTAAGTTAAATTCAACGTTTATGTTATACGTCTGCCTCGAAGGTAAAAACTCCCTACGATATGTACTGCACGTAGTACATTGTAATATTATATTTCATTGCACATCACAACCACTAAATACACTAAAGTTACTGTATAGTAACTTTTTATACACACATTTTTATGCGCTAATTGTTATTACTAATTCAACAAATTAATGCTTTTATTTTGTTTTCTGTCTGTAATATTTGTCTCATTACCAAATCATTTTTCATTTTATCGTAGTAAAACAGACTTTATTAAGCCATTATTTGCTAATCATTTCACGTTTAAACACCTTTACAGTTGTTTTATTTTTTTTCTTAATTTATTTCAAATACGCAAAACCCTTTTTCATGATATGAAGTTTAAAAGTTAGCAGTTGTTTGAAAAAAGTTTAAAGTCCTTTACAATTTTTCGTTTTGTCTCTTAATTTATTTGAATTGCACAAAACACTTTTCGTGATATGAAGTTTGAAAATTAGAATGGTAACTGTTGTTATATGTTAAGTAAAAATAAATTTTCTGTGCAAAGACTTTTTTATTACCCAGGAAATGCGTGGCATTCACCTGGTCTTTACTATAATACGAGTCGTGTCTGTCTGTCTGTCCGAAGCTACGCCAAGAGCGTTAGGAAAAAACATCGCCTACACCAGAAATTAAACTCAGGGCATCATATTCGAAGTCAAGCACGCTACCACCACCCCATCACCTTGCCAATTCTTAATTATGAATGTACTGATCAATCATTACGATCCCTCAAGGTGCGCAGGACTGCCAAGTGCAGAATAATGTGTACGTGGTCCAACATATTTGTGTAGTAAATCTATTTGGATAGGATTAAGGATAGGATTACTCCAAAGTATGCTCTAGTATTAAAAGACATTGGTCAAGGTTTAACCAGAAAGCAAACACTCTCACAAGACCTCTCTATAGAAGAACAGCAGTATCTGTAAAGCCCACAACTCCTATACCTACTTTGTCATAATTTCATCTACTGTTATCTATTGCCATTACGCATAGTTGCATATGCTGTAAATATTCATACTATAATATATCAAAGTTCTCCACACCACACAACACACTCATCAAGAGTTATCTTACCTTGAGGAGTGTCAGTGACACCGAGTTATCCTCAATGTCAGACTTCCTGCCATTGACTATAAGCTTCTTATTTTTAACTTGAAATGGAATTATTTCATCGTGGGCGACAGCGCGACCAACTTTTCCAAAGATATCGAGGTTCTTTACCACATCATGTACATCATTCAGCTGTACATTGAACACCTGTCAAGGACAATAAACACTGACAGTGGTAGATAACATGAAGCCAGTTTGTAGCGTGAGCTCCTGAGGAAAGTGAGAATTAACTACAAGGTTATGGAATGAATAGAAACTCTGAGTTGGCATTCTAAAAAATCTTTACCTTTTTGCTAAAACAAACTTGCTATCATTACTGATCATACAAATCTAAAAATTAAAACATAAGAATTTGCAAGGTAAAAATACTTGTTGACTACCAAATAGGCAAGTCGAAATCGTAACTCAAAGGTCAACAAGGGGTATTCCAGGTGCCAATGGAATAGGTACTCACGCTAACCCCAACCCATCATTACAACTAGGGGAATCATTCTCCTAGTTGTAATGATGGGTTAAAAATGCAGTCACACCTTGTTTACGATCATTTCAACACACAAATTTTTCAACATACATTACAACGTAACATTATGGGAATATCTCTTGAAGTAATTTACAACAAATGACAGAAAACATCGAGGTGTTGCTGGTAAAAGGTGAAAAAAAACTGGAAAATATAAAAATAATCCAAATATATGAGGTTACTGCATTAAATCATTTTTAGTTTCATTCAAGGTCATGTGTACCTCTACCACTGCCTCTACTACCTAAGCTACATGTCACAAAACCTACATTTCCATTTTATATTTTTTTAATTAAGGCAAGTTGCAGTAAAACTTAATGTTATTGATTATTAATGTAGTTTTTTACAGTTCTATATTATGAATTTGATTTGAGAATGCAGAATTTATTGAAGAGTTATTTAAGGCTTTCTGACTCGCAGGAACAAATAGAGCAATAACATTATTGCTGAATATATTCTCACACAAATATGAATATATCTTCTGAATATATTAACTCTTCCATGATGATAACGCTCCATGCCACTGAGCAGAGACAAAACAAAGGTACGCAACAAACAGAGCCCCGACCTCAACCTGATTGAGAACCTTTGACAACAAACAGAGCCCCGACCTCAACCTGATTGAGAACCTTTGACAACAAATCAGCGAGCGTCTAGGCAAGGATGAGCCAAGCACAAAAACTCAACTCAGAGAAAATCAAAGCCTGGAACAACACTGTGACGAAGGAACAGCTGGAAAAGCTGGTGCGAAGCATGCCAAGATGATATGACCTGATGATCAAGGCAAAAAGAGGCTCTCCAATCAGACACTAACACTTTCAACAACCCAAACGACGTTTTATAGATCCACCAAACCATACTAAAAGTCGTTGTTCATGAACTTTAAGATTAGCAAACTTAGATGTATGTAGTCTACTATTCAGTTTACGCCTTTCATCCACGATATGCAGTTATTCTAGCCTAGGTTTTTTTGCCTTGAGTTTCCTGTGTGATAGAAGACTGCAAGTAATACATAAATCATTAGGAAGCCGAATAGAAATATTAGAATCGTAGAATATTCTGGTAAAGATGATATATAGTTTTGACAACTTAAAGACAATAATGTAGCCACAATTCAAACTTCCAGGTCAAAGTCGCTCAATTTTTCTGTGTCTCAAACTTTAGTCCAGCACTGTACCAACAGAATTAATTAATTAATTACATGCTGGCAACCAAGCACAAATTCATAATCAGTTGCAAAAAGCTGGTGAAGAAATCGAATATTAGTCACATCCCTATGAATTACCTTCTGGTTAGGAGCATTGAACCAGACCTCACAAAACTTGAGCACCAAAACATAGTCACCATCTTCTCTCAAGGGGATGTTATAATTAAAGTCGCTGAAGTGATACCTCTCTGTCTGGTAAAGTATCTGGTCAGGAGGTGCAACTCTGCCTATTTGCATGGTTGTGCCATAGTCCGATGCTTCCCCAATAGTCAAAGGATCACGGTTGTACCTGGAGATGTATGAACGTTGTAGGAACAAATACAGCTTTAAGATCATATAATGTTACAGTAATACATTCCCAATAATTTTTTCTGAAAGGTAAATTGCAAATTGTTTTAAAAATAGACTAATTCGGTAATTCCTGTAAAAATGAGAAATCAGCATGAAAATTTGACATTTAAAAATGACAGTGTGACATTTTAAAACCATGCTACCAATCCTACCTGATACCATGAATGTCCGTATGCTTCTCTCCTCCAGCATTGATCGACCAGACAATATTTAAAGCAGCATTAGTTGAAGTAAGTATAACGCACAGTGTTATAACTATCTGCTTGAAGCGATTCGATATCATAGGGATACAACCGCCCATGGCAGCTCCAAATAATTGAGCCGAGATCTACAAAAAATATACAGCTGGTTAAAATAATGTTTATTATGTTATAGATAGAAAGTATATATTATAACGTCGCTTCAAATAATGAAAACTACATAAACTATATTATACTAAATGTAATGCGTAGTATCTAGTTGTGAAATGAAAACTACATAAATTATGTTACGCTAAATGTACTGCAGAATTGTGTATGCATAATCATTGATAGGTTTGGAGCTTCATCGCAACGTTTAGCAAATGTAACAAACTTCATAATGAAACTATTTGCAAAATCTAAAGCTCAATGAAATTCCAGCAATTTTTGCGAGAGAAAAAAGTGACGCAAAATTGTTTACGATTGCATCTAATGCAGGTAAGATATTATTTTGTATGTCTTAGGTTAGTTGCTTTCCTGTATCATTGGAACATTAGCCAATAAAAATACTTTTGCAATAAAAGGAAGGAAAACAAATAACACTCAACACCCACTATTTCTAACCCTATTTTGATGGCAAAGCCATATAAATTTTTTGTTAAAATAAGATCTTTAAAATTAGTTACACGTTTGTCATACAAAGTAGTTTTTTTTCAAGCCATTCTAGAGTTCACTATGCAATAAAAGTACATGTATGTATATGTCATTTCGTTCACATTAGCTCGGTTGATTTACGACTTTTTGGGCGAGTCGGCTCACGTAGTATAGCGAGCTGGATCGAAACAAATAACACTCGTTTCGCTTGGCTCGCTTTTTTATTTGCATTTGGTAGCGTACTACAGCTCGTTGTTATAGTTCAATGGACTAGCATCTAGGATGGCGTTGACAACCAAAGAATTATCTTCGCTTCTTGGGTATACCTATAGTATTATGTATCTTAAACGTTGATGTTGTTAGTGTAACTTCATAATATCGTTTTAATGAAGTGCTTAAAATTTTGTATGCTTAGTGGTTGCCCCTTTGCCCTTGTTCAAATTTTTTAATATGTGTTCGTTTCGAAACGAAACAACCATGCGATTGGTTTATTAAACAGTTTTTCAGTTGTTGTGTATTAAAGCATTGCGATTGTCATTATATTCATTTTGGTAGGTTGTTAGGTTTCGATATATATAGCAAAAGGCAGTAGGCCCACATGCTTTTTCAAATGACCCAAGTTATCTTCTCGGCTCATATATGTATCAAGAGTTAATTTTGTCTTTCTTATTTTCATAGAACAGTTCTGGTGCAGTAGCTGATAGCTGTTTTTATATATTATGCTTTTTCAGCGTGCTGTCGGAAGAAGCTACGAAAACTCAAACATTCGAGAATCTAAGTTATACACTGAACAGATGCTTTAGCAAGCAAGATCACTTCAGAATAGGGACAGCTTTGGTAATTATTAAATTATTGCCTATATTAGCTTTGTCGAATCTAGGTTTTCTTAATAAAAGACAGTTTCAAGTTATTAAAGTTTAATTGACAACAAATTTACTTTTAATTCTTAATCTCAGGGCAGACGACGAAAACTTTTTCCCTAATTAGAGGATAACTCCAACATATTAGTACATATTTTACTCAACACTACATTTTCTTTCTCTCCAAAAACTTTCATTGTGTGGCAAATCTGAAAGATAGGCCGGTAGTTCACGATTAGGAGGACTCTGGCGAACTGGTGAATTAGCCCTGGTGAGGTGTGACTGATTAGCTGACTCCCCACTGCTGAGGCAATATATGTTAGGAGCTACTTATTTGAGAATTGATAGCAATGGGATCAAAAAACTTAGATTGTCCCTTCGAGCTAGAAAACGGTCTAAAAAACGAAGGTCTGTAGCAGGTCTACGTCTATTTGTCTATCGGTTTAGCCTAATGAAGACCTATCCTGTCATTAACACCTGAACAATCTTCATCTAGCAACATAAGCTTCATACGCATTCTTCGCAAGTAAGGCAAATGGAGAGACATCACCCGTGGTTGAATTCGGGGATACCTATGAAATTGCAGAACACCTAACATTATTTTGATCCAATCCAGTTGCCTATGAACAGCATCATGAATAGTTTATTTCAATGTCCTACTAAAACACTCAATCTTACCATTAGCGCAAGGGTAATAAGGATTACTTCTCACATGTTTAATTCCATGTGAAACGGATACTCATCAAACTCCCTTGATGCGAAGTTCATCGAATTATAGCTCACAAAAAGTTTTTCTGTATAGCCTTCTGTAGTAAATGTTCTCTTGAGAAATTATATTATGTTCTTCAATTTGATACTACCTCTGGCCACTTTCTGCGATAACCTACAAGCATCACCAAACTTTTTACTGTGACTACCAATCACAAATGAACCTCCTTAGTCAATGCCAACTTTTTGCCAAACCTGTTGTAGTAATTCCACAGGCTTTTAGAGGAGCATCTTCAGCAATACGTGATTTATCATTGATTTTACACGGTCCACAATCACGAACTGCATTTTTAATCAAGTTATTCATATCATTGAACAGGTGGAATGACCAAAATATCTCTTATATTTAGTGATACCCTGGTGAGCCTTGTACGCTATTCCAATAACTTGTCTTTGCATTATTTCAGGGACTACAATACGCCCATTTCTCAACACCAATTCATCATGCAAAGATATCTCGTCTTTCAGTTTGTAATAGGAATAATCGAGTACATTTTATAGAATCCTTCATTTGGACCTGATAACTTGGACCAGTTCCTGAATCACAACATCTGATAACAAGTTGCCATGAACTCATTAAAGTCCAAAGCAGAAATAACCATAACCACTGCTTCAGAGTCATCATCTTTTACAAGAGACCTATTATTTACTGGCAGCCTGGGCATATTGTCTGTTATTACATGATTAGGCCTTTGACGCATTTTATGTCAAAGTTATATACATAAGCCGAGAGCGCTATTTGGGTACTCACTGTCTAGTGCATTTAGGCAGTGTCGCACCATATGGAGAGGTGAGTGGGTTGTTATCTGGCTCAAGTAAAAGCTGTCACCCACAGAGTTGAGTGTCACTGCTCAATAGCCCAAACTTATGTCTAAGCCTGTTAATTCAAAGAGTACTATTGCTTGACTCAGTATCTGAAAGAGATTTTGAAGAAAATGCTACTATGCGCGCAGACCTATCATTTTGTATTTGGCTCAAATGCGTACCTAATCCTACACCACTAGCATTGTGTATTTATGATTGTCTTGAGCCTGCTATCAAATTCCACTAACCCCTCACTTCATGCCGTAGTGTGCTTGGCAGTATGAAACTCAGTTATGGTTTGATTGCTCCACAAATGCCGCTCACTATCTGAGGTATACACTCTAACCATTCCTCTTAGACCACTTGTCATTGACAAAAGCCTGGAAATCAACCTCACATAATAATAACTCATCTCCACAAACTTTTAGGAGTTTTTCTAGTCTTACATTTCATCAACATCACCACAGCCATTTTGTCATGCAAAGGTGTAATCCTCTCACTACTGATACAACTTTTCCGCAACCCAACAGTAGGTTGTCTGAGTCTACATTTGAGAGTAGTTTAGGATGGGGTTAATCTTGTCTAACTTCCCGATGTCCGTCTTGAGATTAGCATCATGAGGTTTTGTGTCGCTATCAAATGGCGTAAGTCTCATCTAAATTCCAGACCCAAAATTTGCAACACTCATTCAGTGCTCTATCCATGGAGCTCGCTAAAGAAATTAGGTTCAGAAGCCAGACCGAATGGAATTGTAGTCCATCTGATCAGACTTTGAGCAGTAACAATTGCTGTCAAATCTTTAGGATCATCAGTTAGAGGCATCTGATGATGTACAGCTTTTAAATCCAAAGTGCTAAACGCCTTGCCTTCTTTCATGAAATGCACTATTTTTTCTCTATTAGGTAGAAGAAAACAGTCCACTAGAATATTCTGATTTAGAGCCGATAAAGCTACACATATCCGAATATCACGTGATGATTCTTTATCCATCACCTGCCAAAAGTGAGACCCACTTTGCTGAATCAATGGGCAACAATATCTTCAAAATGTAATCGATCCGACCTGAGCATAATTTGTCGTGAACAAAATAGGATGGTGCTCTATATTTTTGCTTCACCAACTTAACATCAGGCCAGTCGACTTTATTGTATGAGCATACTTTGCAGCCTTCTTATTGATTATATTAGACTTTATCATGCCAACAACCTTAAAGGTTGACTTGCAACAAAATTCACATTACCGTTATTTGGTATCATAAGATTCACCATGTCTTACTCTGTTGTGTTGTAGGTGCAAATTATATGGGAATGTGATAACAAGCTCTTAAAAGCTAAAAAACGAACAGTTAATCGCAGCCACACGAGACCGCCGTAGTTTGGATTCGCTTTCCAAAACGGCTCAAATGGGACGTAGTTGCTACAGGATGGTTTCTGTTTACACTTTTATGCAACTTCATTCGTCGAAATATTTTTACAAATATACTTCACACATTCAATAAAACCATGTCTATTGTTCTTACGCGTCTTTTTTATCGTCATTGTATTGCTATCATTTTTAGCACTGATATCTTATAACTTACCGTAAAAATTCGTCAATCTTTTTTATCCTTAGGTCGAAGGAGTACATGTCATTGTCTGATAATCATGACGAGTCTGTTGGCCACCTGTGATAATTGAAAAGTGCTGCAAAAATTATTTGCGAAGTATTGGGTCACATAATCAGATTACGACTTGACGATTAGATAATGCCGAAACAAAACTAAAGTAGCGAGCATCTATATTTGATACGGGGTCTTCGGTAAAACTAGTGCTACGATAAGTTTTATATTGAGCTTTTTATTGGCCTTTCAATTCACGTGAGGACATCACGCGACAAGACGATAACCAAACTGTAATGAATACGTCAGAGAAATAAACAGATTCCAATCTACGGCGGCTTTTTGTTTTTGAGCTTTTAAGAGCTTGTAATCACATTTCCACATATTTGGCACCTACAACACAACGGAGTAAGACATGGTGAATCTTTTGATACCAAATAACTGTAATGTAAATTTTGTTGCAAGTCAACCTTTAAGAACAAATTCACAGTTTAGATTTAGTAGGCTTGATAGCATCTGTATCTATAATATCACAACCCTTTTTAGTTATATAAAAAAGCACTAGCACACTTTTTTTCGACCTACACATCTAAAGTACATGTACAACAACCAGCAACGGGGATAAACTTGCCAGAATAAGCAGGCAACTTACAGGATGTCTCAACCAGTTTTCAGAAAAGCCATTAGAAACATATCCGGTAGAATAAATACACTTGAACCACAGACTACTTCAAACATGATATTAATGGCTTTGCTAGCTTGCATTTTATTTTCTATTTTACAGTTGGTCATTATGCCTGTTCTGCTGTATATAGATAACACATTGATGCATTGTACATCAATCAGGCTCGTCGATACTCTTATCCTTTACTTCACTCTTGCAGAGTTTACGCCCAGCAAACTGACTGACTGTATTACATGTATTACACCGCTTTGACTTGGCTCGACAGGATGGATCACTGATCAATGGCCTACTTGAAAACATGCTTGACATTTGACTAGTCTTTTGGGGATTGAATGAGACTGGTTAAGTTTCTGTGGAGAATTTACTTTGTTCACTCCACTCGCACGGGAGTTATTTCTTTGCAACAAGTCCGTTTGGCATTTTACTAATGCGCAGGCTCAGCAGATCTCTGCAGCATCCTGTAATGACATTATCTTTAGCTTGTCTGCTCAGTTAGTTAGCTCTCGGTAGTCACTTCTCTTAACTTTATTGTCATTCACCTTCTCTGCTATCTGATCCAGTCATATTCCTTTCTCATATTCTGCTCTATACCTATTATAGTTATATCCTACAATGAGTCTTTTCAAATCAGCTACAAAATCATAAATAGTTTTATTTAGTCTGCTTTCGACCATTAGACATCTCATTGTTTCCTCACAAATTATACCCACTTAGCAGTTTTGATTGCATCCTTGACGACTGCCAGATCTTCAACGTTCAGTCTAAAATATGTTCTCTAACTTGCACTGTCCAAACTGGCAATAAATTGATCTCTCCTTATGGCATTGTTCAGCTGACCAAACCCACTAAGTAACTTGAAATTGTCTTATGTTTTATCCAGGCTTCATATAGTACATTTGGTTTTCTGTGATACATCAGGACTTGAGGTGGAGGCTGTGCTAACACTTGCATCATTTGTCCATGATCACTTTACTGAGTACTTGTTAGCAGACCGTTAGATATACAAAAACTGTTTTAGTCTCCAGCCTCGGTCATCATTTATGTGGAATTTAGGGGTTCCAGGTTTGAGCTTAACCCATAACAAATTTATTTCTATTTTTAAATCTAAACTCCCTTCTATCAGAGGTAAATACAACTCAGGCGCATAACCTCAACAAGAGGATAACTCCAACATACACATAAATTTAAATTAGTTTTGTTACTAAATACAAGGTTTATCCTGTTTTATTGTACTCTTTCAGATGAGGCAACTAATACGCTTTAATTTGTACAATTAGGCACGGTACACTATGATGCTATTAGGATCACAACCAACTTTGTCCTGTGGCTCCCGTTTTCCGTTAGCACATCTACAAGTGTTTGCCTAGATAAGATTTGCCGGTTATGCTATCATTTTAGAAACATGAGTGTAGAGGCTTTATGTAATGACCGTTATAGACTACACCAGTCGTGTGCTATGATATAATTTACTTTTTCAAAATGTATTTGTAGCAAATATGGTACTAAGGTGTCTAGTGCATCAATGAAATATAAAAACTAGATATTATTAACACTTTGTGTACATGTATTTGGTGTCAGTGATGGAACACAAATGGCTGAACAATGAAACAGTAATTTAGATTAGACTTAACTCCATGATTGTTTCTGATTATGAATGCAGGTGCTGATGCTCCAGCATAAGGACCTTTTACTGCACCCTACCCAGAGGCTCGGCGCTATCTATTTACTATTTGATATGTACAAAAGTGAACTAAGCACACATCCATTTGCGTCTGTCTTTGTACATCTATTGGTAAGAACTACATCGACTCATTGTTATGTTTATGGTTTATTAGAACTAATGAATTGAAATGCAGCTACTTAAAAAATACACATGTTCCGTGTTCACTATGATAGCGTGATCGCTGCTGTTAGATATGTCATACTTCACCTGTTGCGCAGGGAAATTATAGTTGCACCTCCTATTCATCTGTTCACATAGAACTGATGCTGTAAATTGGAACAGCCTACTTGAGAGAAGATAATATGCAAACTTTGGGAAAATAAATAAAGTAGCTCACTTTCACGTTGGAGATCTTCTGAAATACGTGTCATAATTTGTACAAAAATCAGAATTAGTAGGATGATGAAACAATACATTATAATGTATTTTGTGTATCTTGGTGTGCATTGAAGAAATATTTTGATATACTATAAACTTTATAATTCTAAGGCGATGATATGGAGTAACTTCATGGTAATGTACTGTAGAACCCTTCACCGGACCATACAGAGACTGGTCACACTCCAGAACTGCACTGGGCCATACAGCGAATTACTCCCCAGGAGCGACACTTTCTCGCTCAAATCCTCACCAGTCTCTCAAAGGATGTATGTGTTTCTTGTTGATTGACATTCTACCTTCTAGCACTTATTTGTTTAATTTGAGGCATTGTTCAGCATTCAGTGTTTTATTCACAGATCACAACATTGATAAAGCTGTTTTATTTAAAATACTTATTATATATATATATACATATATATGCAGGGATATATACAAGTTGTGGCGCAGTAGTTAGTACGCCGGCTTATAATCAGTAGGTTGGTGGTTCACACAAGGACCATTGATGGTGGTAAGAAGGGCATCCAACCACAATCGCTTTTGTGCTAGATCAGTCCGAAGTCTGTAGACGCACTCAAAAAAGCATCAGTGTTTTTTCACTAGTATCAGAACTAGAGTCAATTTATTAGTTTGTTTAATTTGTGATATACGTAGTGTGCAGCACACAGAAGGCGGTTTTGCTGTTTGATAAACTACAGTTAAAATCTTACTGGTCTTAAGAGTTAGGAAAGTAAATAATAGTAAAAGTGAGCTTTAGCGGTTGGCTTTTAATTAAGTTTTTCTACCAACTACAGTACAGCCTAGGAAGTAGCACATCAGGGGCAGGTGTCTGCAGGTAAAGACCTGTCTCTGGGCTGGGCAATGACAGACAGGCGTTTGCAAGTAGACACCTGTATTTGAGCCTGGCAGTGGTAGACAGGTGTCTGCAGGTAGACACCTGTCTTTTAGCCCGGCAGTGGTAGACAGGTGTCTGCAGGTAGACACCTGTCTCTGAGCTAGGCAGTGGTAGACAGGTATCTGCAGATATACACCTGTCTCTTGGCTAGACAGGTGTCTGCAGGTAGACATCTGTCTTTGGGTTAGGCAGTCGCCAGTAGTTTGTTTTACTTATTATAGATATTCAAGAAGACACCGCAGCAGATACTTGAGACCGACCCGACTAACTTACCAAATATCGATGTCAGCGGAGTTCATCTTTCACTCGTTGAGCGGCAATCGGAGCTACCATCTACTGCCAAGACATCCATTCCATGCATTCTGGGAGACCCAGATGTGCGACAAGTGGCGTAAGAAATTGAACTTTTGCTCTCTTGGTTTTTAAATTTTTATATAATTTAGAAACATCTACGGACTATCTTTATTTTTTAACTTCGCATTGCATCTTTTTCTGTTTGGTTTTTATAATTATTAAACAGCTTCCTAATTTTATTCTCACCCACTGAATTTGATGCTTTCTGTGTGCACTGGCAATATTGATCTTATGTTCCAGGATTGAACAGCAGCTCAACAAACTTGGTCCGATCAATCCTGATGTGCAGAGGCAAACGATTGAGGCTCTACTCACCGAGCCAGGGGCTGCCGTCGAGAAATGTCTCAAGCCCGAGTTTCTCCATTTAGCTCCTCCTCTTCATTCCGCCAGAGATGAGGTTAGTGGCAGTCTAACCCTTACACAGTTTCAGATAATTAAGTGCTTGTCTGACGATCATAAATCCTAGCATGAGACCAAACAATGATTTGGTTGAAGTTGTCATTTCACGTCATGAGATTAGAAGAACGACTCTAGCTAACCGTCATTTTAATCCCTGTAATAGATATATTGCAATTTGCATTTGATAAAAGTTTTGGAAATTTTAATTTTCTGCCGGCCTTGAGCAAGTGGGTTTGTCATTTTTGGGTTTCGCTGTTTTACCGAGTTGAACTAACAGCATAAGCGAACTTCTAATTGGCTCTGGTGTTGACCAATGCCTCGCTTGCTGGGATTGGCAAGTTTTATAATCTAATGATCAAAATTAGGGGTCTTCATATAAATCTCCAAGCAAGTTGTCAGAACCCAGCTAAGGTTCAAAGCATACCGCTGCTAGGAGTGCGTTAAAGATGAACTGGCGCAAAGTTTTAGTAGATACTCTCAAAAAGTATCAGTATTTTTTATTATTTGGCATCGTTTTTGTTTGATCTGACTGCCAAAATGATTCAATATTATAATTGACATAGCGTAACTTGATCGCTGTTAAAACGCTCAGAGGAAAAATACAAACGAAAGCGCGTCACTAAGTGCTATCGTTGCGATAATTGATATCGGCTATTGCAAGCAAGTTATAGCATTACGTGTCTTTGTAGTCGGCATAGTGATGTCACTGTAGAGCGTTTTAACCGCTCTCAAGTTTTATGAATTTAAATCTTGAAGCTTCTTGGCAGTCAGATCATCTCAAACATCACAAACCAATCGCCAAAGATAGAAAAATATTGATAATTTTTGATAAATCTACTAAAGTTTGTGTAAGTTTATTTTCAATGCGATTGTTTACATTCTGTTACAAGGAATAATGATGTTTTTAGCTCGTGTGGATGAACCCAAGTATAGAATCTCATGAGGTAGCCTGGGACTACAGCATGTGCACAACACAATCAGCGGGCACAGAGGTGAGACGTCTCATGGCCAAAGCTTTCAAGGCGGCGCTAACACTGCCGCAACAGGATACTCTACTGAATGCTCTTAAAAAGGACCCAAAGCTTGTCTATCACATAGGTTGGTACGGTGAAGTCTCTCCCGCTTTATATTTGTCATTTTATCATAGAACTCTCACGTCTTAGCGCTTAGGTCAGATAATTTTACATGGCACTCTTAAATTGTAAGCGTGATATTTAATTGACATAGAGCTATTTCATAGAGCTATTCTCAACAGTAGTTATCGCAAGTCAAAACATTATTTATACTATTCCTTTGGTTGATCAAAAATTCTACATTTATTTTTAACTGGAATTACATATACATATAGGCATCAAACAGGTTGTTTTACATAACAAAATTTTTTCTTTTGCCATATGATGAGGGGTACGGACAACTAAAGACGTCATAAGACGTCATAGCGGTCATAGACGTCATAGCAGTCTATGACATCATAAGACGTCATAGACTGCTATCAAGTTTTATCAACATCCTGGCAGTCAGACCATCTCAAACATCTAAAAAATAATCTAAAATGAAAGAAAAATTCCAATACTTTTTGATAAAATCTACGGGAATTCTGTAAAAGTTCATTTTTTTTGATCGAGTTGCGTGATGAGAGTTAAGCACTTGCTCTGGAACATTGAGATTAGCGAGACCGTGAAAGCTTTTTGTAACAGGCAATTTTGACACTTAAATTAGGTCAACTTGAGTCATAAAATATTTTGTGTAAACGCACTGATATATAATAAGTATCTAGTTTTTCAACAGCCAATGAAAGTCCATCTCTCCTAAACTTGTTTGCTGCATTTGTAAAAATAGTGCGCAAAGGTCTCTCATACACCTCCTTTCTTCATTCTTTAAATTGGTTCATTGAAGCACACAGCGATAGCTTACAATTATAAACATTGACAAAAAATATATACATTTTAGGCGCAGTTTTTTGATACAGTGGAACCTCTGCTTACAAAAGTAATTCACTCCGGATGCCGTTTTGTAAATAAAAAATTTTGCATGTAGAAACCGATTCTACTATATAAATGTGCTAATCTGTTTCAAGTCTCCGCAAAACTCAGATATAACATTTGTATAAATGATAAATGCATATGCTGATTAAACCTGTAGTACATACATGGTAGAATTATATTGGTACAGGGAATTACATGGTAGAAAAAAGACTGAGAAATAACGTTGAACTATGATTGGTCTGTTTGTTTGTTTTTTTTGCATCTAGACAAGGCTAACAAAAAACTTCGAAAATTGGAGATGGTCAGAAGAGGTGGGCGTTGTATTGTTGTCTTGATTTTGTTCAAAGTAAATGTTGTTTACGAGTGAAAAAGCTCAGACAGCAAATGCAGAAGTTGAATTGCTAAAAACAAAACTTGTCCTACCATGTATACGGTGTATGATAACTCCAAACTATATGACGAACAAAAGCAAAACACTTGTCGTTTACTAACTTGTGCTTGCAATAGAAACCGAGTTAGAGGCATTCTAAGTCGTACCAATGGAAAGCAAATGAACCAAGACATGAAAATAACAAACAGACCAACGTACAAGGGCCTTTCATATCGAGAAATATCTTTTGTAAGTCAAAGCAAGAATTCTACCAAAAAGGCGTTTTATATTAATGAAAATTTTATATTTAGAGTCTTTCATTTGTAGAGGTTCTACTGTATACCCTTAATGTTTTACAGGCAATTCCATAATCACTTCCTGTAAACTTTTGGTAGTTATCAGCTCTTGGATTATAGGCTTAGTTTATTATTGGTGCAAAGAAGACAACTACAACTCATTTTACATAATTATTAAAATGGGCATTTTGGAAGGATAAGGTCAATTAATATATAGCAATTATAAAATAGTCTTTTTATAACAAATTATATTAATACAATTAAGACCACTTGAAAATATAAGTTTACTGTATCAAAAACTTTAAAGGTTGACTTGCAACAAAATTCACATAACAGTTATTTGGTATCAAAAGATTCACCACGTCTTACTCTGCTGTGTTGTAGGTTCAAAATATGTGGAAGTGTGATTACAAGCTCCTCAAAGCTCAAAAACGAACAGTTAATCGCAGCCATCACAAAACCGCCGTAGATTAGAATCTCTTTCCAAAATGGCTTAAATGTGATGTAGTTGTACAAGATGGCTTCTGTTTACACTTTCACGCAACCTCATTCGTCGAAATATTTCCACTAATATACTTCATGCATTCAATAAAACCATGTCTATTGTTCTTATGCGTCTGTTTTATCGTCATTGTAATGCTGTCACATTGAGCACTGATATCTCACAACCTAGCCTAAAAATTCATTTAATTTTTTAACCTTAGCTGTAAGGAGTGCATATCATCCACTGATAAACATGACGAGTCTGTTGGTCACCTGAGATAGCTGAAAAATGCTGCAGAAATTGTTCGCGCTAATTTGGCAGGAGGTATGGGTCACATGATCAGATTACGAATAGATGATTAGACGAAATTGAAGCGAAACTTTAAAGTAGCGAGCATCTATATTTGATAAAGGGCTTTTCGGTAGAACCCCAAATGTTTGTCATAAACTAGTGCTACGTGACGTTTTATATTGAACCTTTTATTGGCATTTAGTTTCACATGGTAACATCACGGGTCAAAACAATAACCACAATGTTTGAGTACCTCATTGAAATAAAGAGATTCCAAATTACGGCGTTTTCGTGATGGCTGCAATTAACTGTTCGTTTTTGAGCTTGTAAGAGTTTGTAATCACATTTCCACATATTTTTCACCTACAACACAGCAGAGTAAGACATGGTGAACCTTTTGATACCAAATAACTGCAATGTGAATTTTGTTGCAAGTAAACTTTTAAAACAGAAGCGGGCGTGTGTAAGAATGTTGGCGACATAAGGACAAACAATTTAATTTCAAGTCTTTTTTATAAGAATTTACCTATAAGAAATAGCAGTGTATCATTGGTAAGATTTTTTCATGTTCACCGCTTCATAGCTTTTAAAAAATGTTTTATGTCTTCAGGTTCGTAAAATATGTTTTTGATAAACTGTTTCGATTACCAGGAAATTACTTATCTTCTATTAGTGCTGCACGATATATCTTTGCATGTACATTCGATTATTTGGTCTCTAAATATATCAAATATCGGAAAATATCGAACATTGGAGTTGTCTTCTTTCGATATGTAGTGTTAGACTACCTAACATGAATGATATGAGAAGATATTGAGTAACATCGGTTGAAAAACAGGAGTTATCCCCTCTTTACAATAAGGAAATTAGACAACTCCAGTTTTGCAAAACAAAATAAGCCGATATTTCGATAAAATATCGGCTTCAATATTCTTATCGATTTGAAAACTGACCCAATATAAAATCGTCCAATGAAATATATCGTCACATCGAATTATATCGCTTTATCGTGCAGCATTATTGTCTATTATGTCCCCTATAAAAGTTGTCAATCATAGTAGAACAGTCGCTATACCTCTTCCTTCAGTTGTTTTCTAAATATCAAATATTTTTATTCTTTTAATCTGGTAGATTCTGTCTGTCAATTCTGCTTACGTACTTCATTTGTTGTATTCATCTGTAGGATTAACACCATCAAAGTTACCTGTACTCGTCGAGAACAACCCAATGGTAGCCATTGATGTCCTGCTCAAACTGATGTCATCCAATCAAATTACAGAGTAAGTCAGCGTTTTCTACTTTACTCAAACTTTTACTTATTTATTATTAATCCATAACCTTATTTGTTTACTCTGTTGACATTGTTAGAGAGAAGTGCTAAAAACTATATTTTTGGTCAACTAGTTTTCTGCATGAGGGTAGGTTATTTCATTACAGTTGCTGTATATAAATTCATTTGCCTCGAACCTGGTTATAGTAAAACTGTATTATGTTAGAGGGAATATTCCTGTGAGAACACACTGTGTAGTCAAATTTTGATTTGTGGTCGATGCAACATACAAATTTTTGTAACATGTACCATACAAATCTGAGTACTTGCCTCGATATGCGAAGCAATTTGCAATACAGTAGACGCTCCTATAAGGAAAGTTCTCATAGTGTAGGTTAGACCAGCTCCACATCTCTATCACAACATCTACCTATATACCATCCATCTTCTGTATCACCAAAGCTTCACCTTAATTTGCTTGTCTTTAAATTAAAGGCGATGTGACAATAAAAACATAACTTATTTAGTTTTTTATAATTTAATACTTATACAATAAATTCTTACATAGTTTTACATAATGAATTTGTGTTGATACTCTATGTTATTGCCTTAATTATTTATCAGTAAGTTTTTGAGCTGTAAACCGAATTAAACAAAATACATTGTTCATATCTAGACAAATGTTTCGAAAATCAAATCAAAATTTCTACTAAAAGCCGTTTCGTAACTTGAAAATTTTGTATGTAGAGTCTTTCGTAAGTAGAGGTTCTACTGTATTTGTTCAAATTCTGATTAAATACTTCTTTATAATCAATTCAAAGCATAAGTTGATTATGTGGCATTTCATCTGGACACATAAATGGTAAAACGGTACCCCACTTTATTTCTTTAGGCCACCAGTTGGCATTAATAGCTGCGTCGGTTTTTATGTGCAGGAGTGTCAGGCTATGTAAGCACTAAGGCTATATTTGTTATTTATTCAGATCTTTGATGAGAACTTTTGCGGTTTGGCAACTGATCTTAATTTTGTTTTTCCTTTTTTCCTGCATATGATATGGCCTAGAGCCAACATTGATGTAATGTTTGCAGGGTTGAAAACCTCTAACAAATTTGTATAATAAAAGTAACTTCATTGGCCAGTTTTCTGTTTGTTTCAAAGGCATAGCATTGCTAAAAATCAATTATGAAAGCTAAACTAGACATCAAGATAAGCATGGAACTCGGTTTTCTACTCATCAAAAAAATGGTACCATTTAGACTTTCATTGACTACAATTGAGTAGCAAGGGCGATAAGTAGAGCTTCACGATTTCCAAAAATTACTAGGCGATTCGATATTGTAAATAGATGATTTGCGATATATCACGATATTATTATTATGTATAAAAACTTATAATTTTTTATTAATATTCTTTTGTATATTTTAATTTGAAAAGAAACTGTTTTGTCTTTGTAATAATTGAAAACATTTATTTCATGAATGCCTGTGTGCATGGAAAGACGTGGAATGAGCTTATTTTAAGACTAGAGAGTCTGTGCGTTTTAGTTTCAGTATCGCTCACTCTGAAATTAATCAGGTGTGAGATAATCATCGTTATACGATTACATCGTTTATACGATTGGCGATATTTCTTTAAATGGCGGCGATTTTCAAATCGTCTGCCTTAAAATCGTCGCTAAACAATTGAATCGTCACATAGCGAAGCTCTACTGACAAGAGGTCCGACATTTGAATAATCCGACTTCTGTCTTATGAGTACCTTTCATCAATAACACAGCTCGCTTCAGTTATTTCCTCTATCATCAGCTGTCATATAATTTGGTTGACATCTTTTAACAGGTATTTCAATGTACTAGTCAACATGGAGATGTCTCTGCATTCCATGGAGGTAGTCAACAGACTCACTACAGTAAGTCACTAACATTTTCAACTCCTGTCATCAGCTTGCCCATTCCTCTGCTCTTGCTATGTACTCTACCTGGATTGTCTGCCACATATAAGTGTTTACCTCACTTTTGGCTTGCAGCAGTTTCAGTATTAAATGTGAAATTGATTTTTTCATTTTTTTATTTGCATTCCGCACATAATATGTAAGCTCTGCTAGTCCAAATTCTTAAGTTAACCTTAGCTCAATCTTGCTACGGTAGCGTAGGTTTCTATTATACATTCTCATTTCTTGAGGGCTCAGCCAAATCTTCCCCACCTGCCTTTTTTCGCCCATAGGATTTAATGGTTGTAGCCCTGCATTGAACAAATAGCATTTTGACATAAGTGCACTTTGACATGAGTTATTGCCATATATCAGAGCAAGTTGACAGTCTTCATCAGGTTTATTCTCAAATTCAATCATGTGTCTGATTGCTGGCCATAAATCTGTAAATATGAAGGATATTTGCTAGCTCTGGCACTAAATGTTTCAACAGCTATGGCAATTACAGTAAATTATGATTTCTGTAATGTCAGTGTGTGGTCGGTGGAATGATTTTTACATTTCTTAATAGGGCCTCGTGGCTGCAGTGACGCAAGAAAGGCGGATCCAGTCTTTTATCGACATTCTTTAGTCTTTCCCTCTTTAGACGTGTAAAAACTTTTTAGGTATTGAACGTCTGCTTTAAGATGGCAAGCCGTTTCAGAATCTAATATGTTTACGTATACAAGAATTTTATGGGCTGAAATGTTGAATAGAGATTTTTTAAACTAGCAGAGTGACAGCAGTTCTGCTATAAATTAAACGTTGTTAGTGTCACAAAATACCCAGATTTTATGATCGATTGTGACGACTATACATTTAGGTAATTCTTACTTAACGACGACTTTACATACAGGTAATTCTTACTTAACGACGACTTGGAGTTAGGACGGCATGTTGAAAATTGTCAAAAATATGCTTAAAGAAGCTAAATGGAAATAAAAAGATATATATTTCCTAAAACTATTAAAGTGACTATGGGTATATAGTTGCTACACATAGCCATGACATTGTTGTTACATATGTACAATACCGGGTGACAGGTTAATATCTGCTGTAGTTGAAGCATTATAAAAAAGCCCTCTGGTACATAAAAACGCTAGTGTACTCAACAGTAACCTAACATTTGTTTACATGCTCGTGCACACACGCAAAGACAAGGATGAAGAAAAGTTAAAATTTAATACATTTGTTAAAAGTTTATACTTATTATTAAAAAAGCCAATAGAAAGTTGAGAAAGAGAAAAGGTATATTACAATGTAAGTAACCTATATGCATGCAATGGAGGCTCGATCAAGGATGGTTCGTTTAACTATGGAATCACTCAGCGACTGCTCTTTAGAATGTCGGCGTTGTTGTTTGACTGTCGATGTTCGGCGTCGGCTCCGAGGCGGGAATTGATGGTTAGCATCGAGGCGGCGAATTCGGTTGATGCCGAGGCGGGAATTGAGGGCGCGTTTCGGCGTCAACTTTGGTCGGCTCCGAGGCGGGAAAATTCTGTATACCCTATTTGACATAGTTGTATAGATCATGTAGCGACATAGCATCCTATTTCATAAGGTTTTGGAAGCATTTACACTTATAAAATTACACAGCAATAAGTGTAAGTGTCATAGGGAAAATAGTAAGTCTGTCATTATCCAATCAAGTTATAGTGTTCAAGTGAAGGCCAAGTTTTTGCTTTTGCATTTCTTGTTGCAAAAAAGCATGCTATTTAGTTCATCCTTTTATGTTATAAAAGCATGGTTATATTTTGTATAAGATTTAATTGGATGACTTGATGTGATTAGTCTTACTGAGTCAGATGCCATATTGATACATGTCTGATCTAAAAGCAGCTGGGAGGACATTACAATTAAGGTGGACACTTAATAGGCCTGCAGATAAGAATTAATAACGGCCATTTTTTGTGTGGTATTTCGCCAGGCACTAAAAAGGTTGGGTTTGAAAGTAGGTTGTTATTAGCATTCAGTTTATTAGCATGACAGTCTTGTACTTGGGTATAGACAACCCTGGAATATGTCCTGTAAGCAGGTTGTCTTGATGAATAAGAAGTTGAGACTGCAAAGTCATTGCTAGTAACAGTGTGCATATTTGTGGAACCCAAGCTAACACTTCGCAATGTTCATATAACTTATGGCTATCAATGTTAGGTAGTTACTGATGTTTTGATCTTAAGGCTTCATCACTGAGTTGTGTTAAAATACATTTTGTATAAGATAGAAGATTGTCTGAAACTTTTAAAAGGAAGGTGTGCGTATGAAGGCAGCTCTCCGTCCTCTCAGATCAGCTGAACGGCCATACACACTCTGTAGCTCTGTGACCTGCAAGAACATTCTCGCAGCTTTTAACTTAAAAATATTTTCTTCAAATTTCACTGAAAACAAATGTAGACAAATGGTTTACATGTACGTGTTATTGGCTCAATGGTGGAGATTCTTTAATCGGAAATCAATTTTGACATAACCCTAGTTCTTCAAATAGTCTTATCTCATTTTATGAGCCTTGTTTACAATTTTAAGGGCTCAGTGTGATTTATACTTTTTGACTGTATCTACTGTAGAGCCTGTATTCAGCTCTTACAGTAATTCTGCAGCGTGGTTAGATTTGTGTGACTTTATAAATACGTGGACAATGGTTGCAGGTGGTCGACCTCCCATCAGAGTTCATTCATCTTTACATATCTAACTGCATCACCACTTGTGAGCAGATCAAGGAGAAGTACATGCAGAGCCGACTGGTTCGCCTAGTCTGCGTCTTCCTTCAGTCACTTATCCGAAATAAGATTATCGATGTTAAGGTAAGGTAACTCTTATCTCGTTAGACTCATTATTTTGTTAACAACATACGATTAGCCCCTAAATACTCTACCTTTGTCAATCATCTTTTGTGTGGTGTTTGTTAGAGTTGTTGAGAGCAGCTCTTTTAAATGTAGTGTCATTACAAGGTCATCTCCCATTCAGTGATAAGTTTGTGTGTGGACTACTTCATAATGTGAAGTTCAATCTGCTTAACATTGAATACAATGTACAGATAATATAGAAGTGTATTATTTCAACAAACTGATTACAACTTGGCTGGCAGTCTACAAAATTTGTTGATTTAATTTTCGTTTTTGATGACACACGCAAGCTTCGACCTCTACGGTACACGCAATCATTGATAGGTTGAGGTTATCCATGCTTACTTAGACAATGTCTGATTTCATCTGTTTAAATTTGTGGACAAATTTGAGTTTCTAGTATGCTTTAATATGCGTTACTTCAACTAGATTCACTTATGAAGTTAAGAATTTAACTTCAAACAAAATATCTAACCATATGCTATTTATGGTATTATATAAACTTGTACATAAATCAGCGAATGTAAAGATAATGAAATCATCAATGTTTATTTAGCTTTGCCTGTTTGATTCGATTTGACACACCGATGATTTGTGTCGTTTGCATTGCCAACGCGTAGGCAATACGTTGTTGTCTTGTCAAAATGAACATGTATGTTGTTTCTACTGTACTGAATTTTTGTACTTCGCTGATTTAATTTTTAACACGTAGCTTTATTTCTTTAACAATTATATAGTAATACAAATATCTGTACAAAACATTATTGTTCTCCCAGAATGTTGATGATCAATATTAGATAGGTAATGGAAAATCCGACAAGAGTGTCATGGCATTCACATGACTGAAATCAATTCTCATTAGTCAACACACCGCATCGTTTAGTAGCATCAGTTGTAGCCATCAGCTAACCATTTCATGGGTGCGCGTGTGTAGCCAAGATGTTAGTGGTGGGTTAGGGGGGAACTGCTAATGGGGGTCCTCCCATGTTTTGTGACGATTCTGACGATCCGACGACAGGGATATTTAAAAAGTGACAGACGAGGCGACCATTTATCAATGCAGGTGACGAGGTGATGATGATTGTGTAAGTAGGATTACTAAAGGTACGGCGACACGTAACGAATTTTTCGTTGGTTCTGAGTTCTGGCCGAAATCACGAACAACGCAGAATTAATCGGTCGAAATTCACAGAATTATTTGAGCTGTGCATGTCCACCAAGTTCGTTGACGAAACGTTTTTAACAGATTACTGTAAACAAATTATTAGCGAGCACAATTCTAGCAGCTTTAGCAATTGGTATAGTCCAAGGCATGTATCGTGACACACAATAAAAGTATGATAGCAATTCAACATAGAACACACGATGTAACTGTTTAAGTTGCGCTATTCTTGGTGAGCGAGCACGACTCTTGCAAAATAATTTTAAAATTTATGTAGTCCAACAACATAATGTGACATGCAAGAAATATATTACGGAAATTCACCATAGTAAATACGATGCAACCGATTTGATTGCGCTAAAGATGGCAACATTTTCTACCACAAAACTTTTGCTGCTAAAAAGGAAATACAATTAAAAAATAAACAATTTGTAGCTATAACGTCCAAACAATAAATACATACAGTAACGCAATCTAAGCAGTTGCATTGTGTGTACTATGTTGAATTGCACTTATACTTTTATTGTGTGTCATTATACGTCTCTTGGACTATACTAATTGCAAAAGCTGCTGGAATCGTGCTCGCTAGCACGATTCAAGCAGCGCAGAATAATTTTGTGTGTTTCAATCATTTCGTGATTTCCGTTAGAACCAACGAAAAATTTGTTACGTGTAGCCGTACCTTTACTAACTTATTATTTGTCCATAAATCAACACGTTCAACCGAAACTTCACTAGTTTTGGATTGAAGCATCTGGTCCAGCATTTATAGACTGCCAAATAATTAAAGTACACAGCAATGAAATGCCACGACATTGACAGCAAACCCGTTTCCATGTCTGTGACAGACAGTGATTATTAAAGACAATCTCGGTCTATTTTCAGTACGAGAAATGTAGCCCTAAAAGCCTGAGACGGCTGTCACTCTTCGTGGAGTAATCAGCAACGCTCCCAAACATTACTAATAAGTTTGTGAAGGTCGCTGGTTGAGCCATGCTTTTGGTTAGCAGAAGTTCAAATTGAGCAAGTTTCAGGGTTTAAACGCAATCCAGTGCCACCAGAATGGATATTTGTATTAAAATAATGAATGTGAAAAAAGAGGTTGTTTTGGTTACCAACTTGAAAAAGGTGGCAGTGATTTTAAAAGTGACTATTCTGACGACAACTTTGTGTGGTAGGACACCGCTAATAAGCCAAAGGTCGATTAGTTGAATCAGCCTAACTAGGGCTTCAGATTTGCCAGTATGCTTACAATGTCTACAAAAATCTTTCAGTGGTGTGAAGATAGGCCTGTATTTATTCTAGAGTTTGGTCGGTTGGACAGTCTCTGTAAAGCCAATAGGTGACATATAATATACACTCTGGTCACTCAATGTGTCACTATGACTAATGATAAGGCACCATCTTGCAGGACATATTCATAGAAGTACAGGCATTTTGCATAGAGTTCAGCAGAATACGCGAGGCAGCTGGTCTCTTCCGTCTGCTCCGCACCCTGGAGGGAGGTTCAGGAGACCAAGTTGCAGCTCCTCCAGCTACTAGCAGCAAATAGAGTCATACATGAATAGTGAACTCTTTCTTGAACGGATCTCTTCAATACTCATCAGAAGTGTCCATAATGACAATTCACAGTAAAACAATGTTGAAACATGCCTAACAGTTATTTAGGTTTCTATAGCTGTAGAACTATTATGCGAAGACAAGCCTTTTCTCTGTATTAAAGAAATGTAACTACGCAGTGTGATGTTTTCACTGTCCAGATGGACGTTTAAAGCATCAGCTAGGATATGTAGTGAACTGGTTACCGGGATGTAAGACAACTTCTGTGGTAGCCGATTGGTTGGCTATTATTAAAATTAGGCCAAGCATGGCTACCAAAGTGTACCAATAGTATTAGCACTAGGTATAAAAATTCCATCTGAATTAATGACATGTGAATGTTGCTATTTGAATATAGAAATAGACTGTTGGTTAAATACGCTTATCATGTGTGGTCATTAAATGCGTAATGTTAACTATAAAACCTGAATTATAAAGCAATAAAATTGTGATGCAGGAACTGTTATGCTTGGTATATAATACATAATTGTAGCAATTATTAATATATAACAGCGATTATATAATAATGAATGCACATTGTTCATGAAGGCTGATGGCCTTTCATCTGTTTATCTTTTGTTTCCTGTTTCCATGAATCAATTCTTTTACCTAGATTATATGAACTAGTTAAATGGAGAATAGCAATTTAGTGATGAGCGTGTGGGTGATATTAGTATATCTTAGCCTTGTACTGCAAGAAGTGTTTGTTTGGTGCGAATTCTCTAACAGAAAAAGAAGTGGTTTTGAATCAAGTTCGAATATCTATTATTTAGGCGAGTAATGACAATTTATCACTAAACATCTAATAACTTGTCCTTGCTTTGTAGTACACACCAACTAGAAAACTTGGTACACCTGAAATATTTTTCAGCCATTTCTGTTGCTTTATTGTGTTTATACTTCGCGTCATGTGGATTAGAAACACTGAATGTTAGCTGCATCAGCGATCAGCAGCAGCATGAAGAGTTGATACAATTCTGGAAGATGCTGTAGGTTACGGGTAAATGCCCATGTGGGGGCCTTGGGTTATTGATAGATCAGCTGGTATTTAAGATGTTCTATATACAGTGACCTTGATAAGGGTGTCATAATTACATCATATCTGCTCGGTAAGGTTGTCATATTTCACTGTATTTGGAAAATATTAGTTTTAAAATGAGATTCTGCTGAAGAAGCCAAGTTCACCTCTGTACACAGTACGGAGTTGCGCTATATATTACGATGGATGACAATAAACGAAAAGCTAGGAATTTCAGCGGACCAGAGCTAATCTGAAATAAGATGAATGTTTTTATATCTTACCTACAAAATTGAGCGCATTTCAGTCACTTACTAATGTTTTGCAATGGTTTTATTACAAACTGAATAGAAAAATATATCTTGAAAGTAATTATTCAAAGTATAACAGACTATATTCTCATTTGGGTGATATATGGGATATGTATGCGCTATTTATGATTACCGTATATGCCTCTCTCAATTCTGTAGGGAACTTCATAAAAATAAACTAAACAAAATAATGTGAATACCATATAAGTATTAAAAAGTTTGCCATCATCAAAACAGACCTATCTAAACAAACACTATAGAATGAAGTAATGCTAAAAGTAAATCATTTCCACTGCGCTTTGATTATTAGGGTTAATCCCTCCCTGGCACTCAATATTGTTGTGAAAGGTTATTCAGAATATGTTAGGTAGTAGCAATCAAATATATTTCTGTTATTTGGGTGCAGTAAATAAATATACCTTAAGAAAATAATTTATTTGGTATTTTGAGTAAAATGATCTTGCTCACAATGAAAACTTGCCAAGCGGAAATAAATTCAATGTGTTGCAACATTGTTACTTTTATTGAATGCTAGTAGCCTTATTTACAGACATGAAATATGTCAAGGTGTTTAACCGGGGTGCATTATTTTCCTTTTTAAGCAAATTACTAAAATTTGCTTAGCAATCAACACCAAACGGTTTTTTGAAAAACCAATTCTTTGAATAGCTCCCTAGCCTTGCCATGATGTCGGCTTAACCAATCTAATTATATTAACTGGTGTACCCAGTGAACAGCCTATAATCTTGTTAGTCGAATCAAATCTGTTGTCACATTGTCACAAAGCTTACTATTTTCGACAGCTTCCTTATCTGGTGTTAGTTATTTATCTCCCAACCTTTAGATGATAATCTCACAAAACACTTGTGGGTGGTAATTTAGTGAAGTTTTGCGCTATATTCTTATGGCACTTGCAAGCACTACTAGGTGGGATCTATTACAAGTTGGCTGACCTTACCAAGCGTGATCAATGATATACAACCTGGTGGCAGCGGTGGGATATTGTCAGCCAAGATCACAGAGTACAGTACAGAGTACAGATACAGGGTTAATTCATAAGCACCGTTAAAGCACATAAATTACATAATTTTTTTATTGTATATTTCAATACATCAGAGTCTTGGCTTTCGAATGAGCTATTGTTTGCCATGGTGAGACAGATATTGGTTGGTGTTTATAGGATTTCCCCAGAGCTCTACTGCGAAAAAGTTTACTGGCATAGTCTCGAAAATTGTGACGTCACAATTCTCATATTCGTTGTTGTGTGCTCTTACCGCTTATTTATCAACTACGAAAGTGACGATAAATGACGCTAGTGGCAGGCGAAGGTAGGACAACCCCAGAGAACGAATGAAGATGACAAAGGAATCAGTGTCATTAGTTTTCCATGTACATATTATTTCTATGATAAGTACCTCAGACTCCAAGAACCATACTATATTTTCCCGATGATATTATGCACTAGCTCTTAATTTTTAATGCGATGTTAAGGGTGACGACTGAGACTAATTTCAAGCATTGCGTGATCTCGCAAAAGTGCGATTGACATTTAGTCCTAGGGCCACGCAACCGCAGGTCATAATTTAATCGATGTGATTTCATTACCTTTATCAACGGCAGTAAATTTATTGAAGCATAATTAATTAACCCAGAACATGTGTTTGTATTGGTCGGCGTTAGCACAATCGCAGGCATTGTTGATTATCTAGAATCTTAGTTTATTATTAGCGCTCTCCGGGTTTAACATCACCGAATGTCACAGAAAAACGCAGCCTCAATGGCAGCGAAAGGGATCGGCGACCTAAGGCTAAATGAGAACTATGACGCCACATTTTGAGTACCTGAACCAAGCGTTTTTTTGCAGGACGTACTTTTGACACCCCGTT
The DNA here is from genome assembly GCF_963576615.1 of Watersipora subatra. NCBI lineage: Eukaryota > Metazoa > Bryozoa > Gymnolaemata > Cheilostomatida > Watersiporidae > Watersipora > Watersipora subatra. The sequence goes on along the minus strand of NC_088710.1, from coordinate 9,116,246 downwards.
TTTCATAGTTCTATTATTCTTTGTGTATTGAATATAGGCTCATTCGAAAGCCAAGACTGATGTATTGAAATATATAATAAAAAAATTATGTAATTTATGTGCTTTAATCATGTCGAGACGGTGTACAAAAAGAAATAACCAGGACAAAGAATTAGAAAACTTGCATGAAACAATTTTAGCAGCTGGCACCCCAACAAGACAAGATGGTACAGTTAATATAGATAATCTTGTACATGCACTACGCAGAACAGCGCACAGATCGTAAAAAAAAAGCACCTACATTTGATGGTGAAGGAAATGTAGAGCTTTTTATTCAACAATTTACAGATGTGGCTAACTTGAATCAATGGTCAGACCAAGAATCACTGCTTCATCTACGGCTCAATCTAACTAGCAAAGCCAGAGATGAAGGTATATAAAGCACAGTAGCACAGATTTATGATAACTTACGATCCAGGTTTGGGTTGACTGCACAGCAAGCTAGAAATAAACTAGGGAATCTCAGGAAATCTGCAAACATGAACACTCATGAACTAGGTTCTGAAATCCTCAGACTGGTGAAACTGAGTTATCCTAATATGCCAGATACAGATCAAGAAGATCTTGCCATGAATAAATTTACAGTAGTCATTAATGACGCAGGTCTCAAGAGGCTTCTTATCGCTCTACGACCAGAGAGCACAAAAGAAGCTCTACGGATGACTGAAGAATATCTCCAGGTAGATCACAAGTCAACAAAGTTAACTGCTATTACAAAAGAGTCAAGTGCAGTTTTAGATGCGATACAGGCATTATAACAAACTGTGAAACAACAGGCAGACATTATAAAAATGATCCCAGGAAATACAAGGACAAATTACAAGTTTTCCAAATCAATTAATGGATCAAGCTACACATTTTGCAGAGACACATCCCATACAGTCTCCTGTCTATACAGCACCTGGCTTCACCAGAAAGCTTGATGTATCCAGACATGGGTGCTTTCAGTGCAATGGACCGCACATAAAGAAAGACAGCCCTAAGCTCAAGACTCAAGAACCAGGGAAACTTGAGCGGTCCAGCTCAGTAACTAGCTCATCTCAGCGTGGACCTTTAATAAAACACAAAAAGCCTAAGAGCAAGAAAGCTTGCCCTAATGCTAAACCAGACAGTACTGAAGTACGAGACATAGAATGGCAAACTCCTGGTTGCCTATACATAACAGGCAAAGTAGAGAATCACTCACTCCTATACCTTCTTGATACAGGCAGCACAGAAAATATTTTACCTCGAAACCTATTCAACAAACTCTCTGGTAGGCTGAAGGCAAGTCTAGACGCTGATGAAACCACTGCAAGCATGGCTGATGGAAGCGGACTTCTTATTTATGGCACTATAACATTGCCTTGTCGTGTCAGAACGATGCGAACGCGTGTCACATTCAATGTAGCTAACATCACAAATGATGCCATACTTAGTATTCAATTTTTCAAAGAACACTGATGCTTGACAAACCTAGATAAGGGAGTGTTAAATATACAAGATCAGTTGCTTCTATGCACCAGTAGAAATGAGTCACTACTCTAACAAAGTACAGGTGGCAGAGACCACAACAGTTGCCCCTGGGTGTGAAGCACAGTTAATCTGTAGGTTAACATCAAGTCCAGCTCATCCAGTAGGAATAATAGAGCACTGCTTTGCACTGAATTCAAAGGTGGTTATAGCAGCAACACTCACGCAACGGAATAATAGAGGGAGAGTCATGGTGAGATGTCTCAATTCAAGCTCAGCTACAGTAGAACTAAAGACGGGCACTAATGTAGGACTATACACTCCAGTAGACCATGATCAAAACTTCACAGATATAGAGAAGGACAACTTTGTACAAAACCCACAGCCCAAAAACTTAAACTTACAAGTACCTGAACACGTAATTCCCTTATACGAGCAGGCAGTTAAGAACTAAATCGTCTGCTCAAGTACAGGCACTGGCTAGACTTCTATTGAATTACGTAGGTGTGTTCAGTAGCGATGACACAGATGTAGGTCTGACCAATCTAGTATCACACAGTATACTAGTAGAACCAGGTACAAGCCCAATCAGGCAGCCGCCTAGGTAATTGGGTGTTGAGAAAGACCTGGACGTCAAAGGACAGGTAGCTGATCTTTTAAAGAAAGGAATGGTTGAGTCTACAGATAGTTCATAGAGCTCCTCTGTAGTGCTAGTCAAGAAGACAACAGTTGAACTCTGTGTGGATTACAGAAGATTAAATGCTGTGACACTCAAGAATGCATACCCACTGCCCAGGATCGATGCTCAAGAGAAGGTAGCATTTGTTACCAGAAGGGGACTTTGGAAGTGGAAGGTGATTCCGTTTGGATTAACGTCGGCACTAGCAAGCTCTGAAAGACTTATGGAACAACCACTTAAAGGGTTACCATGGAAAAGTCTACTTTTATATCTGGATGATATAATTGTTTTCTCTACAGATTTCAACACTCACTTAGAAAGACTTGAGGCAGTACTACACAGATTCCGCACAGCTAACTTGAAACAGAAACCAATGAAGTGTGAATTGCTACAAAAAGAAGTCAAGTTTTTGGGATATGTAGTCGGCTCACAGGGAGTGTCCACAGATCAAGACAAAGTTAGAGCTGTCAAGGAGTGGGAGACACCGAAATGCCAGACAAAAGTCAGAACATTTTTGGGTTTTGCCAGTTATTACAGGAAGTTCTGTCCTGATTTTGCAACTGAAGCAAAACCTCTCAACAGATTAACAGCTAAAGGAACTCCATTTGTATGGGGTGAAGATGAAGAGATTGCATTTTGTATGCTAAAAAGGTTTATCATAGAGACACCTGTATTAGCTTACCCTGACTACACCAAATAATTCATACTGGATACAGATGCTAGCCTAGAAGGTGCTTGGGCTGTGTTATCACAGGTACAGAATGGAGAGGAAAGACCTATACCATATTACAATTACAATAAACCTTCAATCCAGCAGAGAGAACTTATTGTGTAAGAAGAAGAGAGCTTCTGGCAATAATCTTAGCAACAAAACACTTTCGACCGTACATACATATATGGAAAGAGATTCCACCTGCGCACAGATCATGCATAATTAATCTGGTTTACAAAAGAAGAGACCCTTCTCATCAAATGGCCAGATGGCTGGAGTTACTAGCAGAGTTTCATTTTACACTTAGCCATCGTGCCGGAGCAAAGCATGGAAATGCTGATGGGCTAAGCAGAGTTTGCTGTGAATGTAGACAATGTAGTAACATAGAGCACAGAGATGGCGGGCCAAGTAGGAAAAATATCGAGATAACAGATCATGTACAAGTAGCAGGCAGTAAAATCCTGGAAGGAAGCGAGTCAGGACCAGATAGCTATGTACTGGAAGGAAGAGAGGACAACGACTTGTGGTATATCTACAGAATCTGAACTAAGAAAAGTGATAATCCCTCTCCAGAAGTGTGCTGGAAGTGCAACAGAGATTTTAAGACAACTAATAACAGTTGGAAAAGAACCTTCACAAGAACTAATTGAGCAGGGAAGCACAGAGATCAAGAAACTATGTGCTCTATTCATTGTCATGAAGATAGAAGATGATCTGCTCAAAGTTAGATTAAGTGTGAACAATCGGTACATCTGGTTGATAGTATGTCCCACAGAGCTCAGAACATCTGTAATAAGACAGCAACACAGTCAACATCATGCAGGGGTCAGCAACACATACAAGAAGATCAGGCTCAATTGGTATTAGTCAGGCATGGTATCACGATAAGGCGCACAGTCAAGAAATGTGAAGTTTGTCAAGCAGCCAAGCATAGTAATACAAACAAAGGATCAAGTCAACAAAAATTGTTCTGTGGCCGCCTATGGCAAGTGCTGTCTGTGGATTCAGTAGGCCCATTTACTAAAACACCAAGAAACAATACCATGATTTTGGTATAAGCTGATCATTTCGCGCGGTGGCGTGAGGCTATAGCCATACAAGATGGTACCACTAAAAGCATAGCAGAGGCTTTAGAGACCCAAGTCTTTTGTTATTTTGGGATTCCAGAGAAGATTCATTCAGACAAGGGAGCTGCGTTTGAGTCCCAATTAATGCAAGAGTTATGTAAAATCTGGCGCACAGATAAAAGCAGAACAACACCTTATCATCCACAAGGAAATGGTGTTGTTGAAAGAGGTAATAAAGACTTGGGAAATGCGCTGCGGTCCTTTCTATTAGCCGTGATGAGACAGATTGGGACTTGTTATCACCCCAGTTAACCAAATCTATCAGAGACACACCACACAGTTTTACTGGTGAAACTCCTAACTTCATGATGTTTGGACGAGAAATCACAATGCCAGATAGCCTCATTTCAGGACCAAGTCTAGAGAAGCGATTCAGAGAAAACTATGCAGTTGAGCTGGAGAACAGATTGACAGTAGCATATGAATTCACAAGAAAACAACAAACAGAAATCGGAGCAAATGACCTCAGACCATCTTTGTTGTTTCAAAATGTTGACTATGTGTGGCAGAAAGCCTAAAGATACAGAAAGGGATGCACACCAAAACTCCAGGAAAAATGGCAGGAGCCATATAAAGTCAAAGCATCATTCGAAAATCATACTTAATTGATTTACATTGTAGAACCTCGATTGAGCACGAATCCAGGTTGAAACTATACACTCTAGCTGATAGCAACTGGGGGAGAGCCCCAGTTATACATGAACCAAATCGCCAACCTGCATGGCCGGGTTTCCCAAAAGAGCCGATCGATAGAAAAGTCGGTGATCAGCATGAAGCCCCTATCATACCACGAGAGAAAGAATTTGCGGCTACAAAAAATACGATAACGGAGTCCCTGAAGAACAAAATGATAATAATACAGATGGAGTCACTAGCGAAACAGATGAGGAACCCAACACAACAGAAGGAGAAGATAACTACGAAATAGCAAAACGAACCAGGAAACCCCCCCCCAGAATACAATAAAGAAACAGAATACCAAAGAATATACAAAGTGTACAGAATACCAAAGAATATAAAAAGTGTACAGAATACCAAATAATATACAAAGTGTACAGATTACCAAAGAATATACAAAGTGTACAGAATACCAAAAAATATACAAAGTGTACAGAATACGCTGGCAGTCTTGGTTGATACAAACCCATATTTATTACAGACTCATTTAGTACACACTTGCCACCAATAAAAGATAAACTCACGTTATCGACACACGTACTCAAAAAACTTTACATATAGTAATTTCCAAAAAAGAGCACATTAACTGTTACAGTCTGTCGTGAAAGAAATCAACTGAATCACAAGTCGATGCTCGTAGAAGCTTTCCCTCTCCTTTTAATACCGCGGCTTTTCCTAACTAAGGAGAAATGCAAGCAATTTTCTACTAACTACCCTGACCTTAGCTCTTTAATAAGCTGGTATCCATAAATTAGCTTCATTGCTTACAGTTGACAAACAAGTGCGAAACACAGGCTAGCAATAACTTTGCAAGACTATGAGAAGCTAACTCCTGGATTTCTATGGAAGGGCAAAGACCTGCGTTTGACAAACAGCGGTATATTAAATAGACTCGCAATTATAGCGGTATATTAAAAGACCAATAGCGCAAATAGCGCAAAAGCGCAATAGCGGTATATTAAAAGACTCGCAAACGCGTAGCCTGACCACGTAATTTTACCACAGAAATACAGACTTGTGCAGAAAAACCAAGCTCGGGCCAATTATACGATCACCCAGTTCACTGAAGGGTTTATCAGGCTAATATAAGATACAAATCAAATAAACATTCTCGCTTTAAACATAATATTATTAGTTTATAGTAATCTGCTAGCGAATGACTGTTCATTTTATAAAACATTCCTATAGGTTAGCCGTTAGTAGTTAGCAGAAACAATAACTACAAGGTATGTTATCCAAATGAGTTTACACAAATCAGGTGTTGTAATATTTTTATCCATACTGATTTGAAGACGCAAAACAACGCTTCAACATACTGTAATTATTTTAACTACGTCTAGGTTTCTGATCGTTTTGGTACAGAAAAGGTAATAAAAGCAAACTGCTTAGTGATCGTGCGCTCCATTTGCCACCTTTTTCGTCATCATTGAGAGGCGATCGACACCATTTTGCTCCTTACGTTTTGTGGATTTAAGGTTATGTTCCGGTTCATTGCAAACGCTTAGTAGATGTACGACTACTACAGTCATGTACAAAACTTTTGTTAGCCTGTGAGTGTCGTATCTAGACATATTGTTGTCGCTCATTATCTGCTATTCATTTGCTGCGCAGCAGTTCTTATCCGGTCGCAGAGGCTGCTCCAGTCAGATGATCAGTGTTTCTGACAATTATTGGTGAACAGTTCACAGGTTAGCCTTACGATCATTTATCTTGCTCATAATAATCTACTTTCTGATGAACGATTTGACATTCACTTGGTAGACTTCTTTAGTTTATTTCTATAGCTTTTGAATGATCGATACCAATGCTGCCCCGCCCAATCGCAATTATTAGAGTTCGAGTTACATGCTTTTCAACACACTTATGCCTTTGCTTTACCGATTTATTTGCTTTTGACGATATTATTTGTTTTACAAGAGTTACTGTAAATAGTTTTCTTTCAATATTTAGTCTGTCGTACGGAAGACGTTGCTCGTGGGAGAGATGTTCGACTATTTGACTTTCAATGCTCCTACCGTAGCAGCATGGTTTAACCTTGATTGATTGTGTCTAAAGATATTTTAGTTACGGTAGTTGGTATTTTGTATTTAAAAGGGTAGCTCTATCGTGTACTGTATTAGGTATATAGAACGTTTCTATAGCGTATACCTAATGCGTATTAGGTATATAGAAACGTTCCCTTTTTTCTATTGGCAAATGTAAATGCTCAATAAGTCTATATCTTTATAAAGTAGTAATCCTAATGCTTGTGAATTACTCTCAATATCTGCCGCAACAAAGGCATGTAATATATAGTGAGTGGCAATATCGTCTAAGGCAAATAAGGAGTATATTCACAACTTGTAAAAGAGTGGCCAATTTATAGTGGAACTGAATAGTCATTCAGCATTGTAAGCGTGCTTGTGTAATACCATATTCATTTTTTAGTAAAACTGAAGTTAAGCATGCTTTATATTGCTTTTTATCTTATTTAAGTAGTAAATAAACAGCTGAGGGATAATTATTTTACTAGCAGGTATTGCGTTCACGCTTTAATGCTATATGTCACCATATCCAACTAACAAATGCTAAACTACTATTCGCAGTAACTTACATGCGTGTTTAACAATTAGGTCGAGAGACGTTCAGAATCTGCTACTCATGACTATTGCGTACTTAAGGCAGTGACCTTTGCATCCATTAATGTTTGATGTAATTATAATCACTATCAATGGTTTACAGCTTATTGTCTGACTTGGCTTACCTAGCTATTACTAGTTGAAGCATACTTGTAGTTGGATGGCTGCTGCCTACACTGTAGATAACAAGTTGGAGGATTTATTCTTCATGTAGTGCTCAATTAACAATGTGAGTCGCATGCAGTAAGTAAGCCATGCGCTAAAAACATACTGCATTGTTTTTATTCTTAACGATAAGTTCAATGGAGCACTGCTTGGTATATTATTTATTCAGTTCTTTACAAACAGGTTATTTTGTGGCTTGTCTAAATAACATGCATTTAGGCCCTATTAGGGCCCTATTAGGGCGTATTACTATTGATAGCTTAATGAATAGCTCTTACCTGGTTGGTATTGTGTATATACCCAGTTTAACTCATCTTCATTGTTGTTCTTTAGCCAAGACAAACGCTTCATTGTATTAACAAACATGGATTCTTGGTACTATTGAGTAAGATTTGTGGCTACAGTGTATGTGGTTTGGAAACTCTGCAATCATCACTCACTAATCAAGTGGCATTTGATATTTTCTAAATAGGTTGCAGTGTATCTCCCTGCGGAATGGGATGCCACTCATTTGTTTAGGGCTGGGGAGAATACGATATCATATTATAATTATTTACTTGAATTGCGTGTAGTTCAGTGGCATAGTCAGTGATGCTGCCGTCATGATCGTTTTACTTTGTTTTTATAAAAATGTTGTCATGGTCATCAATCAGTGGGTGGAGAAGCTGCAGATATAAATCAGAAGGATCTTTGTGTATTTGTGTTTCATTGAAGAATGTCTAACTCATTGGTGTAACTTAACAAGAGGCTAGCTTAATGTTAATTCAGTACAGTACTCCCATTGTAATGAACAACAGCAGCTCTCTGATGTATTGATACTGATGTAAACATATGCAAGAACCAGAAGCTAATGAAATGAGTCATGAAATATTGAATGACTTTTATTCTATGTAGTACATAAAGAGATCCAAGTTCAGAGAGATATTAAGAAAGAGACTGTCAAGGCATTAATTTTATTTATAATAGGCAGTGAAAAAATAATTTAATCTCTCATTAATGCAGATGATGACTCATCTGAGTGTAGGTCTGACTAGGGCTATAATAGTTAATGCGACAACAGTGATGGTTATAAAAAAATTTCACATGGATCCTTCTGAGAGAATAAGTTATAGTTTTTCTTTGAAACAATTTTTCATCGTGATTGCTGTACTCGCAGTAAAATCTTCATTGCCTGATTTCAATGTTGAAATTTGTTCATGTCGGCAGTTTTGGCTTAAATAATGAGCTCATAATTTGGCTAATAATTCGATGCACATTGCAAGCTACATTTTAGAAAGCATCATTGTTTGCTTATTTATTTAATAAGGAGCCGCAACTGAAATGTTCTAATTTGGCATCGTTCTTTATTTTGATTCAACAGAAATTATGTCTGATATTTTATATTGATAGTTGATTCACAAAATCCTAGGGCAAAGTTTATATCTTTTGTTCCATGCTAAGTTGTTAGCTGAGGTGCGTTCAAAACATAACCACCAATCATCTGCATGTTGGTTGGAGTTTTAAGGAGATGTTGTAAGTTGTGGCCTATCCTTGATATACTGGCTCATATACACGTATCAACAAACTTTTTTTTTACTGCGGTGTCGCATCATAGAGACTTGCACTATTTTCATTTTTAGTATTTTTTATGTATGCCACTACTGCGTGTTCTGTGAGAACATAAACATTCTTGAAATCTCAGTAGAATGTGTAGCTATCTCATGGCTCGCACTAGAATGGGTGAACCGCAAATTGCTCACTCTGTCTGAGTAAAAAAAACTGTTTTATGCCACAGCTTTAGGTTTCGGGAAAGTTTTTTGTTTATTATTCATTTGTAATGCCGCTGGAAATGCCAGATTTCAGTCACTAAGGAAAGTACAAACAATGCAGCAGCTTTAATGTATTTAAAAATATCTTAGGTGTATCGACTTGCAATACTAAACCTTTATGCTAAAAATGGATTGTTTTCATTCACACTGCGTGCTTAAAATTTAATAGTGGCTCATGCCATTTAAGATTGTCATCTACAGTAAGATTTGGTAGATTCTGTCTGCAGTTATTGGTATTGTTTGCAGTGTTTCACGCACTTACCCCAGTACATTCCTGTGTTGTGTATTGACAGTAAAAGGGGAGTTGTGCAGAATTAATTGACCTCTTACAACGTTATTGATTGGTGTCCAGGCTTGAAAAGGCAGAGTTATGGGAAATTATGAGCTGTCATGCATTAATTCACTCTCAGCCTTATAGTATTAGCCTACAGATAATCAATGCTCAAGTAGGAGTAGGAACTCTGTATTCCTAGGAGATCAATACTATTCTCCCCATCCCCTGATTGTATATTGTTGGCTCTTAAAAATTCTTAAATACTTTTCTTGAAAGTAGAAATTACTTAGGAGAGGGCCTGAAGTCCGTCTGATTGGCTGTAGGCACGTTCGGTCTCATGAAAGGATTGGCTTATCAAGAGTCACTGGTTTCCTTTTAGCAACAAGGTTTTTGTAATGGAGCTTTGCCAGAATATTTGATGCAATTTTTTTGTTTCAGCAAAAACTATAGTCGAGATATTGGCGATATTCCAAAAGGGAAATCAGTTCAGTTAGTAGCTACATAGGTCAAGTACCTGTGCCCGTGTTTTATGACACTCTATGCACTTCCTTTTTTGAAATAATATTTACCTTTGCTGTATATTGGCTGGTGAACTTTCCAAAGACTCTTCTGAATTATCCATTTTTATCATTTTTGCTAATTGTAATGGCACACTTGTAATCGCACGCTTACAGTTCTTGGTAATTTCAGTGAAAATGTGTCAAACAAATGAGAACACACTAGTTCGCGCATTAATATTCACTGTAATCACGCATCAAACTTTTCAGTACCTGCATCGGTACTGAAAAGTTTGTCATACCAGTCACTTCTTACACTTGTTACGACTTCTGACTCATCTCACACAATAGGAACAAATTATATATTTCAGTTGGTCTTATTCTTTCTTGTTCTATCCTTTCCTCATCCTTTGGTGGGAGGTTTAACCCAGCGGCGTTAAGGGAATCCTTAAAGGTTGACTTGCAACAAAATTCACATTCCCGCCATTTGGTATCAAAAGGTTTACTATGTCTTACCAAGCGGTATTGTAGGTGCAAAACATGTGGAAATGTGATTACAAGCTCTTGAAAGCTCAAAATCAAACAGTTAATCGCAGCCATCACGAAAACAAATAGTTGAACAAGATGCGCTTCTGTTTACACTTTCATGCAACCTCATTCGTCAAAACATTTTCGCAAATATACTTCGCTAATTCAATAAAACCATGTCTATTGTCTTTACGTGTCATTTCATCATCATTGTAATACTGTCACTTTGAGCACTGATATTATATTCACTGAAGTCAGCACAAGTATTAACATAGTTGTGCTGACTTCATTATTTAAGTCAGCACAACTATGTTATGGTATACCATCCTTTACTTTAATCATCGCAAAATCTATCATAGTTCATATAATTGTAAGTAGGATTTGAATGCCATGCGTGTGTTCCATCCACATGCTCCTTATGCATAAGGAACCCCTAGACCACTATTGCTGTATTAAAAGGGGACACAGGCAATGTGAAGCTGATTATAGCAATCAGAGTGTAAGCTTTGGGCTTCTTCTGTTACTCTCTTTAATATATCACGCTGTGTTACCCTTTTAGCATTCAAAACACGATATCCTTTTGTTTGCTCTCCCTTGGAATGCATTCAGTTCATTCATTGGCTTAGCGTGAATAGCAAACGAGCAAAGAAACAGGCTTGTTATTAAGTGGGCGGTAGTCGCTTAGATGGTTGTCAATTTTATAGCTACTGACTGAAAAAGAAGCGCTGGAGGTTTAACTCATTCATGTTGAGATAAAAATCTCCATGAAACATTGTGCGCATGAAAATCCTGTCCGCAGCTGTATTGTCAAGTTTTCTATTGCAGTGGACCAGAAAGCGTCTGATCTGCAAATGCAAGGTTGGCTGTGCTAACATCGCCACGCTTCCGGAGTTGTCCTTTCATAGAAGCTGCGTAGTATCCCTAGTTACGTACAATGTCAGTTAGTCAAGAAGTTATACCCTATGATGAGACGGGAGGGTCTTTCTGGGAGATCAATGGATTTAAAGCGACCTCTAAGAGAGTGAACGATGGAAATAGCCTCTGCAGTGATCTAATGAGTATGATAAAGGAGAGGAGCGAAATAGAGAACAAGTACTCAAGCATGCTTAGGCAATGGAGCAAGAAATGGTATGACCAAATAGGAAAAGGTGGGTGTAACTCGTAAAATTTGCTTATCAATTTGCTGGAGTGACTTCCATGTTTGTATAACTGGCTCATTTTACAACCTTGGATAAGTTTTTAGTAAATTTATTGTACTACTTTCTTAACATATTTCAAACACTGATACAGCATCTCACCGTTTTTAGATAGTAGCCTAAATCTTTACTATAATAAGGACCGCACCCATCCACCTGTTTGAAGCAGCGTTAAGGGCGTTAGGAAAAAAATTGTCTCCCGCGGGAATTGAACCCGGATATTTCGTTTTGCAGACAGGCTTGTTACCAGTCTGCATTAACTACTGCAGTCTCCGCTACTCAATCACCTTTCAGCATCACGCCATAATTGTGCACATATTGTTTATAAATACATGATGATCTCTCATGGTGCAGGGAACTGCCAGCATACCACTTGATATAAAATCATCAGGATACTTTGTGACCTAGTAAGGATTATTAAAATATTAGTTAAAATATATATACAGTGAAACACGGATAACTCAAACTTCAAGGGACCGAGCAAAAGTGTTCGAGTTATTAGAGCGTTCAAGTTATCAGGACAGTCATAAGTGCATGTATTAATCAGTAGATACATGTACATATACAAACTACATATCAATCAAAAGCATAGATTGCTTGTTGCAAGTTAAAGGGTCTCTCATGTGAAGTTTTAAATATTTTTAATCAGAAAGTATAAATATTTTTCTATCACTTGAGATTTGTTTGTTGCTTTAGGTGATGTGACTGCCAGGACGTTCTCAGATTGAAATTGGCAAAACTTGATCGCGGTTAAAACGCTCAGAAAAAGTGCATACGTATTTTTCTACCGAGCGTTTTAACCAAGATCAATTTTGCAGTAAGTCAGTTATTACAAAACTGCTTTACTATTAAAAACCCATTATCAATTTTGCCGATATTACTTTAAAGTTATCCAAATTTTACCTGGCTTTTCTTGCTTTCGGAGGGCTTATCGCTAAGCGGATGTTTGGTAAAATTTGATTTTTGCAAACCTTTAGAAAAGTCGTTAATGAAAATATTTGCCGATGTTGGTAATAACGAGGCCTAAGAACTACTAAAAGTCGATGTTTATCTCTATGGCTTGGAATAAAGTGATATTCTAAAGCGATAGTAACAACCGTCTCGGTAGCCGTTTGGCAAAAAACTGTTCGAGTTAACGGAGTTTCGGTCGAGTTATCTAAAGCCATTTATCATTGTGTGGGAACGGACCAAGCAAATCCATTCGAGTTAACCATGTGTTCGATATATCCGAGGGCGATTTATCCGAGTTTCACTGTATGTCACATGTGTTCAATGGGTCCTAGAGAAATATTACATTAGTTCATATTTCTTATTAATAAGATTTTGAATAAAAGAGAAGATACTATTAATTTTTTCGTTCGTTACTAATAATAAATAATAGATAATTGTTGATATATATTCATGACCTGTTGGCTATACTGTTACTTAAATTTGTTTAAAAAAAAAGACTTTTATTCAAGGTAATGTGAAGAGATGGGAATTTATTCTTCATTGTATGCATGAAATAAGATGTTTTTCTGTCAATATTGGGGGCGTTTCATGAAGTTGTATCATCCAGTTAGTCTTGAAAATGAAGTTGTCTGCACTATGAAAGAATACTTATTCGCCGCATAATCACAATTAAAAAACAGATTTCTGTTCACTAAAATAAATAGTCAAAGGTATGATACTAGTCTATCCAGAATGGCACACATGCATATCAGGTCACAATGCCTAACCTTTGCAGCAAGAATAATAGCCTTAGGTCCTGCGCACAGCAGGTTTGATTTTAAGAACAATATTTCATGTACAATTTGCCCAATTAGGGAGTTCAACAGAGATCTGTTAGTTGGCTGTCCCAAAGACTCCTCGTAACAACAGTAATAACTTAGTTGAGACGGCATAAGTACAGGAAGCTTGGTAACTCATCTCTTGGAAATCCTGTGATAAAAAAGTAGCTCTATTTTCCGTAAAAGGTTGTTTCTTAGAAACACAGTGTACACACGAAGGCACAGCCATAGAGAATATATATTTCATCAAAACTAGCTAATTGCTGTCTTACACAAAGTGAATTGGAAGTATATGCAATAATAGATCTTCTCTGGCTCCTGAGGTGTTACAAGAGAAAGCTAGAGCAGCCCAGTACTGCAATCAGAGAGCTCCAGGGAGTCACTTGAATGCAGAAAGTATGATATAAATAGGTGCATTATACATGACGTCTCTCCTGCGCTGTCCTTGTGGGATATTTCCTGTATTCATATTATCAGCATTCAGTTTTGTCTCTTTATGATACAACACCAACTTCTCATTGCCTTCTTATTTAGTTAACTCATACTTTCGTTTCCTCAACCATTATTAAGGACTAGCTCTGCCACCCAGCGTTGCCCGTGTAATAGAAGAGTCTTTGGACAGAAAATTGATTTGTATTTAACATACAACAACATTTGCCACTATAACTTTCAAAGTGCATATCATGAGAGAAGTGTGTTGTGTAGTTGAACTAAATTAAGAGAAAAATAAAAACAGCTGTAAAGGTTTTAAAACTTTTGTCAAACAACTGTACCTCTCAAGCTAGTAGCCTGGCATATTGCCAATGGAAACTCCACTAAGCTAGTTAATAAGGTTAGGCTTCCAATGCCGATAAGCCATGACTTTGAGTCTGTATTGTTGTCCAGCTCAGCTGTTCTAATAATAGCTATAGCCGGATTTCCAACAGAAGGACTTTGAGAAATGTATATATAGATAGAAGATAGATAGGTAGAATATAGATAGATTGGCTGCGCTGGATTTATCTTAATGTCTCAGACAATTGATAAATTCACAGTAGCTTATTTGTCCATTTTTGTGTCTATCAAGAGTAAGGCCTTCTACATTTTCGGTAATTTCCAATTAAATATCTTAATGCTTTTTATGACCGACATCACTAGAATACTTTGTAATTTTCCTCAAACATAATTCCAACTGTATGTCTTGAATGTCTGGCTTCCATTGGCTAGTGTAAAGTGCTCAATTCGTAGACCGTATTCAAGAGAAAATAACGTTCACTGAATAAAAGGTTTTTTTCTAGAACCTTTCTCAAAGATAGTGCTATGGATTTTAACACCGTTTTTGTATTGAGCATGAAATAATTCTGATAGCCATCATTACTACGTCTGCACTTAACAGAAAATGGTGACTGTGTAAAACCTCATGCGGGGTCCGAAGCAAGTTAAAAGCAAGATTGTATTTTCATTTTAGCAGATTTCATTCTAAGAGCCTTATTGGTTGAACAGCTAACAAAATTGACGACAAAAATACTATTATTGTCGACACTTGTTTGAAAGAGGCAATGTCTGGGAAATACTTGACTACACTCCAGGAAGAGAGTTAGTTTAGTGCATCATTCATCACAGATTTATCAATTTATGGCTTATCACGAAGTTTATGACACGACCTCCAAAAACACAAATTTAGGTACTACTTTGGTGACCGGTTCACTAACATATATCAAACTATCTACATTACTAACCATGAAGCACAAAGTTAGAATTTTATTCCGTGTTAATCGTCATTAGAGGAAAAGAAGAAAATTCAATATGTCACATTTTACCATAAATTCATCAAGCTTATCTGAATGCTTATCTGAATGCTTCTCTGAACCAATATTTCAATAATAATTCAGTTTAAATTTCTCTCTTATCCTATGAATTTTGCCTACAATATGTGTATAAATTATGTAAGATAGAGTTAGTCCTCGGGTTACAATGGTCTCAATTTATGCTGTTTTGAGGTTACTTATGCGTTTCATGAATATATTTAAAGTAATATTTAACATAATTAGTGTCGTAATCGATGTAAGCAATTGTAAACCAGTATCTAGCGTGCATGGTATGAATACACTTTGTTACGCTTGTGTGGAGGAAGACGGCATCAATGCATCACTGTTTCAGTGACACACCATTTTGGTTGCGTGGGTTGATTCTCCAATCATTTTAGTATTTTCCGATTTAGACTAAAATTGGAATTACACCACGTCTGAAGAGTGGATCAACGTCATAAGTTGAGGACCCACTGTATAGCTTGTTCTCCAGTTTAGTATATGCGTTATCTAATGGGCAATCATGTTCAGGCCCATACGCTATTTGTATCAATTTAAAAGTAGCAATCAAGGATTTTCTCATAAAATCATTTCTTTTCTGTACTGAAATGCCTTGGAATAAATACTAAGTAGCTCTCCGACTTCTACTAGCCTTGACAAATGACAGTGAGCTGTCATTCGTGTTTGAGTACTTAAACTGGCTGAATCTCGCATGATAAAGTGATGTTATGATTTTGAACTGATAGCCTAATTGTACGCCTCATATGTAAACAGAAGACCATGAGCAACGCGGATTATACATTAGATAGTTGACAGTAGTTAGTCAGCACTCGGGTGAAGTGCGCTTTGGTGCTGTCAAATAACTAATACCCAGTTGAGAGTGTTTAAAATAATACTCAGTTTTTAATTATTATACCATGTAAGAACCCACACTTTATAATGTTAGCTCATTTATTGTACTTTTAATATCTCATTCTCTATCTGTCATTGACTGTAGGCACTTGCTGAGCAATCATGGACATGTACCTATAAGCTAATAAGTTGTCCTCTCACTGCTACATATCCAGGGAACTTCTAATCTTTAAACTAGGCAGATAGGTTAGATGGTTATTCCTTATTACCTGTGGGCAGACTATAAAGGAGGCATAAGTGTCGTTTGGGCTAACAGACAAATTTTTATTCTAACTTTCTGAAAAGATAGGACTTTAAAAGTAATGCCTCCGAATCAAGTTAAACCCATGCAGTCTTGGTGGGTAATAACAGCTATGACTGACATGAAAAACAAGTGTCAGTCAATGGAAAGTTAAAATTGCAAAAACACGGCACAGCTATATTTGGTTTCAATACCGAATAAACACACAGTGTTTGATAGATGCATTCTGTTAAAGTACATCATTTTCAGGGCCAGAATATGGAACCACAGAAGGAGCATTCGGAGGTCTCTTTCAAGAGTGTGATCGACTCAGCAACCTTCACAGTAGAATTCGTGACCTACTCTCCAATGAGGTATACCAAAAGGTCAAACAGTGGCAGAAAGAAACATACACAAAGCAGAAGTTGGGTGGACTTAAACAGTTTAAGGAGATGGATGATGGCTTTACAAAGGTAGTTATTTGTAGGTTTTTATGGCGCAGACGGCATGTTCTCTTCAATATTTTAAACGGCAAACGTTATATGCAAAATGTTGTAGTCACATGTGAAGGCTTCCATTCTGTAAAGTATTCTGACTAGGAGTCGTTATCTCTTTACAGGCAAGTAGCCATACTGCCAGAGAAGACCTTAGGTAGCTAACTTGGATAAATTCTAGTTTATTATTAATTCGCAAGTAGACTGATGAACTAATAAACTAGAGAGTATATTTCTCATGGCTGTTAACCTAACCCCGCTGTTTATTGCTGTAAATTTACAATATCAGGCGATCCTTTCGGATATTACTAGGTGAACGCTCGGCATTGCACAGGTAATAAAAGTTTCTGCATAAAAAATTTATTTTTACTCGGTTAAGTTTTTTACTTAATAAATTTGAGTAACTTAAGCTAGTTAATCTTACTATAATAAGAGCTGTTATTATAACTTAAGCCAGCTTTAGGAAAAGATTGCATTATGATCATTAAGCGTACTACTGATGCGCGAGTATTTTAACCAATCGGCATTAAAGATTGGCATATGCATAAGTATGTTCACAAATATTCATTGCCATGGCCAGTTGGACACGTAGTCTAGTGGGTTTAGTTCGCCTGTTTGCTGACCTGGAGGTCCCAAGTTCAAATCCACTGTGACTCGGACTGTTCGTTCCTTGAACTTTATCGCTATAACTGGACATACGAATGACAGACAAACAGACAAACACCGAGATTTTCATATGCAGATTAACAGTAATAATAACCTTCTAAAGTCATGATGTTAAAATTGTTTTAAAATATTTATAAGTTTAACAATAGTAAATTTTGAAGGTTTTGCTTTGCATTAAAATCATGTTTCATTTTTCCATCGTAGCAAACTTGCACGAATTTGCATTGTAGAAACTAAAGCGTTGGTTTCAAAATAAACTATGTATCACTGAAGGCAGTTGAAATCTTCAAAATAAACTATGTATCACTGAAGGCAGTTGAAATCTTCAAAATAAACTATGTATCACTGAAGGCAGTTGAAATCTTCAAAGAATGTTGTTTCCATTCATCGGATTATCTTTTATAAAGCCAGTTTTTCAAAGCATTCAATCTTCTCAGTTTCCATCTACAAAAGAATGGTACTAAGAACCAATCTGTAAAGCGTGAAAACATGATTATACACAATTGGAAATACATGTACAGTCAAACATGGATAACTCGAACTTCACGGGACCGAGCGAAAGTGTTCGAATTATCAGAGCGTCCAAGTTATCAGAGCACTGTCACAAGTCCATGTATTTACTTATTTAACAGTAGATACATGTACATATACAAACTATAATATGAATCAAAAGCACAAATGGCTTGTTTCAAATTAAATGCTTCTAATGTAAAATTTAAAACGTTTTTATCAAAAAGTATAGATTTTTCTATCACTTGAGATTGATTCGTTGTTTGAGGTGATGTTATTGCCAGGACGTTTTTTAAATTGACATTGGCAAAACTTGATCGTTGTTGAAATGCTCAAAAGAAAAGACATCTTTTTCTTTTGAGCGTTTTACCCACGATCAATTTTGCCGATTTTTCTTGAAGTTTATGCAAAGATTACCTCACTTTACCTCGCTTCCGAAGGGCGATCGCTAAGCGGATGTTTGGTATAAATCAAATTTCACCAAACCTTTAGAAAAGTCGTTGACAAAAAAATTTTGCCGATGGTGGTAATAACGATGCTTATGAATTACGAAAAGTTGAGGTTTACCTCTATGGCTTGGAATAAAGTGATTTTCTAAAGCGATAACAACCGTTTCGGTAGCCGTTGGGCAAAAAACAGTTCGAGTTAACAGTGTTGAGTTCGAGTTATCTATAGCAATTTATCATTACGTGGGAACGGACCAAAGAAACCGTTCGAATTAACCATGTGTTCGAGCTATCCGTGGGCGAGTTATCCATGTTTGACTGTATATTGAGAATAATTTATTAATATGACAGCCACTCCTTTGTTATTGCACTCCCGAAAGCAATGGTAAATCCATAAAATTTGGAAGTGATACACTCCGCTCAATAAATATCACTTATCAAATGAGGAGTGTCTAGACATCCATATTTCAATGGCTAATATGGCCGACATATCTTTCCAATTGCAACTAGGCATTGTTACATATCTTATCTTTTTATTGGTTAATTCTGTTGGCTTTTAGCACAACTTTTCTGTTTCGGAAGTTTGTTGCAAACAGTAAAATATTCTTTGTAATAACTAATCATGACCAATAATCTCAATTTTTATAATATTTGATTTTTTTAAATAATTTTCATTGTGTGAATTTATTGGTCACTATATAGATATTGCGAGAGTTCTTACAAAATTGTGAGTTTGGAGAAGGTCATAAAGGAAAGATTGACACTAAGGCAACTGTATGGGGACCTTTAACATCCTGCATCCTTGGAAACATCGACCTCTGCAGCCACCCCCTTATTTTGTTATCTCGAGTTCTCTCACTAAGTGGTGTATAACACTCAGCCTGTCAGCATCTAAACTTATCCTAGGTTTGTTGGATAAGTGCTCTTGTTGATAGATGCAGCCGAACTGAGGGAGCGAGACAACTAACTAGTAACAACATTCTCTTGGCTTGTGTCGGATTATATGCTTACTTGCCTTTTATCAAATGTTTGGACAACCTGTTGAGATTAGCACACTGACACCAATGTCGACAATTATCTATTCGCTGCTAGTTAGGTAAACATTCCAGCGGAGCTATTCAACTCTATTAG
Organism: Watersipora subatra; assembly: GCF_963576615.1. Classification (NCBI taxonomy): domain Eukaryota; kingdom Metazoa; phylum Bryozoa; class Gymnolaemata; order Cheilostomatida; family Watersiporidae; genus Watersipora; species Watersipora subatra. Next base: position 9,096,538 of record NC_088710.1, on the reverse strand, counting down.
TAGAGCCCAAGTTCCCTATGAATGAACCGAAGAAAACATGTCGCTACGATGCTTTTATTCAAAAACTATCTGCTTTTATATGTGGGGTCCGGCTAAAAAATGATTTCATTAAAGATGTTTTCAAAAAGATGTGACATGGCAATTTTACAAATTTACACCTTACTAATCTGTTTATGTCTTATTTTATGCCAAAACTCAAGGAGAACATTTCTGTTGGAAATTAAATTATCGTCATAAAGTAATACAAAAAGAGGTTTACCTTGCTCGGTGTGTCCTCTAAAAAATTATAGACAAATACAATTTTTTACTACTACATATATAATACCTCATATAAGTGTTCATAGTGAAAAATAGAAAACGGTAACTTTTTTAACATGTCTAAAGCAATTAAAAATGGGAAATTTTGCAGTTTGTGTAATATTTAAACAAGCTCGATCAAAAGCAAGACAACTAGCATCAAACTTTGCTGACTTACGAGCTAATTGCGATGGAATGATGATCTGACACGGTTTATATTGATAGACGGTGGTACGCAGTAAAATAATATTAATTAGCAAGGCGTTTTCAAAAATCAATGCACTAACAATGCATCAATAGCTTTTCATAGATGGATACATTTTGTTACTAATGATAAACTAGCTTAAACAACAATCTACAAAATCCTTGCAGAAAACTAGTAAGTTTTGTAGTTTGTTTTTTAATTATCCAAGTATGTAATCAGCTAGGTAATTCTAACCCAAATAATTTATGTTAGTCGTTAGACTGCACTACTGCTCATCTCCAAGAATGGCAAATGATTTGGAACTGTTTTATGAGGAGATAACTCCTGATAATAAGTATGTTTTTGTCCAGTAATGTGTTTTGCAAAATGTGTAGACATTGCCGTTATCACACCTTAACTAATGTCTGCCTTTGCGTCAACTGTTGCTAGCTTCTCTAATAGCCTATAGCTAGCTAAACTTGTTTTCTGTTAGTCACCTTGAAGTAGTTCTGAATGATTTTCTGTCTGAACTGCCTCTGGCTCTATTGAGTCAACCAAAGGTTGATGTATAAACAGCTGATTTAGACTATAGCAACCTGTCAAACAGTTTAATCAAGAGAGGTCATGACACGGTTAAAAATATAATTATTCTTGAGATGAGCTTCTAAGGAGCATTTTAGATTTGATGTGTAATTGAGGACAGCATATATCTTATGTCTATAGTAACATTGGGCCTATCTGAGTTTAACTAATGGAGCTTTAAAAAGGGGTAGTGTTGATTGCGAGTCCATGTTGTCGACAGGCACAGAAGCCGTGGGCCAAGAAGTACGAAAAAGTAGTGAAGACACGGGATGAGTTCCATAAAGCCTGCAAGAACCTCCGTACAGCTGAGATCAATGAGAGGAACCAGCAAGGGGACACTTCTATTTCAGAAGACCAGGTACTCTCCCAGAGATGCTGTTATTTCGGGTGGAGGAAAAACTCTCGCAGTCTCCCATATCTCCACTTCCATTTACCTCTCATTGCATACACTAATAGTTTAGTCTTCTTCCGCGCTAACCATGTGGTTTGGAGTTGTTTTTCCTATCTAAACCTTTCAAGTCTTGTATGGCCATCAGATCTTCAGTTTTTGTCTCAAGCTTCATAACTGCAATAATATACCTGATTCTCTGGTCATTCATGCCCACCAGTTTCAATTCAGTGATTCATAGCCAATGAAGTATAAAACATGTAGGTGTTTGATTGAGTGCTGTTAGATATATCAGTCAGTGTTGCATGGAGTTTCTTGCATGAGTTTGTTGCTCCTAAGCTTTGAGTTGGCCCTTCCTAATGGCTCAGTTTTTTAGGTCATGTGATGCGTCATGCTTCCTTATTCACACAAATGTTGGTCTGTTGTTATAGTATCAGCCTCAGGGATGAGATAGTTGTGGCATGCATGTGCGGAGTGAGTGTTTTGTTGGGGGAGTTGAGTTTTAACCAAACACACATGGGTAAAAATTTGAATACTTCTGTTGGCATATCGACAGGCTTGCTAACAACTTGGCAGCAAATATAGTAATTGTATGGCAGGTGGTACTTTTGGTTCAGATTGACTGCGCCGGTTACAAGCATTACATTCCTCTGTCTGTAGCCAAGGTTTCCCAAGTCTAATTATGTATCCTAGTTGTGTATAACCTTGCTAGCTGTTAGTATTTAGTCTCCAGTAGTTGGAATAAACTGTATCCACATATTAGATATGTAGCCTTCAGCTGTTGTATTTGCCAGCCTCTAGTTCAGCCATGTCTAGCGGAGTAGGCCAGTTATCTGAAATGCTGTATGGCTTTTGGTGGGAAACAATCCAAATCTCGACTGTTTCACATTTGTCAGTCAGCATTTAAATAGCCACTGGTCAGCGACCTTTTCTGCGTCTTTATCCGTCTGTCTATTGCAGGCTTTCTCTGTAATGTTTGCATAAGTGTGTGTGGGGGTTAGCTTATAAACCTCTTACTGGTGTTAGTAAGGCTCATTTTATGAATTGCTGCAGCCGATTACTTCTTGACTGGACCAAAAGCATCAGTGACAATGCTATGGCATAACCCCATGTTTGTTTGTTTGTTTATTTGTTTGTCTGCAAGGAATAGGGTGAAGTATAATCATCATTCTAGCTCATTTTTAGAATTACAGAAATCTAGTCTTTGAGCTCATATGGGAAGTAGGGAGGCTCACCATCCTTCATTCATAATAGTCTACAGATGTTTTTCAGTTTCCTTTGGAGGTAGCCTAATATATTTAGACTTGTTGACTTCATTGTATTTATTTTATTGCTGGTTATGCATAGTTCTGTAACGTCATGGTTGTGCTTTTCATCCCCAAGGAGTTCTTGTGCTGCCTAAGCTTCTGTGTCAAGAATAGTTTAAAAATGATATCTTTTATCTGCCCTCTGTAGATCATTCACTAAAGATTCACCAAAGATACAGCTAGAATGTTTAGCACCTGATAACCCTCCTGCCGCACTACTTGTATCTTTTTTGACAACTGAGAACTCAGTGCCGGCTCAGTGTCTGCTATTATCTGCAAATACTTAACAAATATTTGACTTAGTGCCAAACATGCTAGTCAAACTTTCGGCTATAGAAAGTCTTGACCTAATTTCTGCAATGCTTGTGGATTAGTAGATTTGGAATGTCCACTAGTTGTTGATACAGCAGTCATCTGCAAGCTAATTGGATTTTTGAATGCAGTTGCAACAGCGCTGGAAAAGATAAATTATAACTGGCTGGAAAGGATAAATTATAACTGCAACTCGATTGGTTAATTTGCAGCTGAAGCCCCCAAGTAGTCCTACAATAGTACTTTCTCCTCGTCAGGTGACTTCAGTATTCAATAGTTTATTATCTGTTTGCTTTTTAATCTATCGTTTGCTTTGTGGATATTGTAGAACAGCTAAGAGCAACCGACGCTTTTGAGTAAATTTCTCGACTGTTTTGTAGTTGCGTGCTCTTGCTGTTTGATATATTTAGATCTAGCGCATGCGCTTTATCCACAACCATATATCTTTTTCTAAGTTGTTATGATGCATGTCTGGAAGGTGTGTTGAACCAGCGTCATAGCAATCAATAGAGGTATCAATTGCCTCTTTGCGTCATATGCCTTGAATTTAATTACCAGATCATAGGAGGGAATTGTGCAGTCAACTATTTAACATTCAAATGTAACTCCCCTGACCCGTGCCTTTCCCTTCCTCATCTGTTTTTGTCCAACTAACTAGTAACATTGCCTTGTAGTAGTTAAACAACTCTTGTGTTTAGGAGGCTTTTTTATCTTGTACCTGGATTTGTTCATTACGAATGCCTTAACTTACGTTGTTTCAATTTCGAGTTTCTACAAGTTTTACATTGGCTTGAGTTGTGTCAAGTTTTAATAAATAGGTGACACCTGTGATTTTGCCATGAGCAGGTAACTCCTTTGTTTAAGTATGTGCTTTCGTTGGCGAGGGTGCGATTTCCATTGAATCAGACCCAGTTGTGTATAGATCGGTTTTATTGCCAGGATTACATGTTGGCCAATACTATACACTTGTCAACCAACACGGTCATAAATACAAATAATTTGCATTAAGTTTTAGTTTTTTTATTTAGAAATTAAATGTTCACGTAATCTGTTCTGTCACAGAAACGAAAGAATATTCTTAAAATTGAGGAGTGGGAGAACAAGAGGGATTTGTCTAGAAATAAATATGAGGTGGCGCTGCAGGACATTACAGACTACAATGCCCGGTATATGGAGGACATGACTGAGGTGAGTGTTGCTTAAAGATGTGATTGCCTCAAATTTAAGTTGATTTCAAAAGAAAGCATTTTTTTGTCTATCAGTTGATATGTTGTTCGTTGTGTTAGGCGATCTCATTGTCAAAATATTTGAAGATTAAAATTAAAAAAAATTGATCGTGGTAAAAACACTCGGGCCAAAAAAACATGCCCAGACTTGCCCAAAATGATGTAGCGAGAGGTACAACCTGTCTCAATCTCTCGTATTCACGTCGGCTATTGCGATAAAAGTGTAGTCCTACGCGGCTCTATTGGCATATATTTTATTTTGTATTTGCTCATGTTGGCTAGAATAAAGTTTTAAATTCAGCTACAGATACATTATTATGAATGTCTCAAACATCTCAAATAATGGGAAATTAAAAACTTGTCATATTCGCTTCCTCCAAATGCTGTGTAAACATCTGAGTACCGACTACGATTCTGCCGGTCTACGGTAATTAGGTCGTCGAGTTAACTTATTTCCGCACGGCCTTTGTATCAGCTAAGTTTTCAGTTGCTTCCCACCCCGGAAACTAGCTTCTAAACAAAATAAACACGCCACCATCTTTGAAAAGAATATGTTCGAATATATATGGAGAAACCAACTGCATTCCAAAAAGTCATGTATAGTCAACGTTATCTAGTCATTATTAGTATCAATTTGTAGAAAAAATTTACTGGTCACATTCGATTAGTTAATTCAAGTACAAAACAATTGGTTTTAGGAGTTGACCGAAATAGTGAACGCAAAACAACGTCAAGTTCGTTGAAATCAATTAACCCACCGATTCTGGCACCTGGTTGGCAGTTTGTGGACTCACTTGTTTTTACTTGGTAGTGTGGAGCATACAATCTTTTGAACTTATTATTTGGTCCGTTGGAATTGAGTCGAGCTATGCAGAAGTACCTGCCGATACAGCTCTGATTGCACTTCATAAATCCATCTATCAGAAACGATTTCAGCACAGATGACAACAGGGCTATGATGTGTTCAATATGTTTTACAAATCATGTTTTGCATTGTCTTCAACAATATTATTTTATTATATTTTGTTACAAGCCAAAAAATTTTCATCGCAGCTCAAAGTTTTTATTAAAAACACCCATCCAAGTCATGGTCATTCACATAGTTTCAGCTCATATAATAGGACAAATTAATCTTACTGTAGCAAACTCAAACAAAACATATTATGATTTGTGCAGCACACATTCATGTCTCTCTTTCCCATTTATGGCAGTTTCCAGAACTGGTCGGCTGCTTCCCTAGTGAACCACATAAACATCCTGTAACAATAAAAGAGATGTAAAAAATGTCATTCATATATATGTCGTTCCAACGCGTATCTACTGAAAACTTTTATTTTGAGATTGCGAGTGTAATTTTCAAAATGAATAATTGTTTAACAAAAGCATAAATACGCAAAGCTAACAATTCGAAGCTTTGTTTCTGAGAGTTAAGGTTGAGCATTGATCAATCGATGTTCCTCACTTTCTTGCAAGTGAGAAATGAACATAAATTTAATTTACTAGCTAAAAATGCCAAAGAAAATGTTAAGCAGTTGTTACAGCTAGGTGAAACGATAAAAAGTTGTGAAGCGATTAAAAAGTTATGAAACGATAATTCGTGATAGCAAAAAGTTATAATTTTACTTATTAGTAGATGTATTCATCACTACTAAAATTATTACCATTAGTTTAGAATATATGTAAAGGATACTCAAAATTAAAGATAAATTTACCTCTATTCTCCTATCTCTCTCTGCAGCATAACGCTGTTGACGACTGTCAGCTCAAACCATAACCTGTCTGCCTCAATTTTTAATCACCTGACACTCAGAAAACTTTGAGTCACCTTCGCTGAACTGAGCACTGTTACAATTCTGTTGTTCGTCAATAAAACTTGTCGATGCAGTAATTCAGTAAATTAACGATTTCAATTAAATCAGTAAATTAAATATCGATGTCGATACCAAAATCTACTACTAGTCGATTCGCATAACTAACTAGTAATAGAGTAAAATCCCTAACAACGAGAATCTTCGAAATCACAGACAAACCGTTTTACGAGCAATAAACATTTAATATGACCTATATAAAATGAATCACTCATTACGTCACGAATGAAGCACCCGCTCGAATCTGAGCTTTTTAAAAGATGGCCTTATTCAAATGCTTATATCTCTGGACAGGGTTAGTCTATAAAGACAAAAATGACATCAAATTGTAGCTGGTGTTTTAGCCTTTTATTGGTCTTAATTTCATTAAATCGACCTTTTTGACGCAACCACATCTTTAAGTCATGACATCGATTGCGTGCCAGCCACGTTATTTCTAGACGATCATGGTGGTTCACATCGGGACATTAGAAACTGACGTACCTTTGGTTGGTCAAGAGTTGATTTCTTACTGGACAGCGTTTCAATTCCATTTTGTTCATTTTCAGTGTAAGCGGTTTTTATTTTATATCTGCTCTCAAACCCCGGTGGTAGGTCTCCACACAGTTAATTATCCATTAATCGTTAAATATATTCTTACTCCTTACAGATATGTGAATGCCACTGTGGCCAAGTGAAACTGTTCACGAAATGTTTTGAAATAATTCTTTTGATTAAGTTTATTAAAAACCGAAGTTACTTCTTTTGTTCGGCTCATTTCATGAACCTACATTCTGGTTTTTTTGCAGTATGATAATTTCCATAGTCTGCACAGCCTTGTTTGATCAAAAGTATGAAAGTGTATCACAAATTATGTCTTATCCTTGATAAATAATTAAATATTTATTATCCTGACACTGTTTCTATAATAATGTGAAATCCAGCAAGGCTATCACACCTTTCATTTGACCAAGGTCAAATCTCATTGGTCAGTCATAGCAGATGTCTATAAATTGTATCATAGCATTGAGGTGCCATCAGTAGCTTATACTCACCTATCTTCTTATCTCGACTGACTGACTGACTGACTGACTGACTGACTGACTGACTGACTGACTGACTGACTGACTGGGTAGAAGCTTGACTAGCTAAATGATTAGTTGACTGACAACTAGTGAGTGGCCCATCCGTTCTGAGGAGAAACTTATACTCAACAAAGCCAGACTGTTCCATTTGGAGCACAGGAACTTTGATGGTTATGTGTTTGTCTGACATGTCTCTAGTTTCCAACTCTTTTCTCATGTAGCATTCTCGCGCTTTCACGTGTAAACGAACTTAAAATGATTCGCAGAGCTTATATGCTGAATTCGTTCAGGGATGATGTTATTTTTTGTGAGTCAAGTCTCAGTTCCGTACAACTCACCCTCTACCATAAAACTACTTCTTGTCGAACCGTTTGTTTTGCTCAGGTCTTCATGAAGTGTCAGGCATTGGAAGAAAATCGTCAAGAGTTTTTCAAAAGAGTGCTATTTGACGTTCAGCAGTGCTTAAATCTGTCAACAGACCCCGAGTAAGTATAAGCTACAGTTATTCATTTTGTAGGCAACAATACGTGTTTATATATAGTACTAGCTGTGCTACCCGACGTTGCCCGGGTATTAAAAATCAGCTTATAAACAATGAGAGGTAATGAGCGTTGCCTGCCACTTGCTATTAACCTGGCACATTGCCAATGGATAATTTGAGTAAGCTTATTAATAAGAGCTACCGCTTCTCATGACGTTACGCCATCACTTTGCGTCGTGGCGGAGAGCGGTAGCGTACTTGCTCTCATGTAGCGACATATATTGCCTAGTGAATCTATCAAGTTCGTGTGGCTGAATTACGGCATCTAATTACGGTAAGGCATGAGACTGGCGAACCGGAGGGTCAGAGATCAAATCTTGTGTGATACGGAGTCTTTATCCCAAGATATTAATTAATAGCTATATTAATTAATATGGCTATTAATTAATATCTTGGGATTAATTAATATCTATATCGTTGTGATAGCTATTAATTAATCATAGCTGTCATTGTGATTGTCCAATGTCAGACTAACGTTGAGATATATATATATAGATTAAAGATTAATGGATAGTATACCTATGTAACGGCCTTCAACAAATAATCAGCTTTCATTATGCTACTCTACCATCTTTGCCTATTCCTTCTGTTATACACTCCTTGCTAGAACAATATTCTTGCTGTCACTCTCTTCATACTATATGTGGTCCCTGTCAGTAAGCGCTATATATTGAAATACACTCTGATAGTATTCTATACTGTATACCATATGGAAATACTCTGTGATGGCACTCTACTGGTCATCTCTACAAGCCACTTGCTGCGCCTAGTCTGCTTTCATAGCTGCAATTACATGTACATCTGAAACTCAAATTACAATACCATCTATATATTCCTAGAGTTGTTCTCTAGTAGCAGAATAGTTTGGTTGCATTTCTATGTTGAGTGATTCTAACGGTGAGCTTGTAAACACTCCAACTATGTTCTTCCTTGATCGCTGGTGTCAGATATATATTTATGAAGTAGTCCCTGGTTTATTTAATTCACCATGCTCGCTAGCCAGAAACAAAGGGAATCGTTACATCATTGGAAAATTAGAGGTTAAGATTTCAGCATGAAGCGAGAAACTCCAAACTAATTCCAGTGTATAACACAAACAAAAAACTGTTTATAATTGTATGTACTCTCTCGACTGTCATACTTTATCTGCTTTTTGGTAGTGCTCCATATCCCCTTATGTAGTATTCTCTGGTCATGCTCTCTATGATTTCTGGTAGCACTCAGTGTGCCCTCTAGTCATACTCTGTATATCCTACATAATTTAGCACCTTGTACATCAATAGTCATACTCCATGTATTTCCTGGTAGTGCTTTATATACTGTCTAGTAGTACTCTATATACTCTCTAGTACTACTCTATATAATCTTTGGTAGTACTCTATATACTCTCTGGTAGTACTCTATATACTCTCTGGTAGTACTCTATATACTCTCTGGTACTACTCTATATACTCTCTGGTAGCGCTCTATATACTCTCTGGTAGTACTTTATATACTCTCTAGTAGTATTCTATATACTCTCTGGTACTACTCTATATACTCTCTGGTAGTACTCTATATACTCTCTGGTAGTACTTTATATACTCTCTAGTAGTACTCTATATACTCTCTGGTACTACTCTATATACTCTGGTACTACTCTATATACTCTCTGGTAGTACTCTATATACTCTCTGGTAGTACTCTATATACTCTCTGGTACTACTCTATATACTCCCTGGTAGTACTCTATATACTCTCTAGTAGTACTCTATATACCTATACTCTCTAGTAGTACTCTATATACCTATACTCTTTGGTAGCACTCTATATACTCTCTGGTAGCACTCTATATACTCTCTGGTAGTACTCTATATACTCTCTGTTAGTACTCTATATACTCTCTGGTAGTACTTTATATACTCTCTAGCAGTACGCTATATACTCTCTGGTAGTACATCTTAGTAGTAATTAGTATCTTAGTAGTTTTAGTAGATACGAATGACCTGGCTAGAACCTATTTTGCGGCTAAAAGATGATTTTAACGGCAGGCGTCAGTTATTTTGTTACAGGTCATTCCTCTCTACCCAACAGGCAATAATCTGTCAACGAATTAGGCTGATACCATTTCATATACATAGTGCATTGATAGATTTAGGCATTTTCTCAACACACCTCAGTCAACACAACTATTTGCATCTACAAACCATTTTCTGACACACACTGGTATCCATGTTTCAACGATCTAATTTTTTTTTGTGGCACCGTCGCCTCATGAAATCTTAGCGGTTACATGGTTTTATTTTTGGGCTCCTATTGTATAGTAGATGAATGCTGTTTTCTTATTTTAGATATTCCCAGATATACGCAGACCTACACCAGACAATATCAAATGCTGATTCTGATAAAGACTTGACCTGGTGGTCGCAAGCACATGGTATTGACATGGTTATGTTGTGGCCTACATTCGAGGTAAGAGGTGGGGTGTTTGGGCTTAGTTACTTGGCTTTTTTCACTGTAGTTGTGGCACTCTGTACATCGTGCTAGGAGTTGTCATACTCTGTATGCTGTGTCTAGGAGTTTGTGCCCCAACAAGCGCACCTTTCAAAGAAGGGAGTGAAAGGCCGACCTGTAGGAGAGGAGGGGATAACTCTGACGATGCTTCGTAAGGAGGAGCCACCTATGCCCACGGCTCAATCTTACCAAAATGATCGCAACCAACCAAACGACAATCGTAACACGTACAACGGAAGGTAAGTATAGTAGGTAGTATAGCAAAGCGAATCTGTGTGTTATTGTGTCATTACATATATCAAGTATCAGATGGTTGTCACTGCTGTCTTTCCTGTTTAGCCATTACAATCCGTATGTTGCCGTAGCTAGCAAACGTGGCATGATTAGTGGGAAATGTGATGCTATTGTTAACTAAATGGTATGTGGAGTTGTCTGTTCAGTGTGTAAAAAATCTCTTGTGGCTGGATTTTGAACAAAGCTACTTATTTGTAAAGCTGTGTGCAGCTAGGCTCACATTCTTGTGTGTTCGCTACGCTAGTCACTGTTAGGTAACATATTATGTCTGCATTGCTAGCGAGCCAGCTCAAGAGACGATAGATCACTCTCCGGTTGAGCAACGAGACTCAACCAGCAGGTATAATCCTGTCACCTGCTTCCTTTATTAGCACTCTCTCAGCCTAATTACTCTCTAATCATTTCTTTAGCTTATGAATCCAAAGATTTAACCAATTTCTCATAGAGACACCGTTCTATTAAAATCATCTTTGTATTACAACACATTCTTTGCATGCTTGTGAAAGCACAGGTAGTGTATGAATAGAGCATTTTGTCAAGAGGTGGAACTGAACATAACACGCGTGGTTGTTCATCTTAGGGAAACACTGCTGCTGAAATACTTGCGGTTGCTTTCTTCATAGTTTGGAAAATAAGTTGCTAAAATTTCATTTAATGATTTAATTGGTTATAAATCATGGAAGTTAACTCGGTTACAATTTTGAATTTGGGAGTTGTTTTATTCTTATTTTTTACCGCAAACATAACGGTTTACACTTTTTAATGCAGTCCTTAGTTTTTGCATAGAAAACTTTTGTTTGACAATAATAATAATGGAACAAGAATTGAGTTTAATGTCAACTGTTAAATATCTGTTGTTACCTATAATCAAGGTGAAAAACAGCCATCATATGTATTGTCTTGCGTGTCACAGGGGAGACTGCACTTACTCTTCCCCGGTGACAGAGCATCCTCTTCTGCGTGACTTCTTAGGGTAACAAGGACTAACAACGTGTGCCGTGCTGCCTTCTCTATTCTCACTCTACTGTAACATTTGACAGCACTTCATCTCTCAACTAAACATGCAACTCCTTCAGTTGTCCGCTTGTCGCCTTTAGATTTATTTGTTGTAACTTCTTGTGATATGATTTGTTATCATAATATAGGATGTAGATATGAAGGTTGGAGTGTGGAGTGTGGCTTTGGTTGTATTCAATGTCGTAGCGCTCTCTACTTTCTAGATCGGCTAGTTACTACGAGCCCTCGCTAAATCCGTTTGGTGATGCCGACACGAGAGAAGACTTCAGCGATAACGAGTAATAATACTAACTAACCTCTACCTTTTACCTTCCTGCTCGTTTGGTTCTCTATTTCTTTTGCATTGTGCTTGTACTGGAGAAGCGGTATGATGAATTGCATGCATAGATTCGAATTCGTAACTCTATGGAAAAGATAGTTTTTGTAGATCTATGAACTTTGTCTAATTCAATAATACTTGAGTTCATTTTTTTGTTCAAGCTCTAATGATTTTGGTGTTGTTCCATGAGTTAGCGTTAAAGTACACAGGCTAATATGCTGACTACTGGATAAGGGTGTGTAAGGCAATCCTGGTGCATGCTTGTCTCAGGGTTCTGGCACCGGCGCTCTAACTTGTAGTTGAAAGTCATGTACTCCTCTACTTTTGCCCAGGTGCATCGACTCGGGCAGTGGTTTATGGTTTCAGTATGTACACGAGTTTGCTCGCTGGGTGTTGGTGCTTAGCATGGTCTCTGGCGATTAATAGTCCTTTCCTAATCCTGGCAGCGGTCTCAAGAGATTTCTCAAATTGTGAGAGTTAACCATAATTAGACTAGTTCCTCCCAGCTATTGGCAGAGTCCTACGCATGAGTCTTGCCAGTTTTGTCTGGATCACAGTCTATTCGCTTGAAATTAGTCACAGTCCGCTCTCATTCCCAGTTTACGCTTTTTATTTGAATGGCTTGCTATTGTTTTTGCAGGTATTACGGCAGTTATTGTTTTTTTAGAATTTGCGTTGCCACAACAGCAGTTCTTCGCATTCTCAATTTGGTCTTGTCAGTTTTCTCTTTACAGTACTGTTGCAGAACTTCTTTAACATTGACAAGTACGTATTATCTGTCTGTTCAGCGCGGATCCAGCTGGTGGAGATGAAGGCGATCAGTCGTTCTTAGATGGGGAGGACGACTATTTGGTGGATGACGGGAGGCCCGGGGTGCCGATCAGGGCTCTATATGACTATGAAGGCAGCGAAGATGATGAACTGTCATTCAAAGCAGGCAAGACATTCATTAGAGAGAGCTTTGTGGTTGCTTATGCATTTCTCCTTTTCATCACAGCTCTGTTTAATGTTTAAATAAAAATAAATAAAAAATGTAGAATTCTTTCAAAAGTAGTTTATCCTTTACAAGTATTCTTTAGAACTACTAATGTGCTCTTCCTACTGATATGTAAAACTCTCTTTTTTCTGTATTACGTTACCAATTCTTGTGGTCGATTTATAACAGTCAATGCATTCTGCAGTTTATTGTTATTGCAAAACCGGCTGTTTGTTGGATGTTTTATTACTGTATTACTGTGCACAAATCTACCTTAGGCTATTATGGTATCATTTACTCCTAGATATGATACAACTTTACAAGTACAAGTAAAATCAATGTACATGTATATGTCAATATTTATTTTAGATTATCCCACGACCAAACAAGAGTGAAACGATTGATTGGGAGAATTATGATAAATGCACATGTGCACACAACTCCCGAAAAATTATCCGTTAACGGCTGTCACCAAACCCTTGCAACGAAATCCTATCAACAAATTTAACAATTTTTTAGTAAAGTCGTTTAAGTATAATAATGATACAAAACGCATATAAACCTATTTAAATAGGTTACCAAGCCTTTGAAAGGTTACTGCAAATTCCTAAAACTAACCCATCTGATCGGATTCTACACAAATAGACAGATTTTTTTGGAAGAAAGTCGCCACAAAACGCTTGAAAAGCTTGGATTAATAAAAGTTAAGATCGGAAATTGAAACGCCAGGCAACAGAGAATAGAACGATAAAGTCGTGCGCGTTTCACGAAAAAAAGCGTGCACTTTTCACCAGTCTATAGCATTGTCGAATTGCCGAAGGTTTTGGCAATTAACATAGGAGTACAGAAATCGTTTCATTCTTGCCGATTTCAATTTTTTCATTTTCAATTTCATTTGCCGGCATATTTGAATACTTTCGCATTCTAACTGATGTCCAACGCAGTGTCAGTAAAGCAAATGACGATGACATTTTTTTAACGTTTCTTATGAGATTATTACAATAATTAATTATAAGTTTGGATGACTACGGAACAATGACTACGTAGTACAGATTTTCTAAAAATCTATATAAATATCACAACTTCGTGATATTGTTAGCTATGCCGTTTTGAAATGTAAAAAAAATTGTGCTTTGGTTTTATATTATTACTATATAATTAATATTGGTTATTCTAATAATATCAGTGCATTTTACTTCTAATATTGGCCAATATTGCATTTCTCTTTTTGCAGGAGAGATATAAACATAATCTTTTCCTTTCATTATTGCTATTTGTTGTATATAATAACACCCACACCCAGTACATTACAACTACCATTGCAGTTATCCTATTTGACTGCTAATATTGCATTTCTCAACCATCAGTACCCTTTCTTTTTCCAATATCACTTTGGTCGTAGGCTGTATGACAGTGGAATTCCTAGTTAATGTATTTTATTATTATATTTATTTACTCTATATTTAGTGTTGGACATAGCTTGTGCCAAATTAATAAAAAGTTTGGAAATGTGGAATTATTTTCTGCAGGTGATGAATTTGAAAAACTAGAGGATGAAGATGAGCAAGGGTGGTGCAAGGGACGCTTACACAACCGAGTTGGTCTTTATCCAGCCAACTACTGCGTGGAGATATAACCTTCTCATCTTCTCCGTACACATATCACTGCATACCATAATCCTCATTGGTGTCTCAATGACAACAGTTCCAGTGGTGGGCTCTTTGGCTCTCTGGTATCACTATTTATTTGACAATGAGAGACACGGTTGTCTCTCATAGTTATCACCAACCATGATCAAGCCTGAAAATTATTTTTTCTATTTTTAATTTTGATTGGTTAAAGCATGCTGCTGTTTGTTACATGATGAGATGTTTATTCATGGAGACTTGAAAAAGAAATAAACTATGGTTCGTCTAACAGTAGTTGTGTTCTATATAATGCTCCTCATCCATAGAGATACTTTATTTATATTCTATTCATAAAAACGCTCTCTTAGCATCTTTATATCATACAATGAATTATTCCCTCTCACCTGTTGTGGCTGGCTTTTTAACACTTTAGGGCTACTGTTGAGTGTTTATAACCGTACTAAGCGTTTCTACTGGTAATTTAATATTATTCTTGCTCATCTTTGTGTCGGGCTGACAACTCTAAGTATGAGACATGCACTGCATTAGTTACTGTTGCCTACTGCTATATTGTCATTAATCACGTTGTAGGTTGTCTTTAGCTATATCCATTGTTGAAGGATGTGTTCTTATACACACCGCCACTTCTTAATCATATTCCAATAAACGATGTAACATGTTTAACATCTGTCTCTGTTACCTCAGAACAGCAATCACTTTTGACACTGCTTTTTGGTTCTCTATGAACAACTATAAACTTGGAGTTATCTTCCACACGCTACTTTCAGTGATATGTGACTTACACAGTAATTACTCTATTGAAGACACGCAACAAAAAATTTTTAGTGCAACAAGTGCATTTGTAAGAAAAGTTTTCAGTTACCACCATTGAAAAAGGCATTAATCTATTTGGAAAGATCTCAGGCTGTTTTTTGCTGATGCCCTGTAAATAGACCCTAAGTGAATCGGTTATCATGTACCATCGTGTGTTCCACTTGAAATGAAAACTACAGTATTTTCCCTACGATTGTGAAGAGTACGCGATTGGAATCTAAATGTTCATTCGCACACCTGCTACACATTAAGATTCCAAAACTCAGAAAGTCACTTTACACACAGAATGTTTTTATCAGGGAGATTAGATTATCACTGCAACATTTATATATCAAGTGACAAAGGGCTCACTGTAAGTTAGGTTTGCCCAGGTAAGCCTTCACCGCTACCAACTCTATATAGAGATGAACAATAGGGCTCTTTCTCTTGGCTGACAATGAGTTTTGACTTGGGCCTACTCTCTAGAAAGAGAATACTTTATCTAGCAATCTATGCCAGCAATATATCAAGGTTTCATAGAAAGGTTCAGTATAAGGTTTTAGCTGATTTTGTATTTTTTTAATGTCTGGTTATGCAAGAGCCATTGACAAAAGATTAAAGCAGATCACCTATGCCAACAAACAATTTGAGTCGAGCTTTCACTATAAAATTATTACCTGCTTTGTGAAACATTGCTGCTTATATGAGGAGTTCTGAAACAATTCTTTATCTATTCATAGCACAAAATAGTTGATATTGATTCCAGTGTGTGAAGAACCACGTGGAGGATTCATATTGATATTTGAATGTGTCACATTGCGCAGCTGGTTAGTCAAGTGTAAACATTCCAGACTGTAACATTTTTGAGCAATTTATCAGTTGGCATCGTGTAGCAGGTGTTGTGAGACGCTTCAACAACAATAGATTGTGCCTCGCGAATACTTGAAATTATTTAGAGCTGTATTAAGAAGTGCACACTGACCTACTTTTGAAGTAATTTAGAGTGAAACATTTAACTCCTTGATACTTGATCAGTTTTTAGAGCTCAATATTTTGCTCGATTAATAGAAAAATCAATTTTCAATTTTATTACAAAAAACAGTAAACATTTTAAAATTCCTAAGCCTGGTGTTAAAGAATGCGAGAATTTTAAAATATTCAAGAATTTCTAATAACTATTTATGAATATTGACTAAAGTTCCGAGTGGAAGGAGGATGCCTGTTCATCTCCACATAAGGTAGGAGCATACTGCTAAGGTTTCAGGCTTATTTAAAATTGCAGAGTTTGTTAAACCTCTCATTTTTAGAGTTTTCAGTGTTTTTGCACTTATGAAAAAAAATTTTAGAAAAAAATTTGAGACTACAAACAAGCATAATTTGCTTCTCATCAAAATTTTACAGACTTGTTTTTCTCAAAGTACAGAATTTAAAGTTGTGTTTGATGTATATTGGTTTCACACAGTTTTGTAAACGTCCAACAACATCATAACAGACATTATTAATTTGTCTGCAACGATTGTAAATACAGTCCAAGATCCTTAACAGATTCATTGTTCGGGTATTTAGGAGTTGTTCATCCCAAACGTTATTTGTCAGTAGGTATTTTTGGCACCATTTGGTTTTAATCTATCATAATTACATAATATTATAATGTTGTTTGGCTTATTCTTTAAAGTACTCCAGAACAGGTTAGCCATCTTTGTATTATATTAAAAACGCTGCAACGCTATGATGTTATGTTACTCTATAATCTCTGATATACATATAGACTAAGATTTGTAAGCTGCTCGGTTACAATACTTGTGACATTTCCCCTACTGCTTAAACTAGCAGTTGAGGTCCGGAGGCTCAATTAAAATGACCTTCTGACACCATGGCTGCCCAGAATCAAGCAGTTCATTGTTATCGGAGCATTCTAACCTCTGGAACAAGGCTATCCTAGTATCTTCACAGCTGAGCTGTGATTTCTATAAAAAGCTATAAACAAACAGCTGGTTAGTAATGAGAATGAGTGCTTGCTGGTTACCATCTTGAGATTATATAAGACTCAGCGACCTTTGACCCCCATCTCCGTTAAACAGCATGCTGCCAGAATGGATTTTTTTTGTTCATTGCTGGAGTTATTTATGATTTTTTTTCAAAGGTTTGGTTTGAAATATGTTTCAAACTTGGTTATTATGTACCAACTGAAATTCTTTTCATTATTTTTAGACAGATTTCATATGGAGTTGTCTGACCATTATGGTTAGAGCTGCCCTTTTTGTATGATCAAAACATGCTTATGCTCTTTAATTGAAGCATACAAATTTTAAGTTTCTTTAGGTTGATATTGTTAGCATCTGAAACATCAAAATACGAATATTTTATGTTAAAACGAATTATATAGACATCTAAATTTCATTTAATTTTAAGTCATATAGTTCTAGTTCCCTTGTGTAAAACATGATCATACCAACCACTTGCATGGGGAGTCGAAGCTTGCTCATTACCCAAGGTTGATCTTGTTGTCATACAATGATTACGGTCATCTAAGATAAACTAGTAATCACTAGCACAACTACATTCTAGATAAATTCCTTTACTATTTGCCATCTGAATGGATATGATACGGGTTTATTTGCCATCTGAATGGATATGATACGGATTTGACATTTATACAACACTTCAGCGTTAAAGTTGGAAAGCAATAAAAAACCTGTTGGATTGGTTAAAATGGCTTTAAGCCTCAAATATTCTTTTTAGTAACAATATGAGCTAAGTTTTACTTGAGGATTTTTGTGTCATAAAACTTGTCACACAGGTCACAGTAAGAGTCATGACTGTTACTTGTTACACAGGTTATAGTAAGAGTCATGGCTGTTACTTGTTACACAGGTCATAGTAAGAGTCATGACTGTTACTTGTCACACAGGTCATGGTATGAGTCATGACTGTTACTTGTTACACAGGTTATAGTAAGAGTCATGACTGTTACTTGTTACACAGGTTATAGTAAGAGTCATGGCTGTTACTTGTTACACAGGTCATAGTAAGAGTCATGAGTGTTACTTGTCACACAGGTCATGGTATGAGTCATGACTGTTACTTGTTACACAGGTTATAGTAAGAGTCATGACTGTTACATGTCACACAGGTCACAGTAAAAGTCATGACTGTTACTCGTTACACAGGTTATAGTAAGAGTCATGACTGTTACTTGTCACACAGATCACAGTAAGAGTCATGAAGGTTATTTATTACACAGGCTACAGCAAAGGTCAATGCTGTTTTTAACGGTGTAACTAGTAGTGTATATTTTGTAGTAGAAACTTTGTTCAAAAGATTACCTTGAAATTCAGGTCAGATAATGTTAAAGTTGATGTGCCCAACTTATCTTTGTAAATCTTTGTAACACGATCGCAATCTTTTAAAAAAGCCAGGGTTTTGCCATGTTTGTGCCTAATAATATTACAGAAAGAACACTGTGCTGCTTTTGATATAAAGTTTTTCACGATTATTGTATTTATCTGATTTGTTGAGACTTTCTAAAAGAATACATGTTTGCAGTCTTTTTAAATTTGGCTATTAACCGTGGAAATGAAGATGATGCAATACAGCAAAACAAGAATATAAAAAAATAACAGATCAGATCAGTTCCTGGTCACCAGTCAATTTGGTGTCCTACTGACTCTGTTGATCATAGGTTAAGCTGCTTAGACTTCACGTCACTGCTGCCACTTGAACATGTTAGCGCTAAAAATGAAAACTCACTCAGTAATCATGTTATCATTATACAAGCTCATAGTGTTGTTATATATAACAGGGTGCCTTCACAATTTGCGAATGACGATTAGTTTATGTATATTTGATTTGTGGAAATGAGTGGTTCTCATTGGACAAGTTACAACCTCCATTGTTATTCCCTTTTTTGAAATCGGTTTTATCTGAATTTCTTTAAGAGGACTCATTGTTTCTTTCTTATTAAAAGATGACTTTTGAATAAATGTTAAATTATTAGAAATAATAAAATGCAGTATGGATGTCTATGCCTTTTACTATTTTGTTGAAAAAGCAGTTGTTTTGATTGTGCCAATCAGTGAGACAACAAAAATATTGTCCAATATGGGTCTTTAACCCATATAATTCAGCTCGATAGACTGACGCTTTAATTGAAGCCTCAGAATGATTGGGCCAATCAGCAAATAAAGATTGCTTTGTGAAAAAGGTGAACAGATGCTCACAACGGCCAATAATAATTTAGCTTGCATTCATATGAAAATCACAGGCACTAAGTTTGCAGACAAAATAATATTGAAGTCTGTTTCATTTTTTATGATAATTTATGGAGCTTCATTATATAACAGTGTTCAAGATGTTTCACTACCACATTATATGATACTTTAAAAGTTATTTTAATTAAAAAAAACAATCTCTTCTTTAATCAAGAAACTAAAACCAAAAGGAAAGTTACAGAGCAAACTTTATTTGTTATTTACTCTGCTTAAAAGTTTTTTGGTTTCAACCCTTTAACACAACCCATGCTTTGCCATATGTCTACGGAAATATTTCCAACTATGAGATATTCATTTCTTAAGGTGGATAACAATAGATTCCGTACGAAGCAAATAAACTTTTACACAGTGGTGTATATGAAGCAACGTATTGAAGTTAACACGCGCGTGTCAACTTGAACACATTGGCTATTTATTCGAGTTGGGATACAAATACTTATGAAGTGTTGCTGAGCAAACACTGCTCGGGTCTGTTCGGTGGATAATGTTAATTCAATATTTAGGCATGAGCTCGACAAGCTCTTTCAAAATCATATATTGTATTTACTTTGCATTCATAAAACTAATATTTAAAATTGATTTTACTGGCTAAGTTAACTCGCAATGATTGTCGCCACTGGAAATTGATCCTGTAATCTCTTCAGATTTATGAATGCCTAATTCATTGGCTATGAATGCTAAGCTCAGCTCAGACTCGGTTGGCCATCGTACCACCGCTATAAATATGCTCGGTCTTGAGTCTATGATTTAGTACACAGGCAGACATTTAACCTAGTGTTATTTCACTGTAATCTAAGATTTTGTTATTGTTAAAACCTATATTAGCAGGCTGCTCGAATCTCATTGGCTAGTTTGTTTACATATGCAAATCTGCTAGACGACGGTGCAGTGCAACAGTTTTCTCGTTTCGCAGTGCTAGAGCACAGTGTGTGATAGCTGCTCGAGGTAAGTGCATTGATACTTACACTGCTTTAACTCTTCTTTCGATAGATTTACTGTTATTTTTATGATAAATTTGACCAGTTTTTGCTTGACACTTCTATTTGCAACCTACAAATGCTTTGGCAAAGTTTTTTTTACCATAGCTGCCATAAGTTTCTATTGAGTTTTCCTTAGCAACCAACTTTTTATCTTATTTTATTATAAGTTATTACCTTAGTATTAAAAAATTAAACTCTCATATAAGTATATTTTACAGCCTTTGACGACATGCTTTATTTGTGTAAGTAAATATACAGCATCATTTAGGAGAATTCCTAACCGAGGCAAACTATCTGCATCATTGGTTTGACAGTAAAAGCAATTTACCTGTCACTATGATAATTTTTGGCAATCAAACCTCGATCGTTTTACATCACGTAAACCTGATGTAAAACGATGGTAATGTGTGATCGTTCTTAAACGTTCTCACATCAAGCAATCTTAACAACTAGGTCATGGTTAATACCTAAAGTGCATTATTTTTGCACCTTGCCAAGATCTTACTGTGATACTAAAAGATTTACCAGCAAATAAATAAATAAAATTAATTCTCCCTTATATAATAATAGATAGTAGTCACACTGTATTACTAGACATATCATAACTGTTAATTTAATAGTCTATCAAGAAAACAAGCTGGTACATGACAGTTCTTTGTTCTTCAGCTATTCTAGCCTAAGTTCTTTAAAAGATTCTGGATAGTTTCATTTCCATTTTCAAAAGTAAGACGAACCATTTCCAAGGTACGCTTTTAGCTAAAACATATAAATAGAATGCTTTATAGTGATGCACTATTTTTTGTATAAACACCTAATAGTAATTGTGGTTGCCAAACGTTCTGAAGAAAGTTCTTAATAATGAAACATCTTTTCGACATGCAGACACAGTAAGCGAAGGATTAATATACTATTAGCTGCCCTTCAGATGTCGATCAAATTAGCGATCACCGATTTGGATCAAAATTAGCGATCAAATTAGCCATACTCGATTTTCTGACAGACTGCTTTGCTGTTCTACTAGGAAACTTTAAATTCATATACAAAGTATTTTAAACATACTATAATATTCATCATCATTATTGTTGTATATTGAGGCACATGAAAAGTTTTTGCAGAAGCATAGAAGTTGTCTGTCCATGATATTAATACGCAGTGCGTTATTGCGTATCCAACGGGCTGCTAAGTGTGTAGTGATGAATTAATATTATAACCTGGATATTAAAATCAGACTTTTTAAAATCAAGCGGGTATTGATTACATGACTGTCTGCCAGCACGGTTGAAAAGCTTGCATTCAAAGCATATCAACTCTTACCCTCTCTTGCTGCTATCTAATCATCTCAGCTTTTCACTGCTGCCTCCTTCGACGGCAGCCTTTTAGTCTTTCAACCTAACTATTGATTGCAATTTGTTTTAATTTAGGTGAGAACAAAAAGCTTATCTCAGCATTACGTCTGCTGCCTGCTAACTTTGTGAAGGCAGCGGAGTTCATTCAATAGACTGCTTCCATTATCTCAATTAAGTCAATCATAGAGATTTTTAAAAAGTCCTCTCTGCGAATGAACTTTTACTTTGTTTTTGTGTTTTAAAATAGTTTCGGCTGATGTTGGCCTTTAAAATTTTTAGAAATGAAAGATTTTCTCATTGTTACAGTCAGTTCAAATTCTATAAAATCCTCCGCTCTTGTTGCTGTAGATTTTCAACATACTCTAGCCTGTGAACCACTACCTAGACATGGCGGTCACTTCGTACCAGACTCTCTCACCAATGGCTAACCTGTCCTGTCGGACTCCTTCTCCGAGTTACCTTAAGACGACCTCTCCTAAGTTCGCCTCCCTCAGGGATGGCCTTAATGTCGACATCAGTCATGCTAGGAATGTCTACAACCCTGCAAGGTTGATTATAAGATGATCATGTTGTTTATAACTAATTGTACATCTTTTGCATCAACAAAGCACTTGAACTTGATCAGGGACTATAATTTAAAGATTTTAGCACTGTTAAAGAAATGTGTATATTGTTTTCAACAGGAACATGGTATATGCTCGGTTCTCTGACAATGACTGGGCTAACAGTAACAAAGCTCACTATATGCTGTCAGACAGAGAAAGAGCTCAGGCTAACAACCTACGCGCTGACGCTTGGAGGGCTGTAAAGGTAACACCATAAACTATAGCTTCTAAAAGAGATGTCATCTTTGGTGGGCAACAATGACGGAGATACGAGCGCAATTAAATAAAGCTTTATTATAACAATGTTCAACTATTTATTTAATAATTACCTGTTCAACTAAATAATTCAAATATATGTAACTTCTCCTACAGGAAACAGATGATAGGACGAGAAGGCGACAGGCGGAGAATACAAAGAAATTATCAAACAGAAGGGATGATATTGCCTTTTGGAAACAAGAGCTGCTTAATGAAATTCGGGCAATGGAAAACGAGACTGAAAACTTGCAGGTCTGTAGCGATAGTAATTCAAGATATGTTATTACACTATCATGGTTGAATGTTATTTCCATATAGGCCTACAGCTGAATCAAAATTACTAGTTATAAATCAGCAGACTTGAGAGTGGTATAAGCGTTACCAAGCAACCACAGCCATATGATATTATTATGCATGCGTGAAATACATCTACATATACTAGTATAATACTAATTGCTATTTGAGACCATATATTAAAACATCTTTTATTTGTCCAGAGGAATTTGAAGAACATGCGTACAACATGTTGTTATAGAAACTCTGACACCCTAGACTTTGTAAGCTGTTCTAAATTAATGTTTGATGATGGTGAGTAAATATTGACACTGATTCAATATCATTCCCTATTTAGTCTGCAGCACGTTTTCATTACAACCGAGTTGTTATGGGAATGGCAATAGTCTACAGTAGTCAGCAATAATCAATAGCAGACAGTAGTAGTCGGTAATCGCCAGTGGTAGACAGTAGTAACCAGCAATAGTCAGTGGTAGACAGTAGTAGTCAGTAATAGTCAGCAATAGTCAATGGTAGACAGTAGTAGCCAGCAAGAGTCAGTAATAGTCAGTGGTAGACAGTAGTAGTCAGCAATAGTCAGTAGTAGACAGTAATAGTCAGTAATAGTCAGTAGTAGTCAGTAGTAAACATCAAGAGTCAGCAAGAGTCAGTAGTAGACAGTAGTAGTCAGTAACAGTCAGTAGCAGTCAGTAGTAGTCAGTAGTAGTCAGTAGTAGTCAGTAGCAGAGAGTAGTAGTCAGCAATAGTCACTAGTAAACAGTGGCTGTCAATAGTAGCCAGTAGTAGTCACTAAGAGTCAGTAGCAGTCAGTAGTAGTCAGTAATAGTCAGAAGTAGTCAGTAAGAGTCAGTAACAGTCAGTATTAGTTAGTAGTAAACAGCAAGAGCCGGCAAGAGTCAGTAATAGTCAGTAATAGTCAGTAGTGAAAAGTAGTAGTCAGTCCAAAACATGCTGAACTTAAAAATTAATATTAAAATCAAGCTCAACTGTGAATTTCAATTCAATTTTCATTCATTTTTCAAAGATTTAGACATGCCTGTCTACCTGGTCTTTAGTTTATGTCATGGCCTTGTTTAGAGCAGACAACCTTGACCAGCCAGAAAGTCCAAACCACACTTGAACCGACATTATATTGTCAGCATTAACACCTGATTCTCATCTCAATCTACAGTCGTGTTCACTTAAAATGTAACTAGATGTTGCACTCGCTCCTGTGCTGCCTAGGTCAGCTCTTCAAGCAGACATCAATATTTTCAGGAGCACAAAAGAGTTCTAGAAAAGGCTTACATGGCTACAGCTAATCCATTGCATATTGCTGAAGAGTGTTTGCTGCATCGAGAGAAGAGAACAGGTATTGACCTTGTTCATGACGATGTCGAAAAAGAGCTCGTAAAGGAAGTTGACATCATTAAAAAGTGCCAAGAGAAAATGAAGAGGTGTATTCAAAAGGCCCACGTTCAACTGAAGTAAGTCTTAAAGCTGATTGATCTACGGCTACTACGGGCTGTAGGCAAACGCCCTCAGCAAGGTTGTAGACATGAGTCTACCATTCTACTTTCAGCTGCTCATCATTTTTTTAATTATGACTATATTCATCTTTCCAAAACGACTGGTTCCTCAGTTACCTGTGCCATTGGACTGTCATATAAGATGGTTTTTGCATGGCAAGCAGGGGGAAATATATTATGCACGCGATGTCAAACAAAAAAATATTTTGTACAACGTTTTTGCTTACATTGTTTTAAATTAGCCAATGAAACTGTTGGATTACAGGCTATTTGAGGATGCTCGAGTTTTAGTTTTGTTAGCATATGCAAGGGTAAACTAAATACGATTGTGGCTGTATAAATATGTAACGTGACGAGACATCTGACATGCAGCATTAAGGTGTAGTCTAACTGTTTAGCCAACGAAAAACATACTTAGCTAAGAGCTTTTATAGGATTCCCAGTCACAGTGCCATAACAGAATGAGTGGATCAGATCAATTTCTGCATCAATTTCTGATTAGATTTGTTATCGCCATGGGTAACAGAAGTATATGTCAGATAGCAGGGCTATAATATTTGTTTCTTGTTGTACTCATATGGTTAGCTGCAGGAAACATTGGTAAGACAAACTGTGTGAGTAAAAGAGCTGTTTATTTTCATTCATTACTACTGAATGCCGGCGTTGCCCGGGTAATAATAGTTGAGTACCCTGGCAGTCTGATGTCCCGTAAAATATTGTTAGGTGTAATAACCACATATATGTACAAACATTCTAGTAATGTTTGGTTAATAGGCGCAGATGGAAGCATGCTTGGTTACTATACTGAAAGTTGTGGGTTCAAATCCTAGGCGATGCAATTTTATTTCTGATCCTCAGCCGTGGTTTCGAGTAAACACGGTTTATATTAGAGTGAAGATATAAAAATAAAGTTAGAAACATTCTTTTCCGTCTGCTACTGAATATTCAGTTGAATACAGTCGTAAGAAAGTAAATTTTGTAAATGCATGTCAGGTTAGTTAGGGATGGCATGAACTAGGAGCCGATTATCCGTGTCTGTCATAAACTGTCTTCGTCATTACAGAATTGCATCTTAGTAAGCTAGTCTCGAGGGAGTAGTCTTCAAATTTGCTTTACTTCCGTTAGATTGAACAGAGCAGCTCTTCATGAATGTGAGAAGGATGCCAAGGACAAACATCATGCTGAGAATGTTGATGACAGGATGCATCAGCTTAGAAACTCTTCTATCGGCATCGGCTACTACCCAGGAATTGAAAATGTTGACAACACGTAAGTCGACATAAAGTCTGATGGATTTCAACTTAACCCAAATAACTTTTAAGACCTGATTTGAATTTAACAGCTTAGGTAAATATTATAAATATAAAACATAAGATTTTTTTTTAAAACTTGTTTCATATTGCACTGACCTGTTTATCATGTTTTTAAGCAAATGAGTTTTTCTGACCCTGAAAATCTCAATTAAATGCTTCTTTCAGAAGAGCGGTTTGTAAGCAGTTCTCTTAAGTTGTATGCAATTACTAGGCTTCAATATTGGTATTGATTGATTTTGGTAGCCTTGACCACTTTATCAACTATAAAGGCCCTGAGAAACCTTTCATGTTTTGTTATTGAACACCGGACTAAGTGAGTTGATCAGACAAGCTTTGTTTAACCTTCTGATCTCGGTCTTTCAATCGAAGTTCATTATTTTAATCCTGTGTGGCCATTCATTCATGTAGAAACCCAGCACCATTTGATAAAATGAATTTTTTCATAATATTCAAATGAATTATTCTGCATGACTGAAGGTTGAGTGCGGCATTAGGCTGAGTGAACTGAGCAGGATTAAAATGGGTCCCACTGCTCCTTAATGCCAATAAAAGTGCTTAGTTGGTACACCGGCTTCGAGCAATATCCATATAGCATTATGATAGTATCACTTCTATTGCCTGGCTTGTGTTGTGTCTGAGAAGACTCTTCTGTTTCCAGGATGTGAAACGATAATATTGATTTGATATTGTTAATCTTCGCAGCCGTCTAATATTAGTTAACTTTAGTTGCCGTTCCTATGGTTTAGCTAAATAATGAGCTGTCAAAATTACAAAAAGAGGAAACACGACTTCAAAGATGCTTCAATGTTTTCTTACTGTCTGCATGAAAAACCATTTATAGAAATCTGAAATATTGTATTTCACTATAAAGTTGTTTCATCACCACTATGAACCCAATGCACAGCTCATAGTTGGGTTTCCTTTCAGGCACTTAGGTGCGGGAATAAACGTCCCAGTCTTAGCTGTTCTCAATAGGTCAATCTTCTATAACTTTTGACAATTATTACTAAGTTCCATACAGTGATAGTGTAGTGACACGCCACCATATGGCTCTGCAATGCCATCATGGAAACAATCGTGTCACTCTCATTCTGTCATGATTCAGTGTCGCTATTTGGAAGTGAGACACTCGTGTGATGAGTCATCTTTGTAACATGGAAACTAAAGACTTGTGCGTGCATATAAATCTTGCTTTTCAGTAGCTTCACATGCAGAAATTTTTGTTGTTAAATGCTCTTGGCATAAAATGTCACATAACCATCACTCTACAGCTATAGTGCTCTATGAAAATGTGATATGCTTGTTGGTCCAGCGTAGCGCTTTGGCACTGGCGAACCCGGGTGTTGCTACAATACCGCTGTATGGAAACTCAATATATGTCGGTAGGTAGTTGTGAGGGGGTGCTGCCCGCAATACTGATGCTTCCCTTACTCAATATATCTAGTCTTTTTAGTAACTAGTACAAAGTTCTTCATTTTCTCCATTTTATACCTAGTTAAATATTATTCAGAAGTAAGATTGTTAAAACTTTAAAATAATTAAGGTGTTTACACCACGGCGATTTATCGGAGTTGTGTTTCTGCTGAGAGAGTAGGAGTTAGAAAGGCTTCTAGTCTGTTTACGATTTGAAATGCATATTTCAAAGACTTACACCAACTCAAACTCCGGTTATGCTAAATAGGACACCTTTTTTAGCCGATGAAATACGGCATCGATATCCATTCCATTTGCTTGTATTTTTGTCGCTATTAACATTGCGAGGTATGATTGGTCAATTCCATTTTGTACACCATGAATGACAGCTGTCAAAGACGAACAAACAGTATGCAGCATTTTCAAAATCTTGTGTCGGCGACTAGGGCAAAGCCGTTTTTACAACCATTTTTCATTTTACACCACACAAAGGTTGTCGGCGTGGAAGCAACTCCAAACAATTGTCCTGGTATAAATGCACCTTAAATATATATTTTTATATCAATAATCAATTGTATGCTTTTCTTTTGATCTTCATCTTTTTTAATGTTTTAATATTTAAATGTTTTAATTTTTATTCTCACGTAGCTACGTATATGTTACAATATCTATTTCTTTATGTTTGCTTTATAGCCTTAGCATTCCATATTCATGGATCAAGTTTACGCAGAACAACATAGCCCGATCTCAGCGAGAGAGAGCCGCGAGTGAGAGACTCCGGGGAGAGATAGATGCGTGCCTCAGAGCATGTGCTAATGCTATGTGGAGTCAGTTCAACGCTGTCAACAATGCATTCAACACTCGTGTAAGGGAGACAACTGATGCTAGAGACAGACTGCAGGCTCACTTGCAGAGAGTGAGTTAGCTTGTGATCCTTAGTGTCTCGCATTTAGTCAGAAATGTCTCACCTTTTGTTAAATTGTAAACAAGTTTTAAATTAATTTTTAAACTTAAATTTTGACAAGCCTAGGAAGATATTAATATTTTACAAAATGGCAAGGAATAATAGTAGCTAAGGATTTGTCCAGCCATTCATTCTAAATTTTGGCAAACAGAACAACTATAAAAAACAATTTGTTTCATTTGATGAGTTGGAAAGTATAAAACTGCCGGGTCAATAACTTTAAGCAAAGTTCTTGCACGTTATGTAGTTATTAGATCAATAACCCCTTTCATAAACTTAATGGCAGATTGCAGAGGCACAATGGAAAGACGATTCCCACTTTTTCATATCTACAGGTAATGCAGGAGATCATGGACATGGATCGCAATGTTGAGTTGCTGCGCAAGGCAATCAGAGACAAAGAGGCATATATGAAGGTTGCTCAGACTCGTCTAGAGGAAAGAACCAAGAGACTCAACGTGGAGATCTGCAAGGACCACCCAATGAAAGGGTACGTAACAACAGACAGCGACGTTTATTGGCTGTAACTTGGGAGACTCACCAAAAAGTAGAGCCCAAGTTACGTTTAAAAAAACTAATGGATGAACTTTTCGTAAACAACTTAGCATTGGCATAAAGTTTAAAACTGCCCTAAATGGTGGTGAAACAGAACCATACAAATATAAAAAAATAATGTAGTTGTCTTATTATAGCAATAACGTTTTTAAAAAGGTAAAAGCTGCATCAGTAATAAACGACAATGTTACCAAGTAGACTGTGTTTGTTTGTCTAGATGTTTGTTGATCAGTTGCTAAGATGCATAACTGAACAAAAAAGTTCAAACCTAAATACATGTAGTAGGTGCTAAGAAACGTATAACCCTTACTAAAATTTCAAAAGTGACAAGCAAGTTCAATAACATTTATTACTCGTGTGCATCATAATGATTTAGCAAAAATGGGTACAATTGCATTCAATACAAACCAAGTACTCCAGGAGTATCATCCTCCTAAACTTAGCCCACTCAACCCTTTGCCTAAAGAAGATTTGTTGTAATCTGTCAGTGACCTTGTACTCAGGCTCAGCTAGCACGCAATGGTATCCTCCCCTCACTGTAGCATCAGCTATTCCCCAACACGCAGGCGCTAAATTGAACATTGTGCCCACTTGATCTCATTTGAATGTAACTTAGTGCATTGCATATGGTTATGATAAACTTTGATACAATATTTCAATGATTACAGTTTGGCGAGAGAAGTGCATGAAATCCGAGAGTCTGTCCGATATCTCAAGGACAAACTACGAGCCTCAGAGATTCAGATGGCGCGACTGATGAAGACTAAATCTCAACTTGAGAACGACATCAGTGTCAAAGAGAACTCACTGGCTATAGACGGCAAAGCTTGTATGGGACTGAGAAAGACCTTCCCAAGTGACGGAAATGTCGGACCAATTTTCAACATGCCACTGGTACGCTAAGCGCTGGGCTTCCTGCTTTGATCGGATGGTCTAGAACACATCAAAGGCAGCATATATAAAGCAAAGCTTTAATATTTTTCACCATTTTCTCTGGAACGTGGTACTCGAGTCTGTAACCTGTAAACTTTGTATCGATATTAATTTTATGTTATTTCGATGAGGGTTTGGCCGGAGATCTAGAAATTTCTAAGCCGGCATCTCCTCAGCACGCCTATGAAGCCCTTGCTCAATAGAATGTTTCATCTTCATCTTGCAAAAAGGCTTAACGGTTGATTTCGTGGCCAACCGACTCTTAGACATGGGTCATAGTGCAAGTTTCAGGAGAGATATGTCTATTTTCTGTGCTAATCACCCTAGTTGCTCTTCTATTATCTCTATGTCAATGCATTGCAGGATCTCTGTTATATGCCGTGTGTATCAAGTATGTGCGCTAACTTGTTCTCTTGCTCAATCCTATTCTGTCGTGTGATTTTATTTTTGTAGTGTTTCTGCTGATCAAATATATAATGTGACTTTGTATCAAATTTATTTGTAATTTATTTAATATTTACTTTACAAATTTATTATGCAGGTTGAATGCATGTCTTACCCATTAACTTTAAAGACATTGACATAGTGGCCTAACCAAACCAACTACGCTACAAGAACATAGACACATTGAGTTCTGTGCAAAGTCTCTACCAAAATGTGTATATAGAATTTCAGAGTTGTGTATCCTCTGACAGTATTCCAATGTCCTCCACATTATATCTCACAATTCTGCAGCGCAGACATCAAGTGTTTCGACATCTGTGGTTTAATATCTTATGACCATCACAAATAAATACAGTGCGTGTTAACAATACATAGTCTGCTGAGTGGAGCAACTCAAAGAGTTTCAAAAGAGATATTTAAATTATGTTTAAATTTCATTAAATTAAAATGATAAATTAAAATACAAAGTTATATAAGCTAGTCATTAGATCATTACAACTAAAATAACTAATGCGAGTGTGTTATCAACATTATATGACAAAAAGCTTGGCGACTTTTTTACCACAAAAGCCATGCTGTCATTCCAAAGAGTGAAAATAAAATGAAATAGATTAGGTTCGTATTCCCTGGGGCGGCTGAGTCACCCCAACATTTTAGTGATTTTTGGTGGCCAAGTACTAAGAATTGCAGTCTTAGCTCGCTCACTTGGAATTTTCAACTAATTTACTAGCAACTACCGTTCTATATTGTCTTGGTGGTGAGAGATCCTTTTCTGCATTGAAGCGAATTAAAACATCGATGAGGAGCACTATGGGACAGGCTCGTCTAAATAATCTTCTAATATTACTCATACATGTATATATAGAGATGTTGAAATAGATACAGAATCAGTTGTGAAAGATTTTTGCAAATGGACACATTGACAGAACAAGAGCTATTGCAATAAAGAAGTAATAGCTCTTTTTCTGTCAATGTTCCTTACAGAAATCTGTAGTGTCATGAGTTTTATATCGTTCGTTAAATAAAGAAAAGGTTTTGTCTTCCATGAACTATAAACAATATATTTATGTCAATTTTGATGCTTACAATCGATTGCATTTATGCATACTTTGAGAGTTGTTGATGCTTAAAAGGTCCAGAGCTTCAAGGCGCTGCCCCGAACCACGTTGGGGGCTTACACTGCCCGAAAACCCCATGTTTTCATAACTAGTGCCTAACATTAGCAGCCCCAACTTGCGACCAAGAAATACAGGCCTGGAATAAATCACTAGAGATCTGGTAACATTATATTATAAAGACATCCTCAAAATGACCAATAATCACTACGCACGTCATAATAATAATCACTATGCACTCCATAATAGTAATAACAAACCCTATGCACTTGATTAATAATAATAATCAACATGATACGCACTTCATAATAGTAGTAATAACAGTTACTATGCAATTCATATTTGACAAAAGACAATTTGAGTGCTAACCAATAGAGTGACTTTTAACAGGTCATCTGATTAAAGGCGTATTCTATGGTGTAGGTTATCTTCACATTGTACATAAGAGCGCAACTCCTAAGCTGCATTGACACAAAGGAAAAATGTAAGAAAGTCGTTGAAATAAATAAAACCATCTACACTAACCACCATTATACACTCAATAAAAATTGCAAAAACACTAAATGACAAATCTGGGAAGATAAAAAGTGTCAACCATATCCCAGAGAGCAGACGATAGAGTCCGTACAACAGTATATTGAATATCATGGACTAATTCATTAAATTAACTTGTCCATGGTTGTCATACGAGTTGCATGATTGGTGTCTCAGCATTGACACAAACTCCTAATGAAATATGAAAAGGTGACTAATAAAAGAAAGAGAGACATTGTGGCTTGCTGCTGTTTGAGAATCACAGGTGACAGAGATTGTTCAATCAAATGTTAGCCTCTGTTCTACAATTATGTATCGCATGCTTATTCTGTGACCCAGACTTTGTTGAAAAGCTCCATAAAACTGTCGTAGATCATAAAAGTAATAGCTACATCTAGACAGACTCTGCTCAGCCTTGGTACCGTTCCCTTGTAAAACCTGCAAATGAAACAATATTTCTCCATAAGTTCCAAGGCTATGATCTGAAAAATGGTTACGAAAATGAGCAACAAAACATTCAAATTCACAACAGTTTTATATTACATAAGAATTAGCAACAAAATGCAACAAAAACTTAAAGACGGGCTTATGCAAACTATTTATCAATCTTCAAACCCTGACCTCATGTGTACACAGTGATTACCTCCCACCATAACTGTACTTGACAAGAATTGACTGAGATACAGATGACCCGGGTAGAAATGACCAATAGCAAACCGAGATACAGATGAGCGGAGTAGAAATGACCAATAGCAAACCGAGACACAGATGAGCCGGGTAGAAATGGCCAATAGCAAACTGAGATACAGATGAGCGGGGTAGAAATGGCCAATAGCAAACTGAAATACAGATGAGCGGGGTAGAAATGACCAATAGCAAACTGAAATACAGATGAGCGGGGTAGAAATGACCAATAGCAAACCGAGATACAGATGAGCGGGGTAGAAATGACCAATGGCGAACCGAGATACAGATGAGCGGGGTAGAAATGGCCAATAGCAAACCGAAATACAGATGAGCGGGGTAGAAATGACCAATAGCAAACCGAGATACAGATGAGCGGGGTAGAAATGGCCAATAGCAAACCGAGATACAGATGAGCGGGGTAGAAATGGCCAATAGCAAACCGAGATACAGATGAGCGGGGAGGAAATGACCAATAGCAAACCGAGATACAGATGAGCAGGGTAGAAATGACCAATAGCAAATCGAGATACAGATGAGGGGGTAGAAATGATCAATAGCAAACCGAGATACAGATGAGCGGGGTAGAAATGACCAATAGCAAATCGAGATACAGATGAGGGGGTAGAAATGATCAATAGCAAACCGGGATACAGATGAGCGGGGTAGAAATGACCAATAGCAAATCGAGATACAGATGAGGGGGTAGAAATGATCAATAGCAAACCGAGATACAGATGAGCGGGGTAGAAATGACCAATAGCAAATCGAGATACAGATGAGGGGGTAGAAATGATCAATAGCAAACCGAGATACAGATGAGGGGGTAGAAATGACCAATAGCAAACCGAGATACAGATGAGCGGGGTAGAAATGACCAATAGCAAATCGAGCTTGATAACTAATTGTAAAAAGAAAATGAACATTAACCTTTTATTATCATTGGCTGTGCCATATTACGTACTACTGGCAAAAACCGAAAGTGTGTACTACGTTACTAATAGCCAACCTTAAAGCGAGAAGCGCACTCAAACTTGTGGTTTCTTAAGAGATTAAACTACAAATGTTACTAGTTAAAACCCGTCAATTTATCTAAAGATGTCTCCAGCTCCACAGACATCAACACTCAGTTGTACATGTCTGAGCCTAATATTTAAATTAAAAAAAACTAGTCTCTAATCACGAAATCTCATAAACGTGAATAAGAGACGTACGCCCGAGGCCCTTCATTCTTGAATATCTGCACAGCACAGTCCCATGTGTTCTTGTACTTGCTGGCCTCCAGTCCCTGCAGCATATGACAATGCATTACTTAGAAAGGGCTGTAAAAAGAGAGGTAAAATTGTGCTTGAAAGCTGGAGTAATATTGTGAGAAATACAATGTATAAAAAACACACTAAGAATGACTGTGTAGGAGTGGCAAAAAAGACAGATGAGGAGGCTACATCATAAAGATGAATATGGGAAACACTTGATTATATTGTGGTAGATTAATACTAGTTACACTACAGCTTATGTCAGGTGAGCTGCAGGTAATGTCACCTCACCCGCAGTTAATGTCAGCTCACCTGAAGTTAATGTCAGCTCACCAGAAGTTAATGTCAGCTCAACCGCATTATTGTCAGCTCACCTGCTGTTTATGTCAATTTACATGCAGTTTACATGACAGTAACAGTATTACATGTTGTTAATGTCAGCTCACCTAATATTGTCAGTTCACCTGCAATTAACCTCAGCTCACTTACCACTGTCAGCTCAGCTGCCGTTAATGATAACTCACCTGCATCCTCGTTTTCACCACATCGATAGGAGTATTTCCATAGACTGAACATGCTCCAGCCAGAGCTCCGAAGCAGCCAACGATAGGCTTAGGAATCTTTTTGTTTGAATCACCATCCTTCAACAGAGTTAAAACGATTCTAAATGTCAGTTAAATTAGTGTTTTCATTTTAAGCTTTTATTTCAATAAAAGTTGAATACAAGAAGCAGATGTTAGAACAATTGAAGTACATGTTTATCCTCACATAGACGGGATAACTCTATAAATTTTTGCCCAACACAAGAGAAGATAATTTCATGTTTACCTTGTACCATTCCTTACAGGACTCTACCACAAAGAACCTGATGGCCTGATTGGTGCCTTGTTTGAGCATGGTTGCTGTGAGTCCCTTGTATAATCCACCAACTCCTGCAACATACATACAGTATTAGTTTTCTAAGTGGCTGTGCTTGTTTGGGAGTTGTTTTTCCAAGTAAATTTACAGGTCATAAATGTATGGCATTCTATGACAGAAATGGCATCCTATAAATAGGCTATCTCAAGCCAGTCCTCTTTAGGTCATAGGCCAACTGGAAATCGCTCACTTTTAGAGACGAATAGTTTTTTTTTTCAAATGAAAAAGAAAGATTCTAGGCAGAGTATATAGCAGCAGTTTACAAACAAAACATTTTCTTCCAAAATAGGCATGCATCTGGCCTTTTTCATACGTGATAGCATGACATAAAACAGGTAAATTAGCAAACCATTTGAGCAGTGTGCTTGGGAAAACACTAAAGAAGCGGGTGACAGTTAAAAAAAAAGACAACTCACAATCCTAGCAGCAACGCGCTAGTGCAATCTGTTTAGAGTGATTACAATTATATAATTCAAAATTTAATAAAAACCATTAAAATAAAAGCTTTTGATGCAGCTCAATAGTGTAACAATACAAATAATCATTTGCATCAGAGCTAGAAAAAGCTGTCTAGATAAAACTTAAAGGTTGACTTGCAACAAGACTCACATTACAGTTATTTGGTATAAAAAGGTTCATCATGTCTTACTCTGCTGTGTTGTAGGTGCAAAATATGTGGAAATGTGATTACAAGCTCTAAAAAGGTCAAAAATGAACAGTTAATCGGTGCCATCACAGAACT
Organism: Watersipora subatra; assembly: GCF_963576615.1. Classification (NCBI taxonomy): domain Eukaryota; kingdom Metazoa; phylum Bryozoa; class Gymnolaemata; order Cheilostomatida; family Watersiporidae; genus Watersipora; species Watersipora subatra. Next base: position 9,061,096 of record NC_088710.1, on the reverse strand, counting down.
GCTGTAGATTAGAATCCCGTTCCAAAACGGCTCAAATGTGATGTAGTTGAACACGATGGCTTCTGTTTACACTTTCATGCAGCCTAATTCGTCGAAAAATTTTCACAAATATACTTCCTGCATTCAATAAAACCATGTCTATGTCCTTACGCATCTATTTCATCATCGTTGTAATGCTGTCATTTTGAGCACAGATATCTCAAAACACACTGTGAAAATTTGTTTAGTTTTGTAACATCAACTCAAAGGAGTGCATATCATCCTCTGATAAACATAACGAGCTTGTTGGTCACCTGTGATAGTCGAAAAATGCTGCAGAAATTATTCGCGCTGTATGGTAGGAAGTATGGGTCACATGATCAGATTACGGCTAGACGATTAGACCAAGCCGAAACAAAACTGTAAAGTAGCGAGCATCTATATTTAATACGGGCTTTCCGGTAAAACCCCGAAGTGTTTGTCATAAACTAGCGCTACGAAAAGTTTTATATTGAGCCTTTTATTGGCCCTTCGATTCACGTGTCAAAACAATAACAAAATTGATTGACTACGTCAGAGAAATAAACTGATTCCAATCTACAGCGGTTTCGTGATCGCGGCGATTAATTGTTCTTTTTTTGAGCTTTCAAGAGCTTGTAATCACATTTCCACATATTTTGTACCTACAACACAGCAGAGTAAGACACAGCGAACCTTTTGATACCAAATAACTGTAAAGTGGATTTTGTTGTAAGTCAACCTTTAACAAGTAAATAAAGGAATAATGTTAGAGACTGTTTCCAAAGTACATAGGAATAATCTTCTTCAAATATTGCCAAGAAGATAAAATAAGTGTTAAAGATCTGCAATTACATGTATTTACTAAACAATGAGTGAGCCCTCGCTCCTGCACCCCTGTTTTTGGCAGAACTTAAGCTAGCACAATTATTCTCCTCTATCATTGACCGTCCTTGACTTGATTGACAGTATAATGATCTCTATTAGTCCTTCACAAATATTTCTATTTTTCTAAAGTATATTGACCTTTGCAATCTTCTAAAAAGTAAGAATGGATTTGACCTTCAATAAGCAATCCTTTACAGTTTGTTACACTTTATGACAACGTAATGGGTTGGTAATGATATACTGACAGTCTATACAGCATGCACAACTCCAGGAGAGGGATGAGCAGAAGAAACAAGAAGAAATGCTCAAGTGAATCTTAAAAAAGCAGGAATATCACATCAAGTTTCTCGCTCTGGAACATACTATGATACCTCAACTTAACTTCATTCTATGACCTTGACCTTGCTCATATAGCGACAACAATATTTATCCAACATAATGTGATCATGAACGGCATACTATTTACAATCTATGTTAAGAATAATCTGTTCTCTTAACCAGAATGAATTTTAAGTCTTACTATTTTGCTAGTAAACATTTGAGCAGTCCAAAGGTCACTAAGTCACATGACCTGAAAAATCACATGACCTGCATAGAAAGTCTGATCAAAACTCAGCGACATGAAAAAATAAGAACTTTTTTAAAAACCTGCTAGATCAAATTTAATTATGTCAGCATGATGAATATATTTGATTTAGTTGTAGTTTGTATTTCATATAAAGCATATATTAACACGTCAACATCATGAGATATCACTGTATTTCACGGTTGTGCTTGCAGTCTAAATTTGATACACCTGAAATCCACCTACCAGACTCCTTGGCAATAACACCAACTCCATGGAAAAACCCTTTGAATCTTGGTTGTGCACGATTTCTATCATCAATAAACTTAACCTTGATGGTCTCCATGGGTGTTACGGCAAATATCGCTTCACAGACACCAGCACCTGCATGATACAGCCAGTGAGTGACATATGTACAACACCAAGTATGAATGATGCTATCTATGAGAGACACCTGCATGATACTGCCTATGAGCAAGACCTACATAATGCTAACTGTAAGTGACACTTGTGTGACACTGTGAATGAACCCCCACATGTGAATGACACTGTGTGGCACTTTGAGTGACACTTGTGTGGCACTTTGAGTGACCTTGTGTGACACTGTGAATGACACCCGTGTGACTCTGTGAACCTGGTCTTAATGTACTAGCATGTCAAGCTAGCTTCAACCTAAAACACATCATCTTCACACTAGGTAATACTGCAAAGAAAACTTTTTGCTAAGTCAAAGACAAAATTTAGAGCATACATAAGCAATTAACTAAGCAAGCGTACTGAAAGCTTCTGTATAAAATAACCATAGTATAAGTATAACCATAGTGTAAGTATAAATACTTAACGAGCCTACAGCATTGGTGAATATATTAGTAATAAGATGCTTTGTGGTATTTATTTATAGAGAATATAATAGCATAATGGTGTTCATAAAAATAACTGAAACATTGAAAGAAAGAAAAAATGAATAACGAAAAAGTTGATGGCGAAGACCAAATTAGGTCTATATTTAAATAATGCATATTAATAATAATAATGCATATTAATAATAATAATAATGCATATTTGCGTGTAAAAGCAAATTTCGATGAATCTGAGAAGCAAAATGTAAAAATGAGAATTCTCTTCGTGTTTAACAAGTTCTGACAGATTTTATAACGAGGATCAGTGCTTGCCGCGGCACCAGTCCCTTCCTGTCAGCAAATATAATCTTAGATATATAGTTATCATCTACTGTAGATGGTGTGTATTAAACCCACCACCACCTTTGAGTATTAGTTTTAAGTTGAACTTGTAATAAACTCATTCTTAAAAACTCTGTTAGAAATAATGCTTGTCCTCATCATCATTGCATGAATAAAATAATAAAATTAGGAATTTTAGAATAATCTCCTCTGATTTAAAAGCAAAGAGAAAATCACTTTAAAACATAATATGGATAAATTTGATGTGGATGTCATGCTTCCACCTTGACACTTTTTAGCTTGAAACATTCGTATCAAGCAAAATTGTAAATTTCCGGCTCGTTCCATTAAGAGTAAGAATAATAACTATTAAGTGGTTAAATTTATTTACTTTGCTAAACCTTACGTAATTAGCCAAAATCCAAAAACTACTATAACTTGATGTTGAATATATTTCCATTTATAACCACTTATTCCCATATTTGAAATTTGATAGACCAGTGCTACAGTTATTTTAAGTGTGATTGACCAATTAGAAAGGTAGATATTTATAACCCACCAATGAAATAGCTAGCTAATTACAACCAACCAGTTGTATGCTAAAGCATCTGAACAAGACAGAAAAAAACGAGATAATATTTGATCGTAAAGTGCAATTATTTTAATCACTACTTGAGACAGTAGTCATGTTTTAAAACATTTTAGTCAGTTACAAAAAGCTGATGCTTCAAATGATCTGAAATTTGATGATTTTATTTAAAGGACTCTGCCGAATGCCATATTGTAAAGCCTAAACACAGAAAGGAATAACCTGAAAACTTGAATTTGTTGCCCCTTGGGTTAAGAGCGACGCACGCACTCTATATCATCTCACTTCCTCTCTGGGGTCTTGGAAATGTACGGAACGCCAGACTTAACTGCTTTGGAATCTTATCGTAGTTCTGATAATGTTTCATAACCAAACTTAGTGGCAGTCATTTTCAAAGATTTGGTCCACTGTCGTAAGGTTGCCACATATTTGCATGCTGACTTTTTAAGAAAAGTTATGTTAATTTCCACAAGTCATTTCTATTTGTCTCCTTGTTTGAAAGCTTGTGACAGTTAAAAAGGAAAGACAACTCACAATCCTAGCAGCAACACGCTGATGCAATTTGTTTAGTGTGATTCTAATTATATAATTCAATATTAAATATAAACATTGACATAAACACTTCTGACGAATCAGTGGTGAACCATTTGCATCAGAGCAAGCAAAATCTGTATTCCTTATGGTTTTAGTTTTTTTGAAATCCTGCATGATGTACGCTAACCTTCTGCACATAGACACGACATTGGTTACCCATAATTGAAGTAGTTATGATAAAGTTAAAAGCAAAAAACTGATATTAGACACAGATTTTGCGCTCCAAGTTCACATGTTATTGTAGGAAGGAGAAGTTGTAATGATACACCACAAACGCTTTTTATTAGTGTTTAGTTGCTAGCTACTCCACTTTGACACTTTGTGAAGTTGTTTAGGCTGGAAACTACACAAAGCTCTGAAGACTTAATAAGGTGATCAGCAAATCAGAAAGTTGTAACATACTAGTGTGATCAAGTATTAAAGGTGTAACCCTTACCTAAGCCACACAAGAGTTTCTTCTGAGAAGAGAGGTTGCCTGTATGATCTACACTTCGTTTCTTAAATTCTTCGAATGATCCAAACCTAACCACAAGGTCAAAAAAAGCATACAACTCTATGTAACTATACAACTCTATGTAATTATACAACTCTATGCAACTATACAACTCTATGCAACTATACAACTCTATGCAACTACACAACTCTATGCAACTATACAGCTCTATGTAATTATACAACTCTATGTAATTATACAACCCTATGTAATTATACAACTCTATGCAACTATACAACTCTATACAACTATACAACTCTATGTAATTATACAACTCTATGCAACTATACAACTCTATATAATTATACAACTCTATGTAGTTATACAACTCTATGCAACTATACAACTCTATGTAATTATACAACTCTATGTAATTATACAACTCTATGCAACTATACAACTCTATGCAACTATACAACTCTATGTAATTATACAACTCTATGCAACTATACAACTCTATGCAACTAGACAACTCTATGCCACAAGACAACTATAAAGTTGTTAACGTATGACAAGTGTATTTTTATTCTCGTTTTTAGAGCCCCCGTTGGCCATCTGGCCTGTGCCAGGTTGGACTAACTGTAACACGCCCCTTCTATGAGTAAAGGAAAAGGATCTTGAAGAATCCAGCTATGGAAAGGCTACCTATATCAATTTCGGCAAGTCATTTCTATTTCCCTAGATGACGGAAGGCTTGTGATAGTTAAAAAGGAAAGACAACTCACCAGCCTACTAGCAGCAAGCTGATGCAATCTGTTTATTGTGATTCTAATTACGTATATAACTCGGTAACTAATAAAAACCATTAACATAACAGCTTCTGACGCTGCTCAGCTCAACAACCTATGATAATCAGGAAGCATTATCTAAAGTAATCACACATGGCATTCAAATGAATGCACTAAATAGAATTATGTCAAACTATATGTAAAAATTAATTTATGTAAAACTAACGTTAATAAAGTAAAAACTCACAACAAATGAGGTATTTATTGTTACTTAACTTTAGAGTTTAGAGATACGAGAGGAGAAATATAGACTCAGCAATGCTTGGGTTCAGATGCAAAGAAAGGAATAGAAATACACAACATACTACCAATGATATACAGCCCCCATATGGGGGCTGTATATCATTGATTAAACTAACTTATCTGACACATTTTATTACGTTTTTTTCATCTTACTTTAATAAGTTTCTTTATTTTTACTTACAACTCTATATTGTTTGTTCAAATGTCATACGTTGAAAATGCCATTGAGTATATTAGTCAAATGGTTGGTCAAATTTAATCTCGTACGCTGGAAAATTCACGGGCAGAATGTAATCAGTAAATGTTTAACTGTATATAACAGTTTAATTATAGCCAATTTAGCTATAAAAAGAAATTTAAATATTGTTTTCTGAAAGAACAGCCAAATATAATTACAGTAGATTGCTCTAAGTCAGTTTACAAAAGTAATATTAAAGGGTAATTATTAAAGTCTATGACGGTGGCTGACAAAAGATAAGTACACTATCTAACCCTCTACTAATTTATACTGCTCCATTCTATGTTGAGCACTGCGATTTTATTTCTAGATATGATAAATTTCAATATATATAAACATATATATATAATATACAATATATATATATATAAAAGAGTGTGTATAAAAAATTACTGTTGCTGCAGAAGCTATCCATCAAAATTTTGAATACACCGGCACTGGTACCTCTCAATAGTCGATGCTGGGACAGACATAAAAATGAGATATCAAAATTAAATGCATCGGTGAAAGTATACATTGCCTGACTGAGCCTAGAGAGGATGTAGAGACAACTCCTACTCAAGAATGTCTATGTGAACCTTTTTGTTTTACAATTTCTAGTGAATGCCCTTACAATAAACAGAAATTGAAGATTTAAATTATGTCGTTACAATTGCACTGGAACATTAGAAATTGAAATGACACAATTTAAAATTACAAATAAAAAATGAATAATGGATTTTAAAATGGCTTCTTGAAAAATTTTTAAAATATATAGCTTTAATCGCACTAAGGATGCCATAGATATGCTAAATGGGCCTTGGCCTTGTGGTTATTTGCGTGTGTTTGCATAATAGCAATCGTCGCGAGTTTAACTCCGTTGAATTCCGATACGATGGGAATTTCCCATTTGCTAGATTTTAATTGCTATAGCTGGACACAGCGACGACAGAAAATAAAAGACAAACATTGAGATATATAGATAAAAGGTATATTAGGAAACACAACTTCTGACAAACATTGAGATATATAGATAAAAGGTATATAAGGAAACACAACTTCTGACAAACAATGAGATATATAGACAAAAGGTATATAAGGAAACACAACTTCTGACAAACAATGAGATATATAGATAAAAGGTATATAAGGAAACACAACTTCTGAAAATAAGCATAAAGATGAACTTATCCAAAGTTTTAGTATATTTTATCAGAAAGTTTTTATCAGGTTTTTTTACCATTTGAAATTGTTTTTGATATTTGAGATGGTCCGACTGCCAGGATGTTTCAAGATTAAAATAAAAAAAACTTAATTACAGTTAGAACGCTCAAAAGAAAAACACGTGTGAAATGAAGTCACTAGTTGCTACCGTTGATATCGGCTATTGCAATCAAGTCACATCATTACGCGTCTCCGTTCTGTCTGCCTCTTTGCAACTATAGACGTCATAATCTGACTGCCAGGATGTTTCAAAATTAAAATTGATAAACTTGATCGCGGTTAAAATAATCAGAAGAAAAATATGTCTCCAAAAAATGACATCACTAGTTCCGATTGTTGCTATAGTTGATATCGACTGTTGCGTTCAAGTTGTAGCATTACTTTATTCTACACAACTATGGACGTCATAGTCGCTTGATCAAAGTGTTGTAACTTGTAACAGCAATCAAGTTTTGTCGATTTTAATTTTAAAATATCCTGGCAGTCAGATCACCTCAGACATCAAATATAATAGCAAATAATAGAAAAATATCTATACTTTCTGATAAAATCTACTAAAATTTTGAGGAAGTTCATCTTCTTCAAGTCCCTCATTTTCAGGATGATGTAATGACAAACTGGCATATTTAGAGACAAAGCACTGATGAGCTTTTCAAACGTCAAACTCCAAAGCCATTAGTAGGTCTTAGAAACTTCCAGAAAATCAAATTAAATCAAGAAAGTTTGGTCTAATTGTAATATATTGATTCCGAGTAATGTTTCACTAACTACCTGTCTAGCATCAACAGAGAAGGCAGATCATAGATACTAATCGATAAAGAGCAAGTTACTCCCTCAATTTACGCTGAATACAGTAGAAAATCTACTTAAGAAATTTATATGTTCCTGAAGACGTACACAGAAAATTTTGTAAATATATAAATTCCCGTTCCAAGCCCTTACAAAACTTCGACATATTTGTGTATAAATTAAAAATAAATAAAACCTATAACAAGTAGATGTAAGAATTATATTACTGCATAATAAATAAAAAAGCACACATAAAAATAGTTAAGAACAAATAATAAAATGAATATGAAATAATGGATAACAACTCTGAGCGGTATGTTTGTTGACTTACATTTAGCCGATAAGGATAGGCGTTCACGAAACTTTGCCAGCCACTAAAACTGAGTGACATGCATGATACCCACGGAAAAAAATGGGCCAATAGGATGACAAAACTCTGACAGGCCACTTTAAAACTAAGCTGCCATCCCTATATATGGCCAGCAGTGCATTTCGTATCCACATACATCCTTCGTAAGTAGGAGTAATATTTTTGTGAAGATATTTTTCGACTTAAAAATTTCGTATGCAAGTCGTTAGTTACAAAAGTTTTTAACGTTATTTCAAAACCACCAGTCAATAGCAACAACACCGTATTCTTGTGACAGTAGAGCTTATTAAAGTTGAATGGATTTCATGCACTAGGTATAAACGTACAAACAGGAGGGGGGGTAATCTATCCAGCCCTTCTCTGTATCTATCACCATTGCTAGCGTCTAGCTATTGATCACGCGACATAATCAAATTACTCGACACGCATGTCTCAACCAATCATATACAACAAAATCTTACATAGTGCATAGCAAACAATGCGGTCAGCATGCACATATGGTACCATGTAGATATAGCCATATGGCCTCATCAAAACGCACTCGTAAACAAGGTAGAGAGAAATATGTTAGGGTTTGGCTGACAGTTCCGCATAATACAAGAGTGAGTAGATATCAAGACAATCAAGCTAGCCAGAAATAATAAAGTTAATATCGCTAATAGTGGGCGGTAAAGAGACAACTCTAGTTAGATTTTTAGCCTGACACTAAGGCCAGTTCAGCCATCTCCACCTCATATCATGTTATCAAGATGACAATGGCTAGAATTTTGTGCTTTTAGAGAAAATTAAAAAAAAAGCTATATTTTCATCTCACAGATTCTAAATACGATTATTCTAAATATAGTTACTAGCAAGAAAACCAATAGTTAAATTTTATGAAGCAATCTATTGGAAGCTTTTGATGTAATAATTTATCAACGATCACACAACTCCTGCGAATTCAAAGAATGGCATGAGTGCAGACCATAGCAAAGTGTGTGTGTGTTTTTTAAGAGACAACTAATCTTAGCATTGTTCCTATCTCCGCTAGCCAGGACTAGTTTATGACATTTTTGTGGTTTTGCAATCCGAGTCTAAGATCTTCATAGCTTATGATCTCTAACACAGCGCTAGAATTGCATAAGCCTGGTAGTTCTGGTAAAACCTGGACATACATGTATCTCCTTGTCAATCATTGTGTTCCAGTCATTGCGCTAGCTTACATATGTCTCACCTAACAGCAGACTTTGGAATGGATCCATAGAGAAGCACTGTTAGACCTCTATATAGCCCGAGAACTCCATGCGCCCTCACTGTCTGTCGGACACAGTCTACGATTCCACTATACTTTCTCGTTGCACCAGTTTTCTGGTCAAGCTGTAGTTGAGTCTTCACAAACTCAGTAGGAAATGTGATGCATATTTCGATACCACCCGTCAGACCTCCTGTATCAGTGAAAGAATGGAGGCTATATACTGGCACTTTTCTGTGGCATTTCTAGGAGATGCTCATCCATCACATGACCTGTCCATACATTTATCAACTAAATGATTTCAAGGCTATTAATAGAATGTCTTATGTAACCGCTTAGACATAAGTTGGGACATGTGCGCTTGGAGACTTAAGAATGCAGACCGAAGCACAACAACAAAACAGATCCTTTTATGATGAATGATCCATCTCAGAGAGAAGAAGAGGTTTCCGGAAGACTGATCAGGTGAGAGAAGAATAAAAAGAGAAAAAGGAATGATGCAATATGCATGCAAATTTCCCAACTCCATAAATAATTAAACATAGATGATGGCAAAACATTTGACATGATAAACAACATCCACGGCCAAGTGATGAAATCCTATGACATCAACACAACAGTGAAAACAGTTCCTATTACTAGCAAAACCTCCATTGCAAATGACATAGCCAATCAATTATTCAAGTAAAACGCAACCAACTCAGGATATCTGAACAACCAAATAGACCATGTCACTACAATTAATGATCTAATCAGGCATGTAAACCTGAACATATGAACTTGCTGATTCAGAATGCATTGATAGCAATTGAACTCAATTTACGTTCAAGTACGCAAACGAGAGAACATGGAACGGTACTGTCAGACAAAAAACCCTCAGCGATACAGTAAATGTTGATATGATAATATGTAGGCTAAAACAGCTCTGAAGTGCAATAAACCACCATATTACTCATTATTTCAGTATACTAATAGCAATTTATGTATTACGTGATGTAGCTTCTCGCTCACCCTGACAAAAAAAAATTAATCTTAGCCACTTTTGCCCTGACATCTATAATTTATAAAACATGAACATGAAAACATGACTACTTCCCTCATCTTCATTCATCTGCTTATTAATGTGATCACATCAATACAATAAATATAATAATTCATGCGATGCTTCAAGACCGCTACCTAAAAGGTATAACAAATAATATGTATTATTTAGCGTGTTTTTTCCACATAGCTAAATTATAGAACCCATCCACAGTCCTATAGAAGTATGACTAACATTATTAGCAACTGTGAACACTTTATATAATAAAATTGCATGCAATCCTTCCATCTTTTATGAAACCAAACCTGGTTGACATTAGACTGTTCACTTGGTATGGCAGTAGATATATTGTTGTTAGGCGCAGTTTTAATATAACAAGCAAACAACCACCAACCATAAACTATCATTTATCACATCAATATAATCATTATCATATCAACAAACCATCAAATTTCAAACTATCATTGTCCTCTGTGAAACAGTTCAAGAAAAAGGCTCAGAGTTTTCAGCTATTGCATATGCAGTATATTTATTTGTGTTACACTTCTCCTCACAAAAAATAAAAGAAATAAGTTCCTAAAAATGACTTACAAATGATGTTGTCAAGTGCCAATATATATTCAGTGTACACAGAGTCTGAAGACCCTGAAGTTCACCCTATTCTTCATATCTAGCGAGAACAAATCATGTAGCAGTTGTGAGAACTAGCTCTCATTAAATTTCTTATCTGACAAATCAAGGTCAAGCTTTTCTTAAGGTCTGCTAAGGTGAAAATTTGCTGTGGCTTACCACAATTACAGAAACCATTCAATGCAGTGGGCATCAGTGTTTCTTATTAGCTACAGCAACATTATGAGTGAGCAACCATACTACATGCTTTTGCACAAATCAGCATAGACACATGATTGAAAAAAAATTTAGTTTGCCCTTTCTTGATGACATGAAAACTTGTCCATCTAAAATTAATATTGCTAATTTAGTCAGATACTGATGTGAGAATACAGTAGCGGTTACCTACCTGCCACGATTCCTTTCAAACTTTTCTGTGACGGTAAAAAGCCTCCTGTTGTAGATGCAAGCATCTGCTCCGACGGTCGTTGAAAGGGATCTTTAAACGTGTTGGCATGTCTTTTTCCTGAAGTATCGTCGCTCATCTCTGTTCAAGTCTTATAGTAGGTAATTTTAACCTATCAATACTGAATAACATTAACAAATGCATTAAATTAATACATACCAAACGCCATTCGTGCTTATAGTGCATTCCTTTGCCAGCAAAACCATAAAATAATATAACAAACAAAAAGACAGCAATGTTTATCACATGTTCAACAGACAGTACAACATATAGGTTGACAATTCTTTAAACCTTTTTCTACTCATACACAAAACCTGAACAAATGATGAAGCTTATGTAGTCTCTTATCCCACAAACTGCCAAAAATTTGCAACCCAATAATAAAAATACGAAGTATCAAATTATGCAAAGTAAAAAATACCTTTCGCGGCCGGATTCTTCGTACAAACTTGCTTATTACTAACTGTGTAACGAAGTCGGATCGGATGTTGATACAGTTATAGACCGAAATCTATGTGCGTAAACCAATTGACACTAAAAACAGTGGGGCGAGGTCACGGTCAGCAAGTTGCTATGCATCAGTTTACAAATGGCGGCGAAGTTAAAAGCACTGTTGAATGCTCAGGAAAACAAGCATGATATCACAAGAAATCTACCTTCATTAACATTTGAAAGTGCGTTAGACGAAGAAGAACAACGCATCCTTTATCTGCGACAACAAAGCCATGCGCACACAACTTTAGTCTCGGCATCGTGTTCGTTTTTAGTTAGTATATTGAATGAAGTTCGACAAATTAGAGCAGATTTGGCAAAAACAAGTCAGCAAAGAAGAGCCATACAACTTCTCACAGCTGATACATTACCTAAAAATCCACTAAAAATTGGGTTAATTGGATGCGGTCGGTTAGGAAGTCACTTGGTTCACGCTTTATTGTCGTTTGGAGAGGTAAACCCAGCAGATATACAGATTTCGACAAGAAGGCCAGAAACTTTGAGTGAGTAGTTTTTTTTACATTAGAGAAGCTTACAAATACAAGTTAGTTTTTCTTTATTGCTGAGCTGTAAAATAAGTTGCTTTGCTATTCTTAGGCTATATCGTTAATGTGTTTCCCAAAGGTGGCTACAGTGTAATGACGTTTCGTCTTGCTCTATAACTTATATGGGTTTAGCTTGATTGCATAGGACTTTTATTGTGACCAAAACTAGACACGTGAGCAATATTCAAGTTGTGATTGTAGACACATTGAAAGAAAAAGGAGTGAGCGTAATTTACAACAACATTGAAGTGGCCTCCAAGGTTCACCTTCTCTTTGTTTGTGTTCTGCCATCTCAGCTCAACAAAGTGCTGGAAGAGATTTGCCAAAACCTTGATAAACAAACACTTGTCTACTGTTTAGTAAATCACACAACATCTCACCGATTGAAGCGACTACTGCAGTCGGTCAACATTTTTATACCAAGTTTTGTATTTGACAATTCGACTTCAAATGCTTGGAATAGCTGCATGAGTGTTGAGGAAGCATTAAAAGATGAGCAAATGGTTAGGAAATGCTGCCCTCTTTCTAATGAAGGAAAAGGTAATAAACTATTTTGTCAATTCGTGCACCAACTCAGTAGTTTGCAGTTAAACATGTAGTAATTTTATAAACGCCATTTTGTTGCCTACTGGAGTTATGTTTACAATCATGCATCTTGTTTATTACAACCAAAACTATCAAAATAGAACTAATAATGACTCAAGATAATGAATAAACTTTTAGCAGAGCTTGAGGCGCAACAGGTTAGCAGATGAAAGAATAATTGTATTTTTACTCAAGCACTGCAGTGAGGTTTTAAGAACTATCACACTGAGAGTTTATCTAAAGTGATGTTTTTTGCGTGTACAGCATAACATAGAGTTATTTGATTATGTAAAGAGATTTTTGTTCAAGTAGTTGTTAGATGCTTTTCAGATTAAAGCTAGACAAAAAGTTGGACCTTGAGTTTGTAGTACAGCATTTCACATAGTTGTTTTGGTTCAGTGTTACCAGATCACATTTGTCTTTAATGCTCCTCTACATCGCTCCTTTATTAACACAATTATATATAATTGCGTACGTATTACCAACAAGAACTCTGTAAAGGGTATTAATTTTATTCACGACATATAATCAATAAATTCTAAACTTATAGTCTATGATATTCAATTTTTATGTTTTTAAAACCCATGAGAAGAGATTTTTAACAAGTTTTTTTTGTTTCAGAGACAACACGATTTGGCCCAAATTCTTTGTCTAGCAACTGTATCTTACACCTTTTTGTGCTTGACTCTTCAAAAACAGTCAAAGGCAAACAATCCCTCAATAATATGTTTTTTATACATGTACATATCAAAGGATAAAACTAACAAGCTTTCGTGAAGACTGAGCAGTTTGAACTCAAAGAAGACAAATCTCAACTTTGAAACAAGTACTTTCATTAAAAGTCAATATACATGTAGCTAGTTTTTATTTCATACTAGCTGTGCCACCCGGCGTTGCCCGTGTAATAAAAGAGTCTTTGGACAGAAAATTGATTTGTATTTAACATATAACAACATTTGCCATTATAACTTTCAAAGTACATATCATGAGAGAAGTGTGTCATGTAGTTGAAATAAATTAGGAGAAAAATAAAAACAACTGTAAAGGTTTTAAAACTTTGTCAAACAACGGTGCCTTTCAAGCTAGTAGCCTGACATAGCTATTGCCAATGGAAAATTCCACTAAGCTAGTTAATTAGGTTAGGCTTCCAATGACGGTAAGCCATGACTTTGAGTCTGTATTGTTGTCCAGCTCAGCTGTTCTAATAATAGCTATAGCCGGAAAACCAACAGACGGACTTTGAAAAATATATATATAGATTAGCAACATATATCTGGCTAAGACAATGCTTATGAAACAGAACAAACACAATTAATCACCCCAATCTGAAGCCATTGTTAGTACTAATATTAGATATGAGAAAGGTTATTTGCTTACAGCATGTCATAACACTAAAAAAATCTGTAATTCATCTCACAAATAAATATTATGTTACAGGTTCTTGCGTTCATTTAACAGAAAAGTGGGTGGAGCTTGTTATTTGTGCGTTCATCAACCAATGCAGTGACCTTCAGCTTACCTCCAGAGATGCTCTTGATCTTCTTCATGGCATATGCATGGGTTTAGATAAACTTGAAAAAGGCACTGCCAATCGATTTGTGGAAAGAGATTTCATCATCAACTGGGACGATGACGATACTGAACCGAGGTGAATAATAGACTCAGTATTTTTAGACTCAGAACAGAATGTTAACGAGTGACTTTCATTCCTATTTGTCAGGTTTACTGACACCTGATCTGAATCAAAAACTTCTTTACCCAAATACGAACTGACAATCACTTAGCATTTCTAATGCTAAAAATTACAGTCTGAGATGAAATCAACTCTGTAATCGTTTTATATTTGTGATGTTGAAATATGTACTTGTTATAATTAGCTGGTGTCCATGACCATGATAACCGTTCTACATGGCACATACTGAGCCTAAGTTTAACCAAATACCTTTGCTTTAGTTCTACAATCACTTTTGATACTGACATTATGCCCTAATTGTTGTTTTATTATTCTGTAGTTCAACTACACCTGAACATGCTACTAGACTTACTGAAATACTCGACTTTTATAACAATTAAATACTAATTCAACGTGTAAATGTATCACTATCGGATGAATACTTCAAGAATCTGTTAATTAAATCTTTATCATTTTCAATTAGCTCCATTAGTTTATCTTTGAAAAATAACAGTAGCAAGCAACCCGGAGCTAAAAGACAAACTGTTGCTTCATGAGATGAAACAACGCATTTGTAACAACACCACAACCAAGTGCTACAATGGTACAAGTATGTCTACAAAATAGCCAAACTTATAGCCATCATAACCAAACATCTCGCCATCAGATGACTAAAACTCAATCTAATCGGAAGCATTTGCATAATTAGTGGGTGTAGTACGAGGAGCAGATGTAGTTCAGTGATCAGTAAGTTGGTGGTCTGGGTTACACAAGAACCATTTATGGTGGCAGGAAAGACCGCAATCACTCCTGTGCCAAATCAAACAAGCAAATGGTCACCCTAAACCCAATACCAGGAGAAAGACCATTTGCGGTGGCAACCCTAAACGGGAAAAGCTGAATGAAGTGGGTGTAATACAAAAATCTGTTAGTTGTGCAAACTCACATAAGATGTTGATGTTTATATTGTCACCCAAAGATGTAGGTTTTTTATAACACAAATTTACATAATTATAGAAATCTTTTCAATTATCTCAGAATGTGATTACCTCCTACAAAAGCGAGTTCAGCAGGCTTCTTCACATTTTATTACAGGCGATTTCCAAAGTTCGACTTGAGCAAGATCCACGAGAATGACTCTCATGTGATTAAGAAACTCAGAACAAGCCAAATACTCCAGGAAGGATTCACAAAGAAGTTTTTATCCGTTTTCCGCAGTCATGATGACGTGCACGAACAAACAGACGAACGAAATTAAAACACTTTTATATTATATGGTTTTATATTTCTACAATATTTGCCTCAAAAATTAAATTAAGTCATTGTTTCATGTTATTATGAAAAGATCGTGTCGAGACAACAGCAAGAAGTTTGTGTTTTTGTGATGAACATCTGCAGTTACTAGTCATCTCACTGACCACTCTCTCCATGTTAGCTCTAGACAGTTTGTGGATAAATCCATCTTTTCCCAAAGACAACAGCAATATTAAAGAATGGATAGGACTTGACAGGTCAACAAATTTGATGGTAGGACTGTCATACTTTTAACTTCATTGACCTGAGAATCTATGACTTGACACAGCTTGTATTTTTGTAACCTTGTGAAAAAGAAGACAGCAATTATGCTGTTTAAAAAACTCTCATATAAAATATAAAGCAAGGGCATTATTAGGTTGTTATACCACAACAGCAATTAAAATTCATCACGCTGATCGTGGTACAAATGTAAATGTTTATACAACTAAAAAGAAAAAACATGATTTCACCGAGTTATATTTGTGATCAACAAGTATCAGCGAGTATCTGAAAACATTAGCAAACATCAGCAAGTGTCAACAAGTATCAGCAAGTGTCTGGTATAAAGATATACATGCATCTGTTGAGACGATTGTGAACAAACGTAGTCATGCAGTCAGTTTTATGTAGAAAGCATTCACCAAGACAACAAACGCACCCAATTATAACTCAAATAAATTCAAGATTTGTATCAAATTTTTTTTTATAAATACTGGTTAATGCCATTTTTCCGTGAATGGACAGATGCCATATCTCATAGCACCTATAAGCTAATGATTGGCCTACTAAAATGGGTCAAAGATCACGAAACATCAGTTAGGTAGTCAGGTAGAATGACTTCATAGAGGTCGTTTTGCTCTTGTCTGACCATTTGGCGTTCTTCAGTATTGTCCTCTTCGGCATCATAAAATCTACCGAACATAATGAAAAAGCCTGTGAAAAGCTCACATTCATGTACATGCTGCCTTAATTACATGTATTAGCTGTGAAGACAGCCCATGAAGAATCCTAGGTTGACTTGCAACAAAATTCACATTACAGTTATTTGGTATCAAAATGTTCATCACGTCTTACTTTGCTGTGTTGTAGGTGGAAAATATGTGGAAATGTGATTACAAGCTCTTAAAAGCTCAAAAACAAATGGTCAATCACAGACAGCCATCACGAAAACGCCGTAGGTTGGAATCCCTCTCCAAGACGGCTCAAATGGGATGTAATTGAACACGATGTGCTTCTGCTTACACTTTCATGCAACCTCATTCGTCGAAATATTTTCACAACAATACTTCACGCAATCAATAAAGCCATGTCTATTGTCCTTATGCGTCTTTTTCATTATCATAATTATGCTGTCAACTTGAGCATTGATATCTCAAACCTAGCCTAAAAATTAGTGTAATTCTTTAACCTTAGATCGAAGGAGTGCGTATCATTATCTGATAAACACGAAGGGCCTGTTGGTCACCTTTTATAGTCGAAAAAAGCTGCAAAATTGTTCGCGCCGTTTGGCAGGAAGTATGGGTCACATGATCAGATTACGACTAGATGATTAGACCAAGCTGAAACGAAACTGTAAAGTAGCGAGCATTTACATGTATATTTGATAAGGGCTTTCCCGTAGAACCCGAAGTATTTGTCATAAACGAGTGCTACGAGACGAGACGTTTATATTGAGCCTTTTATTTCACGTGATAACATCATGTGCCAAAACAATAACCACGTCGAGTTGAGTATGTCATCGAAATAAAGTGCGATTGACATTTAGTCCTAGGGCCACGCAAACCGCAGATCATAATTTAATCGAGGTGGTGTAATTACCTTTATCAACGACAGTACATTTATTGAAGCATAATTAATTAACCCAGAACATGTGTTTGTATTGGTCGGCGTTAGCACGATCGCGGGCCTTGTTGATTATCTAGAATCTTAGTTTATTATTAGCGCTCTCCGGGTTTAACAGCAACGAATGTCACAGAAAAACGCAGCCTCAATGGCAGCGAAAGGGATCGACGACCGAAGGCTAAATGAGAATTATGACGCCACATTTTGAGTACCTGAACCAAGTGTTTTTTTTGCAGGACGTACTTTTGACACCCCGTTTTTCAGTTCTATTATTCTTTGTGTATTGAATATAGGCTCATTCGAAAGCCAAGACTCTGATGTATTGAAATAATTATACAATAAAAAAATTATGTAATTTATGTGCTTTAAGGTAACGCATGCTGTTATTTCATTATGACGACGCTTCAACAAATGATACAAACGTCTTAAGATGCCGCCCTGAGCGATCAACTTTTTCAATGTGCTCTTCCAGAGGTTATTTACAAAATTGCTCTTTTTTGATAAAATATATTTCGATTGTGTATTGACTGATATCTTCACAACAGTGACATGCGAGACTTTGCATGTATGTTTACCTTGTAACTGTAATTGTTTACAGAGAACAAATCTATTTCAACTCTCATGGTTATGACCAAAGGCTATTTCGTCAGTTTCTCATTACCTGGGTCAAAACTTCGCTGATCCAATTATGTAGCATATTTCAGTTGTTTTGAGGAATATAAGATATACATTATCACAATCCAGAACATTGTCTACAATAGACTTGCAAGAACTGTTGGATATACAACATCAGATTAGAGCAAACATTTGTGTTGATACACGAATTACCCTTATTTTCAAGCTACGTCTGAAATTCCTTAAAAAACTTTGATTTTGTAGGTAAGCATATAAACGATGGGTAGAAAAGGTAAGTTGAAACAAATGGAACCACGTATTTCTATCACTCATTCAGTTTCTGACCAACTCTGTGCATTTTCCAGGCTGCACCTGTTTTTAAGCGTCTTTAAGATAGCATAACAATAACAACCACATTTTACTGATTATTTCTTTAGTAATTTAATACGTAAGTTAGATTTTTAATTTAGCTTTTTACATATTTTGATATAAAGAATGTTTTAATCTTATATGTAACTAGCTGTGCCACCCGGCGTTGCCCGTGTAATAGAAGAGTCTTTGGACAGAAAATTGATTTGTATTTAACATATAACAACATTTGCTATTATAACTTCAAACTACATATCATGAGAGAAGTGTGTCGTGTAGTTGAAATAAATTAAGAGAAAAATAAAAACAACTGCAAAGGTTTTAAAACTTTGTCAAACGACTGTACTTCTCAAGCTAGTAGCCTGGCATATTGCCAATGGAAACTCCACTAAGCTAGTTAATAAGGTTAAGCTTCCAATGATGGTAAGCCATGACTTTGAGTCTGTATTGTTGTCCAGCTCAGCTGTTCTAATAATAGCTATAGCCGGATTTCCAACAGACGGATTTCCAACACACGGACTTTGAGAAATATATATATATATACATAAATTATGACAAGTATTTGCCATTGTTTGAATTAAACAGCATACAATATATTCATATAAGAATACTCAACATATGAAACAGATATCAAAACACTTGCTAACACTTGCTATGTCACTGTACTCTAACTTTACTTTAACTTTACCTCGTATAACATATTCTTGAGTCCAACTAATACATAGCAAGAGCAGAATATGGCCATTCAACATGAAACCATAAGCTCTAATCAAAATTGCCGTTCAACATGAAACTATAAGCCCTAATCAAAATGGCTGATCAACATGAAACCATAAACCCTAATCAAAATTGCCATTCAACATGAAACTATAAGCCCTAATCAAAATGGCCGTTCAACATGGAACCATAAGCCCTAATCAAAATGGCTGATCAACATGAAACTATAAGCCCTAATCAAAATAAACATTCAACATGAAACCATAAGCCCTAATCAAAATGGCTGATCAACATGAAACTATAAGCCCTAATCAAAATGGCTGATCAACATGAAACCATAAGCCCTAATCAAAATGGCCGTTCAACATGAAACCATAAGCCCTAATCAAAATGGCTGATCAACATGAAACTATAAGCCCTAATCAAAATAAACATTCAACATGAAACCATAAGCCCTAATCAAAATGGCTGATCAACATGAAACTATAAGCCCTAATCGAAATGGCTGATCAACATGAAACCATAAGCCCTAATCAAAATGGCTGTCCAACATGAAACTATAAGCCCTAATCAAAATAAACATTCAACATGAAACCATAAGCCCTAATCAAAATGGCCGTTCAATATGAAACCATAAGCCCTAATCAAAATGGCTGTTCAACATGAAACCATAAGTCCTAATCAAAATAGCTGTTCAACATGAAACCATAAGCCCTAATCAACATGGCTGTTCAACATGAAATTATAAGCCCTAATCAAAATAAACGTTCAACATGGAACCATAAGCCAGTTTACCAGACACGTTTACTTACATATCATCATCATCTTTGCTTTCCTGGTTTTCCCCTCCTGCATTTCCCGTAACTGGATTTTCCCTCGGTGGATTTTCCGTCTCTGGCTCTATATAATCAGAAATTTGAGGTAAAATAAGATTTTAATAACGACATCAATTAGCATGTCACCGACAAAGATTTGAACTCTATCAGTATACATAGCAAATGATGACTCAAAATCAATCGTCAAGTAAGATTCATGGGAACAAGCTATCAGTATGAGCTTCATTGTTTTACAAATGGTTGTTTGTTTTGCGTTTTTGGTTTACATCTTTGAAATATTCCTCCCAAATAACATGTAAATGTGGAAACATAAAATCTGGGTAAACTTATGGATGATGTAGAAGAAACATACCAGGAGGAACAAAGGCCGTGCTGTAGGGAACACCAAGAGATATAGTGATGGAGTTGGATAAATCCCGTAGTTCCAGGTTACGATTCTCATCTATTAAGAAGCGAGGTGAAGGCAGTTGAAATCACATGTAAGTTTCAAGTAGAAACTGTCTGTATTTGTGATGCAAAGCTACATTGGTGAGTTATGAATAAAAAAGGGCCATCCACGCCATGAAAAAGAGGGTGGTGGGTTAGGATTGTCCATAGAGTTACTATAATTATGTTAAATGCAAAAATGAATACCTTATACTGTAGCGTAACTGATTACAATATTGTTAATAGTATTATATATTGGAGAAACGTTTGAGGTTGAAATATGTGAAAGTGGATAGACAACTCCCCATACACTGCGAACGCTGGCGTAACCAGATAACTAGTGACCGCATTACTAAAACTAGCAACAAGCATAACAAAAAAATTGTAGTTGAGACGCAGTGAGGCTTATAGTGAAAGAACTATAAGATATGAGTTAGAATTTTTCAACTTGCTGTCACCTACCCTACAGGATGAATTTATTCGCGGAGTTCTATTTCGCGAAAATTGCCTTTTCATGCATATTCGCAGATTAATTTATTAGCAGCTGAACACTGTCACTCTCTATGAAGAGTTAACTCTATTACAGCTAGCAATAGAGTTAACCCTACGCATGCGTACACCGCGCGTTTCGGTGTGCGCATACGCCGAAACACGATGTACACCACAGCTTGCATCTACGAGTCGATCATGCTAAGCTATAATTCTCTTGCTGCATTCAGAGGTTTTCACGAACATTCATCGATTTGGAGGCCTTTGATGAGCAAAAGATTTGTGGTAAGTAATGAGTTTTTTCAAAACCATTTACTAAATTAGTTGAATTTTACTTTGGTTCTTCGGTAAAACACAATATTTATTTTTTCCATCCCTACCGCTTCATTATTTGTTTTAGTGGGAGAGAGATTTTTCATCATACACAGAAGCACAATGACTGCAAGAGCAGTAGATGTCATTCTTAGAAGATCACCAATCATTCAGGGAGGTCTTGAAATTGAGGTAGAAGTGCTGCTAACGAGAAGAATATATCTGTTTTAAAAAAGGAACAAAAACGCCTTTACGAGAACAAATTTTTGACCAACCGGCAGAACTTTGCAATAGTAAGCCACGAGGAGAGTTCTGATGATAACTTTCTTACCAGTAATGTAGTAGCGAGAGAATCGCCTTTAACATCTACCCAAGACAGTGACAGAGCTGCTATTACCAAAATAACTAGTCAGAGAACACCATTACACGCTAGTATTTACTTATCAAGAGTACCAGTTTAATTTTATTGCTAGACAACCGCCATATGAACTAAACTGTTTATATTTACTCCATTCATCGTTTGTAAATTTTTATTTGTATTCAAAATATTTTATTTGTACACTCAAGTTTGTAATAAATTATAATATATCTATACATGAAATAAAATATATAATATAATCATGTTTGCTGCAGCGATATCAAGGAGTTGTTGTCGATGAAGGGGTCTAGGTTGACTGGTAGCTTCTCTGCCAATATTCCTGCCTTGATGAATATTACTACTTGTCTCTAGTTTTCGTAATCGGAGTAGGTTGTTTCATTCTCAATCTGCAGTGAACACAAAAAAGAAAACATATTAATAAGGGCAGAAGTGCAAAAACGTGCTGTGGTGCAGAAGTGCAAAAACAATAGCTGAAGTATTTAATGAAAGCAATCAGTTTTTAAACAAAAGAATTAACTAATGCAGTTAATTATGGAACAACGTACCTGCACTGCAAATCAAATACATACCCTAATGTCTAGATCAGAATCATGATCGTCCTCAACTTCGGTATTAGAGATTGATGGAGTTGATTTCAATGTAAAAAGACTAGGAGAGATTTTTTGCGATGACGAAGCCATGCCGAATAACTTGTGAAAACCTTGAATAATTTTGCAAAGTTTGATGCAATGGCAATAAAACTCGAAGCCCCGGCGATGATTTTAAAGAAGTTTTGGAACTCGGCTACGTTTAGTACTTCTGCCTAGCGGTTATTTTTGCGATGACGCCATTCTGCATATCTTGTGACAACCTTGAATAATTTTGTAAAGAAATGTGATGCATTGGCAATGGTGTTAGCTCAAAGCCCAGACAATGATTTTAAAAATGTTTTGGAACTCAACTACGTTTAGTATTTATATTAAAAACTAGCCTAGCAGCTAGTTTTTAATTTGATGCAGTAGTTATTCTCTCTTGTGATTAAAAATAGAACTAATTATTCATGGAATTTAATAATTCGCGGAATTGACTGTTCGCGAAATCGCGAATTTTTATAACCAACGAATATTTTCATCCTGTAGGGTATGCTAAACAAATATGACAGACACTGATATAATATGACATAAACACATATGACAAATAGAAGTGACGGACACGTACATAGATGTAACTAAAACGAATGTGACACACATGTAGGTGACATACATGGACATGACAGAGAAGCCGTGAAGTAACAGAATGAAATATTGAAATGACTAATCAACAATGGATGAGATGAGTTTTTTGTCTGGAGATACAAAATAAAAGCAACTACATGTACCAACTGAAATTTGATAGGAGAAGAATAGACTTGCATAAACATTTTATATACATGGAAAGGGCATGAATAACCAGACATCAATATTACTCCTCAATCTAAATTTGCGTAACTCAAGTCAATGTAGAGTGTATAATGGGCCTAGAACCTTTCAATTGAGGGAAATTAATTATGGAATATGCTTTATCTGTAAATTACATATACAATAGTATGCTCTCATATAGCGTATGATACCATAAACTATAACATAGCACAGTATAATGTAACAAGTGATGGCAAGCAGCAAATAACCACATGATTTCATACCATACTGAACCTTGCTTTTACAATGATATGACAAAATGCCATGCCATATCAAAGCCCATTTTTTATCAAACATAAATTTAGCATTTTTACAAATTAAGATATTTAAAATGGAGTAGTCCCATTGATTCTGCAACTTCTAGAAAACTGTTGCAAGCTTGTGAGGAGGACCGCAAAAATGCAAATCACACATTAAATCCATGATAGGTACATACGTAAACGTTCCAGCTTCAAGTCGTTGAATGGTAATCTAGGTAAACGTGTAGCTAGCAATGTGTTGGTATGGCTTTTGACTTCCCCATGATCCTTTACAATATCAACCTGCAGAAAACAACATTAATGACTAATGTCTGCAGAACACAACCTGTATGGCCAAAGAGTGCACACTCTGAGTGCTAAAAAGCGGCCAGGTAAAACATACCCTAGATTTTTAATGACTACAGAGCAGACCGTAAATAGCTAATGGCTTCAAAACATACTCTGTATGGCTAATGTCAACAGAACAAATCTTATATGTCCAAAGACTGCAAGACATACACTGAATTGCTAATGACTACAGAGCAGACCCTAAATATCGCTCTCTCCCTTTCTCACAGTAAGTCCGGTAACTGTCTGGCAACTAAGACTGTCTATGGTTGTGACTTGCGTATGATAGCAGATTGCCAATAAGCCGAAGCACTCCAAGCAGTTGTGTCCGTCATGTGTTGATATTGATCTGTCTCCATTTTTAATTTCTCTTAGGTATATCTTTATAGCAGAGTCTAGGTTTTCCTTGATTTAGTTTAACATCAGAGTTGTGAGTATAATAGTTGACATGGGAAACGATCTTGTTCCATTCTGTGTACATGGCTCAACCATCTCAGACTTTTTTCAATAAGGATGTGATCTGATCATTGATCGTGTGTGATTGTATTCTGCCACTTGATGTTCAAGACGCCCCTCAGGTGACACCGCATGTAGTTTCTTTACTTGAGCTTAATAAATCATGTAGGTCTCTGCACCATATAAGAGCGTTGACGGGACCACTGCTCGATACACTTTACCCCAACTGACACATGCTTGGTTTTCGAAAGTCTGCAGAAGCTTGCCGAAGGCAGCACTGGCTTTGCCAACCCTTGCTTGAACCTTCTTTTTAATTCCAAGGTCAGATACAGTGCTTCCAATGTAGGTGAAGGATGTGGATTTAACGAGTGATTCTTGGTTGATGAAGAGTCCTTAATCAACCTGCCTTCATGCAGGCATTAGAAGAGAAAAAGACCGAGTTTGATTGGTTGGCACATACACTGTATTTTTTTTTATTAATCTTCAATCTAAACAGAGATGCAGCTCTAGCGAAGTTGTCCAGGAGTAGCTGCGTGTCAGAGGCCGTGTAAGCAACCAGTGCACTGTCATCAGCAATTAGCATCTCTCTAAATAGGTGTTAGTAGTACAGGATCTGGCTTGTGACCTGGTGGAATACATCTGCTTTTTTTCCCCACTATTGAGATTTCATATGACAGGTATATTGTTGCATTCGCTCTATCACTTTTGCTGGAAAAACGGTGCTGGCAGAGATCTTACGTTGTAGTTCACAGGCTTTAGCTTTGCTCATCAACCAGCGTGTTAAGCTTACCATCATTTTTAACAAACCAGTGTTGATGTTCCGCATCAGTTTTCTTAGAAGCGCACACAAACATACCTCTAGATACGAGTACCCCAATTACGAAAAATTTGACATACTAGCTGACTTTCTAGCAAGTTTCTTCCTTGAGATACGAGTAATATTTGAGATATGAGCGTATGAGCCGGTTTTCGACAGTCACTACACTACAGAAATGCATCGTCCGGTTTTTCTCCTCAAATCAGTTTGAAAAAAGTTTTCAACAGGTTGGCTAAAAGTTATTATGAACGCGAATCAGAGCACATAACCGGAAACAGATACTAAAAAATGTGATGACAAAATTAAAGTTTAATAAATGATTAAAACTTAGCTTGAAGTGTGTGTTTAGTAAGCTAAATTCATTGAAGTTAAATTCCAAGTTTCTATTACGTAGGGTCACAAAAGTTTAGTGTACCGAATGCTTTGCTCTCCAGTCTCTCTCAGACCGCCGTTATCAATAACGTCTGTTTTTAAGGTAAAACTCCATTCAATGGTGTACATAGTGATGTTATATTTTATTGCAGATCATAACAGCTAAATTAGTATTTATTAATTTGTTTGCATAGGTAATAAATTATAACAATTAAAACACTTTTTCCGCGGTATTATCCTCTTTAGGTGATTTTTCATAATATGGTAACGCAATAAGTTTTACTTGGTTGTTCCATATAGGAAATAGTGCCTTGAGATGCGAGTAAATTGACATACAAGCTCGATCCCAAAACGCATTAAGCTTTTATGTCGAGGTATGACTGTACGCTGTTTCATAGGTGACTGTCTTCAACATCTCACACCTTTCTTCTATTGCGTCTTTTCACTGCCAATGCAATCCATGCTCTCATCCAACTTTTTCTAAAACTCCTGACAGTATTCAGGTTTTTTCAACTTTCCACATTTAATTTGGGTATTGGCTTTCTGTGGTTTTTTGTTTCCTTTGGGGTCTCACATTGAACAAAAGCTTTACGCACACCTCGCTATGATCTGTGGCACAATCAGCCCTTTTCACAACTCTAGTGTCAAGCACATCATTCAGATCTGATTGTCTAGTAATGATGCAGTCTAAAGGTGAAAACACACAAGGCGATATTAAGCTCGATATTGCGCTGGGTGGCACTAATCTGCGCTGGAACTCGCTCATGCAGAGCGATAACGCTAGACATTCTCTATCACAATTTTATCGCTAGCGAGATGCATTTCGATTGGTTGGTTTGTCCCAGAATGCAATTTTATGGCGGGTAATTATTTCTTATCGATGTTCACCAATGTACAGCAGCAAGATTTTGCTATTTTGTTACGATTGAAGCATAATCAGAACGGACACTGAATTGTTGCTAAATTTAATAAAACACTCCCAATCCTGTATGACATAACACAAAAAAAATCCTAGTTGAAAACTAACATTTGGTGTCAATCATTGTGCTGGTTGACCATCTTGAGAATGGTAAATATTTAATATATTAAATATAAAAACTATTATAAAGTAAACTATAGATAAAAATCGTAAAATATTACTGCTAAAAATACAAGAATAGTTTTTTTACGCTTTCTTGTAGTATACAGTCCGTGAAAGTGAGCTAGGTTAACAACAAAATTGGAAGTTGTTTAACTAAAATTGACTAAAAGTTTTATTAACAACTCTGAAAAATAAATGATACGGAGATCCATTGGCAGTTTGTGAGCATGCCCCACTATATCGTTTGCTGGTGACTCGCTCAAGTGTGTTTAGGCCCACACCAGCGATATGTTTACCCTCTTCATGACGCATGCGATAAAATCGCCTAGTGTGTTTGGACCTTTAGAGGTGCCTGTGCTTTGACCGTGGGTGCATCCAGGTAGTTTGGTGATGTTATTTATGCTTAGAAACAGTGTTTGTAATAACCAGCCATATTCTGGGCAGAAACGCTTGGGAAGTTTGCCATTCGAGTTGCATTTGGCTGTACCTTGTGCTCCCAAAACACTAGATCAATGTTCCGCCTCATCCCTACTGTAACATTCATGTCTCCAGCAGCAATCAACTTTTTGTTAATGGGGACACTTTTAATGGTATCTCATAAGCCAGTGTGGAATTTCTCATTGGGGTTTGGCATAGTGGGAGCATAAGCACTTATGATGGTAACATACCCTTTTCCCTGGAGTGGCTGTCTCATTGTCACGATCTGACCAGGTATGAATACCGGATCCTGTTTTATGCATTGAATGATGAAGCATACTTTTTCTGAGGTCCCAGAAAGGGAGTGACCCAGTTCGAACCTTGAGAAGGTATTAGAGATTGTTAAATTTGCCACTATTTCCATAGAGCTGCATGCGAATGTTGAAATGGTTTCTGGCTTTTGCCGAGCAGGTTCACTCTCTCGACAGAAAGAAAATGATATTCGGCGAGCAAGATTGGGTAGCAACATGCCAGCATTTCCATCCTGTTGCAGTGGCTGGTGGATAGGTTTGCATATCCTTGCCCTCTAGATGCTGCCATGGTGCATTACTGGTACAGTGTAGTGCTTTTATGGATGCTGTTTTTGGTTCTGTAAGGGTATCCAGTTGGCCCGCTCTATTTTTATGAGGGTTGATGGTTTAGTCGCTGTCAGCCCGACCCATGTACAGATGGTAGCAGATTACTTGCATTACCGGAAGTAGGTAAATATATAGCCTGACCTAAACATATGACTGCAAAACATACCGTATATGGCTAATGGCTGCAGAACACACCTGAATAGCTATTGCCTACAGAAATTGCTACGGAAATGAAAAAAAAATGAGTGAAAGGGAGAAAGCGGAAAAGAAAGGGAACCGAAGGACAGGGGAAGGGCTGGGTGCAAAAAGAAAGCAAAAAAGAAGATTAACGGAGGAATGATGCAAGTTAGAAACTGCCAAGCAGATGACTGATATGGGCATGTTTGGTTAGTCTTTACGTTATGCTACACTTGTTAAGTCACGAAGATAATAAAATAAAAATGATAAAGTGTATAAGAGAAATACTGATCAATCAATCCAAAGCATAAATAAAGATGCTAAATAAAGATGCTTTGACATCCAACACCTTATTTATTAATTTTGCGAGGTTTTGCCCAAAATCTAATTTATTTTGTTGAATCAGCTACATACTCCTTTGTATACTTGGGTGATGTTTTTTGCCCTGGTAAGGACAATGAGGGAAAAGTTTCAGTAAATCAATATAAAACAGAGAAGTGATGAACAGCAAAGAAAACTTCAAGTGAAAAAAATGGCTTCAAATGAATTTTGAAGTATGCAATACGTTGAATGGTACGGTGACTAGACACAGCATCACAAAAATCATTAATCTTTTTAGATTTCAAATCTAAATACCTTAATATAACACATAATATCGGTCTATCTTCAATTAATTTTTTGTGCAAACTCAAATTTTATAAAAGGTACAATTCTCCAACAATTAGTTCTTCTATAAAAGCTTGACTGTCATAGAAATGCTACAAATTGATTCTCCAGGACTTTGCTGCAACCTCGCAGGCAGAAACTCCATGTAGCAGTAGACTCTGAGATAATGAGTTTTGGGTGAGAAAACTTGAACGCTCATCATGTAAATGGTAGCGCACTCAGAGTATGAAATTTGCTATATAATCTTATCAAACAATTTATCATGTAGCCATAAGTTTGCTAGTATTACAGAAGACAGCTACAGTGGTGTGAAAAATAAATGGACCACCTTATAAAACTTGATCGTTGCTAGCGCTCAGCACTCAAGGTGATTAAATCCCTCATTAAGCTCTTGTTATTGCGTAGAACCTATACATAGTATACATCAAAAGAAAGCTTAGAATCAGTAGAACTTGATGAAACTAATTTTAGCTTGAAACAACAATGTTAGATAAGTTTTGGAGAGAGTCAAAGTTAGCAATTATTTTTGGCATTTTCACTCATTTTGAATAGAATTAAACCTTTATTTTATTTATGTTCAAACTTAAAGCAGTGATGCTACTCAGATCAAAGACGTTGTGTGAAACAATCCTCATGTTGTTACGTTTTGCACAACAGAATAATTTGTCTTTGAAGTTGCTAACTTGCTATAAAAGTGAACTTCTAGCGTTGGTAGATTCCTTCAGTCAAACATCGACATCATGTCTCGTCATCTTACAGAAGCAACGCGAGCAGTCATCGTACACCTTTACCAGGAAGGCAAATCACAGCGGGAGATTGCCAAAGAAGTAAAGGTTGCTAAAAGTACTGTTTGTAACACCATCAAACGCTTTGGTGAGCAAGGTGACTTACAGGAGAGAAAGGGTAGAGGACGGAAAAAGACAGTTACGCCACGTGCAGAAAGAACATTAGTGCGGCTTAGCACAAGAAATCGGCGCCTTAACAGTGTAGAATTGTGTAGAGAACTGAAGGAGTCTACTGGTAAAGACGCCTGCCCTTCTACAGTCAGAAGAGTTCTACTAAGAAACGGACTCAAAGGCTGCAAACCACGCAAAAAGCCGTTTCTCACCGAAGTTCACAGAAAGAGATTAGTGGAGAGCATGCCGAAAAGGTGTAAGGAAGTTATCAAAGCTAAAGGCATGCCTACCAAGTACTAACAGCATCCCAAACCAACCCCAACGGCCCTTTTCAGGGCCACCAACTTATGCAGAGTTTGTTCACAGCAATTTATATCAAAATGAATAAGTTAAAACTGTAGCAATGTTAGTACGCTAGTTGACAAAACTATTCTGATTTTCAGTACTTGTGCTACTAAGCTGCCCAAGCCTGAATTTTATGTGTTAAACTACCTCAAATAAGTTTTTTTTATAGCATATCTAAATAGAGGAGACTCTTAGCTTCATTTTGATATACAAAAATTTTAATTTGAACACATTGGCTGGCAGCTACTACAACATATATTTTGAAAGTGCTCAAAATTCTAGGGCGGTCCGTTTATTTTTCACACCACTGTACTATAAGCCTGCATTTCGCATTATCTGATATTGAAGGGAAGCGCACAGACCTCATGTTTATAGGCTAGGTGTGATTGGATTTTTCTTTTCGCAAGATGGATGTCAAACTGGGAATCTTTCAGTGTGTCCTCTGAAAATGACTTTAACATCTCTAGTGACTCTCCACGTTTTGTGAGCAAATTCTGTCTCAGGTCATCATACTTTCTACTTATCATGTCTATCTAAAATATTAAACAATAATGAAAATGATAACAAAAGAAACTGTAAACTGATAGAAATTAGAGATCTTTTCTTGCATCGCAAAATTCTTTATTGGCATGACATAGTTTTTAAGAGTTCAAACCAAAGCTGTTACACCAGTGTGTATATCCGATGATTTCATTATTTCTTCCACGTTTAAGAGTTATCAGCGTTCAGAGACTAACAGTTTATACATACGAGACAAATTCAAATAATATGTCTATGCAAACAGCGAATTCCTTCAGAGGCAATATAACGCCTCTGATGCAAATCTACAGCGACGTCAAAGAAGTGCATTTTGACTGATTGCAAATCTACATCATATTCCAGCATATATTATTATAACAAATGATCTTTCTAAATCTTTGCATCTTCTTAATTTACCTATACTAAATGTCTATTTTATTTCATTTAAAGGTTTCAAGATCTTCCATGGTTTGTGTCCTCGTTTATACGGGGCAGTTCAACTCATGTGATATGAACAAATAGCATACAACCATAATCAACTATTTTTAAAACATAATTGCCAGCTTCTTTAACAATCTTCTACCCAATAATCATTCTCTTAGCAGAGAAAGAGACTAAATACTTTGTAAAACCATTTCTATGATTTTAGTGGCTAACTGTTGCCCTTTTTGTTTTATCATTGTTATATGGCACAATTTGTAAAACACTTCCATTTGAAATGACATTATTGAATGAAATAATGTATATATCATGAAACATGCTGGCAGTCAGGTCACCTCAAAGGCTCAAGCACCAAAAACAGTCGTAAATGATAGTAACTACTGATACTTCCTGATAAAATCTACAAAAAATTTTGCGTTAGTTTATATTTAATAATAGTTCCACCGTATGATCAGTCTTCCGCAACATAAACTGTCACTTATGAAACATTTCAAGGTTGGTTGCTCAGGCCTCAAACAAGGTTTTTCAAACAGAAGCTGGCTTAAATTATAAAATAAAACCTTTTACATATACCTATCATGTACATCATATGAAACCACGAAAAAACTCACCTGCTCTTGTTTAGCCTTATTCAAGGCATTTTCCATTTCTTCGGTGTCCCTGGCATAGTCGTCTATTGAACGCTGCGTCTCATCAGATAATTTACATAACTTTTGCATTTTCTCATCAAGTCTTCTATCTAATTCATTTAGCTCATTTGTAAAATCTCTGACAACTTCGCTGATTTTGGGGGGTATCTGATCATTGCTATCTGAAATATAAAATGAATATTACTTTTTCCGAATAGCTAACATCCATGAACGACAAAATGAAAGATGGAAAGAGACAAGTGACTTACTTTGCCTTTCAAGGGAACACAGGCTGCAAAACACCGAAAGATCTCTAGATGCATATCGAAATACTCGATCCGTGCGATCTGACGACTGAGCATCATGCTTTGTACAGAGCCTTGTTAATAACTTCACGAGCCTCTGCCTGTTGTCAGCTATGGACAAAATTTGTCCCATAGCCCACTCTCTCACACCCTAATAGGCGAGAGAGTTACACCTTATAAACTATCAGATGTGAATACATGCTCGTCAGCTAATCTATATACATCTATATACAGTGAAACTCGGATAACTCGCCCTCGGATATCTCGAACACATGGTTAGCTCGAACGGATTTGTTTGGTCCGTTCCCACGCAATGATAAATTGCTTTAGATAACTCGACCCTGACTTCTTAACTCGAACAGTTTTTTTGCCCAGCGGCTACCGAGACGGTTGTTATCGCTTTAGAATATCACTTTATTCCAAGCCATAAAAATAAACAACAAATTTTAGTAGTTCTTAGGCGTCATTATTACCACTATCGGCAAAATATTTTCGTTAACGACTTTTCTAAAGGTTTGAAAAAAATCAAATTTTATCAAACATCCGCTTGGAGATAGCCCTCCGCAAGCAAGGAGAAGCGAGGTAAAAGAAAAATATGTCTTTTTTTTCTAAAAATTTCAACCGCGATCAGGTTTTGCCTATTTCAATCTGAAAACGTCCTGGCAGTCACATCACCTAAAACAAACAAACGAATCTCAAGTAATAAAAGGAAAATATTTATACTTTCAGATAAAAATTGTTAAAACATTACATGAGAGGTCCCTTAACTTGCAACAAGCAATCAATGTTTTCGATTTATATATAGTTTGTATATATACTGATAAATACAATAATACATGCACTTGTGACAGTGTTCTCATAACTTGAACGCTCTGATAACTCGAACACTTTCTCTCAGTCCGTGAAGGTTGAGTTAGCCGAGTTTCACTGTACATGTATAAAAATCTCCAAGTTTGTCCGTCATTTGTTTGTAATTCATCTGTTCAGTTATAGCGATAAAGTATTAGCAACGAAAAATCACCATCATACTGGAGTTTAACTTGTGACATTCAACTGCAAGTCTACTAAGAGCCTGCATAACCACAAGTCTGAGCCATTCTTATCATACCCAATGATCTTACCATATACTGTATATTCTTTTCACGATTGCATTGATATTAATTAATACAATACGTCCACGAGTTACGATGCCTCTGTTATGGGTTTTTTTCGCCTTATTCTATGGAATGCAATGTTTTTTCTGTCCTCGCCTTACTAAGACGAAGTTTTTTCTGCCATACGATATCAAGAGAAATTTTTTTGGAAATTAAAATTTGGCAGTCGGTGTACTGATTACGACGAAATAACGAACATGTCGATATGCTATTCACCAAAATCTTTCCCACAAAGCCTGAAAGAGATATATTCAGGCTATCTGAGATTCTGGCTATCTCAGTTCAGCGTTATTCTTTAGAAGTTATAATACAAACGAATTTGAAAACAGGTAAGTGATAAAATTTTAGCCTATGACAATGTTGAAGTTTAGTACATACTGAAACTTACGCAGCTTTAAGTATGTGGTTACAAAAAGAAAAATCCATTTAAGTTAAATTCAATGTTTATGTTATACGTCTTCCTCAAAGGTAAAAACTACCCATGGTATGAACTGCACATAGAACTGTGTAATGCTACATTTTCTTGCAGATCATAACTACTAAATACACTAAAGTTATTGTAAGTAACTATAGTTACTAAGGTTAATATACATGTATTGTTTTCTTACTAATTTTTAATATGTACAGTACATATATAAAATTTTAGATGATTTCTATCAGGAGGTTTGCATTAGATAATTGCTATGGGTTTCTATACAATTCTATACAACATTCTCACCTTATGATGTCAACAGTGAAACAAATTAAACAAATTATTTTTCATTAAAATCATAACAAAATAGACTTTATTAAGCCATTATTTGCTAATTTGCATTTAAATGCCTTTACAGTTGTTTTACTTTTCTCTTTATTTTCTTGAACTGCGCAAACAGTTTCTCAGGAAATGAAGTTCGAAAGTTAGAATGGTAACTGTTGATATATGTTAAATTTTATTTGCACAGAAAATTAAATTTTGTGTGCAAATACATGTACTTGTTTATTACCCAGGCAATGTCGTATATTCAGTAGTTTATATAAATACACAAATCTGAAAGTTTGTCTGTGATAGCGATAAAGTTTTCACAAGAAAAACCACCTTCGTACTGGATTTAAACTCGGAAGTCCACAAACAAACGCGCATAACTGCAAGGCTAAGCAATTCTTACCACCCCCATCACTCTTACTATATACTGTATAGGCCCATGTCCACTATTGTCCAAATCAATGATTAGCTGTGCGATGGACCACAACGATGAGTTGCTATGACGGTCATTTCGCCATGAGTGGCCAACGTAATTGTTGCTAGTGATGATGCAATGGACTGTCAGCATGTTGAGCTTTGAAGGCCCATGCACACTATCGCTCAAATCAACTTTTAGCGGCATGATGGACCGCAACAATTAGCTATGTTGAAGTCATCACCAATGATGAGATGTACACACTATGAGCGATTAACTGTTAATGGCCGCTAACTAACAACCAATAGAAATTATGAAATTGCATTCCTGATATGGCGGGTCCTCTTGTTACCTTTTAATTATTTGATTATGTAGTAATTTGCATGCCGAATGATATTGACATCAATATCGTAAGTCCTTATGCTCAAGCCGCGCGGCTTGTCGTTGGGCGCGGCTTCTGATTCAAGGTCATAGGCCGCGGCTAAAGCCAAGTTTTTAAAACTTACGTGAGGCTTAGGGCGGCTTCTCGATAAATGCGGTCTCTGCTCAGTTCCGCTCTATAACCATAAAATCGCAGTCATGATACACTTTTATGTACGAGATTTTGGCGACCTACTCGTTTATTTTCAAGGTCATGTTTATGGAATACTTTAGACTAAAGAAGAATTTATAGCTAATGTTTAACGCACCACAGTCATAGGTTGTTAAAACCGTTTAATTCTTGACCGGCATCTTTCCATAAACGTGAAGCCCTCTAACAGCGCAATAAAAATCTAGCTGAGACATGGCAAGTTCTTGATGCAAGGGTTTAGGAATTGTAATTCGAACTTGGAAGTAAAAGAAAATTATTTTCACATGAACTGATATAGCCTGTTTTCTTATTCAAGAGGACGGGGGTATAGCGAAATCCTTCTCAACACTCTCGCTTCCGAAGGGGTCAAGGACGACAAAACCTCAGTCATTAGCCGCGGTCTGTGGGCATACGCGGCTTGTTGAAGGATTATTTTTTCTTTCGTGAGTCATCTGGTTTTGAGCACAAGCCGCGCAGCTTGAGCATGAGGACTTACGGTATTCACTACTGTTGAGATTGAATCCGATGCTGTCAACAAACAGCCAATCAGGATGCTAACCGTTGCGACCATCAGTGTCAAAGTTCAACGTGTTAAAAGTTTATCACATCATTGCTAGCAGCAATTATGTTGGCAGCTCATCGCAAAATGACGTCATAGCAGCTTCTTGTTGCGGTCCATCGCACAGCTAATCGGACCATCGCACAGCCAATCGATTTGATTTTGCTAGTGTACACGGCCTTGATAAAAACAGCATTTATATATAAACATACATACCGTATAAACATACATACCGTATACACATACATAAATATGTACCTACTATATTCATCTATATTGCACCAGCAACCAAGCTTACTGATTCTAAAAACAATAAATTAGACGAGTGTGAGGCTACTGTCCAGTAAGACAGAAAATTAAAGGAATATTGCCCAACAGGACAGGTGAAGAAGTGATTAAGAAGGGTTAAGAACGAATAGAGTGGTATCTACGGCAGAAAATTTGGCACATTCGAAACAACTACTTTCGTATCATAAAAATAAAAGGCTTTGACATCCCTCCTGCACTCTATTATTTCTGACAATTTAACATTTCATTAGTCACCTTTTATTAACGACAACTTTCCGAGTCCTCTTAAATGAGTCTCAAATGAAGCTGATTTCAGATCGAGGGAATGACAATAGAAATTGTATTCTCTCCAATGAGGACCACTCCATTCAACGAATTAAATTTACATGTCTTCTCATTCGTCAATTAAGAAGGGTTAGGAACAAATAAAGTGGTATCTACAGTTTAAAACGACCGATGGTGATAAAGAAAAACAGATGCAGTAATTCTTCCTGTTTTGATTTTAATTATAAACAAGCTGAATGACTAAAAGTTTTATGGCTTGTTTCCTATGACTGCTTTTCCTAACTAAGCCTTCCAATGTCGAAAGCTCTGGTTCAACTCTCATTAGGTAACCCTTGAATGTTTTTTTCAGTTATAATAGCAAATTCACATACCTCTTCACACAGCGAACAATAGTTTTTTTCAGATTCAGTCCAAAAGACTGTTGCTGGTTGGTCGCATGGCAGCTTGTCACAGAAAATGGTTTGACTTGGACTGGAGAACGGTGACAAATCTTCCAGGCTTCCTTCCCAATATCTTCTACAGGATTGCCAATTCTTATGACATCTTATACAGACTGATTCAGTTAAAGGTTTACTTACAACAAAATTTATATTACAGTTATTTGGTATCAAAAGGTGCACCATGTCTTACTCTGCTGTATTGTAGGTGCAAAATATGTGGAAATGTGATTACAAGCTCATAAAAGCTCAAAAACGAACAGTTAATTGCAGCCATCACGAAAGCGCCGTAGTTTGGAATCTCTTTATTTGGCTGACGTACTCCAACAGTTTGGTTATTGTTTTTGACACGTGATGTTATCACGTGAAATTAAAGGCCAATAAAAGGCTCGATATAAAACGTCTCGTAGCACTAGTTTATGACAAATACTCTGGGTTCTACCGGAGAGCCCGTATTAAATATAAATGTTCGCTACTTCGCAGTATCGTTTCAGCCTGGTCTAACCAAATAGTCGTAATCTTATCATGTGACCCATACTTTTGCCAAATCGCGTGAACAGTTTCTGCAGCATTTTTCGACTATCGCAGGTGATCAGCAGGCTCCTCATGTTCATCAGAGGATGATATGCACTTCTTCGAGCTAAGGTTAAAAAATCAAACGAATTTTTACGGTAGGTTTTGAGATATCGGTGCTCAAATGACAGATTTACTATTATGACGAAATAGACGTGTAAGGGCAATAGATAGGGTTTTATTGAATGCGTGAAGTATATTTGTGAAAATATTTCGACGAATGAGGTTGCATGAAAGTGTAAACAGAAGCCATTTTGTTCAACTACGTCCCATTTGAGCATTTTGAAAATGGATTCCAATCTACGGCATTTTCGTGATGGCTGCGATTAACTGTTCGTTTTTGAGCTTTTAAGAGCTTGTAATCACATTTCCACATATTTTGCAGCTTCAACACAGCAGAGTAAGACATGGTGAATCTGTTGATATCAAATAACTGTAATGTGAATTTTGTAGCAAGTCAACCTTTAACCAAGTTAATCCAAATATTACATTGTACTACAAATTGTAACACATGTAAACAAACATGTAACAAAGTTCAAACAGACGCACTAGAAGTTTGGCATAAAAGGAGTTGCCTCATCTTGAAAATACAAGACGGGAACTCTCTGAAAACCCTCTGAATATCCGTTAGCAATTTCAAATTGGAGCAAACTTTCCACTGACTCAGATTTTTTTTGTAAAAATATTTGGCAAAAAATTTAAGGATTTCTTAAAAGTTTAGATTTGTGATTTGTTGACGGTGAGTGATATGAGATACAGCCAAAAATAACGCAAAGAATTAATTGTAACAATTAACGTAAACAATTTTACATCTACATTAAACTTACATGTGTTCTAATACAAAATTGTAACAACTACACATTAATGATAAAAGTTGTAACAGCCGATCAGAAAACACTTTTTAAAAACATGAAAATGTTAACCAGTCACGTTTCTGTGCCAAAAATAATTTGATGCATGTATCTATAGACTACAGGGAAACAACAGCTTCTGTAAAATTTTGAGTAAAACCGCTAAACAACCTTTCACATATGTATAACTAATATATATAAACATACCAGTTAGAATTACAACCGTTTCAATATTTTGGTTTCGTATCCATTTTGTTTCAACTCCTTGCGAGACAAGCACTCTTATACATGTATAATCAATGAATAGAAATTCTCTACAGCACTGTAAAAATCATCTTACGTTTGATCAAGTGACTCTCGCTATAGAATAACCAAAAAGCTGGCTAACACCTACCTGCAATCTTGGTGAGGACATCTCACAAAGCCTACCGAAGTAGAAAGGGACTGGAGGCAGCCTAGACAGTGAATATGAGAGCATTCTGGCAATATTTTGGGGTTTTCCATATAAGCACTAGTACGGAAGCAAAACCCACATGTAATAGTCTCCGGATCAGTACTGTTCGTCATCTCTAAAACGAGCATTTTTAGTAAACCATGTGAATGGTGTACGCTGGAATGTGACTATCCAAGTGTCTAGCTCACTGATTGGTTAATCTATAGAACAATCCTGAAAACTGTACCAAATTCTAAAACAAGTCTAATTGTTATTCAACACTGGCAGCAACAGCACAAGCTGTCAGCATGCTAGGCTTAAAAAGGTGTCAAATGCGTAAGGGCTTTTTTATGATAAATTTTCTTTTCTTGCTAAAACAAGAATATAATTCGATGAAAAACATTTTTTTAGGTGAACTGACTGCGGTATTAACAGATTGTACTGCACTTAATATTGAACTAGATAGAAGGGGAAGGGGAGTAAAGCAAACACTTTCAATAGCCAAAGCCTATCTAGCTACTTAGGAATTTCATAAAATAAATGCGCGTAAATGCAGAGATGATCTGATACAAATGTAGATGAGATATCTACTATATAAACGGCAATCGTTGTGTGTGCGTGTGGGTGCGTGTGGGTGTGTGTGGGTGTGTGTGCGTGTCGGTGTGTGTGCGTGTCGGTGTGTGTGCGTGTCGGTGTGTGTGCGTGTCGGTGTGTGTGCGTGATTGTCCGCCTTATCGAGCGGTCTTTCCTTTTATCGTCGTACGAATTTCGGTCGTACGAAGCAAACTGAATTAATATGTGTAGTAATAGTAAATAAATCATAGAGTGGTCTTTCTTTTTCCATTCGGTCGAACGAGGCCAACCGAACTAATATGAATACTAAATATCGTAATTTCGTAATATGGACTATTAGCCGCTACTTTTCTCTGACGATTTGAGCAAAGTGGCTTATATAAAGGTGTGGCGATTCTGTTGTTTTTCTTTCACCGCTCGGGCACATTAACCGAAATCCCCGGTTAGCACGCTTTTTAAAACGCAAATTTTCAGCCGTGTTAAAAAGCACCTTCCTGAGTCCTGTAGCCTATACAAAGGTGTCTATGCAGCTATAAAAATGTACTATTCATTAAATTAAATAAATTAATGAGTAGTTATTTACATGCGATTAATATTTACTGCCAACGTGTACCGAGAAGGTCACGTAAACGTTTGTTTCTTGGAGCCACTGGAAAAAACGCATTTCTCACCTACTAAATTTCCACATCAAAAAGGTAAGTGTTTCTTATACAATGTTGTATTGTCTATGAATTGCCACATCTCCACTACTTAATAACCAGACCTGCCAACCCAAGAGTGGGGCAATGCGTGAGATTTGGTTTTGGGGCAATTGATGTATCAATGATAGTATATATAAAATTATCGAAATTGGGGCAAAAATCTCTCGCATTTTCATTTTTTCTTTGGGGTGATTGCGTGAGTCTCACGCCCAATGTGTGAGAGTTCGAAGGTATGTTAATAACGTTGGATTTGCCGCTGTTCGTGATAGTGGATCATGTTCATTTCCTTCAGCAGCCGAGTTACTAATTTTTTTCCAGCTACGAGTAGGCCTACTGTAACTTACTATTACAGAACTTGCACGAGTACTCCGAGGGTTGCGATACGCTATTGTGAAAAGAAAGAGAGCAGCTGCTATCGACTTACTATCACCCTGCATCAGCCATGACCAGCTATACGTCGCCTGCTCAAAAGTAGGCACACGCCGAAAACTGTTTCTTCATACGCCCGACAGAAAAACCAAAAATGTTGTCTATCCGCAAGTGTTGCGTTGAACTAACATTGTGTTATTGTTTTATGTTCTTCATGTTCTGCTATACCACATGCAGCATTTTCTAACATATTTTTCAGTATATATATCTTTTCATGCATCTCTTCTCCTTATTGTATCTCATACAAAGGCTATCATGTTGGCGCTTTGTTTTATTATTGTAAGGTGCTAATGCTGTATCTGCCTTGACATCATACTGTCTGTGCTGTTATACTTATAAATTTTATTGACACAACCTCATTACTGTTTGTATATACTATGTCAAAACACAGGCTATAGACGAAAAACTGGTGAGCTATGATTAGTGTTTTAAGAATGTAGAAAACTCCATTCGATAAATGCTGGCGATAGCAAAATATTTTGTATAATTTTTTAAAAGATGCAAAACTTTTCAATACTGCCAGTTTGAAAAACTTCAGTTTGCCTAGCAATGTCAATTTCATTATCAGTTCTCTGTACACAAATAGGGCAACTCCGATTTGAGTGGTTTGAGTTTGATGCATTGTAGACTAGCTGTAAAACATATGGCAGATTTACATTGTTCTCCCCTACATTATTGGCCTATATGACTGCATATGTGTATGCATAGTGTGATCAGGGCAAAAAATTCAGTAAACTGCATATTTGGAGTTGTTTTACAGTATAAAAGACAACTCTCAATAAACCTCTTGCTGTACATGAATCTGTTCCCGTGGACGGGTTATGCAACTAGCGGTTTGGGGCCGTGGTGTCACTCGGGGATGCGCGGGAGACCTTTTTCGCCCCGAGTGCAGCGAGTGTATTCAGGCGCGGCTTTCCGGATGAGTTGGCGAGTGCGAGGCGATTGATTGCGAAGCGATTGATTGTGAAGCGATTGAGTGCTAGGCGATTGATTGCGAGTGCGAGGCGATTGATTGCGAGTGCGAGGCGATTGATTGTGAGTGCGAGGCGATTGATTGCGAGTGCGAGGCGATTGATTGCGAGTGCGAGGCGATTGATTGCGAGTGCGAGGCGATTGAGAGCGAAGCGATTGACTGCAAAGCGATTGAGTGCGAGGCTATTGAGTGCGAGGCTATTGATTGCGAGGCGATTTATAGCGAGGCGGATGCGGGCCGGTTGATTGCGAGACGATTGATGGCCAGGCGAGTGCAAGATGGCGATGGTCAACTGCGAGGCGGGTATAGACTGGTCAGCCAAGACGGGTAGATGCGCCATGGATGGGTATGACGGGCCAGGCCATAGACGGGTATGAACGGATGCATGAATCTAGACACATGAATCTAGAATATTTACTAGATTTTACACGCATCTAGCTGTAAAACACATTGTAGATATCTATTGTTTTCCCCAACATTATTGACATCATAATATGTGTATGCATATTCAGGGCAACAATTTCAGTAGACTGCATATTTGGAGTTGTTTTACAGTATGAAAGACAACTCTCAATAAACCTTATGCTGCACGTGAATCTGTTACTGTAGGCGGGTAATGAATGATAAAACCTAGTGAATGATAAAACCTTGGTTATACAAGATAAATAATATTTATCTATTTATTATAATAGCAAATCAAGTTCTGGGAAAAACAAAAGTAGTAAACAGGAACAGTACAAAGGAAACTTTTGGACTAATATTATTTTGTACTTGCAGCAATGTATTTGGTTGTCTACAAACAGTGAGACTGCATTAAAACCGTTAGTGGAAGTACCTAAAATAAGCGTTTCATAAAAATTGAATGATATTATGATGATATAAGCTACTTGATAATACAGTTCGACTTGTTCGACAGTGTCCCACTGCAGACCGAAGCTCCAAAGGAAACGGATCGAAATCTGATACGATTGCAATAAATAAACTAACTCCCACTTGATGAGTTGAAAAAGTAAGGGAACTAACACCTACTCAATGAATTGATAGAGACTGCGCAGTGGTAACTAACTTTACTACCTAATAAAAGATACATGATTTATTAAAAAATAAAAATCCAACACCAAACAAAACTGTATGCAAAAAGTTGCCCCTAATAAAAAAGCCCAAACTAAACAGAGTAAAATTGAGAAATAGTCGCCCAGTTGGTCCACTAGGTGACATTCAAGTATAATGTATACCAGGGCTAGGCAATGTGCGGCCCTTTGCAAATCTTGTTGTGGCTCTTTCAACTCTGAAAATTCAAATTACTGTACAAAACTACATGCATTGTGACATATTAGGCTTATTGAAAAGTGCACTATTACTGCATTATATATAACCTTATAAGCTTAGCATGACAAGACTGCTAGCTATTTATAGAATCATTAATTAGGCTAATACCTCATCTATGGGATCAAGCTAAATCAAAATCAAAGATCAAGTTAAATGCAAGCTCGATTGGAAAGTAACTGAACTTGCGTACAGCACCAAATGCGTATCACCGAGTCATGGAAACATAGTGAATGCCGGCTTATATAAGATGCCGGCTCATATATGTTGTGTCTTAGTTGAACATGTCATTTGCAATTAAGCCAATTAGTGCAGTAGAGGTAGCAATAACATTTTCAACAAAATGAACCATTTCCAGAGTTACAATGGGAGCCTAACAAAGTAAACAAAATGGAAACAAGTCTAAAAAGAATTATAAGATGAGTGGGCCCTGGAATATGCGTTCATCTTTAGGCATGGCAGACCCCAATGTTTATTGTGCCCGGAAATGATCTCTGCTAACAAGAAGACGAACATCAAACGACATCATGAGACGAAGCACAGAGAGTTTACTGCAACATTTCCACTGGGATCTTCAGCTAGACATCAAAAGCTAGACAAACTTCAAAATCCACTAACTTCTTCAGAAAATATGCTAGCTTCTTTCACAGCTGCTGATAAACATGCTACAGAAGCTTCTCTATGAGTGTCAAAGATTCTAGCAAAAGCAATGCTTCCCTATTCTCATGCCGAGATTGTAAAAGAATGCTTGGTTGAGGCTATGAAAACACTTTTTCAAGATAAGCGTGATCTGATTGGTAAAGTAATTGCTAAAGTAAAGGCAATACCTCTTTCTAGGAAAACTGTTACTGGTAGAATTGAAAGCATTAATGATTATCTCAGTATGACTTTGCTAACCCATATAGACCAGGCAGATTACTTTTCAATCGTTATTTATGAATCTACTGATATAAGAGATGTAGCTCAATTAGCAGTCTTTGTAGGGTATGTAGGCTACTGCGTTTACAGTAACAACTGGTAATGTCATTTTTACCATGCAGTTGCAAGCTGAACTCATACAAGTGCATTTCAAGAGACAGTAAAGAGAGAACACAACTCCAAGTAAAAGAGGATGCACCTATTTTACGATATTTGTTTCAAAGCGACTAACCCACACATTTATACTACATGCTTCTTTATAAAGCATCAGCATGTTTCTTTATAAAGCATAGTATTATGCTCTAGTCCTATACCCTAAGTTGCAGATTTTTTGATGGTGAAGAAATGAAGGAGGAGCTTCTTACTTTGGTTGGATTAGAAGGAGAAACCACCGACCAAGCTATCGATGATGCCTTCGTTAAAGGACTTGACATATGAAGACACCTCTCCACAAATGCATATCTGTAAAAACAGATAGCGCACTAGCCATGGTTAGAAGAGAACAAGGAGACATACAGTCATGCGCAAAAGTATGGAGCCGCCCTGTGAATTTGCCTGAACTTAAAGTTCAATTTCAAATAGAATAAAGAGAACTATTTCAAATATAACCAAACAAGGTATCATTTTAATCCTCACAGTCTCCTCTA
Organism: Watersipora subatra; assembly: GCF_963576615.1. Lineage (NCBI taxonomy): Eukaryota > Metazoa > Bryozoa > Gymnolaemata > Cheilostomatida > Watersiporidae > Watersipora > Watersipora subatra. Next base: position 9,017,578 of record NC_088710.1, on the reverse strand, counting down.
CACGATGATGCTATTTAAAACATAATTAGACACTTTAATTCACTTGTGTAATCTCCTAAAGGACATGGCACTCTCACTCAAATAAGTTTAGTATTTAATAATAATAGGAAGCGAGTACAAGTAATTATCATAATTCAATCTCTTGAAGCCATTGTTTCAAAATCTTTGAAGTTTTGCAATTTTGTGTACCTAAGGATATAAAAGTAAGAATTTTTACCGTTCTGTGTATTCTTTGTACAATATTTTCATTAGTAACATTCTCACTATGAAAACTACTGCAGAACAGCGAGCGACCATTATTTTACTTCATAAAGAAGGAATGTCTATGCGAGAAATTGCCAAAAGAGTTGTTTAAAAAAAAGTGTCTGGTGTCATTCAGATATTCTACGAGACTGGCAGTACTGAAGATGAACCACGCTCTGATCGCCCAAAAAGAGGACTTGTAGAGAAGACAGAACTCCAGTGTGGATTTACTTGACAAGACCGTAAAAAGTCTAGCAGCGAACTAATCAGAGACTGGCAGGACACAAGCAATATTAAAGTGCAACCATCTATGTACCTTTAGAAGACGCCTAATTGCTGCCAGTTTGAAGGGCTGTAAAGCATGAAAGAAGCTAATGGTGACAGAGAAACAACGGCACAATTGATTAAAGTGGGCATGCCAGCTCAAGACATGGAGTGTGGACCAGTGGAAGAGAGCGATTTTCTGTGATGAATCAACCTTTTCTGTTACTAACCACTCTGGTTTGCAGTATGTTAGAAGAAAACCAGAAGCTTTCAAGCCATGGTGTATTACTCCCACGGCAAAGCACGCTGCATCAGTGATGGTTTGGGGTTGTATGGCGGCATCAGGGGTTGAACGGGTCGACTTTTTACTTGACATGATGAACTGAGAAAAATATATCAAAACCATGCAAGGTAAGGTGTTACTAAGTTCTACGGCGTTGTTTGGTAAAAGTTCTACTGATTGGTGGTTCCTAGATGACAATGCCCTCTGCCACTGTGCCAATAAAGTCAAAAAATGAATGCAACAAGAGAGAGTCGGCACAGTACCATGGCCAGCTCAGATCCCAGATCTGAATCCCTTGGAAACTGTGTGGAAGCATATAACAGCTATGCTAAACAAGAGTTAACCCAAGACTAAAAAAGAGCTGATGGAGGGCCTTGTGAGAGCTTGGCACAGCGTAATTGAGCCATCGGAACCTGAAAAGTTGGTTGCATCAATGGCCAACTGCTATTGTCTTGTCACAGAGAACAACGGCTGACCAATCAAGTACTGAGACTACCAGACTTTAGAAATCACCTCCACTCTCTTATAGAGAATATTTATACAACCAACGGCCTTTTTCAGGGCCACCAACTTGTTCAAAAAGTTGTTCACATTTAAAAATTATTTAGTAGATTGCATAAATTCATACATTAAACGTTAGAAGGCAGCCTGTTGTTTCAATTATTAATTTAGCAAGTTAATAATTAAAATAATCAGATAGAGGACACTCTCAGCATTAAAATGATACTAATATAATTGCTGTAGCTTTATTTAAAGCCGAGTAACAACAGCTTGAATTTGAATTTGTAAATACTTTAGGGGCGGCTCCATGCTTTTGCACATGACTGTAGCTAGATTGAGCAAGGATATGCCATCAATGATAGCATTCCATTGCATCATCCACCAAACTGTTTTATGCAGAAAACTAAATGATCACTTTCAACAACTAAGGTATAAGGCTATGAAGATGATCAACTTCCTCAGAAGACAATCAGCTCTCAGACACAAAAACTCAAGGAAGTTTCTAAAAGAAAGCGATGCCACTTGTAAAGATTTACTAGCATTCAATAACATTAGATGGCCAAGGAAAGGAAATGCACTGTCGAGGTTGTGGAGTATTCGTCAAGAGCTAACCTTATTTTTAAATACATGCACAAGCCGGAATGCAAGACAGTTTCAAGAGATGATGAGCTCTTCTAAAGATATGAGTGACCGTGCCTTCCTTGTTGACATCTGAGGCCATTGAATGATCTGAACCTCAAGCTTCAAGGGAAATACAAGACTATCATTGATACATTACCAGCTGTTCAAACCTTTTCCCATAAGTTGGTGTTGTTTCTGGTGGATGTGCAAAGTGATATGCTCAACTTTTCTAATATAAAACCATTTTTAGATGAGGATGAAAAAAATGGCCTTTTGTACAGCTGATTACACTCACTTCATAGAAAAGCTGCAACAAGAGTTTAAAAATCGATTTAGTTAGTTTCAATCTTTGAAACACCATACAACTCATAAAAGCACCTCAGAAGGCAAAGCCTAATGGTGAGTGGGTTACTCAGCTGCCATTGAAGAGTGTTAATGTCTCATCTCTGCCACTGGAGTTGTGTAACCTCAAAGGTACAGATATAGATGAAATTGAAAAGGGCTTCTACTTGAAGGCTTTAACAAAGGCTGAATATGCAAAACTTGCTCAATGATATATGTGCACCAAGTATGTGTGACCTTGAAGCAATGTTATGGGTGGTCCAACTGGTGTTATCTTTATAACTCATGAGTACTGAACAAGCAGCCTAGCTAGGCAGTTGCCTTAAAGGTTTATTTGCAACAAAATTCTTATTACAGTTATTTGGTATCAAAAGATTCACCATGTCTTACTCGATTGTGTTGTAGGTGCAAAATATGTGGAAATGTGATCACAAGCTCTTAAAAGATCAAAAACGAACAGTTAATCGCTGCCATCACGAAACCGCGGTAGATCGGAATCAGTTTATTTCTCTGACGTAATCAATCCATTTGGTTATTGTATTGACACGTGATGTTCTCACGTGAATTGAAAGGCCAATAAAAGGCTCAATATAAAACTTCTCGTAGCACTAGTCTATGACAAACATTTCGGGTTTTGCCAAAGAGCCCTTACCAAATATAGATGCTCGCTATTTTAAAGTTTTGATTCGGCTTGGTCTAATCGTCTAGTCGTAATCTGATCATGTGACTCATACTTCCTGCCAAGCAGCGCGAATAATTTCACAGGTGACCAACAGGCTCGTCATGTTAATCAGAGGATGATATGCACTTCTTCGAGCTAAGGTTAAAAAATTAAACGAGTTTACGGTAGGGTTTGAGATATCAGTGCTCAAAATGACAGTATTACAATGATGATGAAATAGATGCGTAAGAACAATAAACATGGTTTTATTGAATGCGTGAAATACATTTGTAAAAATATTTCGACGAATGAGATTGCATGAAAATGTAAACAGATGATATCTTGCTCAAGTACATCCCATTTGAGCCGTTTTGGAAAGAGATTCTAATCTACGGCAGTTTCGTGATGGCGGCAATTAACTATTCGTTTTTGAGCTTTTAAGAGCTTGTAATCACATTTCCACATATTTTGCGCCTACCACACTGCAGAGTAATACGTGGCGAATCTTTTGATATCAAATAACTGTAATGTGAATTTTGTTGCAAGTCGACCTTTAAATTATCCTGGTCAACACTCCTACAATAAACCACCCGGTGAGAACTCCACATTATAACACTCAACTATGAAGATGGTTGCACACTGTGTTTGCTGCCACATATATATGTGAATCAGAATTTTCATACATGAATAGTATCAAGAGCAAGTTGAGATCCACTTTGACTCAAGATCACTTGTGTCAGCTCCTAAGAATAGCATGCCGCAGTAGAGAGCCAGATTACTAAGAGAAATGAGCAGCCATGAACAATTCCATGTATCTCACTAAACTATAAGTTATACAATGCTCGTTAGGCTTACTTCAACATTATTCAAAGCTATTGTAAAAGTAATATAATAAATAAATTTGATTACAATACAACTACCAAACTTGCATTATCAGTGTGAAATGTTATACTGTAATACACATATTATGCGGCTCCTAAAAATCTTGCAACTTTAAAATTTGGCTCTTTGAGGAAAAACTTTGCCACCCTGATGTATACCATCATAAAAAGCACTTATCACACATCTGTACACAAGTAAGCAAAATATAGCTCCTCAAAGATGAAATGGTGTAACAACTAAGCAACTTGTTTTTCTGCACATGTGTCAAGCTTATAGTTTAATCTACGGATTCCAGAGACCTTGACAGAAGCCTTGTACTCATCAATGACCCTGAACCCTAACAATTCCCCAGCCCTATAAAAAATCCTGAAACCTGTCTATAGCTGTATCAGGTTATAAATTAGGGTATGCGTCTACATGTGCAATAGGACTAGACACAACAGTGGTGAGATTGAATGGGTTATCTCACGACCAAACATAGCGAAGCGATTGGTTGGGAGACTTATGATAAATTCACATGTGCACACAACTCCCGAAAATTATTCATCAACAATGAGACGAACCCTTGTATCAAAATTTCATCAACAAATTTAACCATCGTTTTGTAGAGTCGTTAAAGTATGATAACGATACAAAACAAAACAAACCTATTTAAATATGTTACCAAGTCTTTGTAAACCGTCGTTATTATCTTAAAACTTACCCATCTGATCGGATTATACACAAATAGACAGATTTATTTGGACGAAAATCGTTATTAAAACTTGCTAAGCCTCACTTCTATAAAAGTTAAGACCCGAAATTGAAACGCCGAGCGACCAAGAATAGAACGATTAAGTCGTGCGCATTTCACGAAAAAATAACGTGCACTTTTCACCAGTCTATAGCATTGTCGAATTGCCGAAGGTTTCGGTAATTAACGTAGGAATACTGAAATCGTTTCATTCTTGCCGATTTCAAATTAACTGACATTTCAGACACATTTGAGTACTTTGGTATTCTAACTGATGTCCAACGCAGTGTAAGTAAAGGAAATGACGATGATATTGTTTTCTAACGATTTTTATGAGATTACGATATTTAATTATAAGTTTGGATATTCATCTTGAGACTTCTTGATATTGTTAGCTATGAAGTTTTGAAATGTAAACAAAATTGTGCATTGGTTTTCTATTATTACTGTATTACTATTACTAAGTTTGGATACTCTTTTTGATACTTCTTGATATTGTTAGCTATGACGTTTTTAAATGTAAACAAAATTGTTCATTGGTGTTCTATTATTACTGTATTACTATATTAATAATATTGGTTATTCTAATAATATCAGTGCATTTTACTTCTAATATTGCATTTCTCCTATTGCAGGGGGAGAGATAAACATATAATCTTTTCCTTTCATTATTGCTGTTTGTCATGACCAAACACTTTTGAAAATAGATTTTCTAAAAATCTATATAAATATCACTTCTTGATATTGTTAGCTATGACGTTCTGAAATGTAAACAAAATTGCGCATTGGTTTTATATTATTACTATATTAATAATATTGGTTATTCTAATAATATCAGTGCATTTTACTTTTAATATTGGCCAATATTACATTTCTCTTATTGCATGGGGAGAGATATAAACATATAATCTTTTCTTTTATTATTGCTGTTTGTTGTATATAATAACACCCACACCCAGTACATTACAGCTACCATTGCAGTTATCCTATTGCACTGTAGTGCCATTTGACTGCTAATATTGCATTTCTCAACCATCAGTACCCTTTCTTTTTTCCAATATCACTTTGGTCGTGGGCTGTATGACAGTGGAATTTCTAGTTTTATTATATGTGCCAGTACTTGGTATGCACCGTGAAAGCTAAAATAAAAGTCACAATGCTATGAGTAAAATTCGTAAAAGCCGGCAAAACTTTGTGAATGCGATAAGAAATACGTTTATAAAAAAGATTAGTAATTACCACTTACCCTTACCAGGTTTATGTTAGCTTATAAATACTGTATGAGCTGTCTCGCTTTAGTGGTACCTAACTAATAAAGAAAACAGATTTTTAAGAAAATATTAATACACAAATAATTTAAGTTGGTTTAAAGAGAAAATAACAAAATCAGAAACTGCATATATCAAATAGTAAATAATTTGTACTTGAGAATCGAGTAGTATAGTGGTCTAATTTACGGTATATTTACACAACAAAAATACAGAGGCTGGTGTGCCCAACTGATCTGCTCTAGATGAAAACATAAAAGACCTAAGCCGTTCCGCATGACGCACCCATAAAACGGCAATGAAATTATCGGCCGACCTCGCACCACGACCGGACTCATCGCAACGGCGAACAACTCATTTCATTGCACCACACACACGCACGCACGCACGCACACACACACACACTGACATAGCATTGTTAGCTTCGTTAAGGCATCAATGATGATGTATTTGGAGTCACAAGGTTAATTTTTTTTTTTATTAAATAAGTTAAATGGAAGGGTTAGATAAACAGTTCAATATGTAAAGCTGTCCTTTACACTGTCAAAAACCTTGTACTACCAATGACCCTGAATTTTATCAAAGACCCTGAATTTGTCAAAGATCTTGCACTCGTAAATGACACAGAACTTTATCCAACACCCTGTAGCGGCAAGAGGCCTTGTACTCGCCAATTACTCTGAACCCTATCAGAGACCCTGAACCTATGAAAGTCCCTGGACCCTATTGGACAACTTAAATTTGTTACTGATCATGGTAAATCCGTCAAAGACCCCAACCCGATTATAGCCTGACCTAGGTTTCCGACCAAAATTCATTTCAGGAAACTATTCAAATTCCGATTCGATTTTTTCCTTTACAATGAATGAAAATAGCCTAATTTCAATCCGTAGTAAGAAAAACCTGTAGTTGAGTCTTCACAAACTCGGTAGGAAATGTGATGCATATTTCGACATCACCCGTCACACTTCCTGTATAAGTGAAAGAATAGAGGCTACACACCGGCACTTTTCTGTGGCATTTTTAGGAGATGCTCATCTATCACATGACCTGTTCACCACACATTTATCAACTAAATGATTTCAAAGCTATTAATAGAATGTCTCATGTAACAGCTTAGACATAAGTTGAGGCATGTGTGCTTGGAAAATTAAAAATACAGACTGAAGCACAACAACAAAACAGATCCTTTTATGATGAATGTTCCATCTCAGAGAGAAGAAGTGGTTTCCAGAAGAGGGATAAGGTGAGAGAAGAATAAAAAGAGAAAAAGGAATGATGCAATATGCATGCAAATTTCCCAACTCCGTAAATAATCAAAAATAGATGATGGCAAAACATTTGACACGAAAAACCACATCCACAGCCAAGTGATGAAATCCTATGACATCAACACAACAGTGAAAACAGTTCCTATTACTAGCAAAACCTGCATTACAAATGACAGCCAATCAATTATTCAAGTAAAACCCAACCAACTCAGGATATCTGAACAACCAAATTGACCATGTCACTACAATGAATGAACTGATCAGGCATGTAAACCTGAACATATGAACTTGCTGATTCAGCATGCATTTATAGCAATTGAACTCAATTTACGTTCAAGTATGCAAACGAGAGAAAATGGAACGGCACTGTCAGACAAAAACCCCTTAGTAATACAGTAAATGTTGACATGATAGTATGTAGGCTAAAACAGCTCTGAAGTGATTACAATAAACCACCTAAGTATATGTAAGAGAACAAAGTAAAATAACATAACATTGAGTAAAATAAGTGTAAGATTGTCAGTTCTCAACATGCTCCCTCAAGCTGGAGCTTACGTACATGGTTGATGTGAGCAACTTTGTCAAGTGGTTTAGTTAGAATGTCGAAAACGTTGCTCGTAGTATCGATATAGCGATAAGTAATGTGAGTTTGTTGTCGAATAAAGTCGTAACGAATGTCAATGTGCTTTGTGCGGGTGTGCTGACCTGCAGTGTTTCTCGCTAAAGCAATTGTACTCTGATTGTCAACAGACATTGTCGTAGGGACAGGTTGTGACATACTGACTGACTTACATGGTTGACGTAAGTGCCTCTTTTGCACCTTCAGTGATTGCAATATATTCTGCTTCAGAGGATGAAAGTGCTAGTCAGCTGTTCACGCGATTTCCAGCTGAGTGGTGTACCTCTCAGTGTGAAGAGATAGCCAGGGGTGGAGCGACGATCATCAGTGTCGCCTCCCCAATCAGAGTCGGTGTAGCCATACAGAATACCAGTAGTTGGTGTAAATATGAGAGAACATGATAGAGTACTTTTGATATAACAAAGTACTCTTTTTATTGCAACTACGTGTGATGTAGTAGGTTTGTCAAAGAATTGGGAGAGTTTTGAAACTATCCAACTCAAAGTCAGGTCGTGTGCTTGTCATTAGATAGATTAAGCTCCCAATTACTTAACAATATGGAAAACTTGAGTCTATCTGATCAGTATCAGTAGCCTTTTTAAAAACTAAGGCTTTCTCGGCAGGTGTGTTAGCTAGTTTGCAGTTCAGCATATTGAAGCATTTAAGCATAGCTTTAGCGTAGCATCTGTTCTTCAGGTAGCGTGCGTGTTGTATAGCGTATGGCCAGGTGTTCTTAGCTACGTTGCTTTCAGAGATTAGGCATCTTGACACCTCTAAGAGTGAATGCCACAACCTCCCTGATTTACAATTTTGATATGGTGTATGTGGAGTGCAAGTAGTGTGTTTGATACAGTTAGCGAGGAGTGTTTTTTGGAATTGCCCACCCATGTACTCGCCTCCATTATCTCAGTGCAGTTCTAGTAACTTTCCAATGAGAGCTACATCTGTCAGAAACTTTTATAAAGCTATGTGAGCTTCGTTTTTAGCTCTGAGTCCGTATACGAACAACATGCTAAAGTATTCATCGATGAAGTTAATTACGTATCTATGACCTTCTCCTGACGATGGCTCTATAGGACCACATAGGTCAGAGTGCACACATTCCAAGAGCTTATTACCATAGACAGAGTTGTCATCATAAGATTCAGAGTGTCTCGCCATTTTGGTAGTGGTGCATGTTATGCAGGTATGGTTGTTTGCCGGGTTTAACTGACATTCCATGTGTAACATTCTGTAGACTCAGAATATCGTCATGATTGATATGACCAAAAACCACATGCCATTCATCAATGGATTTTGCAACATTGATTGCGTCATTCCAATAAGCAGCGGTTTGTAAGTAGTACAACTTGCCATCCTTAAATATCTTAAACTCTGTGTCATTGGCTGTAAGCATTCTTCTAACTTTAGCAAATGTTATTTCAGCATCCGCTTGCATGGAAAATAAACTAACCGGAAAGTCAGGTGCCAACAGCGCATTATCAAGTGATATTTTGTGTAGCTTACCATTAGCATCAGATATAGAGAAGTTAGCTTTACCTTCAGCTGGTGCTAGCTCATTGGCTTTGTGACCATCAGCAAGTTGAATGTAGTGTAGTTTAAGATTGAAAGTAGTGTCGTAAGAAGTGAAAGTCTGTATTGTTTACAATGTGACATGTTGCGCCGCAGTCTACTAATAATTTAGTGTCTTTGTTACATGTAGTGCCTGCATGTTCAGTTGTGGCAACAGTAGTGAATGAGAATTCAGTTGATTTCGTATCATTAGCAGATGAGTTTTTACTATTACCTTCCTTCTTCTTGTCCGGTTTGTTAATACACCATAGCTTTTCAAGGTGACCATCTTTGTGGCAGTATGTACATTATAATTTTGCTTTTGACCGGCAATCAGACATGTTGTGATTTGTCTTTCCACAGGCCAAACATTTTAATTGCGTACTGTTGTTGCTGCGAGCGATGCTTTGATGTGCTACTATTTGTTGCAGCAAAAGCTGAGGCCATCTGCGGTGAAGCACGCATCGATTCCGTATTCGCCAAGTTATGTACAGCAGCTTTGAATTCTGTTAACGTGTTGGTTTAATCAAATTGAGTGGGTATAACAACCAAAAGCTTGTAGGCCTTAGGTAGACCTTTGAGAATCATCGTGATAATTAAATTATTAGTTATAGTTTCTTTAGCACAGGGGTGTGCAACAAGTGGCCCGGGGGGCCACAATCCAGTCCACGGGCTAAGGTATGTGGCCCCTGCATTGCAGTGCTGGTGTTTTAGAGTTATCTTCTCAATGATGTTATTTTAGATTCTTTGAACCGGACATGCTAGATGTCAAGGTCGAACGGACATTTTATCGTTTACTGACCACGCACTTATTTTGACAGTTGGGAAAGATTATTGCTGGTAAGTGCTAACCAAAATGAAAATAACTTTTCTTGGGGATGTTGAACTTTCCGAGCCGAAATTTCCCCCAAAAATTTAACAAATTGTTATTAAAATATTAAAAAAAAAAATATATATCCCATCTTGTTAATGAAATTTATCGTTCTATGCCAGCTGTGTCGCTCTGTGCTAGCTAAAGACAGATTCTTGCAAGTGAGGCTAAGTGAGCAAAGCAGTTATTTAACGACATTCTGGACCCCAAGCGATCGATACAGATGGACCAGAATGCCGTTTGGGCTAAGCAGTAGCCCAGAGGAGTTTCAATGAAAACTCACCAGAACCCTGAAGGGTCTTGAAGGAATGGCAGTAGTTGCAGACGACATCTTGGTGATTGGTAGCGGAAGTACCATTGATAAGACATTGCAAGATCATGATGAAAATTTCACAAAGCTCCTGCAAAGAGCGCGAGAAAAAGGGTTGAAGCTAAACAAAGACAAACCGAGACTGAAACTGAAAGAAATACCCTATATCGCGCATACTCTAATGCAAGAAGGGGTGCGTGCTGATCCTGCTAAGCAAAAGGATATCTATGAGATGCACTCACAACAAACATGGAAGAATTGAGGCGATTTTTGGGCTATATCAACTATCTAGAAAGATTCGTGCTGAAGCTGGCTACAATTACGGAACCTATGAGAAGGCTACTGACCAAGGGAGTCGAATATGCCTGGACGCAAGAGCAGGAAGAGACGTTTCTCAAAATTAAGCAGCTGGCTCAAACTAGTGAAACTTTGGGGTATTATGATCACACCAAACCAGTGATACTACAATGTGACGCAAGCACTGTGGGCTTAGACGCAGTGTTGTTGCAGGAAGATAAGCCTATTCCTCCCGAGCTTTCACCAAGTGTGAACAGAACTATGCCCCTATAGAGCTAAAATGTCTGACAGTGGTTTATGGGTGTCATCGATTTGACCAGTATATTTATTTATGGCCACTCGCAGGTAACGGTACACACAGATCACCAAGTGCTGGAATCTATCCTGAGAAATGCGGTATTACAAACCCCCAAGAGATTACAACGAATGCGTCTGATGTTGCAGAGGTTTAACTTGGAAGTAAAATATCGTCCAGGATCAGAGCAAGTAATGGCGGATAGGCTGTCTCGGACGCCACTCGCCGCAGATGTAAAAGGGCTATCGCTAGGTTAGGAAGAGGTATTTCAGTTGGGCGAGTGGGAGGGACGTAGCACTGACATTGAGTCCACAGATCCTGAGCACTATGCACCGGTAGGAGCGCAGCGGTTGGAGCAAGTACAAGTCGCTACCAGACAGACTTGGTAAAAATATCGATACTTTTGAAAATATCATATTACTGATATATATCATATTTATTGATATTTTTTAAACAAATGACATTTTTGAAAAAAATTTAAAGCAAGTTTGAACTTGTATGGTGTTTACATTGTGATTGATGTATTTTACAGGCTGTATGGGACCAGTCAGCAATGTTTAATACCAAAAGCTTGATTTATTGTAGGCCTAGTATAATAATATTTATAAATATGAAAATGTTGGTCAAACTTTTGATTGGAAATCATGACACGAATGCAAAGTGCAAATAAAATAGTGCAAATAGTAAATACACACTATGATAGTCCAAGCATGTTCTAACGTCCTACTCTTGTCTAGTTTAGGTATTCATAAACAAACACCAGCTTGCCAGCCTTCACCACACCGACATGATTTCTCAACTTGCTGTGAACCAGTCCACATGATAAAAACACACACTCAACACTAGCAGTCAGAGTTATATCATCATATTTATAAATTTTATACTGAGCCAAAATCCTTTGAAGCTATTCATTAAAAGATTTTTATAGAAAATGTTGAGATGAGTTACTCTGTCATCTTAGTGAGTCAGTATAATGCGCTTACAATTCTGTTTCTGGGTGTCAGAATGTTCAATTCAAAATCATGGATTATGAAGTTCAAAGGGTTTTCAGCAAGCTGGCCTTTCAATAAGGCAATAAAATATAACAGTTTAACATGAGATAATCAGGTTAGGGAGATAGTACTGGGATGAAGGAATACAATTTAGATCTGAAAAACTCTTCTCAACTCAAACACTAATTAATTGGTCTAGCCAATGTCACCTTCTTGGTCTGGCTGTCTTTGTTGGTCTGTGTTGGGTATGCCTAATAGGCCCCTACGCAAGTATTTGATGATTTTAGGTGTTATTTAGGATTTTTAGACCGTTAGCAATAGTTGTAAGATGAAAACGGACTGATAAAATGGATATTTTTCAAAATTATCGCTTTTTTCAACTCAATCATATCTACTGGCGATATATATCGATGATATATATTAAGCGATATATATCAAACCAACCCTGCTACCAGAGAAGATCCAGAACTGCTAGGAGTAAAAAAAGCAATTAGGAAGGGGGAGCCCTCAGAGAGAAGTCAGTTACCCAAGAATTTCAAGCAATATTGGAACTATTGAGAGGAACTGGGGGCTCCCAACGGAGTAGTCTATAAAAATGATCGGGTTGTGCTGCCACTGAGTATGAGATCTGAGGTGCTCTGAAACCTTCATAAAGCTCATCAAGGAATAGAAGCCACTAAACACAGAGCGAGAGACACTGTGTTTTGGACGGGTATCACAGCAGAGATAACAGAAATGGTCCTTAACTGTTCTATGGGTTTGGCGCATCAAAGCAGTAAACCAAAGGAAACGATGAGAAGTCATGAGATACCGGATCGACCCTGGGCGAAGGTAGGAGCCAACGTATTTCAGGCCAGGCACCAGGAACACTATGTAGTGCTAGTAGACTATTATTCTGACTACATAGAAATCAACAAGTTGAAGGACCTCACCTGGGAAACACTGATTAACTGTCTGAAAGAACGGTTTCCACGCCATGGTGTTCCGGAGCTGCTGCATTCTGACGGCAGTCCGCAATTCACGGGAGCTCAATTCCAAGAGTTCAGCTGCACGTGGAAATTTCAACACTGTTTGTCATCTCCGTATTATGCACAATCAAATGGCAAGGCAAAATCGACCATAAAAAGCGTGAAGAATTTGATGAAAAAGTCTGAAGACATTAACCTTGCTTTACTGGAATGGCGAAATACTCCAACTGCAAATATGACCACAAGCCCTGCTCAACGGATGTTTAGCCGTCAAACCCAAAGTGTATTGCCTTTAGCCAAGCAGGCACTTGTATCCTGTATTGTCAATGCCAGACAGGCTGCAGATCAGAAAAAAAAAATTAGTTGACATCTCAAAAGTACTTCAATCAGCAGGCAAAGGACCTAACCCTTCTAAAAGTGGGACAGCCTGTATATGTTCAGGATCTATTCAAGTTCTCAGGCAACAGGAAAACACTGGAGTTATATAACGAAGCTGTGCGAATCGATCTTAGATCGTGCGTACCCAGGGCCAAACACTAAGACGTAACCGTAAATACTTGCACCCCTTAGAGTCAATCGCTAAGAAAGACCTGACTCTACGCTGTGAGCAGGATGAGAGAGCAAACAGGCAGATGTCTATGGCAGATCTCCTGGCGGAACATAGCTGTGAGCAGAGTAAGAGGGCGGACTGGCAGATGTCCGTGGCAGGTCTCCCGGCGGAAAACAGCTGTGAGCAGAGGGAGAGGGCGGATACGACCGTCGCTAACATCCCGACTGTGAATGGGGAGTTAGGAACAACAACACGATATGGCCGGCAGACAAAACCGCCTGCATATCTGAAGGAATATGTAACCAACATTACCGGTACCGAATGACACTTGCGGAGGGGGATGTTGAGATAGGTTTGGAGTTACTGTCTCACAACATTGCATATTAGTTTAGTGGTCAACGTAGTAGTGTGTCATTACACTTAGTTGATAAAGTCAACAGTGAATAGACATTCAACATTAGAGTACTTAACGTTTGTGTAAAAAGGTGAAGTACCAAGTTTCACCCTACTTATCCAATCTGCACTTTATTTTTTGTCTCAACTTTTTGTTCCAATATTACAGATTCATGTTAATAAAAGTTTGTATTCATCGTTTGCAAGAAATGTACTTACTTATATCACAATATTTTCTCAGTCTCCTCAACTCGACACACGATTTTCCATTAGATTACATTATTTTGGGTTGCTGGCCCTTGGTGTTGTTCAAATATTAAAAAGTGGCTCTGGAAAGAAACATGTTGCACACCCCTGCTTTAACAGTTCACAAGCTGCTTATTCTGCCCTGATTATGTAATCAGTGATGTCCTCATTGTCGGCCATGTGTAGCGTTGTTAACTCTTCATATAACATCAATACTCTAGGTTTCTCTGTTAATACATAATGCTGTCGTAATACTTTAAGAGCATCTCGGCCATTTTCCTTAGTGTCATTCATAATAAGTTGAAGTGATCTTTCGTCCAATGCTTGTACCAATGATATACAGCCCCATTTGGGCTGTATATCATTGCTTGTACGAGTTCAGCATAAGCTCAAGGATTCTTTGTTGCGTAATCGGTGTCATTGTCACCTTCTTTGTGTAATATGGTTTTCTGAACTTCTTTGTCTAGTGTGTGTGGCGTTCACAAAAGCTCTTGTAAATTAATACAATAAGAAGTTGTACCTTTGATGAATAGTAGAGTCTTCTTCACTCTCCAAGCTCCTTGCATAGAACGGTCCCGCTTCAATCTTCCCGCTTGCCTTTTCCTGTTGTCTCTGTGTCTCCTATCCTATTTTCCTTCATTCGAATTTAACTAAAGGTTGTTATTTCTTGTGAACGTATTGTTCACAGTAATTCGTATTTTGTCACTTCTGTTGTTTATTTTATAACTACATGGTGTGCATGGATAATTGATAAATCTGGTTTTCCATATAGGAAAAGAGTCTTGGTTGCCGTCAAAATAGAACCTGATCCTGGGTCCATAACCTGTTGAAATTGCCGATGATGTCATTAGCGATTTTTATTACGTCAATAATCCGGCGTGGCTGACAATGAACATAACAGGAAGTAGTAAATATCTACGATATAAAACAGAGGTACACACACAAAAGTAGCTAAAGCCCCATCATAAAATCAATAACTTCTGACTCGCGTGCAGAATTAATACCATGCGGAATTGAGCGGAATAGCGTGCAGAATTAGTACCGCAGTAAGCGATAAGTTCAGTGTTGTTACTCCTAACGGCGGTTTTGCGGCATTCGCATGGCTTTGTTTACAAAAGCTGTTTCTAAGTAACTGCGTGAACCAATCAAATTAATTTTTGCGCAAAATGTTAGACTAGAAATTTCACTTCCATTTGTAACAGTTTCAAATATCTTTACCCGCTTCCTTCGTTTTAATAACAACTTTTATCCGAGCGATTTCGTTTGTTTCAATAAATGATTGTGATGCAAATAAAGATTTTGATGATACTAACTATAATTCTTCAGTATATTTTGAGTCACCAAATGATGATAAACAAGTGCTCAATAGACATGATGCTACTGTTAATGTTTTTGTAAACTAGTGCTAATCTAGTTTAGTGGGTTCTTAACAAGTATCTACTTAGCAGGAGGCAAAACAAACACGTTAACACTCACCGAGCTTCTAGTCGTAAGAGAGCGAACCCCGGTTTTCCCTCGGCGGTCTCGCAACTTTCTCGTTTCCGGTCAAGCCGGAGTTCTCGCGAGCCGAGTATATCACATCTCCTTTTGTTTGTTTGGTGCTGATCTTTTACCGGGGTGTTCAGTGGATTCTGGGAGATCCCGTGGGGCCAAACCCTCAGCAGCCTGTATAGCCTGTAGGCGACTACTTGCTGGTCTTCTGCACTCTCAAGTGCACATGGGTAAACCTGAGTTTTCCCCCCCCAGAGTCTGGTGTCTCTGTGAGTAGAGCCTGGTAATTCTACTTTGCTTCTAGGGCACTTTGGTACTCCGGGTATCCTTGGAACCGCGAGGTTTCGGAAAAAGGAGTCTGGGAACTCCTTTAAAGGGTTGAGAGTCTGGGATCTCTCCAAATGTCGCCGAGAGTCTGGAATCTCTCCGACGTGGCTTCCCCCTTGTGAAGCTCACACCGCGCTTTCGCCTAGACCGAGCAACAGGTCCTCATTGGCGGTGTCCATGTTTTCTTTCTCCTCCGCACAGTCTCCTTCCATAGAAAGGTCTCTGGCTTCGTTGGTAGGTTCAGCGCGGTCTCCTGTGGACAGGTTTCCGGCTGAAGTCGCCTGCTCAGCACGGTCTCCTGCGAGCAGGTTTCCGGCCGCAGTCGCCTGTTCAGCACGGTCTAATGTCACGGGGTTTCCGGCTGTGGGGGAGGACGTGGAGCCGCCTCCTTCCAACGGAAGACTCTCTATTTTGAGGTGGTCTCTTCCATCGTCTCCACTAGATGCCTCGCTGCTGTCCTTGGCAGGGGACGGTGGTGGCATGGCGGTAGCCGCAGGGGTTTTCTGAGACGCGGGTGTCTGGGAAGCCATCCGGGGACTAGGGGAGCCAGCCGAGGCTAGAACTTCCCGCAGAGGGCGAACTCGCTCATGCTCCCGCCTCTTTGCGTGGAGCTCACTCTCCCGTCTCTCCAGCTCTTTCATTTCCCTGTCGTACCGTTTTTTTAGAACAGCACGTTCTTCTCTGAGGGTCCGCAGGTCTCCCTCGAAATCAGTCTGAGGACCGGAGTCCCCCCTGATCATGGCCTGGATGTCTTCCAACGTGAAGACATCGGATGCACTTGCAGCCTGTCTGGCTACGGGTGGGTTGTACGGGGTACGGGATGTTGCGTGCCGCCTTCTCCCACTTTCCTCCCGTCTTTCCCCCTTTTGTTGACCTGAGGCCTGTCCTGATTTTGAAGGATTGCCCGCAGGTACTGGAGGCCTGGAGGGCTTTCCTCCTCTCCTTCTCGACGCGTTCCGACAGACCTCTACTGTGTGGCCCTTTTCCCCACACATGTTGCAGACTATGCGGGGGCACCGTTTCCTTTCGTGACCCTCCTGCCTGCACTTCTTGCACCTGACGCGGGTGCACCGGTCGGTCGCGTGGGAGGTCTCCCCACATCTCCAGCATCTCGGGCAGTCTTTTCCCAGGTGATCTCCTGCCTCCTTACAGTGTGTGTTGGGACACCTCATAATTGAATCGTAGATTGGATGTAGTAAAACGTAGTAATCTACAAAAGGAGAACACTATTTATAATAAAGGAACCCATCTTGCCTTTTTGTCTTGACAGTCCGACCACTTCTGGTCACTCTGTCACCAGTCTGAGCAACGGGGTTTGCAACCCGGCTGCTACTACCGGTTTGTCCCGCTTCTGCAGGTTTGTCAGGCAAAGCCTCACCCTCTGTTAAGCGGTCAGAAAATAAGGTATCTAAAGCTAGATCGCTTTCTACACTATCAGTTGTGCTCAGGTTAACAGGTAGCGTGTAACCACCATTGCTGCTGATACCATCCCCCCAAGCATTAGTGCCACTGTTATAAGAGTTATCACTACTGGCGTGAGCCTCGTCGTCTATTGCGTCCTCCCCATTACCAGTGTTATCTCTAATCGAAGCGGGGTTAGTAGAGTTAGACACCCTAGGGGTTAGTAAAGCGGGGAAAGCTGGTCTATCTACGACCCTTTTACTCACGGCTGCCTCTTCGGCATTCCCCACACTGGCAGGATGTATGAAAAGGTAATCATCCTCTCTACAATCAGAGTCAGAAAGCACAAATAAATGCTTACGGTTGCGCCGAAGGTCGCTCTGTCCTACGCGAACCCAATAGCTCTCTGGAGAGCTGTCCGCCCGGACTACAACCCCTTCTTTACCGACATCGGATGGAGCATTAACCCATACCCGCTGCCCCGGTAGGAGGTCTGGCAGAGGCTTAGCCCTGTGCTTAGCGTTCCATTTCTCACGCTTAGCCTCTTTGGCTTCGAGTTCTTTATGTTCAAATAGATCGTAGTCTACAACTCGGGGAACGGGTTTTCCCGACGTTGTCCTGATCGATCTAGCAAACATTAACTCGCTCGGGGAGTAACCCGATTTGAGGGGTGTTGATCGGTAATCGAGGAGTGATTTGTCCTTGTCTGTTGACATGTCCCACATCCGTTTGACGGTTTTGACTGCCCGTTCTGCTAGTCCGTTGGATGGCGCATACCTTGGGCTGCTGGTGGCTATTTGGAAACCCCATGCTTGCGCAAAGTTGCGATATTCCTGGCTAGCAAAACATGGTCCGTTATCACTCCTGACTAATTTTGGCACCCCCAGCCTGGCGAACACCGGCTTCATTGCCTGGATTACAAGACAAGAAGTCTGAGCTCGAATCCGGGGTACCTCAATCCACCTGGAGTAATAATCCATCATGACTAGGTACAAGTTACCTTGATGTTCCATAACATCACACCCAATCTCTAACCAAGGAGCTGCTGGAAGCTGAGCATGCTCCATGGGCTGGTGTTTGATAGAACAGTGTCTAATACAGACATTACATCGAGAGACATAATGGTCTATATCACCACTCATTGAGGGCCACCAAGTGAATTGCCTCATTTTTACTCGCATCTTTTCGATCCCCTGATGGCTTTCATGAAACCGTGCCAGGTAAATGGGCCTCAATTCATTCGGGATGTAAATTCTGCCTTTGAACAGAATTAGACCCTGGTATGACGTAATCGTATCGCGACTACCATACAACTTAGCGAGCTCTGCATCCAATTTCTTTTTGTCTGGCCACCCTTTCGCAAGGTATTCCAAACATTTTCTGGATGTTGTGTCTCGCCGAGTGGCGTCAAACAACTCAGTTCGTCTACACGGGTCTAGCATCTCTGCAACCTGTGTCTCGACGTACTGTTCCACTGCAGAACAGTGACCTATGTTTTCACTGCTAGCGGCGCTAGGCCGACTCAGTGTGTCTGCTAAGTACATTTGAGGTCCTGGGGTATGAAAAATTGAATACCCGTACCTCATCATCCTCATTTTAAACCGTTGTACCCGCACAGGTAGCTTAGACAGATCTTTGTCACCAAGGATGGAGACTAAAGGTTTGTGGTCTGTCTCTACCTCAAAATATCGACCTACCAGGTAATAATCAAATTTTTCGCAGGCCCATGTGACTGCCAGCGCTTCTTTTTCGACCATTGCATACCTAGTTTCGACCTCAGTCAATTTGCGTGACGCGTATTCGACTGGTTGCCAAGTATTCAGCTCGGTCTGCTGTAATAGCACAGCACCGAGAGCATACTGGCTTGAATCTGCTGACACGCGGTGCAGCTTATTCAAGTCGAATGCACATAGCACAGGGGCTCGTGACAGTTCCCGTTTGATCTGTTCGAAAGCCAACTGTTGACTACTGCCCCACAGCCACATGCTGCGCGCTCCCATCACTGCATAAATAGGTATAGCTAAACTCGACAAATTTTTGGAAAACTTGCCGAGATAGTTAACCATGCCGATGAAGCGCCTAGCAGCTTTTTTATCTTCTGGGGGATTTAACTGACAAATTGCTTTTACTTTGTCTGGGTCTGGCCTTACACCTTCAGCGCTGACAAGATGTCCTAGGAATTTGACCGAAGTACAGCCAAATTCACATTTGTCTTCGCGAAGTGTCACTCCAGCAGCATCGATCTTGGATAGAACCTTTCTCAACCGTTTCCAGTGAGTGGTCTCATCCTTACCGAAGATTAAGACATCATCCATTAGACAGATAACTCCGTCCATCTGGCCTAATATCTTTTCCATGCCCCTTTGATAATACTCAGGAGCTGACGATATGCCGAAGGGCATTCGTTTAAAGCAATACCTCCCCCATGGAGAGATGAACGTCGTCAGTAGCTTGCTCTTAGGGTCGAGCTTGACTTGCCAAAATCCGGAATTTGCATCGACCTTGGAGAAAATCCGACCCTCGGCCAGTCTTGACAACATGTCACTGACCCTTGGGAGTGGATATGTCTCCCTTTTCACCCCTTTATTGAGGTGGGTAAGGTCTACACACATCCTAATAGCGCCATTAGGTTTTGGAGCTATGGTCAGTCCCGAACACCAATCAGTTGGTTGTTCTACTGACTCAATAACTCCCAGCGCTAACATCTTCTCTATTTCAGCCTTTGCCTTGTCATAAAGACCGGCAGCTATAGGCCTCGGAGAGAAAAGATGATAAGGTTCAGTGTTTTCCTTTAGTTCAATGCTAAACAAGCCTGGCATCGTTCCTAGCCCTTGAAAGAGCCTAGAAAACTCCTTTACTGGATCAAATGCCTCAATGTTTATAGCATTGACAATTGCTAAAAGACCTAAGTCTATAATTTCTTGTGCTCCTAATAAATTTCTATTAGCACCTAGCACCACATGTGCTTTGCAATTAGTGGACTTTCGCTTGCTGTTGATCTTAATATCAGCAACTCCTGCCACACTCAACCTCTTTCCACCTGCGCCAACCAAAATTGTGGAACTAGGAGAGAGCGGCAAGTCCAAAGACTTTTGAGTTCCCTCTGTCAACACAGTGACATCCGCCCCAGTGTCTAGACAGAAAGGAACGTCTTGGCCATGGACCGAGAGCGCGAGTCTGAAATCACCAGCCAGTCAACTAGAGTCCCGGTTAGAAGCTAGCCTGACCTTTTTATCGCTATTGCGGCCTTTCCCTGATTTAAAGGGGCACTCGCTCTCCGCATGATATTTACCGTCGCATGTACGACACCTGTTTGGTCTGCCGCACGCACCTGCCATGTGCCCAAGTTTCTTGCAAACATTGCATCTAACTTGGGGGCAATCTCTAACAAAGTGATCAACTGCGCCACACTCATAACAACAGTCATCGCTTCTCCGGTAGGGAGAGTCACGGCGCCTCCGCCGGTAACTATTCCTGCCCACACGGTCCTTGGGGTCGTCTGAATCGCTGTTAACGCTATAACGGCGATAGCGATAACGTCCTTCGTGGCTACTTTCCCGGCTGTTAGAGCCGCCTTTGTAGCCACTACGACGCCCAAAGCGTTCCTGACTACCCTCACGGCTGCTAGAGCCGCGTCCGTAACCATCGTAACGCCCTTGACGTTCTCGACCCTTGTAGCCGTCTCTGCTACCATCCCTTCTCTTTCGCCAACTGTCCCGGTCTTCTCGCCTCCGTACCTCGCCAACCTCCTGTTTGACACGCTGCTGTGCCCCACCGCCTGTCGCCTCCGAAGAGACACGAGCCCCTGGGGTCGGCACCGCAGCCTCCTGTGTCGCACTAAGTTGGGCGGCAGCAGGTCGAGTCGAACTAGACTCCGCCGCGATCATCTCTGAAGCCTCTTGCGCTACGTTTCTGGTTCGAAGAAGGTTCGTCAACCTCTCCCAATCCAGATCATTTTGGGCCATTAATTCCCTACTCAATTTTATGTCGCGCAGTCCATTCACGGCAATGACTAGGGCAAAGCTCCTACGTGAATCGTCATTCCTACCAAAATCGAGCTGCCTACTGAGCCGTTCTACTCTGAGGAGAAAATCTCTGTCGTCTTCTCCCGCAAGTTGTCTCGCAGAAACAAACTTTTGGGTTTTGACGTAGACATTCTCCTCTCGTTCATAATGCCCTCTCAGCAGGCCCCAAGCCTGGTTGAATGTTGAGTCCGGGTTATTGGACTCAAAACCCAACGATCTTAGGGTTTCCCTACCCTCTTGGCCTATGGCTTTTAAGAGTGCCAGCAACTGAGCCCTAGGAGTGAAGTTGGGGACCACGACGGCCTCCCCCTCCACCGTAGCCTCACTATCCCCCATCTCAAAGTCCTTCATTTCAATACATAGGGTAAACTCTTCGCTAAACTTTTTCCAGCTACCGAATACATCAGTAGCCAAAATTTCTAGCGCAGGCAAGCTAGCAAAAATATTTGCACCCACCCTTCTTCCAGCCATAATTCTATTTTAATTCGAAAAATTACAACAGAATCTACTGAACAGTATCAATGGTAGAACGGTCAACTGAGATCCGTTCGTGTATCTATGGTGTCACCACACCTCAATGCACCTCGCCGAGCGTCTACACACTCCACAATTGTCCAACACAATTCAATATACTCACCTCTACTTATCACTGTATTATCGTATTAATTTAGCACTACACTATCGTACAACCTAGCTCAATCACAAACGTATTACTCTTCTCCTGTAAGTAAACACTCGTGGTACCATGTAAACTAGTGCTAATCTAGTTTAGTGGGTTCTTAACAAGTATCTACTTAGCAGGAGGCAAAACAAACACGTTAACACTCACCGAGCTTCTAGTCGTAAGAGAGCGAACCCCGGTTTTCCCTCGGCGGTCTCGCAACTTTCTCGTTTCCGGTCAAGCCGGAGTTCTCGCGAGCCGAGTATATCACAGTTTTTACAAGTTTTTTAAAATCGTACGAACTTTTATAGTTTTAGCCTGAATAATGGTGAAGTACTGTTTTTTCTGTTTGGTGTCATTTGCTGTTCATTATTATTATTATATTTGCTGTTTATTATTATTATTATTATTATATTTTTTCACTTAGACCGCACAGCAGGTGCGTAAGGGGCGTAGGAACACGGTGTGTTTTGAAGAAAACTCGCAAGAGTGGGGTGGGGACAACCCCTAACTCTAGTTCTCTGCGCTTTAACCAACGCTACAACCTGCTGAACCCAACAGGAGGGAGCTGAAACCAACTCATTTATGCTCTGCTGAACCCAACAGAGTGCGCTGAACCCAACGCTGCTGACTGTACAACCTGCTGAAACCAACAGGAGGGAGCTGAACCCAACTCACTTCCGTTCTGCTGAAACCAACAGAGTGCGCTGAAACCAACGCTGCCAACTGTACAACCTGCCGAACCCAACAGGAGGGAGCTGAAACCAACTCACTTGTGCTCTGCTGAACCCAACAGAGTGCGCTGAACCCAACGCTGCTGACTGTACAACCTGCTGAAACCAACAGGAGGGAGCTGAACCCAACTCACTTCCGTTCTGCTGAAACCAGCAGAGTGCGCTAAAACCAACGCTGTAACCTGCTGAAACCAACAGGAGAGAACACAACTCTTGTAAAAATAATTATTTAATCATCCTATTTATTTGTAGTCATTTTGTGTGAGCTTGCTGTTAGTGACGATTATAAACGATATTTCTCCAACAATAACGACTTTATTATAGTAATACTAATCATGCATCCAATTCAAGAGTCACACCCAAACTGAACTGCCTAAAAATTAGTGGCAGTATTTATATTACATAAGCGATTGGCCTAGAGATTGACGGTTATCGTTCAAACTGACCAATCATATCGTCTTGCTGACTGCCGAGTTTCTAAGAATTTTCACATACAGAACAATAAAAAATTATTGCTAGACAATGAGCCATTATAGCGTAACAATCTAAACACTAATAAAAAGCCCAGGAAATTCTACATATACTGGGTAGCGAACAGTAATTGTAAAAAAACATTAAGACATATTTCGATAACGAAAGGGCTAATTACAAAATCTTATTTCGAGAAAACGTAGAACAAAAACGGAAACAATATTGTTTAAGTAATCTTAAACCTCTAACAATTAATTATAACAGAAACTTAGAATATTTTGACATGTAACCATGAATATAAAAAATGTCTTCCTATGAGTGAACGGTAAGAAATAAATTATAGAAGATTGTTCACTGCGTAAAAGCCTTAATAATGGCGTCTGTTATCTTTTCTAGGTCAACCACTATCCCAGAAGTCTCTTCTATATATATATATATATATATATATATATATACAGTCAAACATGGATAACTCGTCCACGGATAGCTCGAACACATGGTTAATTCGAACATTTCCTTTAGTCCGTTCTCACGTAATGATAAATTGCTATAGATAACTCAAACTCAACACTGTTAATTCGAACTGTTTTTTTGCCCAACAGCTACCGAAACGGTTGTTTTCGCTTTAGAAAATCACTTTATTCAAAGCCATAGAGGTAAACTTCATCTTTTCGTAATTCATAAGCGTCGTTATTACCACCATCGACAAAATATTTTTGTCAACGACTTTTCTAAAAGTTTGGTGAAATTTGATTTATACTGCGATACGATGAATAGCACGGGCTAGCCGGGTCACGCGCGCAAGAATTTTCGCCACGCACATACAAAACAAAAATCGCATGTTGTTTTGTATGTGCGTGGCAAAAATCCTTGAGTGCGTGACTCGGCTAGCCCGTGATGAATAGTTTTCCGACATTGATTCCGTGTTGAATTAACGTCGGAATGTTGAATGTTTAAAACGTCTTAAAAAATGTTGTAATTAAACGTATACGTTGTCTGAGCTACAAAAAACTATTCATCGTTTGACCTAAACACAGAATACGTGTGTACATTCAATAAGTATATATTAAAAAAGCGTGAGTGATATAGAATGTACCGTAAAACCTCGTAAAACTTCTAATTGAACTGCCTCGGAGTGGCGCTCTTAACGAATCCCAGGTAAAGTAAGGTAATCTGCATAAACTTCAAGAAAAAACGGCAAAATTGATCGTGGGTAAAACCCCAAAAGAAAAAAATGTCTTTTCTTTTGAGCATTTCAACAACGATCAAGTTTTGCCAATGCCAATCTGAAAAACGTCCTGGCAATAACATCACCTCAAACAACAAACCAATTTCAAGTGATAGAAAAATCTCTATACTTTTTCATGAAAACGTTTTAAACTTTACATTAGAAGCATTTAATTTGAAACAAGCCATTTGTGCTTTTGATTTATATTATAGTTTGTATATGTACATGTATCTACTAATAAATAAGTAAATATATGGACTTGTGACAGTGCTCTGATAACTTGAATGCTCTGATAATTCGAACACTTTTGCTCGGTCCCTTGAAGTTCGAGTTATCCATGTTTGACTGTATATATATATTGGCTACGTCACTTTTTCCCTTTGATCAGTTCACCATGTTTTTCTGCGCCGGGTGTTCGGAGCGCCTTGATGAGCCTGACGTCCATG
Source organism: Watersipora subatra (assembly GCF_963576615.1). Lineage (NCBI taxonomy): Eukaryota > Metazoa > Bryozoa > Gymnolaemata > Cheilostomatida > Watersiporidae > Watersipora > Watersipora subatra. The sequence continues at coordinate 8,992,633 of NC_088710.1, read as the reverse complement.
GGACCGATAGCATCCAATAAGACAACTCTTCGAAGTTATTCCCCCCACGGCCTTTTTCATGGCCACCACTCCTTTCATAGAATTTGTTCTTTAGAATCTCTTGCTTTATTTTTACGTTTACAACAGTTTACACTAATAAGTGGTTTCAAAATAAGATTTTTTTAAAAATTATATTGTGTTTTTCTATTTATTTATATATACATATATATATTTTTACATAAAACAAAGAAAAAGAAAAATTTATTTTATTTTTTTAGTACATTTATTTTATTCTGTCCTAAGGATTAATCTTATCAGTGTGATATTATCGGCTCGCTACAACTCCGGCTTGACCGGAGGTAAAGAGAAAAGCGCGAGACCGAGAGGGGATCTTCTAGTGACTCGCTTACGGCTTGAAGCTCAGTAAGTTAGGACGTGTTTGTTTTGTCTCCTGCTAAGTAACGACTTGTTAAAAAACCCACTGAACTAGAGTAGCTTTAGTTCACATGGTACCACGAGTGCTTACTTTCAGGAGAAGTTGATACGATAGTGTGGTGGTAAATTAATACGATAGTGGAGTGATATGGTAATTTGATAGTGTAGTAATAGATTAATACGATAGTGTAGTGCTAAATTAATACGATAATACAGTGATAAGTCGGGGTGAGTACATTGAATTGTGTTGGACAATTGTGGAGTGTGTAGACGCTCGGCGAGGTGCATTGAGGTGTGGTGACTACCAATAGATACACGAACGGATTTAAATTGAATGTTCCGTTATTATTTCTGTTCAGTGAATTCTATTTAATTCTTTCAAATTAATATAGAATAATGGGTGGACGAAGGGTGAGTGCAAACATTTTTGCTAGCTTCCCCGTGCTAGATATTTTGGCTATTAATGTATTTGGTAGTTGGAAAAGGTTTAGCAAAGAGTTTACACTCTGTATGGAGATGAAGGCTTTTGAGATGGGTGACAGGGAGGAGACGGTGAGGGAAGAGGCCGTCGTAGTCCCCAACTTCACACCTAGGGCTCAATTACTAGCACTCTTAAAAGCCATAGGCCAAGAGGGTAGGGAAACCCTAAGATCGTTGGGATTTGAGTCTAATAACCCAGACTCAACTTTCAACCAGGCTTGGGACCTGCTGAGAGGGCATTATGAAAGAGAGGAGAACGTTTACGTCAAGACCCAAAAGTTTGTTTCTGCGAAACAACTTGCAGGAGAAGACGACAGAGATTTTCTCCTTAGAGTAGAGCGGCTTAGTAGGCAGCTTGATTTTGGCATGAATGATGATTCACGGAGGAGCTTTGCTTTGGTCATTGCCGTGAATGGACTACGTGACACAAGATTGAGTAGAGATTTGATGGCCCAAAATAATCTGAATTGGGAGAGGTTTAGAAACCTTCTCTGGACCAGAAATGTAGTGCAAGAGGCCTCAAATATGCTCGCGGCAGAGCCTAGTTTTAATCGACCTGCTTTTGCTCAACCTAGTGCGACACCGGAAGCCATAAAGCCAATCCCAGGGGCTAGTACCTCTTCGAAGGCTGCAAGCGTGGGGGCTACTGGACAGCTGTGTGTCAAACAGGAGGTTGGTGAGGTAGAACGGCGAGAGGTCCGAGACTGTCGTCGAAAGAATAGATATAGTAGTGATAGTTACAAGGCTCGAGGATGCAATGGGTGTTATGATGACTACAGACGCGATTCTAGCAGCCGTGAGAGTAGTCAAGAATGCCATGGGCATCATAATGAGTACAGGCATGGCTCTAGCAGCTGTGAAGGTAGTCATGGAACACGCTATCGCTGGCACCGTTACAGTCTTAGCAGTGATTCAGATGGCTCCAAAGACCATGCATACAGGAATAGTCATTGGGGAAAATGTCATGGCTCTTCATACCGGAGAAGGAATGACAGCTGCTATGAATGTGGCTCAACAGATCACTTTGTGAAAACCTGCCCCCGTGTTAGATGCAATAATTGTAAGAAACTTGGGCACATGGCGGGTGAGTGCGACAGGCCAAGCCGATGTTGTATATGCGATATCAAGTATCATGCTGAAAGCGAGTGTCCCTTTAAGTCAAGGAAAGACCGCTGTATTTATAAGAATGTTCGGATAGTTTCCAGCCGAAACTCAGTTGACTAGCAGACTGATTTTGAGGGAGAGTTGTGGGCCCTCAGAGAACAGTGTGCCACACTAGGTAGATGGTGCGAGGCTGAACCGAAGGACCTTGAGAGACGAGAGAAAGAGCTCCGTGCTGTAAAACAAGAGTATGAGAAAGTTCGTCCTCTCAGGGAGATTTTTGCTTCAGCTAACTCCCCTGGTTCCCGGGCAGCTCCCCATACCCCGAAATCTCAGAGAAAACCTGCTGCTACCGTCTTGCCACCACCATCTCCGCTAGGGACAACAGTATGGCATTAGGTGGAGACTCGGGCGACGAGAGAGACCACCACGAGAACGAAGGTCTTCTTTTGGAGGGAGACAGTGGGGCGTCACCAGCCACAGATCACACAACAGGAGACCGTGCTGAACAGGTGACTGTAGCCGGATACCTGCTTGCAGGAGACCGTGCTGAACAGGCGACTTCGGCCGAAAACCTGTCCACAGGAGACCGCGCTGAACCAACCAACACAGCCAGAGACCTTTCTCTAGAAGGAGACTGGGCGGGAGAGAGAGAAGACATGGACACTGCCAACGAGGACCTGTTGCTCGGACCAGGAGAAAGCGCGGTGTGATCTTCACAAGGTGGGAAGTCACATCGGAGAGATTCCAAACTCTCGGCGACATTTGGAGAGATCCTAGACTCTCAACCCTTTTAAAGGAGTTCCCAGACTCCTTTTCCTAAACCTCGCGTTTCCAAGGATACCCGGAGTACCAAAGCGCCCTAGAAGCAAAGTAGAATTACCAGGCTCTACTCACAGAGACACCAGACTCTGGGAGAAACCCATGTTTACCCATGTGCACTTGAGAGTGCAGAAGACCAGCAAGTAGTCGCCTACAGGCTATACAGGCTGCAGAGGACTAGACCTCACGGGATCTCCCAGAATCCAGATGAACATCCCCTGTGAGAAAGTCGCTTCCATCAAACAAAGGAGGATGTGATATTATCGGCTCGCTACAACTCCGGCTTGACCGGAGGTAAGGAGAAAAGCGCGAGACCGAGAGGGGATCTTCTAGTGACTCGCTTACGGCTTGAAGCTCAGTAAGTTAGGACGTGTTTGTTTTTGTCTCCTGCTAAGTAACGACTTGTTAAAGGTTGACTTGCAACAAAATTCACATTACAGTTATTTGGTATCAAAAGATTCGCCATGTCTCACTCTATTGTGTTGTAGGTGCCAAATATGTGGGAATGTGATTAAAAGCTCGTAAAAGCTCAAAAACGAACAGAAAATCGCAGCCACACGAGACCGCCCTAGTTTGGATTCGTTTTCCAAAACGGCTAAAATGTGACGTATGTGTGCTAAAACGGCTAAAATGTGTGCGAGATAGTTTATGTTTACACTTTCATGCATCCTTATTCGTCGAAATATTTTCACAAATATACTTCCTGCTTGCAATAAAAACCATGTCTATTGTTCTTACGCGTCTATTTCATCGGCATCGTAATGCTGCAACTTTGAGCACTGATATCTCAAAACGTAGCATAAAAATATGTATAATTTTTTAAACTTAGCTTGAACGATTGCATATCATCCTCTGATAAAAATGATGAGCCTTTTGGTCCGCTATGATGGTCGAAAAATGCTGTAGAAGTTGTTCGCGCCATATGGCGGGAATTGTAAGTCACATGATCAGACAATGTTAGTTTCAGTTCAAGTTTTATCTATCGCAAATAACAGATACGCTTTCTCGTATTAAACTTGTTAATTTCAATTCGTCATAATCTCTAACGCGCCACATCGTGTTTGTGCAGCTGGCAAGCTGAGAAGCACCTTTTTTCTAAGCCAAGGGCAGAGAAAAGACCAGACCTTCACCGGGCGTGGAGCAACTGGGTGAAGCTGGATGTGACAAACTTTATTTATTCGCCTGCTCACTCTTACCTTTGTTTTCGCCATTTCAAAGACGACATGTTTTCTAACCTGTTTGCATACTCCACATTCCACCAAAGCATGTGAGTAATTTATTTTATGAACCACTTGTATTAGTAGTTGTAACTCGGGTTATTTTCTAGTATTCCCGTAATACTACTGTATTAATCTATATTTAATATTACATTATTAATGTCATTTAATTGTAATATATGATATTATTAGTATTTTATCTTTTTAATTACATGTATTATTCTTATTATAATAACAAAACTATTTCATACTGCATATCTATCTGTAAAACGTAATATATTAATCTATAATTGATAAAATAATGTTATAAGTTTCACGATTAATTTCGCCAAATTTCTTAACCCCACTCACTTATTGATATGTTAGATAAAATAGTTATTGTCATTTTCTGGTATCATCGTTAATAGCATATTAGTATTATTAGATGATTATTATTAGTATTAGATGATGAAGAGTTTGTGCCAACCACCGAAGACTGGGAAGAGTTTGAGTGCTATGTTGGCCAGCGTCAAACTCTCACCAATTACATGTAAGATTGAGCTGAACTTAACCAAACTTGACAAAATATAAAGAATATCCATAGAGTTATTACTCACATTTTTATGTTTACAATATCATGGATTCTGATAAGGTTTTGTAAAATCTGTGTCATGATTGCATGGCTATATATTTATTCTTTTTCTGATCAAGCAAATATGATATAATAACAGGAAATGATGTTGTACAAATCTTATTGCAAGTCAACTATTGTGTTGTGATTTCAGACCCAAATCCTCCTTCAAAGTGGAGAAAATAATAGTAAGTGTGACAGCACTCCAGCGACTATTTCACTGCCACGCCTGAGCCCTCCCCTGCTCATTCACGATGGTGTGAGAAGGCAGATGGATAGAGTTCAAGGTTACATGTGCCTCCTGTCACCAATCGTACACTTAGGAAACAACTGCCAGGGTGAACAGAGCTCACGTCATCAACCCCTTGCTGGCAGCTGCATCACTCTTTTCTGGTGGATGCCTTACGCAGAACCTCCATTTTCTGTCGCTCCTGAAAATCGCGATACCAAGCAACAGCGTTTGCCTCTACCAACAAAGAGAATACTTACATGGTGTGAGTGTTAATATTTACCCATAAACTTGGAAAATGTGAGTAAAAGCTTGGCAAACTAATTGAATAACGACATTTAGAAACAATTTTTTTCTTGAAATGAAAACATGTCATTCTTCAAGCGAAATATATTATAGTTTAAAATTCTGATTCTTCATCATAATATAGCACAAAAAGGGGAAGAGGATTCTACATTCTTAGACTAATGATAATGATACAAATTAATCTTGTACAATGAAGTTTTACAATATTTTACAGTGTATTGCTGAGCAGTACACCCTGCATAACGAGGGATTGATGGCAGCAATCGATTGGGAGCTTGATTTGGCAGGTGACGGTAGATGCGATAGTCCGGGGCATTGCGCACTATACGGGGCGTACACTATGATGGATCAGAGCTGCGGTTTAATAGTCAGCAGCCATCTTGTCAAGGTAAAATTTTTTAGTAGTTATTAATACATAAACATGAAATTGCTGATATAGCTAAATAATTCATTCAAATAATGTGAAAGTGATTGTTGGTCGTAACTTTTTTACTTTGCAGTCAACGGAGACCACCAGCTCTAACGCCATAGAGCTGGAAGGCTTCAAGCGATGCCAGTCCGATCTAATTTCCCACGGCCTGAGAGTGAGGTCCATTACAACAGATGTTGTTACAAAGGTTGTGTGCATACCGCAAGCTTGTGTTTTGGCTTATGCCGCAAATTCGTCCTCTACGGCCTCTACCTGCCTGCTTGGTGTCTAAGATTCGGGCTCTTTTCCCACCAACGGATGATGAAGAAGAGTTTGCAGACTTGCAAACAAGATTTGCGGCATAAAACAAAACACAAGATTGCGGTATGCACACAACCTTTTCCGAGCATTTGGCGATGGCTCTCCAAATGGGAATAGATTATCTACCAAAACAATTATTGAAAAACAATAATTGCTGATCATCAAAATAATCTCGTTCTTTATATAATACAATCATAAAACTAATACACTCTCTACTGTAGTAAGTGTACAAGCCAAGTATAATAATTTTCCTTGTGTTCCACTAGTTCAGAATATGTGTGTTCAACCGATGCATTAAATGTATAACACAAGAATTGTAGATAATGCATGACACATTAGCATAGCTTTGGTGTTATTGGCATTAAATGAAAATCCAACTCACTATGATATCACAGGTAATTATTCCACCCCAACTCAAGGGGTGGGCGCCACAAGTTCATCCACATCAGGATGCATACACAGGCATTCATGCTCCCCGCGGTCATGGACACGATGCGCAAACTCAGCATCATGGCAGCACAAACATTCAAGAAGAGATGGCATGTCTTGACAGCGCTTGCAGACACACCACTCTGTAGCCGGTGGTATTAGCTCCTAAAGAAATGAACAGATATGTCTATGCAACCATAGCTAATACATCAGGTCGATGTTATCCAACAGTATATCAGTGCAGCATTAGGTTTAAATATTAAATTGTTAATGTTGTCATTCGAGAAAAATCTGTAATTAGTTTTTCACAATATGAAGCGATAATTATCATTATTAAAATCATATACATGTATATAATAATAATATTCGTTCTATCACTCTCAAGCTAAAACTATTACTACTAGCTAGCTTGGCACATAAAAGCTGACTAGTGGCGGTGCTTACTTGCTGGGAGGTTTCATTCTGTTGAGGATCTTTTTCAGATAGAGCGTCAGGCTCGAAACGCCAGGGTCTTAACTCTTCAGAATTTGACATTTTTCATGATCGCAACTCAGACATGAATTGTCGAACGGAATGGCCAAGCCGAAACTGTAAAGTAGCGAGCATCTATATTTGATACGGGGTCTTAGGTAAAACCCGAAGTGTTTGTCATAAACTATTGCTACGATAAGTTTGATATTGAGCTTTTTATTAGCCTTTCAATTCACGCGAGAACATCACGTGACAAGACAATAATCAAACGGCGCGTATACGTCATCGAAATCAAGAGATTCCAATCTACGGTGGCTTTTTGTTTTTGAGCTTTTACGAGCTTTTAATCACATTTCCACATATTTGGCACCTACCACATAACAGAGTAAGACATGGCGAATCTTTTGATACCAAATAACTGTAATGTGAATTTTGTTGCAAGTCAACCTTTAAAGAACCCACTGAACTAGAGTAGCTTTAGTTCACAATCAGGATCTTAACTCTCTTAGTGTACGGGGCCAAAAGGACTGATAGAAATTATACATTAGTTCTTATATATGGAGTATAGGTGTTTGATTTTTGGCGGGTATTGTATCCTATGTTTTCGCATTTGAATGGTGGTTCTATGCCCTCGGCAGCACATCTTACAAACAGTTTATGCCTACCCTCTCTTCTTCTTTCCTGTAAGGACTCAACACTTGTATCTTCTCGTAATTTTGTAAAACTTATCTGGCCCTTAATGTTAAAAATAAATCGTAGTGCTTTATTTTGCGACTTTTCAAGCTGTTTGACATGTTTATTTTGATAGGGATCCCAGATTTGTGAGGCATATTCTAGTTTTGGCCTTACTAAATAAAAATAGGCAATCTTTTTTGTAGGGGTATCTGCAGATTTTAGCACCCTTCTGATCATTGCCAACTTCTGTGTAGACAGTTGTTATTTTGTCTATGTGTTCATTCCATTTTAGATCTGCTTGTAGTTGTAATCCGAGATAAGGAAAAGAAGACACTTTATTTAGATTTTGTCCACAGAAAGTATATCCAGGGTAGCTATTAATGTTTTTACCAATTTGTAAGAATGTGCACTTGTCAACATTAAATTTCATTTGCCACTTAGAAGCCCAAGCCTTTAATGCAGAAAGGTCTTGTTTTAAAAGCGTTAATTTGTCACTCGTGTTATACAGTATTGCATCATCGGCAAAAAGACGACACTGTGATTGAAGACAAAATGGTAAATCTTTGATATATATCAGAAAAAGCAAAGGGCCCAAAACTGAGCCCTGTGGCACACCTGAACTGACTAGTTTTGTGTTAGACCTCTGACCCTTGATTTCAACAAATTGATGTCGATCGCTAAGAAAGTCAGATATCCAGGAAAGCAAGACATTGTTAATACCAATATGTGATAGTTTAAAGATCAGTTTTCGATGATTAACGGTGTTAAATGCTTTAGAAAAGTCTAATATTATAACATCAGTTGTTTGTTTTTGATCATATAGGTGTGAAAGGTGTCCAACAGTATGAGCTAATTGAGTCTCGCAAGACCTATGAGGTCGAAAACCATGTTGACTGTCTACAAAAATGTTACCCTCTTTAAAAATCTTATGCAAGTATGAGGAAACTATGTGTTCTAAAAGCTTGCACACTATGCTAGTGAGGGAAATAGGTCTATAATTGTTTGGTATTTGTTTGTTACCCTTTTTGTGTATAGGTTGGACTCTACCAAGTTTCCAAATCGAAGGTAGTTTTGCTATTGCCAGAGAGTATGCAAAGATTGAAGAAAGGCTGTTGTACACCACCGAAGCAAATGTTTTAGCATGATGCCTGTCACATTGTCAGGTCCACAGGACTTGGTGGTGTCCAAGTTATTGAGCAACTGTAGGACTCCTAAGCTATCAATGTCAATTAATCTTTTATCAGAGATATTTTCAGTATTGAAGCTACGACATTGGGTTCCATCATCAACTGTAAAAACTGATTCAAAAAAGTATTGAAAGAATCAGCTTTAGCTTTCAGTGTGGATATAGTGTGACTATTATACTTCAAAGTAGGAATAACATTTGAACTGTTACTATTGCATTGGCGAAGGTAACTGTAGAATGCTTTAAAATTGCCATTTAAAAGTGGCTTGTATAATTTTTTATTGAGATAGCTCTTTTTTGCTTTTCTAACAAGTAATTTGTTTTTTTTGCGAATGCACTTGTACCTGTTGTTGTTATATGCTGATGGACACCTTTTTATTTCATTGTAGAGTTTTTTCTGAAGTTGTAATGATTTTTTTAGAGACTTAGTCATCCATAAGGGCCCTAGTTTCTGATTTTTTAGTGTTAGTTTTGGTGTACAATTGTACCGAAGGTGAAATAGGGACTGAACAAAAATGTTGCACACTTCATCGATAGAATGTTTTTGTTTAATAGCATTCTGGATATCCGAATCCCATTTGGCATAGACATTAAATGCTTTTGTCATGTCTGCTTTACTATATTGATGGATGATCTTACAATCAGAGTTTTTGATAGACTTGCATGGCAGTTTCAGGGAGATATTTATAAGAGAGTGATCACTAAGATATTTATAAGAGAGTCATCGCTGTGGGTTGCCCGATTTTTTTTTTAGTATTTTATAAAATATCGTTGTATTATGAGCACGTTTAGATATATTTAATAAAAGTTTAAAAACTTAGGATCGTTGGACAAATTGCCCAGGGTTACTGACACGCATTGACAAAAACAGCCAGGATTTAAAGGGTTAATATATGAATAATTAACTGAATGATCTTCCACTTTTCTAAAATTGCAACAATCAACAAAAGGAGAAAAGTTGACTTCGAGGACCGGCGGTTCAAGGACAGGTGGAAATTGGACGGTTTCTTCACTGAAATATGTATCAAGTGTGTCTGCCTCATTTGTGTCAGATATCAGTTCTGGAAGAAAACATGAGAACCTATTTTGCCAAGGAAACCAGAAACTACTATGACCATTGATGACAACAATACACGCAGAGAGGAAATTTTATCACCTATTTATCTTAGACACAACACACAGACCACCCCAGGATGTCAGATGCTAACTGGACGGGAAAACCACAAATCACTTTATCTCACCATAATATATACATTTATTTATACATCTATTCAGATTCAACACAACTCATCAAAATATTGCATAAACATCGGAAGGAGAGACGTGAGAGTTGAGCAGCCATCCAATCCTATAAAGAGCCAGTACAGAGTAGAAGAGAGCCTTCATGCGTACATCCCCAAGCTACAACAAATGATTGAGTATGTAACATAAACAATAACTGCATGATTTGAGCTTACACTTTAATCTTTGTATTTTATGTTTTTTTACTTTATGTTAGTTTTAAATTTTATGTTTTATACTAATTTTTGTTTTTGTTATACACTGGCAATGTCAAAGCAGTCCTCAGATACTATCAAACTCATGAAAAACAGTCCTTTCAACTATATCTCCATGGGATTCCAAGGAATGGAATTTCCCAAGGAGCTGGCTTCTAGCAGCAAGCAGAGCCTCTAAAAAATAAGCTTTAATAATTTTCACAGCTAGAATAAATTTTTTAAAAATATGACATTTATAGTAATTAAAAGAATGGAGCAAAATACATACTCCAGTTTTTCTAGATTTTTAAAGCTAAAAACAAAAGAGCTAGAGACACTTATAAATTCCACACTCAGAAAATTGGCTAAGTTTTTCAAACATAATGGGCTTCCCAGAAAGATGAGCTCAGACGCTCTACCACAGCTGGTCTGTTGCGATATGCCTAGTCAGCAATTGCACAAAGTTTGCAAAATGCTGACTAGAAGCCAATTAAAAGATGTTATTCTCAGACAGCTTATATATAAGGAGCCTCTAAAAGTGATTAAGGCAGAGAGCAGGCCAGGAAGGCCAAGTGGGTGAAATTATATACCCCTTTTACTACTGTTTTACCTCGAGGAGATAAGGCCATTTGGCTGAACATTGTGATAATACTTGTACATTTTTGAGGATAATTTTTATCGCTCATTTTTGACGAGATATACATTTATTATATTACGAACTATTTGAACGATTTTCTCCATTTGTTTTATGCCCAAGTGAGGCTTGTTATTGATAAATATACTTTATATCGAAGCCTGTGATAGGCCAATCTATTATTGATACGACAACGATATTTGAGTTTGCAACCAGCATTTTAAATTGATGCCTGAGAGAGGCTATATACGGATAAAACAACAGTGGCTAACTCATTCTACAGAGGAACATACATTGGTGCCCAAGCGAGGCAAGACAACTACTGAGCTGGCAGATAAGTATAAAACGTTCAGGAGAAGACAACTTGTGTCAGAATTGCAAATATGGTATAATTATATAACAGATCATACCCAAATTCGCAGGATTGATTTGACAGTTGATTGATATAAAGAACATTTCTTTGCCTGGCAGGAAGAGCCACTTTGCCAGTTCGAAAAATTTATTTGTTACGTGAGAAAATCAGTCGGGAGTGCTACCTTACACAACATTATTTAGAACCACACAAAAACACGAGTGCATTTATAAGTTACATTTTATTAAATTTTAAACTTTGATTTATAGTTAAATAATTATATATATATTATTATTATTAAATTTTCTCCAGAGACAAAGCTGTAGCTTTGCACCACACTACGAGTAATTTAGAAATACATTATATCAAAAAAATATTTTTGTAATAAGTTTATAATTATTTTATAATTTAATAAATATATTTTTATTCTATTTTTCTCACATGACATTTGTGAAAAGACAGTGGCTGTTTTTAAAAAGTTCAATCTGAAGCAACATGACCAAAAAAAACTTGCTGACGTATATGACAAAATCACAGGTAATGAATGCAGCAAGAAACTGAAACATCTTGCTAGTTTAATCTTACAGCAGCAATATTTTACAAGAGCTCGAGAGTCAAATGAGAATGCTACAAAGGCTATTTACGAGGTAGAAGCGCTTATCACAAAGCATTGCAAACCTTTCAGCGAGGGTTAATTTATCAAACACTATGTGATGACAATGGTAAAAAATATCTGTCTTGATAAGCAGCAAGAGTTTGCCAAAGTCTGCCTGGCATGTAACACTGTGGTAAAGTGTTAAAAAAAGTGAAGTTAAATGAACATTAAACTTCAATTATGTCAATTCAATTTTGGTATGTATGTTTCAAATGAACCAAAACACATGCTTAAGATAGCTGAACTTGAGATAAAAAAGCAAATGTGAAACACAGATTAGCTCGGTGAAATTTATTTAAATTAATTGCTGTTATATGTAAAAAACGTTCCCCAAGGTTGGCTCCTTAAATTTTTAACACACCAAATCTTTGCAAAAAGTTTGGACACACCTGGGCTAAAGCATACTATCGTGTTTTGTATATATTAGTTTAGTTAGAATTATTGTCCAAGTAGCATTTATTTTAGTCCAGGATACAAGAGAAACAATACGTCTGTTTTTTAGTAAGCCAAAACCAAGAATGCCGGATGTGAGTAATGAACAAGTATATACAATCTATACAGGAAATACCTCACTGAGCATGTGTATGTCATCACCATGGTAACAAGTAAATATATAAGTTTGTAAACTAAAAACTGTTACATCTCCTTTTCCATGGAAATATTAAAGCAAACACAAAATCATTGGTAAGTACAATGGTATGAAATATGATGTGAACATGTAACAATGTCACTGGTTTGGACTTCTAAGTTGGTTAGAACATCAGATAGTCAGCGTATCGGGAGGGGAGTTTTCTATTCCGGGGAGGCAGAACACGTCTAGGGGTTTGGTCCGGGACACTGCTATCAGGGGCTGGCTCAGATAATGGTAACGAATGTGGAGATTCTGGCGGGTTGTTGGGAATGGGTACAGTGTCGTTTGAGGCTGATAAAGAACTATCTTGGGCTGTTTTTCTTGCCTGGGTGCAAAGATTCTCAGCCTGTTCTGGAAAATGGTCAGCCAGGGTATAACTCTGATTCTGCGGCGCAGGAAGCTGTAATACCCTTATGTCTTTACGGTTACGTCTTACGGTACAACTACCTGTCGATAAATGGTAACTGCGATCCCCTGCTATGTCAATTATCCGTCCTGGTTTCCACTCACCTGACGTAGCTCTGAAATACACGGACTGTTCTGGTTCGAGGGGAGATTTCTCGCTACCTGCCCGTCTATCGTGATAATACTTATCAGAACTCTTCATACTACCCAACTTGTTTCTAACATGCTCCAAATCATAACTGTTGACTTTGTATCTCTCAGTAGATACTGGCATTGAATCTCTCAACAGCCTACCTTGAAGCAGCTCAGCCGGAGATGGTAGGCCATCACATACTGGTGTATTACGTATCGTTACCAGACCACCTAACCAATTGGTACCTTCATCTGCACACTTAGCCATCATTGATTTCACTGTACCAATAGTCCTCTCGGATTGACCATTACCTGATGGATGCAGAGGTGAACTTGTTTGATGAGATATTTTCAACTCAGTACAGAATCTCTTGAACTCATCACTAGAAAACTGAGGACCGTTGTCCGATACAATAACATCTGCCTGACCGAAATCAGCGAATATCTCTCTCAAGCACTTGATAACGACACCACTACTTGTACTCTTAGGCAAATGTTTCACTACAGGCCACTTTGACAAATAGTCAACTAACAGAAGATAATCACTTCCATTCAGATGAAACAAATCTACACCGATCATCTCAAATGGCGTGTTGGGAATAGGAAAAGGCATTAATGGCTCCTTCTTTTGACAGCCTTCCGACTTGAGGCACGCCTGACAAGACTGACATTTGTCCTCTATGCGACGCCTGAGACCAGGCCAGAACACAGACTGCATAGCTTTCTGTAGAGTCTTCGTGACCCCTTGATGAGCCATATGCAGCTGGTTCAACACATCATTCCTCAACTGTGTAGGAATGACCAATCTCTCACCATAGAACAACAATCCATCCAGTTCACAGAGATGATTACGCAGATTCCAAAAAGCCAGACCACGAGCACCACACGACTTTTTGTGTGTGGGCCAACCATTCCTTACATACTCTAGCACTACCTGCAACTCCTCATCCTGAGAAGTAGCGTTTTGATACTTGTCCATAACTCCACCACTACGAATTACAACAGAACACACAGATCTGAGAGGATCTACACCCAGGTCATCATAGCTGTTCACGCCCTCTGGACATGATCGACTTACTGTGTCTGCCAGGACCATATATTGACCAGGCTTGTACAACAGCTCTATAGAATAGCCCAGCAGTTTTATCCGCATGGCAGCTAACCTTGGAGATAATTGATTGATATCCTTAGACATAAGACCAATCAGAGGGAGATGGTCAGTCTCAACAACCACTCGTTTCTGACCAAGGCAGTAATATTTGAATCTCTCACGAGCGAAGACCACTGCAAGCAACTCCTTCTCAATCTGACTATACCTTGATTGACATTCTGTCAGGGACTTAGCAGCAAACTCGATGGGTTTACCATCTTCTAGTACTACAGAGCCGATACTGTGCGATGATGCGTCAGTACTCAGGGTCACCTCGCCTCCTGAGTAATATGCCAGAGGAGGGGCATGCATAATCAGGCTCCTGAGCTTTTTAAATGCCTGAATGTGGGCCTCATCCCAGATGAACCGCACATTCTTCTTACACAGATCTCGGAGAGGCTTAGCATGCTCACTCAGATTTGGAATGAACTTAGCAAGATAGTTAACAAAGCCAAGATACCTCTGAACACCTTGCTTATCAACCGGAGCAACCATATCCTTGATAGCCTCGACTTTTGAATGACTAGGTTTTACACCCTCAGCTGTTAACTCATGACCAAGATATGACACAGAGTCCTTACAAATCACAGTCTTATCAGGATTCAAAGTCAACCCAATCTCTCGACACCTTTGTAGGAATTGTCTCAGAAACTTGTCATGCAGCTCTTTCGATGGAGCGTAGATGACAACATCATCTACTTAGACCTTCACGAATGGCATATCGGCGAAACTGTCAACCATTTTCTGGTGAAATATCTCTGTGGCGTTACAGGTACCCATACCAAGTCTTACAAATCTGAACTTCCCAAATGGAGTGACAAAACTTAATAGCTTAAAGGACTGCTCATCAAGCGGAATCTGATAGAACGAAGATTTGACATCTGTAGTGGTGAAATATTTCGAGCCAGACATACTTGAAAATATCTCAGTGGTGGTCGGTATTGCACATTGAGCTCTTACCAGTTGTGTATTCAAGTACTGCGGATCTAACACTAGCTGTAACTCACCATTAGGTTTATTCACCAGTACCAGTGGTGATAGCCACTCTGTTGGTGATATATCCTTTACTATCACACCCTCACCTAGTAGTTTATCTAGCTCTCGTTTTAGTTGTTGTTTGAGTCGGTGGGGTACAACATGAGGAGGTGCAGCTCTTGGTTTAGCATCATGTTTGAGTTCTAAAGTAACTGGTTCACCCACCTTTCCTAGACCAGTGAAAACATCAGAGAACTCGCCACCTAGCACTTCATTCACTTGGTCAACAACTTTAACATTAGACAACAATCCTAGATCTTTGATAGCCGGCATGCCCAATAATGTTTGATTATCATCATCGGTGACATAAAATTTGACTAGTGCGGTTTTACCATCTTGTACCTGCACATCTAGTTTTACTCTACCAACTACAGTGATCTCTTCGTTACCGTACCCAGTTAGCTTAGTATTGGTTCTAGTAACTTTCTTACCTCCTAGTTTAGTGAAGAGGGAAATGGCCATAGTACTAACTTGGGCACCAGTATCGACCTTTGTTCTCACTTCATGATCTAGAATGTTTACTGTCAGTAGCCACTTGTTCTCATGAAGGACACCATTAGTTCTGACATCAGCCATATCCAGTGTGTGCACGTTGAACGTCATGTTATCATCTGAGCTAACGTCACCATCACCCGCTTGTAGAAATGACACTCTCTGAGTTGTAGCATTACTCTTCTTCAGACCAGTACACTTTTTTTTGAAATGCCCTCGTAAGTGACAACCGTTACATGTCTTATTATAAGCAGGGCATCTACCTTTGACATGATCATAGCCACAGAATGAACAATCTGTGATCATGTGATTAGCTGCTGCATAATTCTGGCTTTGCGGTGTATAGTTTCTAGGCTTATATGGATACGAGCCTACTGGTTGTACTGAACGAACACCATCTAGTTAAGTCTTTTGGTTCCTTGCGATTACTTCCTTAGTACGCATTTGCTGCTTTATCTGCTCAAGCGTTATGTCTGCACGTAACTGTAGCTCACGACTCAACTCCTTATCCTTCATACCTGCCAAAAGTCGAGTGCGTAACATATCCTGTCGGTGTCTATCATCCCAATTGCTACATTTCACAGCCAGTTCATGCACGTTCCTTATGAATTCCTCATTACTCTCATCAGGAAGTTGAACTCGGGAACCCAGCAGCACTGCGTAATGCAAGTGATTATCACGAGGAGTGAAGTAATTATCCAAAGCTTCCACAGTTCTATCAAACAGCGTACGATCTGCGTCCTCAGCTGCAATACTGGCATCTGAATTAGCCACACGGGGAGGGCGCACAGTCAGCTGACCATATATACTCTCCGCCTCCTCGCCCATACAGTACAGCAGCATGTCTACCTGACGCTGAGCATTCCTTTCATTCAGTCCAGAAGCACTGCGATATCTCAAAAATCTCCTCTTCCATTTCGGCCAGCTCTGCGGTGCAGAAAAATCCATCTCTTTTGGAGCAGACACCTTGAAGTCACCCATAATGTTGTTGAATAAGACACCAAACCAGACTAACACCAAAAGTCAGTCACAATTCAGCACAAACAAGCTGACAAACAACGGGCCTATTCAAACTCCAACAATCTCACTTCAAGTAGTATTCAGTCCAACTATACATCCAACAAAGCAATGTTCGTCGCCTACGACGCCATATCGTGTTTTGTATATATTAGTTTAGTTAGAATTATTGTCCAAGTAGCATTTATTTTAGTCCAGGATACAAGAGAAACAATACGTCTGTTTTTTAGTAAGCCAAAACCAAGAATGCCGGATGTGAGTAATGAACAAGTATATACAATCTATACAGGAAATACCTCACTGAGCATGTGTATGTCATCACCATGGTAACAAGTAAATATATAAGTTTGTAAACTAAAAACTGTTACACATACGTAATTTTGAGTTACCTACTGGTATAGACAACTAATATTATACCAAAAACTACATGAGTATATGTAAGAGAACAAAGTGAAATAACATAACATTGAGTAAAATACGTTTAAGAGCAAGATTGTCAGTTCTTAATAAAATCCATTAGTCAAGGAGCTTACGACTACTGCTCTCTTCTCTTATCGAGCGCGCTCCCTTAATATACAATTATTTACCTGTTTCGGATAGTGGAATCGATTAAAGAAAACCGACTAACATTGGAAATAAATGGAATCGCTAATGCGTTGGCATAGTTATAATACACTAACATTATAATAGCGATAAAACATAAACGAAGGCCAAACATAATAGCGATATAGTATAATGAACAAATTATTAATGATACAATAAAAAAGCAAACACAACCTGCAAGATATATACATATAGAAATATTTATAAGAATAAGAGAGTCACGGCCCGGCGTCCACCACAGTACAGACTTGCTTATTACCAACTGTGTAAAACAGTCGGATCGGATGTTGATACAGTTATAGACCGAAATCTATGTGTGTTTAAACCAATTGACACTAAAACAGTAGGGCGAGGTCACGGTCAGCAAGTTGCTATGCATCAGTTTACAAATGGCGGTGAAGTTAAAAGCGCTGTTGAGTGCTCAGGAAAACAAGCATGATATCACAAAAATCTACCTTCATTAACATTTGAGAGTGTGTTAGATGAAGAAGAACAATGCATCCTTTATATGCGGCAACAAAGCCATGCACACACAACTTTAGTCTTTGCATCGTGTTCGTCCATAGTTAGTATATTAAATGAAGTTCGACAAATTAGAGCAGATTTGGCAAAAACAAGTCAGCAAAGAAGAGCCATACAACTTCTCGCAGCTGATGCATCACCTAAAAAAGCTATTAAAAATTGGGTTAATTGGATGCGGCCGGTTAAGAAGTCATTTGGTTCACACTTTACTGCCGTTTGGAGAGGTAAACCTAGCAGATTTACAGATTTCGACAAGAAGGCCAGAAACTTTGAGTGAGTAGTTTTTTTACACTAGAGAAGCTTACAAATACAAGTCAGTTTTTCTGCATTGTCGAACTGTAAAATAAGTTGCTTTGCTATTCTTAGGCTATATAGTTCATGTGTTTCCCAAAGGGTGGCTACAGTGTAATGACGTTTCATCTTGCTCTATCTACTATATCAACGGCAATCGTTGTCTGTCTGTCCGCCTTATAGAGCGGTCTTTCCTTTTATCGTCGTACGAATTTCGGTCATACTAAGCGAATTGAATTAATATGAGCCGTGACAGTAAATAAATTATAGAGCGGTCTTTCTTTTTCCAAAGGGTCGTACGAAGCCAACTGAATTAATATGAGTAGTAAATATCGTAATTTCTACTACCCTAGGACACTTATGTATTCGTGTCATCCAACTTTCGCATTTTCGTGCAGTCATCCTCTCGCGAAAATTTCATGAGCGAAACTAAACTATCATAACGAACGAGCGAAAACGCGAAATTAAATAGCTTTGTTCATTGGTATTCACAATAAAATCGTCATATTAGAAATGCAGGTAACCTTTGTGTGTGGTTGGGCTCATTGGGCAATTTTTGCTAACTCGTTATAGTTAATATGCCGACTGAGCAGCCTGGCAAAGCAAATTGAGATAACAAGTTCTTTTGGAAAAGCAGGCCTGTATTCCCTGGTTGCAAATTGGGCAGCTAATATTAGGCGACTAGTTATGAGCATCTGGGGGTTTGCAGGGGCGGTATCAGCCCCCGCAACAGGTTTATTTCATGTAGGGCCTCAACCGATTTTAAAAAGTTAAAGTTTTAAAAGATTTTATCGGAAAGTATAAACATTTTTTCTATCATTTGAGATTTGTTTGTTTTAGGTGATGTGACTGCCAGGACGTTTTCAGATTAAAATAGGCTAAACTTGGCCGCAGTTGAAACGCTCTGAAAAAATACATCTTTTTTCTTTTGAGCGTTTTAACAAAGATCAATTTGGCTGATTTTATTTTAAGTTCATCCGAAGGTTTTTACTCTTTCATAGAGCTATTGCCAAACGAATGTTTGGTACAACTTGACTTTTTGCAAACCTTTATAAAAGTTGTTTACAAAAATATTTTGCAGATCATGATAATAATGACGCCCAAGAACTATTAAAAGTTAACGTTTATCTCTATGGCTTGGAATAAAGTGATATTCTACAGCGATAAAAATCGTTCCCGTAGCCGTTGGGCAAATAACCATTCGAGTTAATGATGTTGAGGTCAAGTTATCTAAAGCAGTTTATCATTGCGTGGGAACGGACCAAACAAATCCGTTCGAGTTAACCAAGTGTTCGTGATAAAATTTTACATTTTATCCGAGGGCGAGTTCTCTGAGTTTGACTATACTGAACAGCCAAAAAATCCTAAAAAGTTGGGGTGACTCAGCCGGCCATGCGACTCAGGGAATACAGGCCTGTGGAAAAGCCAAGACAAATGAGGAAGATGATGATATTAGTTTAGTCACTGAATTTGTAACTGATGAGGATGAAAGTCTGGTAGGGAAAGTCATAAAATTAAATAATAATTATTGTAGCGATGAATTTTATTACCAACCAAAAACAATAACAACCTTGAGCCATGGCCACCGCTAGCTAATACTTGAGGTATAATATTGGTGCCACATCAGTCACGGCGGCAAGGACCTCGACGTCATCGATAGTCCAAGAAACAAATAGCTGCAAGCGATCAAGTTGCATTGTCGATCTCGCCCACACATTTCTACCCGCAGTTCACAAATACAAACTAGTCCCAAATTGAATTTTTTTTTACCAGTGAACTGGACCTGAGGAATCTAATTATGTTTGTTTTACTGCATTTATTTTCACATCACCATATTTTTGCACTAATCAGATCCGCAAAATTAAGTGGCAGCGAAATTTTACTCTGTACGCTACTCACGAAACTAAATCCTAGCGAAGTATAAGTGTCCTAGGGTATATAAATGGCAATCGTTGTCTGTCTGTCCACCTTATAGAGCGGTCTTTCCTTTTATCGTCGTACGAATTTCGGTCATACTAAGCGAATTGAATTAATATGAGTCTAACAGTAAATAAATTATGGAGTAGTCTTTCTTTTTCCATTTGGTCGTATGAAGCCAACTGAATTAATATGAGTAGTAAATATCGTAATTTCGGACTATTAGCCGCTACTTTTGTCTGACGAATTGAGCCAAGCGGCTTATATAAATGTGCAGTGATTCTGTTATTTTTCTTTCATCTCATTAACCGAAATCTCTGGTTAGCACGCTTTTTAAACAGGAAAGTTGCTGCCGTGTTAAAAAGCACCGTCCTGAGTTCTGCAGCCTACAAAAGTGTCTATACAGCTATCCAAATGTACTACTCCTTAAATAAAATAAATTAATGAGTAGTGATTTACATGCAATTAATATTTACTGCCCACGTGTACTGCGAAGGTCACGTAAACGTTGGAAAAGCGCAGTTCTCACCCACTAAATTTCCACATCAAAGAGGTAAGTGCTTCTTATACAATGTTGTATTGTCTATGAGTTGCCCCACCTCAACTACTTAATAACGTTGGATTTGCCACCGTTCGTGATAGTGGGACAAGTTC
The DNA here is from genome assembly GCF_963576615.1 of Watersipora subatra. Classification (NCBI taxonomy): domain Eukaryota; kingdom Metazoa; phylum Bryozoa; class Gymnolaemata; order Cheilostomatida; family Watersiporidae; genus Watersipora; species Watersipora subatra. The sequence continues at coordinate 8,971,998 of NC_088710.1, read as the reverse complement.
ATTTTCTTCGGCAGCTGAGTTACTAATTATTTTTTCCAGCTACGAGTAGGCCTACTGTAACTTACTACTACAGAACTTGCACGAGTACTCCGAGGGTTGCGATAGGCGATGGTGAAAAGAAAGAGAGCAGCCGGTATCAACTTACTGTCACCCTGCTTTAGCCATGACCAGCTGTACGTCGTCTGCTCAAAGGTAGGCACAAGCCGAAAACTGTTTGTTCATACACCTGACAGAAAAACAAAAAAATGTTGTCTATCCGCAAGTGTTGCGTTGAACTAACATTGTGTTATTGTTATGTCATGCTGTGTTCTGTTGTAAACATAAAAATAAAGCAAGATATTCTAAAGAACAAGCTTTATGAAAGCAGTGTTGACCATGAAAAAGACCGTGGGGGAATAACTCCGAAGAATTGTCTTATTTGGATGCTATCGGTCCCATAAGTGTCAGTCAGGCTCACACGCTTTCTGCGCTTCGGACACCCGGCGCAGAAAAGCTTAATAGACCGAGAAAAGGAAAGGTGACTTAGGCGATGTATATAGAGATGGGACTTCTGGGACAGTGGTTGACCTAGAAAAGATAACAGATGCCATGTATTAAGGTTTTTACGCAGTGAACAATTTTCTATAATTTATTTCTTACCGTTCACTCATTGGAAGACATTGTTTATGTTCATGGTTACATGTCAAAATATTCTAAGTTTCTGTTATAATTAATTGTTAGTGGTTTAAGATTAATTAAACAATATTGTTTCCGTTTTTGTTCTGTGTTTTCTCGAGATAAGATTTTGTAATTAGCTAGCCCTTTTCGTTATCAAAATATGTCTTAATGTTTTTTACAATTACTGTTCGCTACCCAGTATATGTAGAATTTTTTGGGCTTTTTGTTAGTATTTAGATTGTTACGCTACAATGGCTCATTGTCTAGCAATACTTTTTTATTGTTCTGTATGTGAAAATTCTTAGAAACTCGGCAGTCAGCAAGACTATATGATTGGTCGGTTAGAACGATAACCGTCAATTTCTAGGCCAATCGCTTATGTAATATAAATACTGCCACTAATTTTAGGCAGTTCAGCTTTGATGTGACTCTTGAATTAGACGCATGATTAGTATTACTATAATAAAGTCGTTATTGTTGGAGAAATATTGTTCATAATCGTCACTAACAGCAAGCTCACACAAAATTACTACAAATAAATTGGATAATTGAATAATTATCCTTACAAGAGTTGTGTTCTCTCCTGTTGGTTTCAGCGAGTTACAGCGTTGGTTTCTGCGCCCCTTGTTGGTTTCAGCAGAACGGAAGTGAGTTGGGTTCAGCTCCCTCCTGTTGGTTTCAGCAGGTTGTACAGTCAGCAGCGTTGGGTTCAGCGCACTCTGTTGGGTTCAGCAGAGCACAAGTGAGTTGGTTTCAGCTCCCTCCTGTTGGGTTCGGCAGGTTGTACAGTTGGCAGCGTTGGTTTCAGCGCACTCTGTTGGTTTCAGCAGAACGGAAGTGAGTTGGGTTCAGCTCCCTCCTGTTGGTTTCAGCAGGTTGTACAGTCAGCAGCGTTGGGTTCAGCGCACTCTGTTGGGTTCAGCAGAGCATAAATGAGTTGGTTTCAGCTCCCTCCTGTTGGGTTCAGCAGGTTGTAGCGTTGGTTAAAACGCAGAGAACTAGAGCTAGGGGTTGTCCTCATCCCACTCTTGCGAGTTTTCTTCACTGGTGACAGCGGTGGGATAATAATGAAGCAATTCTCTCATACCCATTTTAAATCCAAACACGGTGCGCGAGAATAGATGTAATGACGGCCCATATGATTTGGACACTAGCATGATGAAAAAAGGGCACAGACCTGCAAAAGTTACTATGCAGCCTATTCCTGCTCCTTCATTTAATGACACAAGCGATGTGGAAGAGTTTTTGCATTGTTTTGAGGCACTGGCAAAACATAATCAGTGGCGTGATGAAAAATGTAGGCTACGGTTAATATTGGCATTGAAAGGCCCAGCTACCAGAGGTGTTGGTGGCAATACCTATGAAAAAGTTTGCCATAAACTTAAAGGCACAATATGGGCTCAGTACAGACACAGCTAGCGCCATATTAAAATCAATGAAATTAAAGCCAAAGGACAACATATATCATTATGCTGAAAAGGTACAGAACCTAGTTCAAAAGGCTTTCCCCAAGCTAGATAGCTATCAGCATGACCAGCAAGCCAAGCATGAGTTGATTGCAACAATTTGGCCTAACTCACAGCTGGCCTGGACACTGCGCTTATCTCCTCTCAGCACCATGACTGATGCCGTAGAAACTATTCAGAAGTATCATGATATGGTAGAATATGATACAAATGTCCACCGAGTAGAGTTAGACAATGTCCAACAACTGAAGAAAGAAATGACAGAGCAAATGCAAATGAGTCAAACAACTTTGCTCAAACATTTTGCAGAAATGCAGAGTAAGTTTATGCAGCAGATGTTGGACACGCAAAAGCAAATGGCGGCATCACAGCAAGCAATGATGACACAGCTAACATCGACAACAATGAGAAGCCAACAGCCTCAGAGAGAAGTCCAATGCTACAACTGCAATGGCAGAGGCCATGTTGCTCGTTACTGTGATAAGCCAAAGCCATCGGGAAACGACCAAGTTCAGGCAAACTAATGCCCATATTGCCTGAACTTCATGATGTGGGCAAACTTAGGATACAGGCATGTTGGCTCATCAGTGCATACTACGTTCTTGTAAGGATACACCAACAAAGATTTGTCATGTTGCTTGACAGTGGTTGTACAAAGTCTGTACTTCCGAAGAACGTGCTGGAAATATTGCCTAGCTCATGTTACTCAAAGTTGTTACCTGTGCGAGGTAACGGGATATTGGCAAATGGGCAGCGGATTTTGCTTGAAGGCATGACGAATTTAAAATTTCGTCTGGGACCGATACAACTGGAACATCAGTTTGTAGTATCTGATGTAGGTGATCACATTCTGCTAGGGTTAGACTTCTTAGAGGATCAAGAATGTCAGATGGATTTCCGTCATTCGCAGCTATGTTGTAAGGGCACTGCAGTTGCCTGCTGCCCCGAGGACGGAGAACCCCTTTCGGTGAATGGGCAGGTCAAAAGGAACGCAGTTGTTTTGCCAAATACTGAGTGTTTATTGTTGGCAAGGCTTAGTCGAAAGTGGACGTCAGGGCCAGCTTGCATTAAAACTTTACACAAGGTTTCGGGCTTAAAGGTTGTCACATCGCTGTGTGAACCTACAGAGCAGGAGGTCAATATTCGTGTGATGAACACAAGCAATAAACCTATTCATATACCTTCTGGAAGAAAGGTAGCCGTCTGTATGCCAGTGGAAAGACAAGAACAGTTTCAGAAGGATTGCAATGGAACTAAATGCCCCAAACACCTCAATGAACATTTACCCAGTTGGACACAATCTCTGTCAGAAATGGAGCAAAAGCAAGTCAACACACCGCTGATAAAGCATCAGAAAGTGTTCAGCTCCAGCAGAGGTGATGTTGGTGGCAACCAGGTAGTAAAACATGAAGTCTCGGTTATGAAGGATAGACCGCTTATTAATCAGCTAGCATATTGGCTGAGGCCGATACAGAAAGCTGAGGTTGAAAAGCCAGTAGAAAAGTTAAAGCAGCACAGTTTGTATAAAGGAGGTACAAGGCTCTGTCTACAAAAGTGGAGAATCCAAGATGATATGAAAGATGAACCCGCCACCTTTTCTGTCGGAACCAAAGCTTCATTGAAATCATTCTTCACGGGGAAAGGATGCAGTACCAAACTTAAACCAAAAGATGCCGATCTCTGCACCATCAGCAAGTATCTGACAAACCAGAAGTTTAAAATAGAGTGCAAGGGGAACCCCTATTCAATATGAAAGTGATATTAGACTAAGCACCACCAGAATATGTAGAGAAAGTCTACCTAAGCCAACGGAACGCCCTCCTGACTCAGAGGTGAAGGAGCAACGCCTCCCTCTGTTCCAGGAGCACACAGAAAGATCTGAGATAAAGGATCACACTATTCCTCCAACCCAGCCTACTAAATTACGTCAGCACCTACCGGACTACCACTTAGATGTCTGCCATAGAAGTAATGCCATTCTGGGACAGAATGAAGTTTTAGAGGAAGATAGTGTTGTAAACGTAAAAATAAAGCGAGATATTCTAAAGAACAAACTCTATGAAAGCAGTGTTGGCCATAAAAAAGACCGTGGGAGAATAGCTCCGAAGAATTGTCTTATTTGGATACTATCGGTCCCATGAATGTCAGTCAGGCTCATCAAGGCGCTTCAGACACCCGGCGCAGAAAAGCCTGATTGACCGATAAAAGGGAAAAGTGACTTAGGCGATGTATATAGAGATGGGACTTCTGGGACAGTGGTTGACCTAGAAAAGATAACAGATGCCATGTATTAAGGTTTTTACGCAGTGAACAATCTTCTATAATTTATTTCTTACCGTTCACTCATTGGAAGACATTGTTTATGTTCATGGTTACATGTCAAAATATTCTAAGTTTCTATTATATTTAATTGTTAGTGGTTTAAGATTAATTAAACAATATTGTTTCCGTTTTTGTTCTGTGTTTTCTCGAGATAAGATTTTGTAATTAGCTAGCCCTTTTCGTTATCAAAATATGTCTTAATGTTTTTTACAATTACTGTTCGCTACCCAGTATATGTAGAATTTTTTGGGCTTTTTGTTAGTATTTAGATTGTTACGCTACAATGGCTCATTGTCTAGTAATAATTTTTTATTGTTCTGTATGTGAAAATTCTTAGAAACTCGGCAGTCAGCAAGACTATATGATTGGTCGGTTAGAACGATAACCGTCAATTTCTAGGCCAATCGCTTATGTAATATAAATACTGCCACTAATTTTAGGCAGTTCAGCTTTGGTGTGACTCTTGAATTAGACGCATGATTAGTATTACTATAATAAAGTCGTTATTGTTGAGAAATATCGTTTATAATCGTCACTAACAGCAAGCTCACACAAAATTACTACAAATAAATTGGATAATTAAATAATTATCCTTAAAAGAGTTGTGTTCTCTCCTGTTGGTTTCAGCAGGTTACAGCGTTGGTTTCAGCGCACCCTGTTGGTTTCAGCAGAACGGAAATGAGTTGGGTTCAGCTCCCTCCTGTTGATTTCAGCAGGTTGTACAATCAGCAGCGTTGGGTTCAGCGCACTCTGTTGGTTTCAGCAGAACGGAAGTGAGTTGGGTTCAGCTCCCTCCTGTTGGTTTCAGCAGGCTGTACAGTCAGCAGCGTTGGGTTCAGCGCACTCTGTTGGGTTCAGCAGAGCATAAATGAGTTGGTTTCAGCTCCCTCCTGTTGGGTTCAGCAGGTTGTAGCGTTGGTTAAAGCGCAGAGGACTAGAGCTAGGAGTTGTTCCCACCCCACTCTTGCGAGTTTTCTTCATGTTCTGCTATACCACATGCAGCATTTTCTAACATATTTTTCAGTATATATATATTTTCATGCATTCGTTTTCGTTATTGTATTTCATTTAAAAGGCTATCATGTTGGCGTTATGTTTTATTATTGTAAGGTGCTAATGTTGTATTTGCCTTGACATCATACTGTCTGTGCTGTTATACATATAAATTTTATCGACACAACCTCATTACTGTTTGTATATACCATATCAAAACACAGGCTATAGACGAAAAACTGGTGAGCTACTATTAGTGTTTTAAGCCTGTAGAAGTCTCCATTCAACAAATGCTAGCGATAGCAAAATATTTTGTATAATTTTTTGAAAGATGCAAAACTTTTCAATACTGGCAGTTTGAAGAACTTCAGTTTGTCTAGCAATGTCAATTTCATTATCAGTTCTCTGTACACAAATAGGGCAATTCAGATTTGAGTGGTTTGAGACTGATGCATTGTAGACTAGCTGTAAAACGTATTGCAGATTTCCATTGTTCTCCCCAAAATTATTGACATATATGGCTGCATATGTGTATGCATAGTGTGATCAGGGCAAAAAATTTTAGTAAACTCCATATTTGGAGTTGTTTTACAGTATGAAAGACAACTCTCAATAAACCTCTTGCTGTACATGAATCTGCTCCCGCGGACTGGTGGTGCAGCTAGCAGTTTAGGGCCGTGGCGTCACTAGGAGATGCGTGGAAGACCTTTTTCGCCCCGAGTGCAGCGAGAGTATTCAGGCCTGGCTTTCCGGATGAATGTGTTGGCGAGTGCGAGGCGATTGATTGCGAAGCGATTGAGTGCTGGGCGATTGATTGCGAGGTGATTGATTGCGAGGCAATTGGTTGCGAGGCGATTGGTTGCGCGTGCGAGGCTATTGATTGCAAGGCGAGCGCGAGGCAATTGATTGCGTGGCGAACGCAAGGGGATTGATTGCGGGGCGGGTGCGGGCCGATTGATTGCGAGTGCAAAGCGATTGATTGCAAGGCGAGTGTAAGAGCGCGATGGTCAACTGCGAGGCGGGTAAAGACTGGTCAGCCAAGGCGGGGGCTCGGCGGCAGAAGTGCGCGATCGTTAACTGCAAATATAGATGGGTATGGACGGATGCTTGAATCTAGACACATGAATCTAGAAAATTTATTAGATTTTACACGCATCTAGTTGTAAAACACATTTAAGATTTCCATTGTTCTCCCCAAAATTATTGACATGTATAAGTGTATGCATATTCAGGGCAACAATTTCAGTAGACTGCATATTTCGAGTTGTTATACAGTTTGAAAGACCACTCTCAATAAACCTTATGCTGCACGCGAATCTGTTCCTGTAGGCGGGTAATGCAGCTAGTAATTTATATGGGTTTAGCTTGATTGCATATGACCTTTATCGTGACAAAGACTAGATGTGTGTGCAATATTCAAGTTGTGATTGTAGACACCTTGAAAGAAAAAGGAGTAAGCGTAATTTACAACCACATTGAAGTGGCCTCAAAGGTTCACCTTCTCTTTGTCTGTGTTCTGCCATCTCAACTCAACAAAGTGCTGGAAGAGATTTGCCAAAACCTTAGTAAACAAACACTTGAATGGATACTCCAGAAAGGATTCACAAAGAAGTTTTTATCTGTCTTCCGCAGTCACGATGATGTGCATGAACAAACAGACGAACTAAATTAAAACACTTTTTCATATTACGTATATGCTTTTAGACTTTTACAATATTTGTCTCAAAAGTTAAATTAAGTTATTGTTTCATGATGAGAAGATCGTGTCGAAACAACAGCAAGAAGTTTGTGTTTTTGTGATGAGCATCTGCAGTTACTAGTTCTCTTACTGACCACCTTCTCCATACGTTAGCTCTAGACAGTTTGATAAATCCATCTTTTCCCAAAGACAACAGCAGTATTAAAGAATGGATAGGACTTGACATATCGACCAGTTTGACGGTAAGGCTGTCATACTTTCAACTGCATTGACCTGAGAATCTATAACTTGACACAGCTTGTATAACTTGACACAGCTTGTTTAACTTGACACAGCTTGTATAACTTGACACAGCTTGTATAACTTGACACAGCTTGTATTTTTGTAAATTTGCGAAAAAGAAGGCAATTTTGCTGTTTAAATGTATCGCAATCCCATATAAAATATAAAGCAAGGGCATTATTAGGTTGTTATACAACAGCAATTAAAATTCATCAGGCTGATTGCATTACAAATGTAAATCTTTACACAAGTGAAAAGTAAAAGAAAACACATGATTTCACTAAGTTAAATCAACAAGTATCAGCGAGTATCTGAAAACATAGCAAGTGTCAACAGGTATCAGTAAGTGTCTGGTATAAAAAGATCTGTGCATCTGTTGGAATGATTGTGGACAAATGTAGCCATGCAGTCAGTTTTATGTGGAAAGCATTCACCAAGACAGCAAACGCACCCAATAATAACTCAAATAAATTCAAGATTTGTATCAAAATGTGTTTATAAATACTGGTTAGTGCCATTTTTCCGTGAATGGACAGATGTCATATCTCATAGCACCGATAAGCTAATTATTGGCCTACGAAAATGGGTCAAAGATCACGAAACATCAGTTGGGAAAAGCGTGTAATCATAAAAATCGGCTGCGAAAAAAAATACTTTTTTCACTAGTAAAACTAAGAGTCAGGTAATGGGAAGGGACATACAGAAATTATCTCTGAAGATAATATCCTATCATGAGTAAAAATATTAAGGCTAACATCTATATTCATTAGGGACTATGACAGTTATGATTGTCTGGTAGAATGACTTCAGAGAGGTCGTTTTGTTCTTGTCTGACCATTTGGTGTTCTTCAGTATTGTCCCATTCGGCATCATAAAATCTACGGAACATAATAAAAAAGCCTGTGAAAAGCTCATATTCATGTACACGCTGTCTTAATTACATTTATTAGCTGTGAAGACAGCCCATGAAGAATCTAGCCTTAAAGGTTGACTTGCAACAAAATTCACATTACAGTTATTTGGTATCAAAAGGTTCATCATGTCTTACTCTGCTGTGTTGTAGGTTCAAAATATGTGGAAATGTAATTGCAATCTCTTGAAAGCTAAAAAACGAACAGTCAATCGCATTCATCGCGAAAACGCCGTAGGTTGGAATCCCTCTCAAAACGGCTCAAATGGGATGTAATCGAACACGATGTGCTTCTGTTTACACTTTCATGCAACCTCAATCGTAGAAATATTTTCACAAATATACTTCATGCATTAAATAAAACCATGTCTATTGCCCTTACACGTCTACTTCATTATCATTGTAATGCTGTCATTTTGAGCACTGATATCTCAAAACCTAGCCTAAAAGGTAGTTTAATTCTTTAACCTTAGCTCAAAGGAGTGCGTGTCTCTCTGATAAACATGAGGAGCCTGTTGGTCACCTTTTATAGTCAAAAATGCTGCAAAATTGTTTTTGCCATTTGGCAGGAAGTATGGGTCACCTGATCAGATTACGACTAGATGATTAGACCAAGCAGAAAGCAGACTTCCGTAGAACCCGAAGTATTTGTCATAAACTAGTGCTACGAGACATTTTTTATTGAGCCTTTTATTGGCCTTTCATTTCACGTGATAACATCTTGTGTCAAAACAATAACCATGTCGAGTTGAGTATGTCATCGAAATAAAGGGATTCTAGCCTATGGCGTTTTCGTGATGGCTGCGATTAACTTCATTTTTGAGCTTTCAAGAACGTTTAATCACCTTCTCCAATTATTTTGCACCTACAACACAGCCGAGTAAGACATGGTGAATCTTTTGATACCAAACAAATGTAATGTGAAATTTGTTGCAAGTCAACCTTTAAGGTAACGGCATGCTGTTATTTCATTATGACGTCGCTTCAACAAAGTAATGATACAAACGTCGTCTTAGGGTGCTGGTCCCGAGCAATCAACCTTTCCAATGTGCTCTTTAAGAGATTATTTACAAAATGGCTCTTTTTTATAAAATATATTTCGATTGTGTATTGACTGATACCTTCCCAACAGCGACATGTGAGACTTGGTATGTATGTTTACCTTGTAACTGTTTACAGAGAGCAAATTTATTTCAACTCTCATGGTTATGACCAAAGGCTGTTTCGTCAGTTTGTCATTACGTGGGTCAAAACTTCGCTGAACCAATTATGTAGCAAATTTCAGTTGTTTTGAGGAATATAAGATATACATTATCACAATCCAGAACATTGTCTACAATAGACTTGCAAGAACTGTTGGATATACAACATCAGATTAGAGCAAACATTTGTGTCGACATACAAATTACCCTTATTTTAAAGCTACGCCTGATATTCCTTAAAAATTTTTGATTTTGTAGGTAAGCATATGAACGATGGGTAGAAATAAAAATGTGAGAATAATAAAGAAATTATAAATCAGGTTAATTTCAACTACATTTAAGGTAAGTTGAAACAAATAGAACCACGTATTTCTATCACTCATTCAGTTTCCGCCAAATTCTGTGCATTGTCCAGGCTGCACCTGTTTTTATGCGTCTTTAAGAGAGCGTAACAATAACAACCACATTTTACTGATTATTTCTTTAGTAATTTAATATGTAAGTTATATTTTTATATTTAGTTTTTTACATAATTTTATACAAAGAATGTTTTAATCTTATATGTAATTATGACAAGTATTTGCCATTGTTTGAATTGAACAACATACGATATACGTATTCAGATAAGAATAATCACTTCAGCATACCATTGTGTCAACATATGAAACAGATATCAGAACACTTGCTATGTCAAGGTGTAACTTTACTTTAACTTCACCTCGTTTAACATATTATTCAGTCCAAAAAATACATAGCAACAGCAAAAAAATGGTCATTCAACATGAAACCATAAGCCCTAATAAAAATGGCTGTTCAACATGAAACCCATAAGCCCTAATCAAAATGGCTGTTCAACATGAAACTATAAGCCCTAATCAAAATGGCTGTTCAACATGAAGCTATAAGCCTTAATCAAAATGGCTGTTCAACATGAAGCTATAAGCCCTAATCAAAATGGCTGTTCAACATGAAACTATAAGCCTTAATCAAAATGGCTGTTCAACATGAAACTATAAGCCCTAATCAAAATGGCCGTTCACCATGAAACCATAAGCCCTAATCAAAATGGCTGTTCAACAAGAAACCATAAGCCCTAATCAAAATGGCCGTTCAACGTGAAACTATAAGCCCTAATCAAAATGGCTGTTCAACTTGAAACTATAAGCCCTAATCAAAATGGCTGTTCATTGTGAAACCATAAGCCCTAATCAAAATGGCTGTTCAACACGAAACTATAAGGCCTAATCAAAATGGCTGTTCAACATGAAACTAAGCCCTAATCAAAATGGACGTTCAACGTGAAATTATAAGCCCTAATCAAAATGGCTGTTCAACTTGAAACTATAAGCCCTAATCAAAATGGCTGTTCAACATGAAACTATAAGCCCTAATCGAAATGGCTGTTCAATGTGAAACCATAAGCCCTAATCAAAATGGCTGTTTAACATGAAACTATAAGCCCTAATCAAAATGGCTGTTCAACATGGAACCATAAGCCCTAATCAAAATGGCCATTCAACATAAAACCATAAGCCCTAATCAAAATGGCCGTTCAATATGAAACCATGAGCCCTAATCAAAATGGCTGTTCAACATGAAACCATAAGTCCTAATCAAAATAGCTGTTCAACATGAAACCATAAGTCCTAATCAAAATGGGCGCTCAACATGAAATTATAAGCCCTAATCAAAATAAACGTTCAACATGGAACCATAAGCCAGTTTACCAGACACGTTTACTTACATATCATCATCATCTTTGCTTTCCTGGTTTTCCCCTCCTGCATTTCCCGTATCTGGATTTTCCCTCCGTGGATTTTCCGTCTCTGGCTCTATATAATCAGAAATTTGAGGTAAAATAAAATTTTAAGATGAACATCAATTAGCAAGTCACTGACAAAAATTTGAACACTATCAGTATGCATAGTAAATAATGACTCAAAATCAATCGTCAAGTAAGATTCATGGGAACAAGCTATCAGTATGAGCTTCATTGTTTTACAAATGGTTGTTTGTTTTGCGTTTTTGGTTTACATCTTTGAAATATTCCTCCCAAATAACATGTAAATGTGGAAACATAAAATCTGGGTAAACTTATGGATGATGTAGAAGAAACATACCTGGAGGAACAAAGGCCGTGCTGTAGGGAACACCAAGAGATATAGTGATGGAGTTGGGTAAATTCAGTAGTTCCAGGTTACGATTCTGATCTATTAAGAAGCGAGGCGAAAGCAATTGAATTCACATGTAAGTTTATATTAGAAACTGTGTGTATTTGTGATGCAAAGCTATATTGGTGAGTTATGAATATAATAAGGGGCCATCCACTCTATGAGAAAGAGGTTGGTGGGTTAGGATTGTCCACAGAGTTACTATAATTATGTTAAGTGTAGAGATGAGTACCTTATATTGTGGCATAACAAATTAACAATATTATTAGCAGTATTATATATTGAAGAAACATTCAAGGTTGAAAGATGTGAAAGTGGATAGACAACTCCCGATACATTGAAAATGCTGGCGTAACCAGATAACTAGTGATTGCATTACTAAAACTAATAACATACATAACAAAAAAATTGTACAGTTGAGACGTAGTGAGGCTTGTAGGGAAAGAGAACTATAAGATATGAGTTGGAATTCGTCAACTTGCTGTCACCCATATACAGGTGTGTCGTACACTGCAAGATAGGTATGGGATGTCGTCAACTTTTTGGCACCTATATACAGGTGTGCCAAACACTCCAAAATAGGTATAAGACATCGTCAACTTCCTGATACCTATATACAGGCGTACCACACATTATAAGATAGGCCTGGGACATTGACATCTTGATGACACCTCTGTACAAGCATATATCAGCCTATCTTGGAGTGTGTGGACACTCCAAGATAGGCCTGGAACATTGACAACATGCAAACATCTATATACAGGTGTGCCATACACTCCAAAATAGGCATGGGATATTGACAACTTGCTGACACATATATACAGGTGTGCCATACCCTCCAAGATAGATATTGGTCATAGCCTAATGATATGCTGAACAAATATGACAGACACTGATATAATGTGACATAAACACATATGACAAATAGACATGACGGACATGCACATAGATGTAACTGAAACGAATGTGACACACATGTAGGTGACATACATGGACATGACAGAAAAAGAAGTGTGACGTAAACAGATGCAATGTAAATGGTTGTTAGGCACATGGATGTAAAGTACGCGATAATACATACTGTAGATGTATGCAAAATAGACAAAACGCAATAGGTGATTTTAATCGCACCAATTAAGTCCTCCCAAACATCAGAGAATGTGCAATATTAAGTGCAAGGAAGCCGTGAACAAGAAACAGAATGAAATATTGAAATGACCAATCAACAATGGATGAGGTGGGATGAGTTTTTTGTCTGAATACACTAAATAAAAGGAACTACAAACTGAAAGTTTGATAGGAGGGTAGACTTGCATAAACATTTGATATTCATGGATAAGGATAACCAGACATCAATATTACTTCTCAATCTAACATTGCGTAACTCAAATCAATGTAGAGTGCATAAATGGGCCTATAACATTTCAATTGAGGGAAATTAATTATGGAATATGCTTTATCCGTAAATTTCATATACAATAGTATGCTCTCAGATAGCGTAAGATACCATAAACCATAACAGCACAGTATAATGTAACAAATGATGGCAAGCAGCAAGTAACCACATGATTTCATACCATACTGAACTTTGCCTTTATAATGATACGACAAAATGCCATGCCATACCACACCTAAGACTATTTTTTATCAAACATAAGATTAGCATTTTTACAAATTAAGATGTTTAAAATAAAGTAACCCCATTGATTCTGCAACCTTTAGAAAACTGTTGCAAGCTTGTAAGGTGCACCGTGAAAATACAAATCACAAAGTAAAACCATGATAGGAACATACCTAAACGTTTCAGCTTCAAGTCGTTGAATGATAATGTAGGTAAATTTCTAGCTAGCAATGTGTTGGTATGGCTTTTGACTTCCCCATGATCCGATACAATATCAACCTGCAGAAAACACCATAAATGGCTAATGTCTGCAGAGTACATCTTGCATGGCCAAATACTGCAAAACATACCCTGGATTGCTTGTGGCTACAGTGCAAACCGCATATAGCTAATTGCTTCAAAACATACTCTACGTATATACGTATGGCTAATGTTAGCAGAACCAATCTTATATGTCCAAAGACTGCAAAACATACCCTGGATTGCTAATGGCTACAGAGCAGACCCTAAATATCGCTTGCTCTCTTCCTACCTCCCTCTCTTTCTCACTCTCTCTTTCGCAGTCAGTTGGGTGACTAAGACTGTCTATGGTTGTGGTTGCGTATGATCGCCAGTTGTTGGAATTGATCTGTCGCCATTTTAAATTTCTCTCAACTGCACTTCTATAGCAGAGTCTAAGTTTTTCTTGATTTTGTTTACTATCACATAGTTGTGAATATAATGGTTGAAATAAGAACCGATCTTGTTCCATTCTGTGTACATGGCCAAACCATCTCAGACTTTTTTCAATAAGGATGTGATCTGATCGTTGGTGATCGTATTCTGCCACTTGATGTTCAAGATGCCCTTCAGGTTACGTCACATGCAGTTTCTTTACCTGAACTTAAAGGTTGACTTGCAACAAAACTCACATTACAGTTATTTGATATCAAAATATTCACCATGTCTTACTCTGCTGTGTTGTAGGTGCAAAATATGTGGAAATGTGATTACAAGCTCCTAAAGGCTAAAAAATGAACAGTTAATCGCAGCCATCCCAAAACCGCCGTAGATTACAATCTCCTTTCAAAACGGCTCAAATGAGACGTAGTTGTACAAGATGGTTTCTGTTTACACTTTCATGCAACCTCATTCGTCAAAATATTTTCACAAATATACTTCATGCATTCAATAAAACCATGTCTATTGTTCTTACGCATCTGTTTTATCGTCATTGTAATGCTATCACTTTTAGCACTGATATCTTATAACTTACCGTACAAATTCGTTCAATTTTTTAACCATAGTTCGAAGGAGTACATATCATTGTCTGATAATCATGACGAGCCTGTGATCATCGAAAAGTGCGGCCAAAATTATTTGCGAAGTATTGGGTCACATGATCAGATTACGACTAGACGATTAGACCAAATGCAAACAAAACTGTAAAGTAGCGAGCATCTATATTTGATACTGGGTCTTTGGTAAAACCCGAAGTGTTTGTCATAAACTAAAGGAAAAGTTTTATATTGAGCCTTTTATAGGCCTTTCAATTCACGTGAAAACATCGCGTGACAAAACAATAACCAAATGTAACGACAATGTCAGAGAAATAAACTGATTCCAATCTACGGGGGCTTTTCGATTTTGAGCTTTTAAGAGCTTGTAATCACATTGTCACATATTTTGCACCTACAACACAGCAGAGTAAGACATGGTGAATCTTTTGATACCAAATAACTGTAATGTGAATTTTGTTGCAAATCAGTCTTTAATAAATCATGTAGGTCTCTGCACCATATAAGAGCGTTGACGGGACCCCTGCGCGACACACTTTGCCCCAACCGACCCATGCTTGGTTTTCGAAAGTCTGCAGAAGCTTGCCGAAGGCAGCACTGGCTTTGCCAACCCTTGCTTTGCCAACCCTTGCTTGAACCTTCTTTTTAATTCCAAGGTCAGATACAGTGCTTCCAATGTAGGTGAAGGATGTGGATTTAACGAGTGATTCTTGGTTGATGAAGATGCCTTAATTAACCTGCCTTCATGCAAGCATTAGAAAAAAAAGGAACGAGTTTGATTGGTTGGCACATCCACTGTATTTTTTATATTAATATTCAAGCTTAAACAGAGATGCAGCTCTAGCAAAGTCGTCCAGGAGTAGCTGCATGTCAGAGGCCGTGTAAGCAACCAGTGCACTGTCATCAGCAATTAGCATCTCTCTAACCAGGTGTTAGTGGTACGGAATCTGACTTGCGACCTGTTGGAATGCATTTGCTTTTTCCTCCCACTATTGAGATTTCATTTGACGGGTATATTGTTGCATTCGATCTATCACTTTTGCTGAAAGAACAATGCTGGCACTGCTTTTACGTTGTAGTTTACGGGCTTCAGCTTTGCTCAGCAACCAGAGTGTTAAGCTTACCATCATTTTTAACAAACCAGTGTTGGTGTTTCCGCATCAGTTTTCCCAAAAGCTAACACAGTCACACCTCTACATGCAAGTGCCCCTACATATGAGAAACTTGAGATACGAGCTGACTTTTTAGCAAGTTTTTTTCTTGAGATATGAGTAATATTTGATATATGAGCATATGAACCGGTTGTTGATAGCCACTACACTACAAAAACGCATCATTCCGTTTTTCTCCTCGAATCACTTTGAAAAAAGTTTTAACAGGTTGGCTAAAAGTTATTACGTACGCGAATCAAAAGTGCATAACCGGAAACATACCAAAACATATGACGACAAAATCAACGTAAGTTTAATAAATGATTAAAACTTAGCTTCAAGGGTATGCTTACTAAGTTAAATTCATTGAAGTTAAATTCCAAGTTTCTATTTCGTAAGGTCACAAAAGTTTAGTGCACCGAATGCTTTGCTTTAAAGTCTCTCTCAGACTGCCGTTTTCAATAATATGTCTCAAAAGTAAATAGCGTACATAATGATGTTATATTTTATTGCAGATCAGAACAACTAAATGGGTTTTTATTACTTTGTTAATGTAGATACTAAATTACAACAGTTAAAACACTTTTTCCACTGTAATATCCTCTTTAGGTGGTTTTTCTCAAGATGGTAATAGATTAATTTTTACTTGGTTATTTCATATAAGAAATAGTGCTTTGAGATGTGAGTAAATTGACGTACGAGCTCGGTCCCAAAATGCATTAAGCTTGTATGTCGAGGTATGTTTGTACGCTGTTTCATAGGTGACTGTCTTCAACATCTCACACCTCTCTTCTATTTCGTCTTCTCACTGCCAATGCAATCCATGCTCTCATCCAACATTTTCTGAAACTCCTGTCAGTATTCAGGGTTTTTTAACTTGTTCACATTTAATTTGAGTATTGGCTGTCCTTTGTCTTTTGTTTCCTTTGAGTCTCACATTGAACAAAAGCTTTGCTCACTCCATGTTATGATCTGTGGCACAATTAGCGCCTTTCATGGCTCTATTGTCAAGCACACCATTCAGATCTGATTGTCTGGTAATGATGCAGTCTAAGAGGTGTCTGTGCTTTGACCGTGGATGCATCCAGGTAGTTCGGTGATGTTCTTTATGCTTAGAAACCGTATTTGTGATAACCAGCCATATTCTGAGTAGTAACTCTGGAGACGTTTGCCATTCGAGTTGCATTTGGCTATACCTTGTGCTCCCAAGACACCAGGTCGATCTTTCGCCTCAACCCTACTCCAGCATTCATGTCTCCAGCAGTAATCAACTTTTCGATAATAAGGACACTTTTAATGGTATCTCATAAGTTAGTGTGGAACTTCTCATTGGGGTTTGGCATAGTGGGAGCATAAGCGCTTACAATGTAACATACCCTTTTCCCCGGAGTGGCAGTCTCAATGTCGCAATCAGACCAGGGATGGATATCGGATCTTGTTTTATGCATTGAACGATGAAGCATACTTTTTCCGAGGTCCCAGAAAGGGAGTGACCCAGTTCGAACTTTGAGACGGTATTAGAGATTGTTATATTTGCCACTTATTCCATAGAGCTGCATGCAAATGTTGAAGTGGTTTCTGGCTTTTGCTGGACCAGATTCATTATTGACACAAAGGAAACGATATTCGGCGAGCAAGAACAGGTCGAAACATGCCAGCATTTCCATCCTGTTGCAGTGGCTGGCGGATAGGTTTGCATATCCTTTCCTTCTAGATGCTGCCATGGTGCATTACTGGTACAGTGTAGTGCTTTTATGGATGCTGTTTTTGGTTCTGTAAGGGTATCTAGTTGGCCCACTCTATTTTTATGAGGGTTGATGGTTTAGTCGCTGTCAGCCCGACCCATGTACAGATGGTAGCAGATTACTTGCATTACCGGTAGTAGGTAAATATATAGCCTGACCTAAACATATGACTGCAAAACATACCGTATATGGCTAATGGCTGCAGAACACACCTGAATAGCTATTGCCTACAGAAATTGCCTAAAAAATGAGTGAAAGGGAGAAAGCGGAAAAGAAAGGGACCGAAGGATAGGGGAAGTGCTGGGTGCAAAAAGAAAGCAAAAAAGAAGATTAACGGAGGAATGATGCAAGTTAGAAACTGCCAAGCAGATGACTGATATGGGCATGTTTGGTTAGTCTTTTCGTTATGCTACACTTGTAAGGTCAGAAAGACAATAAAATAAAAATGATAGAGTGTATAAGAGAAATACTGATCAATCAATCCAAAGCATGAATAAAGATTCTTTGACATCCAACACCTTCTTTATTAATTTTGCAAGAAATTCTTGCACAAAAAATAAATTTATTTTGTTGAATCAGCTGCATCCTCCGTTTTATAGTTGGACAATGTTTTCTGCGCTGTTAAGAACAATAAGGGAAAAGTTTCAGTAAGTCAATATAAAACAGAGACGCGAGGAACAGTAAAGACAACTTCAATTGAAAAATTTGCTTCAAATGAATTTTGAAGTATGCAATACGTTGAATGGCTCCGTGGCTAGATACAGCATCACAAAAATCTTTCGTCTTTGTAGATTTTAAATCTAAAAACTTCAATTTAACACATAATATTAGTCAATTATTAATTTATTTTTTGTGAAATCTTGAATTTTATAAAAGATACAATTCTCCAAAAATAGTTCTTCAATAAAGGCTTGAGTGTCATAGAAATGCTACAAATTGATTTTCCAGGACTTTGCTGCAACCTCACAGGCAGAAACTCCATGTAGCAGTAGACCCTGAGATAATGAGTTTTGGTTAAGAAAACTTGAACGCTCGTCATGTAAATGGCAGAGCGCCCACGCTATGAACTCTGCTATATAATCTTATTAAACAATTTACCATGTAGCCATAAGTTTGCTAGTATTAAACTAAATAGCTACTGTAAGCCTAAAAATTATCTGATATTAAGGGAAGCACGCAGACCTCATGTTTATAGGCTAGGTGTGATTGGATGTTTCTTTTCGCAAGATGGATGTCAAACTGGGAATCTTTCACTGTGCCCTCTAGAAATGACTTCAACATCTTTAGTGATTCTTTTCGCTTTGCGAGCAAATTCTGTCTCAGGTCATCATACTTTCTATTTATCATGTCTATCTAAAATATTAAACAATAATGAAAATAATAATGAAAGAATTGTAAACTGATAGAAATTAGAGACCTTTTTTGCATTGCAACATTCTTTATTTGCATGACACAGTTTTTGAGAGTTTAAATAAATATAGAAGTTAAAGGTTGATTTGCAACAAAATTTACATTACAGTTATTTGGTATCAAAAGATTCACCATGTCTTAATCTGCTGTGTTGTAGGTGCAAAGTATGTAAAAATGTGATTACAAGCTCTTAAAAGCCCAAAAACGAACAGTTAATCGCAGCCATCACAAAACTGCTGTAGATTATTTTGGTTATTGTTTTGAGATGTGATGTTCTCACGTGAATTGAAAGGCCTATAAAAGGCTCACAATATAAAACGTCTCGTAGTACTAATTTAGGACAAACACTTCGGGTTCTGCAGAAAAGCTCGTATCAAATATAGATGCTCGCTACTTTACAGTTTTGTTTTGGCTTGGTCTAATTGTCTAGTCGTAATCAGATCATGTGACCCATACTTCCTGCCAAACAGCACGAATAATTTCTGCAGCATTTTTCGACTATCACAGGTGACCAACAGGCTCATCATGTTTATCAGATGATGATATGCACTTCTTCAAGCTAAGGTTAAAAAATTAAACGAATTTTTAAAGTAAGTTTTGAGATATCAGTGCTCAAAGTGACAGCATTACAATGACGATGAAATAGACGCATAAGGACAATATACATGGTTTTATTGAATGCGTGAAGTATATTTGCGAAAATATTTTGACGAATGAGGTTGCATGAAAGTGTAAACAGAAGCACATTGTGTTCAACTACATCCTATTTGAGCCGTTTTGGAAGAGAATCCAAACAACAGCGTTTTCGTGATGGCTGCGATTGACTGTTCGTTTTTGATTTTTTAAGAGCTTGTAATCACATTTCCACATATTTTGCACCTACAACACAACAGAGTAAGACATGGTGAATCTTTTGATACCAAATAACTGTAATGTGAATTTTGTTGCAAGTTAACCTTCAAAAGTTCAAAACAAAGCTGTTACACCAGTGTGTACATACATATCCGATGACTTCATTATTTCTTCTTCTACTGTTAAAGTGTTATCAGCGTTCATGATTAACAATTTATACATAGGAGACAAATTCAAATAATATGTCTATGCGAACAGGGAACATAAAGCCTCTGATGCAAATCTACAGGCCTTTGATTAGTGGCAAGGAAACATGTATAAATATCTTTTGTAACTACACTCTTTGTAACTTACATGCTGGTACGAGCTTTGTTTTGATAAGATAGGAATGATCTACCAACTTTTGAAAGCTTTGAAGCTGAACTTTGACTCTTTATGTGAGTTTTTAAGTAGGCCATGGATAAGCATGACAATCAACTACCGGCATCTTTATCTCAAAGCATACAAACTTTTTGATACATATTGGCAAGCGCAAAGGTAGGGTTTTTTAAAAATGTGCTACAGAGCGTGTAGTTAGCCCAAGGTTAGTTAGAATTCTTTGAGCGCCCGCCATCTTACCAGCCCTCGGCTGAGTAAGGAACTTAGAGAATATACTAAAACCCACTTGGCACCATCTACAGTCAGAGTTTTACGTAAAAGCGCTGAAAAACGATGCAGTCAAAAAGACCTCACCATAATAAGCATCAGAAAAAAACTAAAACTCGATTGGTATTGGCTAAGGAGCATCTGGATTGAACACCTCAACAGTGGCAAGAAAGTGTTCATTGATGAATATACTTTTAATATTCAAAACAATAATTGCTAAACTATGTGAGACGAAGACCTGTTGAAAAGTTTAATCTAAAACACACACTTCTCTCGATTAAGCATTCAACATCTGTAATGGTTGGGATGCTTTGTGGCGAGTAGCCAAGCCAGACCTTATATTACCATGATGAATGTATCAAATATGGTGATGCTTCAATATTTATTAATGCTAATTTGTTAATATATTATCAAATATACTTAATTCTTCTACCTGCTAGAAAACTGTGCCACGGACCATGGTAGCATCAGCAGGGCAACGCACCTTGCAATACTGCCATAAACTCAGTCTCCAGATCTTAACTTGATCGAAAATCTATGTTATAAAATTGGTCAACCAATTGCCTGGGTCAACTGGGTAGCGGCTTGTTATGCTATACCTATCGCTCCGTTAATTTCAAGCGTTTGGAATTGGCAATTCATGAAATTGATGCTGGTAAGCCTTTCCATTAAAGTCATTCCATTCATTTTGAGACCTTATACTTATAGTGTCTTTTGTATATAAACCTCTGAATTTATTAATTTTATAGATGAATAACAAAATTTTCAGACTTGGTGAACGACTGTTACAGCAGAACGGAAAGAATTTGACACTGGGTGAGTTCAATGCCAACTTGTTGAACAAAAATGATCCTATTGGAAAAGGAAAATATGTAATCCTTTGGCTTTAAAACAGCTGATTGGTGAACCAACAAGAGTAGCTGCAAACTTTTCGACATCAATTGATCAAGTGTATATAAATTTTTTTCATACCGCCAAGTTTGCTGGAGTACAGTCCATAAATTATCTATCAGAGATCATAATTTCGTATTTATTGTAAAAAAAACTGGTGTCACACAACTCATTTTCCCTAAAACTCACTTACAGGGATTACTCAAGATTCGTGCCAGATAAAATTTCAAATGAGTTTTTCTCTATCAGATGGAATGATATTCAGATTGAAAAGAACATGAATGATATGATGATGAAAAGTTTTCTTTGGTTGTCAATAAATTGGCACATCTTAAAACTAGAAAAGTCAAGTCGGAATTTTTACTTATCCGGCTTGACAAAAAATTACAGCAAAATATCAAGTTGAGAGAACAACTGGAAAATGCAGACATTGGGCTGCTTACAAAAGGCAGCGCAATTTTGTCATGAATCTCATTAAAAGAAGACAAAATGTATCGACGAACTTGTTGAACAGTCAACGCTTGATAATGCGCTTAAACTTCGGCAAACTTTGAATGTAAAAGATAAGAAACCTTGAAACTGTGACAGTTGAATGACATCCTCGGAACTTAACTCACATTTTGTGTCTATTTCAAGTAAACTTTCAAGTTTAGTTTTACCATCATCTAATCCATATTTGTTTTATCAAAACTAATTTGTCTTATTTTATTATTTTATCTGAAGTTTTTGAAAAGCATTTAAATATCCACATCTACTCTCATTTGTCCAAAAATATTTTACGTCTTTTATCAGCGTAGTTTAAGAAAGTCACTCATACGCTAACGCTGTTCATAAACTGATCTCAGACTATTTATATTTAAAAATAAAGGATGAAAAGGCTTGCTTAATGTTTTTGGATTTCAGCAAAGCTTTTGGCTGCGTTAATCACAAAATATTATTTGCTAAACTGAAATTCGCTAGTTTTAGAAATAAATCCCTGCAAGTAGGGCTACTTCAATCCCATTTTCAAAAAATGTGTCAAAAGGTCTTGAATGACAAAGAACCCTTGATGCAAGAGATAGATAGCAGTGTTTCAAAGGGGTCTTTTGTTGCTGCAGTACTATTTTTAATATATATAAATGATCTTTTCAGACTAATTCCCAGAAGCTTTGCACACGCTGATGATACTGTCTTTTAGAGTCAGCACAAAGATGTGCAAGTTCTTGAGGCACAGCAATTTCACCATGCAAATTATCAGAAACTGGTGTACTTCAAATCACATAACAATGAAATTATTTATCTATTTATTTATAACCTCAATAAAAGCCGTCGAAATAGCTTAACTCCTAAGTTTAACAGTCAATCTATCACTTGTAGACGTGAGACAAAATTGCTGGAATTTGTTTTGACAGATCGACTCTCTTGGAGTAATTATGTCGACACTATTTGTAGTAAGGTCACGAAGTCATTGACCCTGCTTCAGTTTTGCAGGCTATACATTGACTCAAATCTGCCATTGCATTATATTATCAGTTTATCTTTTGCCATATTATTTATGGTATAAAAGTTTATTATAATATAACTCCCAAGATATGTCACAAATGACTCATTTTTGTTGCAAACAAAAACTTTGACTGATTGCAAATCTACATCATATTCCAGCATATCTTACTCCAACGAAGGATCTTCTTACTCTGCCTATGCTAAATGTTTATTTTACTTCAATTAAAGGTTTCAACATCTTTCATGGTTTGTGTCCTCGTATTTACAGGGCAGTTCAACTCATGTGATATGAACAAATTGCATACAACCACTACCAATTATTTTTAAAACATAATTGCCAGCTTCGTTAAGGGTTGACTTGCAACAAAATTCACTTTACAGTTATTTGGTATCAAAAGATTCACTATGTCTTACTCTGTTGTGTTGTAGGTGCAAAATATGTGGAAATGTGATTACAAGCTCTTAAAAGCTCAAAGACGAAAAGCCGCCGTAGATTGGAATCCGTTTATTTCTCTGACGTAGTCATGAAATTTGGTTATTGTCTTGTCACGTGACGTTCTCACGTGAATTGAAAGGCCAATAAAAAGCTCAATATAAACTTATCGTAGCACTAGTTTATGACAAACACTTCGGGTTTTACCGAAGATCCCGTATCAAATATAGATGCTCGCTACTTTTCAGTTTTGTTTCGGTTTGGTCTAATCGGCAAGTCGTAATCTGATCATGTGACCCAATACTTGGCAAATAATTTCTGCAGCACTTATCGATTATCACAAGTGACCAACAGGCTCGTCATGATTACCAGACAATGATATGTACTCCTTCGAGATAAGGCTAAAAAATAAAACAAATTTCTACGGTAAATTATAAGATATCACTGCTAAAAGTGACAGCATTACAATGACGATAAAACAGACGCGTAAGAACAATAGAAGTAGTATATAGAGAGCAGATCTACACACAAAAGTGACGGATCCAGCGGGGGGATAGAAAAAGGGGGTTGTGAATTAAATTGGTTAGGGGTGTAGATTGAATCGTGTGGAGTTGAATGAGATGTTGGGGTTTGGGGGGAAATTGTGGTGTAGAGTAGGGGGTTGAATTCGAGGGGTTACGGATCCGCTCCTGGCGTAATCGGCGGATTATCTGTGGATGAGTCATCGGATTAGCGGGGGATGAGTCATCCGATTGAACGCGGATTATCGCGGGATTAGTCGGGGGAATCGTCGCGGATTAGTCGGGCGAATCGTCGCCGATTATCGGTGGAATAGTGAGGGTGAATATCTGGGACATCGAGGGCTGGATGGTTTTCCGGAGTGGATCTCGCGGATTATCGAGGAGAGCGAGAGATTACCTAGCGGATGAGTGAGGGGGTTAATATCTGGGACACCGAGGGGTTGATTTTCCGGAGATTTTTATATATTTGGTTGAATGAGAGATAAGTTTTTATTATAAAATATAAACTATAAATGTTACAAAAAATTCAAAATCATTTTGTCATTCGTTTTAAAAAGGAAAGTTTTGGAATACATCTTTCATCAATTTCTGTGTCACATCGAAGAACTAAAATAAGAGTTGATTTTCCCAAAGAATTGAGAAACTGAACAGGAAGTAACAAATCTAATCCTTCATTATTTCCAATATTATCATATATGAAGGTACCTTTAGGTGTAGTAGAATTTGAAATAGGTTGAAGATTACAGATAAAGTCAATATCTTGAAAATTCGATCCTGGAGGACATTGCAACATTGAAAGAGTAGAGTTATATCCACATAATTCTCCTCTGTAGAATAATTTGAAATCAATTAGAATATCGATTGTGGAATTTTGAACTGAATATTCACATTCAGAATATGTTAGAACTTGCTCCGATGAAGCTGACACTATAGGATTAAGGTATAGGTTTTTTCCATCTGTTTCATCTTCATTTAGTAGTTCTTTACACGCAAATCTGTGATTGCCTGGTAATGGATAACCACAATGAAAGTAGTCCAATGGAAATATTCTTCCGCATGTTTCATTATTCTTGTGATATAAAGTAGTTTCTTCGAATGGAAGTAGTAATGAAACTTCAAATTCATTGAGTGTTCTGCTTAAGCAGTTATTCGCATCGGTAACATATTGAATTCTTTGATTTCCATTTATTATTCCCGTAAAGCGTAAAATGAGAAATATTATAATGTGCAAATTCATTATAGTCATAGTGTCTTTTTAAAATACTACTCTCTTGACTGAAGTAGGCAAAGAAAATGCATAAAAAAGTATGTCAATATAATATATATAGTTCATTCTTCAAAATTATCTTGAAATACTATACAAAAAAAAGTTATTCAATTCTATTTGATGAGTCAATCCTTCTTGGATATAAAGTGATTAAATATAAAGAATTATGCAAAGTCTAACTGTGATGATTATCAATTCTTCCCATTGATATGTAGGAGTTCACTGAAGTAACGATTTGTAGCATGTTGATCATTGGTTTCTCCTCTCAAATATGGATAAAGTCTTGTTTCGGTTAATATTATGTTTGAAGGTGTGTTCCAATCAAGTGAGGATAATAATGATAGTTGGACTTTGTCACTCCTTGGTCCGATTTGAGCAGATTCCAAACACGTTCCAATATCGAGTTCGGCAAAAGTCTCATGAAGTTCTTGTCGAGTCAATCCTTCATTTCCATATCGTATTTGCATTATTCTAATACAATATTGACATCCTCGAGCTCCCTCGAAGCATCCACACCGACTTTCTAAATATGTTACGAAACGTTTATAGATATAGAATCCGATAACATAGTAAAAAGTTTCTTCAGTAACTCTTCTGATGAATTTTTTTGTGTTTTTCTTTACAACCACTCTTGATAATTGTCCATCCTTAAGATGAGCTGGAATAAACTCCTCTAGAAATATAACCGACATTGTTTCTGTTTTCTTCGTTTTTTTTTTTTTTTTGTTCCTTCACCAACAGAGCTAAATTGAAGAATGGTGGAGAAATCTAGAGGAGTAGACTTAATATCATTCCGAATCTTTTTATTTTATTTTCATCCAACAGATTTTTCATCTATAATTACATCATCAATTTCATGCTCGATTTCCTCTTCCACGCTTTCTCCGATTAATGGAAATTGTGCTATATGAATGAGTCTTCTGAAGAGCAGTTGTTTCGTTTCATCACGTTGAGTAGGATGAGTCATGTAGTGCCGAATTCTATTCCAAAACACGGTTTCAAAAATCGTTTCTTCCATCGTTTTAAAATCGGTCGCGATAAATCTGTTAATCCATTCTAAATCAACCTCTTTTCCAATTTTACCTTCTCGAATGGTAGCTTCAAGATCAACCCATTCAAAGGTCATCTTCAAATCTGAGGGTGTTATCGATATTTCTTTTACACATAATGTTGATTCCAAACATTCCCTGCATTCCAACGCACTGCAGACACAGTTGGACTTTAATCTTTTCAATGACACAACTTTTCTAAAAGCAGCTGTTCCTAGAATGTAGTATAAACATTCCTCGGTAAGATGAGTACGAATTTGTTCATTTTTGTCAAGATGAACCAAGATGTTATCTGGGATTATTTCTGCAACCTCGAATGGAACAAAATCTTTAATCAGAATGTTTTGAGTCATGTTACTATGAGAAAGTCTACATTCGAAATGATTTTACATTGGATAGTATATTGAATTTATATGAGCTTAGTTATATATTATTGATATTGTATATACGAAAAGAAGAGCCAATGAAGAAAATAAAATTTTATAGTAATAATACATCGAGGAGCAAAACTCTACTATCATATATACTTAACAACAAATTCACTTCTAAAAATTATGCTAAAATATATTCTGTGCTCACTCCATCGTTACATACTCTTCTTTTTGAATAAAAATATGTTAATCCAGTTCTAAGTTGAGTGTATGAGAACACTCTATTGTCTTTTTTTACAAAACCTTTGTTTACCCCTTCCTTAGGAGATCTTGAATGTAATACTTTTAAAAAAGTATCTTTTGTAAAACTATTCGTAGTTTTACTTAAACCTTTACTGCTATGCTTTGTAGAATGAGTTTCATCATTCCAGCAAAAGTAAGTCTTAGAATTTAAGGCTACTATTCCATGTCCTGAAAATTCTACTTTGAATAAACCAGGAGTCCTTATATCATATTGATATACTTCTTTGCAACAATTTTGTAATTCCCACAACTTTGTAGGAACAGATTTACAGAGTTGGAAATCATCCGTGTGTCGATCGCAATACATCCTAGGAAACCATTTTCCATATTCTTTGTAGTATATATCAGCGATCTCTTTTCTAACGATATTATCCATAGGTGCTGAAAGAGCCATGTAGGCACTATCTGTATCCATTGCCACATACTGGAAGTCCTTTCTGTCGAAGTATCTAAAATAAAAAATTTCAATCCTTAATTCTTGTTATCTTAGTATTATAATACTCCCATTTCAAAAATTATCATTCAAATGTTTACCATTATACATATTTTTTCTAAAAGATACAAATGAGATTACTTACCTATCCATGAAGTCATAGTAGAACTCCAACATCCGAAGTTTAGCCAGTTGTAATATGGAGAATCCGATATGTACAGGTATATCCATTTTCATCTGAATAAATATATACAGTCCTATTAGATTCCTTTACATATATTAGCTCAAGTAAATTTTTCATTATGATTCAATTATATCAATAAGATAATAAATATATACTACTAACCGAAGGCTTGTGTTGAGTCAACTCATAGAAGCTATCAACGATTTCCTCCAAAGATTCAAATCTGTGTGATCGTATTCTCAAGGATGCTTCATAATCTCCTTGAATATACTTGACATTTCGATGTTTTAATTTCTCAGTGATTGTTTTCCCGTACGATGAATTTCCAATGAGTTTATTGGTTGTGGCTATCAACTCTTGGTCAGGATCTTTGTCACCAGCTCTTCTAGCATTTGAGACAGATTCTCCAAATGACTGGAAAACTCTTCTAGGGGTGTATTCTATGACTTGATATATTTTGGTTATAATCAATCCATGATTAAGATACCATTTTGCTAAAGTGGTGAGTAGTAAAATTTTTTCTCCAAACATACTCCCCACCAAAGTTCGTTGTTCTTGAGGTAGCATTCCTTCCTTTTCGGCAAATTCTTTCATACTTTCACTAAGATGATTTCTATTCAAAGATGTATTCTTGAAAACGGGGCTCATTTCTGAAAACTTTTCGTATAAGTTTTCAGGAACAGATATATCGCATTCAATGAATCCATATATCTCCCCTTTCATAATCTGCTGAA
Organism: Watersipora subatra; assembly: GCF_963576615.1. Classification (NCBI taxonomy): domain Eukaryota; kingdom Metazoa; phylum Bryozoa; class Gymnolaemata; order Cheilostomatida; family Watersiporidae; genus Watersipora; species Watersipora subatra. The sequence goes on along the minus strand of NC_088710.1, from coordinate 8,943,927 downwards.
TAATCTCATCCTCGGTGGCAAAGGAATTGGAAGGATAAAACTCTTCGTTGAAGATACTAATAAAGTTCTTAATCTCGGTGTTATCCTCAATCATCTTGTTCCATTCACACTCCCAGATTCTTACTAAACGATATCCAAGTTCTTTAACATATTCTTCCTTCTTTATCGTTTCCTCCAGAACTTCACTCATGGGTCGATTCTTATATGGATGTATACTTATTCCTTTGGTCTTGTTACAGTTATGTCCATGCCAGAAACATCCATGAAATTGAAACACTGTATTCGTTTCTTCACAATATCCATCAACAGGAAGATTATGTTGTCCAATTCTAAATTCTTTATCGTTGTTTTCATGTAAGATTTGAATATTGTCCTTCCAAGTCAAAAATTGTAACCATCCATGAGCAGCCATGCTGTTTTTTCGAGAATGAGTGTATGCAAATCCATTTTCGAATCGTCTTATTCTAGGGTTTCCAGTAGGCATTTCTTGCATCATACTCCACAAATATAATGCATTTGCATCAACTCCTAGAATAAGTTCACAAAGTTTGGATTCCTTTCCAAACTTTCTTTCTCGAATCAGTGTTTTCTTCGACTCATGAAGTCTGTGAAAAACAATGCTAGGTCCACCTACGATATTGTCCTTGATAGTAAAGTAAATATCTTTATCACTTTCCTTGATCAGACAGACAGGTTGACAAGCTTTGAAATGATGTGATGAGATTGTCTGATGATGAGAACTCATAGGATGAGGAGGCGAATCTGAAAGTTTCAACATCCATTTTACTGCCAATCCAGGAAGTGAAATGGCATCTTTCAACATATCGATTCCCATGGTTCTGTAAACTTCTTTTTGTTTTTCTACAGCTTCAACAAATGGTACTACATCGAGATTGTTGTACCATACTAGAAAATCTTTTAACGTTTTCATCTTCTCTTGTTTCCAAATGTTTAAACAGATTTCATAATCAGCATCCGAAATATGTTCATCTCTCAAAGAACTGTAAAAGCATTCTTTAGCTGGTAGAAACGGTTGTTTCAACTTCTCAAGATCATCCATATATTCATAAGGATAGAATCCTTTTTGTTGAGAGCATTTGAAAGCTTTGAGATACTTTGCATAGGAAAATCCTGGAGCAATGAAGTTGGAAATATCCAAGAATTTGAATCTTCTTGATTGAATACAGCTCATCTTGTTTGTTCTTTTCACTACAAAATCAAAATCTTCGTCTTCTGTGTCTTGAAGACATCGAAGTAGAGGTCCTTTCATCACATTCAGGTCGTAGTTTTGTGAATTAAATCCTAGAATCGGAATACATGAGATGAATTTGTCGAAACGATTAAATAAATGACAAAATTCCTCTCTTGAATGGTATACTCGAGGATTGGAAAATTTGCAGGATTTAAATCTTTCTTCAACTTTTCCTTGCTTTTCAGCTTTTGCCTTCATCAACTGTCTAATGTAGTAAAGTTTTTTTTCAAGGATATCCCGGGCTTCATCAGCAATTTGGGAAATATACTGAACAAAAGAAGATATACAAGAATCAGTATCTCCCTCACTTACAAAACACTTTGGATCCTTAAATCCGGGTACATTTGAACAAACTGATATACTCATCAATTCGTGTCTCGATGTGAATGTAACCGAATTGGAATTTGGTGGAAGGTCGGATTTTGGAAGATAACACTCGATATCATAGGTGATTAAAAAGGGATAATAAGTATCTTCCTCAGCCACGGATATTCCTATCTCTCGTTTCAGTTGTTCGAAAATTGTAGGTGTTGCCTTAAACTTTCCTCCTTCGAAGATGAAGTTTGTTACTACTTCTTGACTACATTTATGTCTATTGAAATTTCCTCTTTTTGTAAAGCTCACTTCACAGGAAGGACAACTAAACCCTTTAGTATAAGCATTAACATCCTTGATGAAACTGAAATGAGAGTTCTGCAAATCGAGGAAGAGTTCCTTTCCCTCTTTTTGGGACGATGTCCAGATGACTGTTGAGGTTTCATCAGCATTCAGAGAAAATACGGTTATACGGAGGTCAAAACATTTCTCAAGAGAAATTAAGTCTCCTAACTCAATTCCAGGAAAATTATTCATCAGAACTTTGTTGGATGAGGAAGAAGAAATGTGATTCGAGTACTTTTGAAATAGCACCTTCACAAGTTGCTGTTTTGGTCTTTGTCTGGTGCAACTACATCGGTTTGAACACTTACACATTACCTTCAATGCTAAACATCTGAAGAAACAGAGATTGTCTGTGTAAGGAGTGCAGCTACGAGGAATGTTATGCATAGTGATTACATGTCGATTGTTAAGAATGTGAGTCGGAAGATCTGAAGCCATTCCTATTTGCCCCATTCCAATCAATTTATAGAAATAGAATGAAATATTGGTAATTACATTCAATTTCCAAGCTGTATTCGGGCGTTCTCGAATCGCTATAGCAGCAAGATCTTGTCTTGTCAATTCTTCAAAGAAATTCTGTAGTTCCTGTCTTGTTGTAATCAGTTTTGCTTTTTTGAAAATTGTAGCATTATTCGATGAAGCATGAAAATATCTTAATTCTCCTGAAGTTTTATGTTCAAGAATGCATCCCACACTACAATTTAACTTAGCTCTTGTTTGTAACCCATTCCAAGTTGTCAACATCTCGTTCCATATTCTTTCCGAATGGTTTGGAGTTGGAAGTTCTGCTTGAGGAATATTTCCATTCCATAAATTTACGTTTAACGTTTCAACAACTCTTCCTCGTCGTCTTTTTGTTTTCATAGCATTCCAATATCTTCTTATTAACTCATCCCATTCCTCATCATCATTAACAGGAATGATATCCTGATTATCTTGTTCTCTTTCATTTTCGATAGGAACGATGGGCTCGACTCTATCATTAATACCAACTAAATTGTCATCATCAGCGTCCACTTCATTTTCGTTTCTTTCGATTTGATTTGTAGGTTGATCAGATAAATATCTATTTTCTTCGATTTCATTTGTATTTTCTTCTTCTGATACATCTGATTCATCGGATTCATCATCAGCAAGATTTCGAGTAATAGGAGTTACTGTTATCTTAGATCGACTAAGATCTCCTCTTCCAATTTGAGTTGAAGCAGAACGAAATGAAGAATGATGAGAAACAATCTTTACTTTTTCGAAAATGAAAGGGGGGTTGGAAACTTGTATAATAATCGAGGCATCATCATCATCATCATATTCGTGATATTGTTCCGAAGAATCATTAGTTGATGTTGTAAACGATTCTGAACTTTCATTCGATTGGAGATGAATGTGTTTAACATGTCTTTTGAGGTTTGATTTTTTGTTAAATGAAGTCGAACATTCTAAGCAGATATATTTATTAGCTGAAACGGATGATACACTTCTTTCCCTACTTCTGCTTCTTTCTCTATTATCAATTGAAGTGGAAGGAGCAGAATTTTCCGATGAAATTAAATTATGCTCTCGTGAAAGCTTGAACATCTTTGAGGAAGATTTCCAGCTGCCAAGAATTAAAAATCTCATTTTACTATTCTCTCTACATTTATTCATTCATTAAAAATTTTTTCCACCAATTATTGTAAATCAACTCACCTCATCAGATTTGCTCCAGTCTCCTTCTGAATGGGAAGATGCCGGATACATTTCCTTGATGTATTCAAATTTCGGAGATATATAATCCAGTGAAACAGAGATAATCCAAAGTTCTGAGAGAAGATTATACATAGATATCCAAATTGTAGAATTAATCCAAACTTTTGTGAGATATATAATCCAGTTAGTTCGGAGAAATATAATCCAGTGAAACAGAGATAATCCAAAATTCTGAGAGAAGATTATACATAGATATCCAAATTGTAGAATTAATCCAAACTTTTGTGCGATATATAATCCAGTTAGTTCGGAGAAATATAATCCAAAGTTCTGAGAGAAGATTATACGTAGATATCCAAATTGTAGAATTAATCCAAACTTTTGTGAGATATATAATCCAGTTAGTTCGGAGAAATATAATCCAAAGTTCTGAGAGAAGAATATACGTAGATATCCAAATTGTAGAATTAATCCAAACTTTTGTGAGATATATAATCCAGTTAGGTATAGAAATAGTTCGAAAAAAACTCTCGATAATGGTGAGTCCATCAAACTTGGCTGTATTTATACTAGTCAAGTTCAAGGAGGTGGAACCTGCACAAAAGCTATAAATCACTTCTAATCCAACTTGTCTCACTCAACTTTCGCGAAATTGGATTTCGCGAAATTACACATTATATATATTATATAGTCAACTTTCGCGAAATTGAATTTCGCGAAAAGTGAATTTCGCGAAATTGGATTTCGCGAAATTACACATTATATATATTATATAGTCAACTTTCGCGAAATTGAATTTCGCGAAAAGTGAATTTCGCGAAATTGGATTTCGCGAAATTACACATTATATATATTATATAGTCAACTTTCGCGAAATTGAATTTCGCGAAAAGTGAATTTCGCGAAATTGGATTTCGCGAAATTACACATTATATATATTATATAGTCAACTTTCGCGAAATTGAATCTCGCGATTTTCAATTTCGCGAAAAGTCTTCTGATATTATGGATGATGCAACTAAATTTATCAAAACTCATTAATCATTTGATGAGGAGAATTGTATATAACCAGCAGAATTTTACTAAAACGATATCAGTTCTTCATTCAAACTCAGAGAATTAACACACTACACAACTATGGAGGATAATACTCAATCTGGAGTGATAAAACCTGGATCGAATAGTTCAGTGAAGATGACGAAAAAGAGAATTTCACCTGTAACTCTTTCTAACACGACTCCTTCAACGAAGAAGAAGAAATCCAACCAAATCGAAACGAATTTGGAGCAAAGGGTAAAAGATGTGGCAGACAAGTTAAGAACATTAAGTAAGGCTACTTTAATGGAAGCAAAATCACTGCAGAGAATGTCAGATCTTTCAATAGGATTGATTATGGAGGTGACAAAAACGGAAGAAGCTCATTCGATCCATGGAGCGTGCTGTATCATTCACTTCAACTATGTGGAAAATGGGATTACTAAATCTACTGCTGTATTTGCACCAAAACGATTTCTGGATGGATCGCTGTCTTATCCAAGTATTATGGTATATCTTGGATTAAAACCTAAGGCTAATGGACAGGGAAGTTACCATGACTTAAGAAGAGTAACAGAAGGAACCTCAACTCCCTCAGACATGAAACGTACTCTAGCCAATCTGAGATCGAAGAAACTTGAAAAACTTATACAACATTTCGAGATTCGTCATCTCAAGGAGTTCAAAGCACCATCTATTTTCCACTATCACAATGTTGGAGCAAGTGAATACAAAGATGGTGAAGGCAATGTGGATGTGGTACCAACTGTAGCATTTTCAACCAAAGTTGATGGAGAGGAAGTTCAAGGAACTTTAACGATGCCTTCGAGATGTGCCCTTTCGTTGAAAGAAAATTATCCGGGTATCATTATATACAAGGGGCTAGTAACATCTCACAATACTCGCGAATACTACGATGTAGTAGTCATGGGACATGAAGAAGCAAGCAGATTTTATGAGAGTTCGGTACAATGCAAAAAGGATCCTTCTATCTCACTTATTTCCGATGACGATGAGTGATTGATGAACAACTCGATACAAACTTCGTTTTAAAGAATGTACATGAACATTTTCTTATATATATTCAATGTTTCATTTATACTATATTATCTTTATTCTGACTTATCTACTTGTACACTTCGTTTTAAAGAATGTACATGAACATTTTCTTATATGTATTCAATGTTTCATTTATACTATATTATCTTTATTGTGACTTATCTACTTGTGCATTTCATATATTTCAAGTTAAACATAAACTATTTTATTTTTATTGAAACGAAATGATGATGGAAATAATGAATAATACATATAAATATATCTTTTAAAGTGAATAATTTTGTAATAAAACTGATCTTTCATTCAACATATATAAAAAACCGAAAATAAAAAAAATCCTTAAAATTCTTAACCATTCAAGAGCTTCAACATTACAAAAACATCAAATCTTCAAAAAAAAAATAACTTTGTACATAAACACTTTCTCATATATATTCAACGTTCTCAAATATATAACATTCTCCACTTTGCACATAAACACTTTCTCATATATATTCCATGTTTCAAATATATAACAATCTCCGGAAAAGCATCCCCTCGGTGTCCCAGATATTAACCCCCTCACTCATCCGCTAGGTAATCTCTCGCTCTCCTCGATAATCCGCGAAATCCACTCCGGAAAACCATCCAGCCCTCGATGTCCCAGATATTCACCCCCACTATTCCACCGATAATCGGCGACGATTCGCCCGACTAATCCGCGACGATTCCCCCGACTAATCCCGCGATAATCCGCGTTCAATCGGATGACTCATCCCCCGCTAATCCGATGACTCATCCACAGATAATCCGCCGATTACGCCAGGAGCGGATCCGTAACCCCTCGAATTCAACCCCCTACTCTACACCACAATTTCCCCCCAAACCCCAACATCTCATTCAACTCCACACGATTCAATCTACACCCCTAGCCAATTTAATTCACAACCCCCTTTTTCTATCCCCCCGCTGGATCCGTCACTTTTGTGTGTAGATCTGCTCTCTATATACTACTAATAGATATGGTTTTATTGAATGCGTGAAGTATATTTGTGAAAAAATTTCGACGAATAAGGTTGCATGAAGGTGTAAACAGAAACCATCTACCGCAACTACGTCACATTTGAGCCGTTTTGGAAAGAAAATCCAAACTACGGCGGTCTCGTGTGGCTTCAATTAACTGTTCGTTTTTTAGCTTTTAAGAGCTTGTAATCACATTTCCACATATTTGGCAACTACAACACAACAGAGTAAGACATGGCGAATCTTTTCATATCAAAAAACTGTAATGTGAATTTTGTTGCAAGTCAACCTTTAACAATCTTCTACCCAATAATCATTCTCTTAGTAGAGAAAGAGATTTTAAATACTATTTGTCAAACTATTTCTATGACTTTAGTGGCTAACTGTTGCCCTTTTTTGTTTTATCATTGTTATATGGCGTAATTTGTAAAATATTTTTATTTGAAATGACATTATTGAATAAAATAACATATATATCACGAAACATCCCGGCAGTCAGGTTACCTCAAAGGCTCAAACACCAAAAACAGTCGTAAATGATAGTAACTACTGATACTTCCTGATAAAATCTACAAAAAACTTTGCGTTAGTTTATATTTAATAATAGTTCCACCGTATGATCAGTTTTCTGCAACATAAACTGTCACCTATGACACATTTTAAGGTTGTTCGGGCCTCAAAAGACATTTTTCACACAGAAGCCGGCTTAAATAATAAAATAAAACCTTTTACATATATCATGTACATCATATAATACCACGAAAATAACTCACCTGCTCTTGTTTAGCCTTATTCAAGGCATTTTCCATTTCTTCGGTGTCCCTGGCATAGTCGTCTATTGAACGCTGAGTCTCATCAGATAATCTACGCAGCTCTTGCATTTTCTCATCAAGTCTTCTATCTAATTCATTTAGCTCATTCGTAAAATCTCTGACAACTTCGCTGATTTTGGGGGGTATCTGATCATTGCTATCTGAGATATAAAAAGAATATTACTTTTTCTGCATAGCTAACATCCATGAACAACAAAATGAAAGAGTGAAAGAGACAAGTGACTTACTTAGCCTTTCAAGGATACACATGCTGCAAAACACCGAAAGATCTTCTCTAGATGCATATCGAAATACTCGATCGGCGTGATCTGACGACTGAGCATCATGCTTTGTACAGAGCCTTGCTGCTAACTTCATGAGCTTCTGCCTGTGGTCAGCTATGGACAAAATTTGTCCCATAGCCCACTCTCTCACATCCTAAAAGGCAAGAGAGTTATATAAACTCTCAGATGTGAATTACTCGTCAGCTAATTTATATACATCTACTAGCTGCATTACCCGCCTACAGGAACAGATTCACGGGCAGCATAAGGTTTATTGAGAGTTGTCTTTCATACTGTAAAACAACTCCAAATATGCAGTCTACTGAAATTGTTGTCCTGATCAGAGTATGCATGCACATATACATGTCAATGTTGGGGAGAACAATGGAAATCTGCAATGTGTTTTACAGCTAGATGCGTGTAAAAGCTAGTAAATATTCTAGATTCATGTGTCTAGATTCATGCATCCGTTCATACCAGTCTATCTTTGCAGTTGACGATCGCGCAATTCTGCTGCTGAGCACCCGCCTCGGCTGACCAGTCTTTACCCGCCGAGCAGTTGACAATCGCGCTCTTGCACTCGCCTCGCAATCAATCGCTTCGCACTCGCAATCAATCGCCTCGCAATCAATCCCCTCGCAATCAATCGCCTAGCACTCGCCTTGCAATCACCTCCCACTCGCCTCGCAATCAATCGCCTCGCACTCAATCGCCTCGCACTCGCCTTCCAATCAATCACCTCGCACTCGCCTTGCAATCAATCACCTTGCACTCGCAACCAATCATCTAGCAACCAATCGCCTAGCAACCAATTGCCTCGCACTCGCAATCAATCGCCTAGCACTCAATCGTTTTGCAATCAATCGCCTCGCCAACTCATTCATCTGGAAACCCGCGCCTGGAAACTCTCGCTGTACTCGGGGCGAAAAAGGTCTCCCGCGCATCCCCGAGTGACGCCACGGCCCCAAGCCTAGCTGTGCTACTCGGCATTGCCCGGGTAATAAAAAAGTCTTTGCACAGAAAATAGATTTGTATTTAACATATAACAACATTTGCCATTCTAATTTTCAAACTACATAGGTAACATGAGAAAACATGATAGGTAACCTATCATGAGAAAAGTGTTTTGTGTAGTTGAAATAATTTGAGAAAATAAAAACAACTGTAAAGTTTATCAAACTTTGTCAAACAACTGTAACTTTCAAACTTCATATCATGAGGAAAAGGTTTTCTGCCAGTCTAATAAATTAAAAAAAATAAAGCAATTGGAAAAGGGATTTGATGCAAATTTCAAATAATTAGCGAGTAATAGCTAAATTAAGTTGGTTTTGCAACAATTACAATAAAAGATGATACGGTAATGATACAATTAATACAAACTGAGAAAACAAAATAAAATTCATGAATATGTTGAATTAATAGTAGCAATTCTTGCATAAAAGTGTGTGGGTATAAAAAGGTTACTGTCCCACCAGAAACTACCCATCAATTTTTTGAATACGATGATACTAAAAAATATGACAGAATATCATAGTATTTTGTAGTTGAAATTGTATTAGAATGTCTGCCAAAAATGGTTGAATAAAAGAATAATATTAATAATAAAGATTGGAAACTAATCAAGTAATAATAACAGTGATAGGAAAATGAATGTTTAACCTTCAAACACGATACTCAATTTATGTTTAAAAGAATGCAAGTTGAAATAATAATAACGATGAAACAAACTTTACAAAACTTATATTATAAACTTCAAAAGTCATAAGAAGTTTATAAATGTAATAAGAGAATTTAAATTTATATATCTATATATATATTTCTCAAAGTATGTAAATATATGTAAATAAAAGAGTGGAGAATAACTGATACTTGCAATCTTACATGATAAATCTTACAGTAATCTTACAAATGTTTGTTGTAAAATGTGAAATTAATTACGAAAAACTAATTAGTTGGGTTTAAAAGGAAAGATGTGTAAGCTAATACATCTAGCTGTACTACCCGGGTAATAAGCCCGGGTAATAAAAAAACTGAACAGAAAATTGATTTGTATTTAACATATAACAACATTTGCCATTCTACCTGAAACAACTGTAAAGGTTTTCAAACTTACTTTGTCAAAAAACTTTTAAACTTCATATCATGAAAAAAATGTCTTGTGCAGGTCAATTAAATTTTTAAAATAAAATGACTATAAAAGGGTTTAGATGTAACAGTGAAATAATTCGCAAGTAATAGCTAAATAGAGTCTGTTTTGCTACGATTACAATATGAGATGATTCGGTAATGAAACAATTAATACGAACTGAGAAAACAAAATAAAATTTGTGAATATGTTGAATTAATAATAACAATTCTTGCATAGAAGTGAGTGTATAAAAAGGTTACTGCTCCACCAACAGCTATACATCAAAACTCTGAATACGACGATACTGGTACGACGATATGTTATGTAAAAATAAAATATTGTAGTGTCTTTGTCTGATCGAAGGTGAGAGAATCTAGATGCTATTCCTACTCGAGATAATACAATTGTCCGCGTGAAAAGTAGTGATTGCGTTGCGTAGAGCAGAGATGTGGTTGCGTCAAATTTGAGTTGATCTTAAAAGAAAGCATTTTTTTTTCTATCAGTTAATATGTTGTTTGTTGTGTTACGCGATCTCATTGCCAAGATATTTGAAGATTGCAATCGAAAAAGTCTGATCGCGGTAAAAACGCTCATGCCACAAAAACGTGCCCAGACTTGCCCAAAATGATGTCACGCGTTATACAACCTGTCTCTATCTCTCGTATTCACATTGGCTATTTGCGATAAAAGTCTAGTCTTACGCGGCTCTATTGGCATATATCTTATTTTGTATTTGCTCATGTTGGCTAGAATAAAATTTTAAATCCAGCTACAGATGCATTATTATGAATGTTTCAAAGGCCTCAAATAACGAAAATTGAAAATTTGTTCTACTCACTTTCTCCAAATGTTGTGTAAACATTTGGGTACCGGCTACCAATTCTACCGGTCTACGGTAATTCTGTCAAGCTAACTATGTAGAACGAGGTCTTTGTATCAGCACAGTTCCGCAGCTACCCATACTAACGATATACAGCCTCCCATAAGTCCCGCCCACATTATGTCCGTCGCCTATCCTTGGGGCGGGGCTGTATATCATTGCCTACACCGTCTACGTACTAGTTTCTTACTAGTAGTATTCTTACCGAATACTACCGAAGTGAAATAGGCAAGCCGCGTCTTTGAAAAGAATATAGATAGTGATAGAGTTTTAAGGATGAGAAGTCTGCTGCAAACTGGATTTGAACTCACATTCTCCAGTTCTGCGGACATCCATATACCATATCCAATTCACTACAATATTCTGCAAATCATGTATTGCATTATCTTCAACAATATTATTTTATTATATAATTGTTACAAGAAAAAATATTTTCATCTCGGCATAAAGCTTTTATTAAAAATATGTAAGTTACTAAGCAAAAATTACGCAGTACCAGACTGCCAGTCGTGACACTCCAAAACCTCCCCTTATGTCATCCTTACTCCACCTGTACGTTTTAACAGAAAACACCGTAGTGCCAGACTACACCAGTAGGTTTACTCACGAGTCACCAAGACTCAGAAAGACTCTTAATCCTTTCTAGTATAACGCAACACACGAAGAGTACAGTCACAAGCTACGCGAACGGAGCTTGGATTCCCAATGACAACCTGGCCGTTTTTGCTCGTCCGGTGGCGCATGCCCACGAACCCTTCCGAGCTACCGTCGGGCACCCCGTGACTACTAACTCACAAAATATTCATCAAGTCGTGACCACTCACATAGTTTTAGCTGATACAATAAGACAAATTCATCTACTGCAACAAATGTCAATAATTTTTTTTAGTTTTACTGTCTATAAACATCATGCTGTGTTGGAGCTGCTAAGTATGCCTTGGTAGAGTATCTGAGTGCTGCAATGGAAGCAGAATACCCCATTTTCGGAAAAACGATTGTTGCAAAATTATAATCGTTTTTTGTCTTGTATATACTTGTACTATATTTGATGACTTTGGCTGCAAGTATTTCAATGATATTTGTTAGTTTTACTAGCTGTAAACATACAAAAGAACCATCCAGCTGTGTTGAAGTAGCTGAATATACTTTGGTAGGCTATCTGAATGCTATCGTTGTGTCAAATAATCACTAATTTGTAACTCACTACAAATGAATACTGCGGAATTATAATTGTTTTATCCAGTTTATTCAAATTTCAAACAACACTGTTAAAAAACTGTTATAATACAAACAATACAACATTGTTATAAACTGTTATAATACAAAACAAATACAAACATGTATATCATCGAACATCATGTTCACATATAAAGAAATATCAAAACGTCATAAAACGTCTTCTCTTTGTTGCCGTAATAATTTTGGTAATAGTAAAAATAATTTCAACGTGGAGACAAACGTGGTTCCAATGCAACTAGTTGAAAAAACATCGGGGTAAGTGAAGGAAGTCCTACCTCAATAAAAAACATCAACTACGCAAATGATCTCCCGTTATTGTTTACAATTATAATAATAAAACAAACTTTTTGAAGATGATTCGCAATAAATTACAGAGAGTATAACTCAAAGCTTTCTGTAGATCACTACAACAACAACGATCTCCATCATAAATGGCTTATATATGCCTTATGAATCAATAGAAACAAACGCGGTAGACGTTCTACAGGAATTGACACATGTGTCGCCCTGACAACGCATTAACTATACGCGCGGGGAATTATGTGTCGTTCAAACCTTAAAGGGGTTAAGAAAAGCCAGAAATAGAGGTTCACAAAAACGGCATCGTGTTTCATAGAGTTAATAAAATTTAATCGCCAAATTCTAATATCGAGAGAGTCTATTGTCGATATCGTTTTGCCGAAAACAAATTAGCCCTAATACGTCGAGAACAAAAAAGCATCGCATGTCATGAAGCTAAAAGAAAGCCATAGAGTTGTAATTATTACGTCATTTTTGTGTGAAAACGGCAAACGATGAATAGGTTATGTATAGAGGCGCACTTACCGGAGATTCCCGTTAATGCGCCCTAGATACCTAGTAGCGGCTAATAGTCCGAAAAGTACAGTACTCTATAAGGCGGACACATACACACATACGCACACAGATAGACAGACAGACAGACAACGATTGCCGTTTATATAGTAGATATACTTGTATACAAATCTCAAAGTTTGTCTTTCATCTGTCTGTCCAGTTAAAGCGATAAAGTATTAGCAACCAAAAATCACCTTCTTACCAGATTTGAATTCGTGACATTCAAATCGCAATTCTGCTAACAATCCTGCGTAACCTCAAGTCCGAGCTGTTCTTATCACACCCAACGCTCTTACCATATACTGTATATTCTTTTCGCGATTGCATTGATATTAATTAATGCAATACGCATACGAATTACGATGCCTCCGTTATGGGTTTTTTTTCGCCTTATTCTATGGAACACAATGTTTTTCCGTCCTCGCCATACTAGGGTGAATTTTTCCTGCCATACGATGTCAACAGAAATTTTTCTTGAAGTTAAAATTTGGCAGTTGGTGTACTAATTATGACGAAATAATGAAAATATTGATATGCTATTCACCAAAAACTCTCCCACAACCCCTGAAAGAGGTGTACAATGCTGGCCATCTCAGTTTAGCGTTATTCATTATAAGTTATAATACAAACAAATTCAACAACAAATAAGTGATATAATTTTAGCCTATGACAAAGTTGAAGTTTAGTAAAATACATACTGAAACTTACATAGCTTTAAGTATCTGCTTAGTAAGCTGAATTCATTAAAACTAGAAATTCATTAAAGCTAGAAAACTGAATTCATTTAAATTAAATTCAATGTTTATGTTATACATCTGTCTCAAGGTAAAAACTCCTTATGATACGTACTGATGATACGTACTGCACAAAGTACTTTGTAATCTTACATTTTCTTGCAGATCGTAACCACTAAATACACCAAAGTTATTGTAGGTTGTGAACTAGAGCTACTCTAGTTCAGTGGGTTCTTTAACAAGTCGTTACTTATCAGGAGACAAAACAAACACGTCCTCACTGAGCTTCAAGCCGTAAGCGAGTCACTAGAAGATCTTCCTCTCGCGGTCTTGCGCTTTTCTCCTTACCTCCAGTCAAGCCCGGAGTTATAGCGAGCCGATAATATCACATAAATAACAATAGTTACTAAGGTTAACATATTATTTTCACACTAATTTTAATATGTACAGTACATATATAAAATTTTGATGATTTCTATCAAGGAGTTTGCATTAGATAATCGCTATGGGTGTCAACAGTGAAAAAGATTAAAATCATAAAAGTATACCAGATAATATTTCATTAAAATCATAACAAAACAAACTTTATTAAGCCATTACTTGCTAATTTGCATTTAAATGCCTTTACAGTTGTTTTACTTTTCTCTTAATTTTCTTGAACTGCGCAAAACACTTTCTCAGGAAATGAAGTTCGAAAGTTAGAATGGTAACTGTTGATATATATGTTAAACAAAAATAGATTTTCTGTGCAAAGACTTTTTTATTACCCAGGCAATGTCGTACAGTCAGTAGTCTACTGTATGTATATACATAAATCTGAAAGTTTGTCTGCGATAGCTATTATAGCGATTTTTCACAACGAAAAAACAGCCTTCGTACTGGATTTAAACTCGCAAGTCTACTAACAAACGGGCGCAACCACCAGGCTAAGCAATTCTTACCACCCCCATCACTCTTACCATATACTGTATAGGCCCACACACACTATCGTCTAAATCAATGATTAGCTGTGGGATGGACCACAACGATGAGTTGCTATGACGGTCATTTCGCCATGAGTGGCTAATGTAATCGTTGCTAGTGATGAGGCAATGGACTGTCAACATGTTGAGCTTTGAAGGCCTGTGCACACTATTGCTGTAATCAACTTTTAGCTGTGTGATGGACCACAACAATTAGCTACTTTGAAGTCATCACCAACGATAAGATGCACACAATACAAGCAATTAACTGTCAATGGCCGCTAACCAACAACCAATAGAAATTATGAAATTGCATTCCTGATATCGCGGGTCCTTTTGTTATGTTTTAATTATCTGATTACGTAATTCATCACGAGCTTAGTTCTTTGCAATGCTTGCCAAACGATATTGACATCGATATTCACAGCTGTTGAGATTGGATCCGATGCTGTCAAAAAACGGCCAATCAGGATGCTAGCAGTTGCGATCATCAGTGTCAAAGTTCAACGTGTTAAAAGTGCATCACATCATTGCTAGCAGCAATTATGTTGGCAGCTCATTGCAAAATGACGTCATAGCAGCTTCTTGTTGCGGTCCATCGCACAGCTAATCGGACCATCGCACAGCTAATCGTTGATTTGATTTTGCTAGTGTACATGGCCTTGATAAAAACAGCATTTATATATAAACATACATACCGTATAAACATACATACCGTATACACATACATAAATATGTACCTACACTATTATATTCATCTATACTGCACCAGCAACCAAACTTACTCATTCTAAAAACAATAAATTAGACGAGTGTGAGGCTACTGTCCAGTAAGACAGAAAATTAAAGGAATATTGCCCAACAGGACAGGTGCCTGTGAGAGAACGGCAATGGTGTTTCTAAACAATGCAGCAGATAGTTGAGGCGGTGCTAACTAGTGACTTGCACCGCAGCAACTATACAAACTCCCAAGGGCTACTAACCAATGAAAGGTGTGTCCATAAGGTATGCGTCGTACTCGTTACATAGACATAGGAGTCGCCTTACCACTAGATCAATTTCTTAGAACACAATGAATACATTTTTAAAGGATGTGTTGTGTTATCTATAGATATTATGGAATCCTTTTACGGACACTTGCATAATATCTCACACTCTCTTTCCAACGCTTTGAAGAGATATTCTACAAGTATATTTTATGCATTTTGTATTATTATTGCCCATTTTCCGTCGATCATTCGCTTTTTTGTCAAAAAAACAACCTCTAGTTTCTGATTGGCACAAATATTCCGAGGCTTCGGAAGGTTGGTTAAAGCCTCAGTCTAGTAAACTTAATCTCAAGGGTTTGAGACTAACATTGGCCAACATTTTAACCATCTCATTATTTGAAAGTATAGAATATTACGATTGCGAGAAAATTTGGCACATTTGAAAAAACTACTTTTGTTACACAAAAATAAAAGGCTTTGACATCCCTCCTGCACTCTATTATTTCTGACAATTTGACATTTCATTAGTCACCTTTTATTAATGACAACTTTGCGAGTTCTCTTAAGTGAGTCTCAAATGAAGCTGATTTCAGATCGAGGGAATAGCAATAGAAATTGTACTTTCTCCAATGAGGACCACTCCTTTCAACGAATTAGATTTACATAAATGTCTTCTCATTCGTCAATTAAGAAGGGGTAGGAACGAATAGAGTGGTATCTACAGTTTAAAACGACCGATGGTGATAAAGAAAAACAGATGCAGTAATTCTTTCTGTTTTGATTTTAATTATAAACAAGCTGAATGACTAAAAGTTTTATGACTTGTTTCCTATGACTGCTTTTTCTAACTAAGCCTTCCAATGTTGAAAGCTCTGGTTCAACTCTCATTAGGTGACCCTTGAATGCTTTTTCCAGCTATAATAGCAAATTCACATACCTCTTCACACAGCGAGCAATAGCTCTTTCCAGATTCAGTCCAAAAGACTGTTGCTGGTTTGCCACATGGTGGTGGTTTGCCACATGGCAGCTTGTCACAGAAAATAGTATGACTTGGACTGGAGGACGATGACAAATCTTCCAGGCTTCCTTCCCAATATCTTCTACAGGATTGCCAATTCTTATGACATCTTATACATACTGATTCAGTTAAAGGTTGACTTGCAACAAAATTCACATTACAGTTATTTGGTATCAAAAGGTTCACCATGTCTTACTTTTCTGTGTTGTAGGTGCAAAATATGTGGAAATGTGATTACAAGCTCTTAAAAGCTCAAAAACAAACAGTTAATCGCAGCCATCATGAAAACGCCGTAGGTTGGAATCTTTTTCAAAACGGCTCAAAAGGGACATAGGCGAACACGATGGCTTCTGTTTACACGTTCATTCAACCTCATTCGTTGAAATATTTTCACAAATATACTTCACGCATTCAATAAAACCATGTCTACTGTCCTTATACGTATATTTTTGTAATGCTGTCACTTTGAGCACTGATATCTCAAACCTACCGTAAAAAATTGTTTAATTTTTTAACCTTAGCTCGAAGGAGTGCATATCATTCTCTGATAAACATGACGAGCCTGTTGGTCCCTGTGATAGTAGATAAATGCTGCCGACATTGTTCACGCTATTTGGCAGGAAGTATGCATCACATGATCAGATTACGACTATTTGATTAGACCAAACTGAAGCGAAACGGTAAAGCAGCGAGCATTTATATTTGATAAGGGCTTTACGGTAAAACCCGAAGTGTTTGTCATAAACTAGTGCTACGAAACGTTTTATATTGAGAATTTAACTGGCCTTTCATTTCACGCGATAACATCACATGTCAAAACAATAACCACGTGGAGTTGAGTACATCGTCGAAATAAAGGGATTCCAAACTACGGCGTTTTCATGACAGCTGCGATTAACTGTTTTTTAACGTTTTTAGCTTTTAGGAGCTTGTAATCACTTTTCCACATATTTTGCACCTACAACACAGCAGAGTAAGACATGGTGAATATTTTGATACCAAATAACTGTAATGTGAATTTTGTTGCAAGCAAACCTTTAAGGGTTTCTCAAAAGTTTAGATTTGTGATTTGTTGATGGTGAGTAATACGAGATACAGCCAAAAATAGTGCAAAGAATTAAAAACATGTAAAAATAACTTCAAAATTTTACATCTACATCAAACTTACATGTATTTTGGCCTATTTTAATAAAAAATTGTAACAACTACACATTAATGATAAAAGTTGTAACGGCCGATCAGAAAACACTTTTTAAAAACATGAAAATGTTAACCAGTCACGTTTTTGTGCCAAAAATAATTTGATGCATGTATCTATAGACCACAGGGAAAAAAACAGCTTCTGTAAAATTTCGAGTAACACCGCTAAACAACCTTTCACATATGTATAACCAACATATATAAACATATCAGTTAGAATTACAACCGTTTCAATATTTTGGTTTCGTATCCATTTTGTTTCAACTCCTTGCGAGACAAGCACTCTTATACATGTATAATCAATGAATAGAAAGTCTCTCCAGCACTGTAAAAATCATCTTATGTTTGATCAAGTGACTCGCTATAGAATAACCAAAAAGCTGGCTAACACCTACCTGCAATCTTGGTGAGGACATCTCACAAAGCCTACCGAAGTAGAAAGGGACTGGAGGCAACCTAGACAGTGAATATGATAGCATTCTGGCAATATTTTGGGGTCTTCCATATAAGCACTGGTACGCAAGCAAAACCCACAAGTAATAGTCTCCGAATCAGTACTGTTCGACATCTCTAAAACGAAGCATTTTTAGTAAACCATGTGAAAGCATGAAAGTTATGAAATAATCTAATCACATTCGTACCAAAACACATTAGCAAGTTTTTAGCATTTTCAGAGGTTGTATCGTCCAGGTAAGTCAGCCTCTCTCACCCAAACTTACTCTACATTCAGCAAATGTACGTTAGAATGTGACTATTCAAGTGTCTAGCTCACTGATTGGTTAATCTATTGAACAATCCTGAAAACTGTACCAAACTCTAAAACAAGTCTAATTGTTATTCAACACTGGCAGCAACAGCCCAAGCTGTCAGCATGCTAGGGGTAAAAAGCTGTCACATGCGTTTGGGCTCTTTTTATGATAAATTTTCCTTTCTTGAAAAGCAAGTACTTAATTTGATGTAAATTTTTTTTCAAGGTGAGCTGAAACATTAACAAATTGTACTGCATTCAATATTAAAGTGGATGGAAAGGAGAGGGGGGAGGGGGGTTAAAGCACATACTTTCAATGGCCAAAGCCTATCTAGCTACTTATGAATTTCATAAACATAAATGCGCTTAAATGCAGAGACGATGTGATATAAATGTAGATAAGATATGAACATTAACAAATTGTACTGTATTCAATATTAAACTGGATAGAAAGGAGAGGGGAGGGGGGGGGGGGGGAGGTTAAAGCACATACTTTCAATGGCCAAAGCCTATCTAGCTACTTATGAATTTCATAAACATAAATGCGCCTAAATGCAGAGATGATGTGATATAAATGTACATGTAGATAAGATATGAACGATAAAACCTTGGTTACACAAGATAAATAAATTGCACTAAATGATGGAAAAGGTTAAAACCAATCAAGTTCTGGTTAAAGCAAAAGTAGAAACCAGGAACAGCAAAGGAAAATTTTTGGACCAATATTATTTTGTAGTTGTAGCAATGTATTTGGTTGTCTACAAACAGTGAGACTGCATTAAAACCGTTAGTGAAACTACCTAGAATAAGCATTTCATAAAAATTGAATGATATTATGATGATACACTTTATAATACAGTTTGACTTGTTCGACGGTGTCCCACTGCGGTATTAAAGCTCAAAATTAAACGTATCTAAACCTGGTACGATTGCAATAAATAAACTAAATGAGCTGACAAAGTAAAAGGAACTAACTCCTATTCAATGAGATGACAAAGAAAAAGGAACTAACCCCCACTCAATGAGTTGACAAAGAAAAAGGAACTAACCCCCACTCAATGAGTTGAAAAAGTAAAGGAACTAACCCTCCTATTCAATGAGTTGACAAAGTAAAGGAACTAACCCCCCCCCCCACTCAATGAGTTGAAAAAGTAAAAGAACTAACACCCCACCCAATGAATTGAAAAAGTAAAGGAACTAACCCGCCTATTCGATGAGTTGACAAAGTAAAGGGAAAACAACTAGATGGGAGAAATATATCAGAATGGCAGCCAACAGATGTGCTTTTTTTCTCTCGCATTCACTCATTGCCTAACCGTTGGCATTGACATCATAACTCATACATATACATTTTGTCAACGCAATAACCTCCTCATGTTGCCACTTGTAACTTGCGTTGCGAGTTTCCAAAACTTGTTCTTTTTCTTTTAATAAACAAATCATTGTTAAAAATGAAGTATCATGATAATATTGATTTGAATAAATGTAATATGAAGATGTTGTCAGTTAACCTTTAAATAATGGGTTAGCAGTTGGTTTGTGGGCATTGAAAGTAATTAATGTTGAAAATTACTAATATCGGGATTCCTACATAGCTCGGGCAGCATGCAAAGGACCAGCAGCATGCATACGATTGCTTAGTATTTCTGCACTCCTGTTCTAAAGACCAACAAAAAGTTGGTTATGTAAGATTATCGCTTTGGAGTTTAGACCCTTGCACTTAACTTACGATTGTCACCTTGCTAAACAAACATAATCAGAACTACAGTATTATATATAATGGTCTATGGTTTGATTAGATTGTGGCTAGCTAGTTACTCGTTACAAGAATCAACCAGCTGTTGACATTGATCCTTCAGGTAAAATTTCAAACATTGTATTCAATGTGATGATTAGCAAAATATTGCCAACAATGTACTGCATATAAAAATGGTTGAGAATTTATACTAAGCGAAGAGCAAATGCACGACTCCTGCAACAGCATCATCAGCCAACAGCTAGTAAAAGTGTCTTTCCTATCATTGGTGATTTTTGGTAATCTTGATAAATGGCTATGTTGCAGCTATAGAAATACGTAGCAAAATATAGAAAATTGAAATGAACTCCAATCTTTTGATGGCAGCTAAATTGACAAGAAAATGGGTGCATCATTTGGATATCAGTAAGCTCTATCTCAAACAAGACTATGAATGCATGAAAGATGGCTATAAAGATAACAAAATCGTGCGTTCAATGTATGTGAGGGTATACATAACGAAAAAATGCCATGAAAGGGTGCCGCACATACCTCCTTCTATCATTTATCTATCAGTTTAAGCCCATTGCTGTTGACCACTACCATTGGAAAAAGAAGTAATTCAAGGCATTGCACTCAATTGCATAAACCAAGCTAAAAACAATATTGTGATTCATAAAATCCATTTCATTTTCTGGCTCTCTAGTGTACTATTCACATGTCACATTTTAGTCACTTTTTTTTCTTTTAATAACCAAATCATTGTTAAAAATGAAGTATCATGATAATATTGATTTGAATAAATGTAATATGAAGATTTTGTCAGTTAACCTTTAAATAATGGGTTAGCAGATGGTTTGTGGGCATTGAAAGTAATTAATGCTGAAAATTACTAATATCGGGATTGTATGTGAGGGTATACATAACGAAAAAATGCCATGAAAGGGCGCCGCACATACTTCCTTCTATCAATAAGTTATCAGTTTAAGCCCATTGCTGTTGACCACTACCATGGAAAAAGAAATAATTCAAGGCATTACACTCAGCTGCATAAATTAAGCTCAAAACAATATTGCGACCTATGAAATATATTCAATTCTCTGTCTCTCTAGTGTACTAATAACATGTCACATTTTTGTCACATAGCCTCTTTTCCATTAAACCCAGTTTTCAAGTTTGACATGAGTGTTGCTAATTTTGCATATTAGCTTTTGGTCTATTACTTTGTCTTATACTGATTAGTATAAGACTGCTTAGTCGAATGCGCTTTCAGTATAAATTACAAATGATGTGAAAATTACAAAATGTGCATTTCCCTGAGTACGCATAATATGTACACAAAATATTGCTTAGTTTGCAAGTATTTTTTATATTTCTCTTCTATTTTACCTTCCTATTTGATAAATACCAAATTTGCTGCACTCGAACGAAAAGCTTGTCTACAAGATCGTATTTGAGTGGCAGCTTAACAGCTAATAATCACTCTCGAGTAATAATTGCATTAATAGTACTAAGGAAGGTTGCTATCAACAGAATTATTGTTCAGGTTCAATTATTATTGCAACGGCATGATAATTGAATCATCCGCTTCAATTATTATGCCATTCTTAGAATAATCCAAGAATAATCCAATAAACCATTCTGTTAGCAAAAGATCATCTTCTCTAAAGTTATCCATTATTAGTGATGAGTTGAGATGATGTTAGCCAAAGATTATCCTCCCTGGAGTTACGCATTATTAGTGATGAACTGGGCAGTGCAAAATAATTAGTAAATTTGCTAAAAACGTCCACAAGAAACATAATAGGAAACTGTCGACAAAATTCAAAGCAAGACTCACTGAAAATATATCAGCTATTTATCTGACCCTGCAAATAAAAACTGGAAAAATCGCCCACTTTCGGCCCAAACTCAGCCTTGTGTGAACAGAAAAAATCTGGCAGATAGATCCCATAAAACTATTTAAAAATCGGCCACAAAAACTCAGTTTGCAAGTCAACTGGTGTGAATGCAGCTGTATACTTCTGTTGAATAATATTGATATAGTAGTACATATCCAAAACGTTATATGAGTATTAAAGATGGGTTTACCATAAGTTCTGGCGGATAAATCAAAAATTTGACACCAAATTTCAAGGTTAAAAATCCATCCTCAACTTATACGGCGGTCACGTTTTCATGACACAAATTCCATTAAAATTCAACTTCCACAAAAAAACATCGCAAATCCAAATTACATGATATAACACATGGGGATTTATTTACAAAATAGCAAAATACCAGTAATCCTACTACACATGAGATGAATCAAACACAAAGTTCTGTTCTTCACCATTCAAATTGTCTTCTCTAATAAAAAAATGTTTTTGTTCAAATTTAATGCTTTTTTGTAGTATCTGCTCACGTCCACACTTTGGTAATTTATCTGACACATCTAGTATTGTCTATCCTTTTTGTACATGAACCCTGATTCCTGAGAGAATTCTGTCTTGCGGCATGACTTTTCAGCTAAAAACGTACATATTATCAAAGGTGGCAGTTTTGTGCTATTGGCGAGGCTGGCCAATTCAACAGTGAAGTTATGTTTTTTGTGGTCTTCAATAGAACTTTCATTTTTCGTTCTTTTGTTAATTGTTGTACACATTGCCGACGGCACACAAGAAAAAATTTGGCCTTTTATGCTGATCTGGCATTTTTTAATGCCATTTCTTCAGCTACGCATTGCCCGTCTCTGATGCTGACTGAATTATTAGCGATCAACCGATTTGAGCCAGAGAAGGAGATTGACTTATATGGCAGGTACATATAAAAACTAAGATTGTTAAACCAAACTTTAGATCTCAGCTTATACACCAAGCCGACGCGTACGCCAGAATTTATGATACATGAATTTTAATGTGGTCTTTGCTATGTACAATGCAACTATACAAGTTAGTTATGTTTCCCTTGGGCTGTGTAATCTTTCTCAAGGGAATATTCCCTATCTTGTCCAAGATATTCAGGTCTCATCTTACTAAGCGATCTGCAGTATTTATCTTTTCTCCCACATCTGTTTCCACAAGATTGCTACCCCTCTCAGGAGAATTTTGTTTAACATTGGCTACCTTAACACTCCGAGTACTTCTTATAATTATAAACTGTGCTGAATGTGTTGGGAGTCGATGGTAAGGGTTGCAGATCGATTCGATTGGGCTTAATGTTAAAAGATGGTATTTGTTTGAGGCTAAAATAAAATTGCTTTAAAAGGAGGCTTCAAACAGGAGAGGCGCCGTGTATACAGTACGACAGCATGGCCATGCAAGACGACTGAGCTGAGACGATATTTATCTTCATTCAAGGCTAAACCTACACTGGTGAGTTAATCATACAACCAAGTCAATCATACGGTGTTGAAAGAAAGGAGAGACTTTCATGAGTAACATTGAGAGACTTTTAGCACTTGACGCACTGAAATATTTTGCAATTTGATCAAAGGGTAGAAGGAAATTAAGATAGAATTCACATAATTTTTGAAGGCCACAGAAAAAAGGAGCTGACAGCAAGGTTAAAGTGGCCATACTGCTGAGAGTTACAGAAGATAAAAGAAATAATATGAGAATTTCAAGCAACAAAAAAATGATAAGCTTGACTATGCTGAAGTGACAGCTAAATATGATAAGTTTTGTGAACCACAGCATGATGTATTTATATCGAGACACCGGTTTCTGTGTATGAAACCAGAAGAGTTTGAGCCAATTGAGGTGTTTGAGACTAAGCTCAGAATACAAGCACACATGTGTAGAATGATATACCTCACAGATGACATCGCACGCCATGCTTTCGTTGAGGGCGGCAATGGCAAAGATTTGAGAGACAAATTACTAATGAAAGCTATTGAGGGTGGCTTGACCCTACCACAATAAAGTTTGGACGCCAGTTCAAGAACATATGAATGAAGTAAGCAACAAGGGCGCTGAGACAATGAACAAGCTATTAGTGAGAAATTAATTCCAGACAGACTTATCACCAAAAATCAAAAAGAGAATACTGGCCAAGGTAAAGAGGCTGAATGTACCTATTGTGGATGACGGCACAGAAAAGGCCCACCTCACTGCTTACGGCAAGCAGTGCAATGATTGAAAAAGCTAAATCATTCTGAAAAGAAGTGCTTGAGGAGAGACAAGGAGGTTGAAGCTGGAGTGGCCTGTGTTACAGTAGGTATCAGAGAGGCCAATGAGAATTATGAGGAGTTACTTGCTGTTACAGTAAGTCAACAAGACCAGAGACGCCAGTTGAACTCGGCTGCAACAGAAAATATAATCAATAGAGAACGATACCAATGACTAGGAAAACGCTAGCTGATACAGTGATATGACACTAATCACATACGATGAATGATTGATACCCAGTCTTGGAAAACTAAACTTGCAGTTTGAAGGACTACCAAAAGCTGTTGAATTTGAGGTAGCCAATCCAAAGGAAGTGCAGATGCACATCCTTGGAGTTGACACATATCTTGAGCATGGCTTGCTAAATATCAACGTTGAAGTGAAAACTGTCAATCAAATAGTGGATCAAGAGTAGATTAAAGAAAACTATAAGGATGTGTTTTCACAATTGAGCGAGATGCCTAGAAAATGTTAGATAAGAATCGATGAGAGTATACCCCAGTTCAACATAGGCCCAGAAGAACTCCAGTTATGTAGAAACTGATGTCATAGCTAAGAGCTTAAAAGTGATGGAGTGATAAGGAAAGTAGATGAACCTACAAACTGGATTTCCTCATTGGTAGCATTTAGGAAGCCAAACTGAAAAATAAGACTATGTCGTGACTGCAAATATCTCAACGCAATTGTAGAGAATCATTATTCAATGCCAATGCTGGAAGATGAAACTCACAAAAGCCAGGTGTTTACACGATTAGATGCTAAGGATAGGTTCCTGCAAGTAGAGCTAGCTGAGAGGTCCTGCATGTTGAACACCTTTTAAGACCAAATTAGGTAGATACTGCCGGAACAGACTGCCTTTTGAACTAAGCAGTAGAAGAGTACCAGAGATGACTGTACATGATACCGCATGGACTAGACGGCATTAAGGTGATAGCTGATGATACACCGGTATATAGTTTTGAAGACATCACCAGTGAAACATGCAGAGATCATGATCAGAAGTTTATAGCAGTTATGGACAGACTTTGTCAAAAAAGGGTTAAAATAACCGTGAACAAAATGAAGCTGCATCTAACTAAAATCGAATAAATGGGACAGATTTTGACAGCTGAAGGAATTAAACCAGACTCGGCCAAGGTTCAGGGCCTACAAGAGATGGCTTGCCCAGTAAATCAGCAAGCTGTTAAGCGATTTCAGGTACAATAAACTACTAAGCCAAGTTCTTGCTTACCATATCGGACAGAGTGCAGTTGCTGAGAAATATCCCAGATGGTGCTGATTTTCAATTTGGGCCTGCAGAGAAAGACCAAATTGTGAAGGAAATAAAGGGACCAAGTTGTGAAGAAAATACCAGAAGACACGCTGCTGAGATATTTTGATCCACAGAAGCAACGATCATAGAATGTGAAGTCAGCACAAAAGACTCAGAGCAGTGATGGTACAAGATGGAAAACTATTATGCTTTGCAGCTAAGACATTGAATGATCAGAAATAAAGTATCATCCCCGAAAGCTTGAACATCTGGCAGTTATATTGGCCTATACTGAATGGATCATTATATTTATAGAGAAAAAGATTTGACAGTTCAGTCTGATCATGGTTCTCCGGAGACCATACTACAGAAAAAAATTCCTTGTTTGATTACATAAGATGTTGTTATACCTGCAGAGGTATGAAATGGACCTGCAATACATTTTGAGTCACAACAGATGGTAGCAGATATGCTGCAGAGGCCATCTGTTAGCTCTGTAGACAGGAAAAAATACAGATTGACAAAATATGAGGTGTTTCTGACAGGTTTGAGAGATACCAACCTAACTGATTACACATATATAACTGACATAAGATTGTAGAAAATGTCGCACAACATGATGATGGTGACCCCACATATCAACAGCTGATAAAGATAATCACACAGCAATGGCAAAAGGCTAACTGTGAGGCAATTGTGAACAACTACTGAACTTTTCAACAACTGGCTGTTAAGGATTGACTACTCTATAGGGATACCCGCTTAGTGCTAAGTTAGTGGTACCCTTTACCATGGTGAAAAAGACTGCATAGGACAATTTTGACACACTGCTAGGAGCCATCAATCAGCTGAGAGCATGATGAAATATACTATACTAGCCAAACATGTAGCAGGACCTCCAGCTAACAACAGAAACCTGCGAAGCCTGTCAGAAAACGAAACTAAAAGATCAGAGAGAAACTGTACACATGCATGAAGTTCTGACTCAATCCTTTTAGAAAGTTGGCATAGACATGTTTTACCACAGAGGAAGACCATACTAATCGCAGATTACTACATTGAGGCACTACAACTGGTAGATGAATATCTAAGGATGTCAAGAAATATTTACTAGACATGGAGTTACTTTCTGGGTACATAGCGATCATGTTCCTACTATGCTAGCTTCGTGTTTAAACAGTTCTCAGAACAGTGGCAGTTTGAGCACATGATCTCATCTCCAACGCAATCACAAAAAATAGCCAGGTGGAACCGCCTGTTAACTCATTCGCAACCATCCGCGAATTAACTTGCGAGATATATTGTTGCTAGGTTACCAATGTGAGTTATCTTGCCTTGGAAATTTACCCATTCCATGTACAGTAATTTCTAAGGTATAGAAGAATTTCTGGCCAATCAGAAAAACTTACAAAGTAGCCTCAATGATATATCTGGCAAAGGCTATAGCCAAAATACTAAACCGATACCGACGTCTACCTAAACCAGAAATCATCGCGGAGACTTTAAATCTTGCGATCAATTTGTTCAACTCCAACAAGTAAATATGCAGATTCAGAAGTGGTAAGCCATTGAAAGACTGCATAAATTAAATTAAAACATTATTTTTGAAGTTTAAAAGTTTTTATATTTTTTGAATTCTGCCAATTTGAATCATTATGCTCGAATAAAAATGCACTTTTTAGGCAGCCAGCCTAAAGTTATCATTCACTTTCGATAGGATCATTTTGATTCTTAGAGCTGCCTATGAAGTCTGAAAAGTCAATAACAGAGTTATTGAACATATTTTTATTATTTGAAACATGTTTATGACAGTTGATTTAAGTTATGTTGGCATGTAGATTAGCTGTGTTTTGGTTTGAAGGATGATATTCGGGATGAAATGTTCGAAATTAGAGTTTCATGATTTTTTTGTTCATGACTAACTGTCTATGCATAGTATAAATAATATTCATAACTGTGCATTGAATGTAATAAATAAGTAATTTTAGTCAAACTATGTATATTTTGCAATTTTCATAGTGCAAGTCTAACGTTGTTTCAGCAAATAACAATTTTTTCAACATAGGAAATTTTCGAAAACTACCTTCTTTGAGATACAGACCTACATGAAGGGATACGAGTTGTCTATATGAATGTGATATACTTTGAAAGAGGAGACATGACTGGTTCTTGTGAAACTTGAATGAGTAAATTTTCTCAAGTCTGTCTCTTGTAGTAGTAATTTGAATTATGGCAACATTCTAAAAACAACCTGTACTGTAGAATGAAATTTTATAACGACATTTATTTTAACGTGTTAACGACTACAATAGCATCGTTAAAATATAAACCGACAAAATAATTTGACTGTCAAAATTTATTACGTTATTATTTTGCAATTAATTGTGATTAATCTCCCATTAATAATGATTTATAATGATAGGAACTTGTTGTCAATGCACACGCATTAGTAGCGTTATTGTTTGTTGGGGACATCAATCAATGCAGTGAGCACCGTGTGTTGAAAGAAAATAAGACACACTGACACTCACAGTACTACACAAGCAGCATGGCTCTGGAAAGGTTTGGATTCACTACTGGCACCCCTTAAATATCTTGTGATGATTCAGAAGATGAGACAATAGAGAAAGAGTCAGCTCTGACAAATAACACTAACAAAAAAAGGAAGAGAGGAAGTTATAATAACTACACACCTGAAGTAAGCTACAAAATTGGCAAACATGCAGCAGAATGTGGAAACAAATCAGCACAAAAGAAGTTCAAAAGACTTGATGGTTCTACCATCCATGAGGCAACAATAAGAAATTTTTAAAAAACAGTACCAAGCACAGCTTGCCAGCGGTAGCATTAATTTACAGAAACTTCCAAAGCAATCTAAGGGAAGAAAGAAACTGCTTCCTGAATATCTTGAGAATCAAGTGATGGCTAACGTAAAAGCCATATGAGATAAGGGAGGAATAGTAAATTCATGGATAGTTATTGCTATAGCCAAGAGGCTGCTTAAAAAGAGAGAGCCCACCTTAGCCAATTTTATCGCCCTGAACAGAAAATGGGGATGGAGCTTCCTCAATCATATGGGATATGTCCAGGGAAGAGGTAACTAACTCAAACTCAACTGTTCTGTTTTTTTTTATATTTATTTTTGTTCTGCTAGTCGGCTCGATATATTCTTTCATTTCCTAGCCATGAACAAAGTACAGCTGAACCAAAATTAACAATGAACACTAGACTTTGCAATGTTGCCATTGGATTACTGGATTTGAAAGATTTACTGGTATATTTTACTTATCAGTACTTCACTTATTTTAATTTAGCTACTCAGGCAGCAAGAAAACGTCAACAGAACATTGATGAACTGAAAGAAATCCAACTATCTTCAAACCATTGCTGATGCCACAAAGAAGCACAAAATACCAGATGAGTTGGTTCTCAATTTAGATCAAACTGGACTCAAGATGGTACCATCTTCTAAATGGACAATGGAAAAGGAAGGAGTCAGCGAGGTAAGCCTACAGCAATTAATTAACGACTGCATGCCAATGTTTAGTATTGCTACTGCTGGTCAGAAGTTGAATTCTAGTAGTACCGTATATGAAATTATTGTGGGTCATTTATTTCTTGGTTAGGTCCCTGAAGTTGGGCTAGACGACAAAAGAGAGATTACTGCACTCCTAACAATAACCTTGGCAGGGAATCTGTTACCACCTCAACTGATTTACGCTGGCAAGACTGAGAGGTGCCATGCAACTTATCTGTTCCCTGAGAACTGGTGCATTGCTCATACAGACAACCACTGGAGTGCAGAAAAGAGCATGCTGCAGTATTGTGACTCTATTATTAAACCAAACTTAGATGAACATGGAGAACAATCTGGTAACGCTGACCAAAAAGCATTGGTTATACTTGATGTTTTTGCATCCCATAGGGTTGATTCTGTAAAGGCTAAGTTTACTGCTCTTGATTGCCAATTGGTCTTTGTTCTTGCAGGGTGCACTGGAGACCTGCAACCACATGATGTTGCAGTCAATGATGAGTTCAAAGATATCTTGAAGGAGAAATTCATTTCCTATTATGCCTCAGCTATTGAGGCTGGGATGATGATAATTCTGGTTTTAAGCTTTCTGCAGCTGTCTTAAAACCACTGCATGCTGGCTGAGTGGTTGATGCACATCCACAGATGTCTAGCAGAAAACGCTCTGTCATCAGGGGCTTCAGGCTAGCTGGCATCTGGACATGTTCATTGAACACAAAGCCAGCAAGCAGTGGATGTTGCTATCCAAACTACTAGTGCTAGTATCTGTAGCTGTAGTATTACTAGCAGTTGTATCACGTATGTATTTGTATACAACTTGTAATTACTGTAATAAAGATGTTCAGCAATTATTAGCAGCAGTTGAGTGTTTGGGAAAACGTTAAAATAAATATACACAACACCACAGATCGTTAAAATTAAAATACGTTAATATAAAAGCAAGCTAAATTGTGACAAAAACGTTAAAATTTTTAGCGTAAGTAAATTCCATTCTACAGTATTTGGGGCTAATCGCCTAGAAATTAGTCGGGTGCGAATGAGTTAAACACCTGTTTAAAACTGCGAGTGACCCCTAGTTGACCTTGATAAAATGCCGAGCTTCACCTAAAATTTCCTAGTCCGGATGAAAAGTTGTCTTCTCCAAAACTGTGTCCTCTCCAAAACTGAAAACATCTGTTTTCATGGCCCGAGAATGCTTTGACTGTAAATACATTACTGAGAATATGGTTGCTGAGGCAAAACTCAGCTGGAAGTACAGAATTGCTTCTGCATACAATAATAGAAGCAAAACCTAACACCCTTGAAGACTGGAAAACTGTGCTTTTGGAGACAGTGAATGACCGTGCTCAAAAGTGACAGCAAGCCACCATTTCGGAGAATTTGTCGGACAGATCATATCTGCCAGAGATGGCCAAGGAAACGCCATACAATGCAACTGGTAAGCTATCCAAGCCCTCCCACTGATGATGTAGTCGGAGGCGAAAAAGAGAAGCTTTCCCACTGATTAATCAACATCGGAAGAGAGTCCACAACCAACAGTGGGCCCAACTCCTAGCGCAACACCACTCAAATCACGATGTGGGAAGGTTGTCAAAAGACCTTCCTACCTTAGGGATTACGAACAGTAGGGGAGAGTGGGGTACATTGGGACATGCGATACATTGGGACAGGTGTGTTTACTAACAAACGAATTTTTTTGAGATTTTATAAAGCAGGAAGTGATGTAAGAAGTACTCCATCTTGGATTTGCCATGTGGTACACTAATAGTTGAGTGGTAAGTAAATTAATATTTTTGTGGCCAAAAGTAAAAATATTGATACATAAATAAAAAGTTATACAATAAATATAAATATATTTATCAAAGCTTTAACAGTAGTATGATTTAACAGTACATATAGCCTTATACAAGTTTAAATGGCTACTTCATGAAGCTAATATTTACCTAATTTTTTTGTAATTAAGTTAAATATTGCAGGTTGGGGTACAATGGGACTGGGACACTGTCCCATTGTACCCCAAACCACACCGATATTTGTAATAAAATATTTTTAAAAATTCTTACTGCATGGTGTTATGACGGTTTATCATTTTTCTGCAGGTGATTAAAACAGCTTCAAAATGCCTAGAAAACCCAACAAGCAAAAAACCCAAGAGTGCCACCTCCGTCTAATGAGACTATGAAAGTTGCTATAATGCTAGTACTTGAGAAAAGCCACTCAATTCGCCAAGCTGCTGACATATACGGCATATCACGATCAGTCCTGCACAGGCGTGTAAAGAAAGCTAAACTGAAAGGGTTAGAAAATATTCACAATTTTCAGTCAAATTTGAGCAATCGCAAGGTGTTTACAGAAGAGCAAGAAAAGATGTTATGTGATTACCTTCTCACAGCTGCCAAGCATCATCATGGTCTAACTCCTGTTGCCGCTAGAAAATTTGCATACGAATATGCCGAAAAAGTTAATGCGGACTTTCCACACAGTTGGCGCAATACCAAGTGTGCAGGGTTAGACTGGCTATATGGTTGCAGAAAAAGGTTTCCTCAATTCAGCATCCGAACACCTGAGGCTACCAGTCTTAGTAGACTGACTAATTTCAATAAAACCAATGTTCAAAAATTTTTCAGAAATCTGGAACAACTACTGGTTAATAACAAGTTTGAGGCTCAACATATCTATAATGTTGATGAAACTGGGTTAACAACGGCACACAAACTGCCCAAAATATTGGCGGACCAAAAGTCTAAACAAGTAGGCCAGCTTACTTCTGCTGAGAGAGGAACACTTGTGACGTTTTTGGGACGCGTAAATGCTTTAGGGAATGTCATACGTCCATTTATGATATTTCCTCGAGTATACTTTGAGCCTACTATGATCAATGGAGCACCTTCTGGAACATCTGGAGCTGCGCAACCTACTGGCTGGATAACTGGAGAAGTTTTTATTGACTGGTTGAAACATTTCAGGAAGCATACTTCATGTAATCCAGCAAATCCAGTTTTACTCCTGATGGACAACCATGTAAGCCACATAACAGTTGAAAGGGTTACATTTGCGAAAGAAAATAGAATCTCTTTGCTTACCTTCCCATTGCTCGCATAAATTGCAACCCTTAGATAGAAGTATCTATGGGCCACTTCAACGTCAATATAACACTGCATGCAACAACTGAATGGTGAACCACCCCGGAAGAACCATTTCCATACATGACATCGGTGGACTAGTTGGACAGGCATACCCTAAAGCTTTCACATGTGAAAACATAACACCAGACTTCAAAGTTGCTAGCATATGGCCATTCAATCCTGATATATTTACAGCTGCCGATTTTATGGGATCATACATTACTGACAGGGACAATCCTAACCAGAGAGACCAGTTAGATATTGATTCAGGAAAAGGTACATCAAGTCAAGTTATAGCTACTCCAACGCAACCAGCTGCAACTGTTGCACACCCTAATTGCCCCACACCAGAAGAATCCAAAAGCCATACGTAAATCCTGACCATATCCAAAAGCCCCACCTAGAAAGGGCAAAAAAACTGGGGGTAAACATGGCAAGTCGATAGTGCTAACAGACACTCCAGTCAAAGATCAACTGATAGCCAAACTAACCGCAAAAACAGGTAATGCGTCGTTTTAGTAGCATATAGATATATAGTGTAAATAATTGAACTGACTTCAGTCTGGTTCTATTATTTATCACTAGCTTTCATCCAAGTTTAAATGTGACTGTGTTAATTTTAGCAAGGAATGCGAGCAAGCAGAGAAAGAAAATGAAAAGAGTGCTTCACCTGAGGAAAGCGGTGAAGATGAGGCAGAAGCTGAAAACCTTCTGGCTACTGTTCTGGAGTCTGACAGTGATGACTATGTTGAAGAGAACTGAGATGTCAACACAATAAGCATAGGATCGTTCATTGTTGTCAAATATAGCAGCAGCAAATCTGTGGCATATTATGTAGGACAAATCCCAAATATTGAAGATGACTCAGTTAAAATCAACTTTTTAAAGTGATGTGGGGATTCTTTTGTTTGGCCTGATGTAAAAGATGAGGATGTTGTGCTGCAAGACAGCATAGAAACT
Organism: Watersipora subatra; assembly: GCF_963576615.1. Lineage (NCBI taxonomy): Eukaryota > Metazoa > Bryozoa > Gymnolaemata > Cheilostomatida > Watersiporidae > Watersipora > Watersipora subatra. The sequence continues at coordinate 8,910,632 of NC_088710.1, read as the reverse complement.
ATCTTGCCTAATCCTACCTCAGTGGGTGGGACTGCACGAGTGTGTCTGAAATTGCAGTTTGCAGCTGATGTTTCTAATGTTAACTAACATTATTATCGGGCTAGTAGTAATAAACCTGTCAGGCATACTAATGTATGTGTATATAAAACTGCAATAGCATAAATGCTCATATTAATTAATATGTATAATTTAGATGATTGTTATTCATGTAAAAATAAATGTTGTTTTAACTAAAGCATACCATCCCAATGAGCCCCATGACCTGTGCCGACATCTGGGGTACATTGGGACAGCAGTGTGACTTGGCAAATCGGCAAAAACACATTAATTAATTAATGGGAAATTAAGTTACATAGTCATCATTAAAGGTAAGTGAACTCGAACAGCAGACTACATATTCTGCAATTTTCTGCAACTTTTTCCGAGCAATGTTCCAAACAATTGCAAAAACTCATTTTTTGTACCAATGTACCCACTTTCCCCTAATCCCACATGGCAACGGAAAGACTTTCATATAAATGTGTCGTATTCTCCCACTCTCTGCGGCAGTCTAGGCCACCTCATCCTAAAGATCGATCCCTTTATCTCTAATAGCTTCGGAGACTGGATGACAACTATGGACATAAAATTTATGTCCCTTTATCCTACACACACATATATATGTATATATCACATATCTTTGAAACAACGGGATGTTGACAGAAGCTGTTTGTTTGAGACTACAAAGAGTAATTAATGACTTTCAAAGGAGGCTACAAGCAGGGGAGGCCTTGCATATACGACACGACAGCATGGCCAAACATGATGACTCAACTGAGACTATATTTATTTCTATTACAGTTAAACCTACACTGGTGAGTTGGCCATACAGCCTAAATATGATTGCATTTGCTTGGTAATTCCATATAAGGCATGAATTTATTAGACAGTTGTTCTAGCAGTGTAGCTGACCGCCCTTTGTTAACTACAACAATGCCCTACGCTACTATTGCAAGAGCAAATACTTTGCCATCTCGCAATATACTGTGATATCATCGACTCGGCTCGCTAGAACTCCTGCTTGACCGGAAACGAGAAAGACGCGAGACCGCTGGGAGAAAACCTCTCATCGCTCTTTTACGACTAGAAGCTCGGTGAGTGTTAACGTGTTTGTTTTGTCTCCTGCTAAGTAGCTACTTGTTAAAGACCCACTGAACTAGATTAGCCTTAGTTCACATGGTACCACGAGTGTTTACTTACAGGATAAGTGTAATACGTTTGTGTTGAGCTAAGTTGTACGATAGTGTAGAGTTAAAGGAGGTGAGTATAGTAAATTGAATAGTGTTGGACAATTTTGGTGTGGGTATAGACGCTCAGCGAGGTGCAATGCGGTGTAGTGACACCATAGATACAAGAATGGATTTCAGTTGACCATTCTGCTATTGATTCCAGTAATTTTTCAGTAGATTCCATTGTAATTTTTCGAATTAAAATAGAATTATGGCTGGAAGAAGGGTGGGTGCAAATATTTTTGCTAGCTTGCCTGCGCTAGAGATTTTGGCTACTGATGTATTCGGTAGTTGGAAAAGGTTTAGCGAAGAGTTTACACTATGAATGGAAATGAAGGACTTTGAGATGGGGGATAGTGAGGCTACGGTGGAGGCCGTCGTGGTCCCCAACTTCACTCCTAGGGCTCAATTGCTAGCACTCTTAAAAGCCATAGGCCAAGAGGGTAGGGAAACCCTAAGATCGTTGGGTTTTGAGTCCAATAACCCGAACTCAACATTCAACCAGGCTTGGGGCCTGCTGAGAGGGCATTATGAACGAGAGGAAAATGTCTAGGTCAAGACCCAAAAGTTTGTTTCTGCGAGACAACTTGCGGAAGATGACAGAGATTTTCTCCTCAGAGTAGAACGGCTCAGTAGGCAGCTCGATTTTGGTAGGAATGACGATTCACATACGAGCTTTGCCCTAGTCATTGCCGTGAATGGACTGCGCGATATAAAATTGAGTAAGGAATTAATGGCCCAAAATGATCTGGATTGGGAGAGGTTGACAAACCTTCTTCGAACTAGAAATGTAGCGCAAGAGGCTTCAGAGATGATCGCGGCAGAGTCTAGTTCGACTCGACCTGCTGCCGCCCAACTTAGTGCGACACAGGATGCTGCGGTGCCGACCCCAGGGGCTCATGTCTCTTCGGAGGCGACAGGCGGTGGGGCTGGAGCACAGCAGCGTGTCAAACAGGAGGTTGGCGAGGTACGGAAGCGAGAGGACCGAGACTGTTGGCGAAAGAGAAGGGATGGTAGCAGTGACGGCTACAAGGATTGTGGACGTCAAGGGCGTTACGATGGCTACGGACGCGGCTCTAGCAGCCGTGAGGGTAGTCAGGAACGCTTTAGGCGTCGTAGTGGCTACAAAGGTGGCTCTAACAGCCGGGAAAATAGCCACGAAAGACGTTATTGCTATCGCTGTTATAGTGTTAACAGCGATTCAGACGACCCCAAGGACCGTGTGGGCAGGAATAGTTACCGGCGGAGGCGCCGTGACTCTCCCTACCGGAGAAATGACGACTGTTGTTATGAGTGTGGCGCAGTGGATCACTTTGTTAGAGATTGCCCCCAAGTTAGATGCAATGTTTGCAAGAAACTTGGGCACATGGCAGGTGCATGCGGCAGACCAAGCAGGTGCCGTACATGCGACGGCAAATATCATGCGGAGAGCGAGTGCCCCTTTAAATCAGGGAAAGACCGCAATAGCGATAAAAAGGTTAGGATAGCCTCTAACCGGGACTCTAGTTGACTAGCTGATGATTTCAGACTCGCGCTCTCGGTCCATGGCCAAGATGATCCTTTTTGTCTAGACACTGGGGTGGATGTCACTGTGTTGACAGAGGGAACTCAGAAGTCTTTGGACTTGCCACTCTCTCTTAGTTCCACAATTTTGGTTGGCGCAGGTGGAAAGAGGTTGAGTGTGGCAGGAGTTGCTGATATTAAGATCAAAAGCAAGTGAAAGTCCACTAATTGCAAAGCACATGTAGTGCTAGGTGCTAATAGAAATTTATTGGGAGCACAAGAAATTATAGACTTAGGTCTTTTAGCGATTGTCAATGCTATAAACATTGAGGCATTTGATCCAGTAAAGGAGTTTTCTAGGCTCTTTCAAGGGCTAGGAACGATGCCAGGCTTGTTTAGCATTGAACTAAAGGAAAACACTGAACCTCATCATCTTTTCTCTCTGAGGCCTATAGCTGCCGGTCTTTATGACAAGGCAAGGGCTGAAATAGAGAAGATGTTAGCGCTGGGAGTTATTGAGTCAGTAGAACAACCAATTGATTGGTGTTCGGGACTGACCATAGCTTCAAAACCTAATGGCGCCATTAGGATGTGTGTAGACCTTACCCACATCAATAAAGAGGTGAAAAGGGAGACATATCCACTCCCAAGGGTCAGTGACATGTTGTCAAGACTGGCCGAGGGTCATATTTTTTCCAAGGTCGATGCAAATTCCGGATTTTGGCAAGTTAAACTCGACCCTAAGAGCAAGCTACTGACGACGTTCATCTCTCCATGGGGGAGGTATTGCTTTAAACGAATGCCCTTCGGCATATCACCAGCTCCTGAGTATTACCAAAGGGGCATGGAAAAGATATTAGGCCAGATGGACGGAGTTATCTGTCTAATGGATGATGTCTTAATCTTCGGTAAAGATGAGACCACTCACTGGAAACGGTTGAGACAGGTTCTATCCAAGATCGAAGCTGCTGGAGTGACACTTCGCGAAGACAAATGTGAATTTGGCTGTACTTTGGTCAAATTCCTTGGACATCTTGTCAACGCTGAAGGTGTAAGGCCAGACCCAGAAAAAGTAAAAGCAATTTGTCAGTTAAATCCTCCAGAAGATAAAAAAGCTGCTAGGCGCTTCATTGGCATGGTTAACTATCTCAGCAAGTTTTCCAGAAATTTGTCGGGTTTAGCTATACCTATTTATGCAGTGATGGGAGCGCGCAGAATGTGGCTGTGGGACAGTAGTCAACAGTTGGCTTTTGAACAGATCAAACGGGAACTGTCACGAGCCCCTGTGCTATGTGCATTCGACTTGAATAAGCTGCATCGCATGTCAGCAGATTCAAGCCAGTATGCTTTCGGTTCTGTGCTATTACAGCAGACCGAGCTGAATACTTGGCAACCAGTCAAATACGCTTCACACAAATTGACTGAGGTTGAAACTAGGTATGCAATGGTCAAAAAAGAAGCGCTGGCAGTCACATGGGCCTGCGAAAAATTCGATTATTACCTAATAGGTCGATATTTCGAGGTAGAGACAGACCACAAACCTTTAGTCTCCATCCTTGGTGACAAAGATCTGTCTAAGCTACCTGTGCGGGTACAACGGTTTAAAATGAGGATGATGAGGTACGGGTATTCAATTTTTCATACCCCAGGACCTCAAATGTACTTAGCAGACACACTGAGTCGGCCTAGCGCCGCTAGCAGTGAAAATATAGGTCACTGTTCTGCTGTGGAACAGTACGTCGAGACACAGGTTGCAGAGATGCTAGACCCGTGTAGGCGAACTGAGTTGTTTGACGCCACTCGGCGAGACACAACATCCAGAAAATGTTTGGAATACCTTGCGAAAGGGTGGCCAGACAAAAAAAAATTGGATGCAGAGCTCGCTAAGTTGTATGGTAGTCGTGATACGATTACGTCATACCAGGGTCTAGTTCTGTTTAAAGGCAGAATTTACATTCCGAGTGAGTTGAGGCCCATTTACCTGGCACGGTTACATGAAAGCCATCAGGGGATCGAAAAGATGCGAGTAAAAATGAGGCAATTCACTTGGTGGCCTTCAATGAGTGGTGAAATAGACCATTATGTCTCTCGATGTAATGTCTGTATTAGACACTGTTCTATTAAACACCAGCCCATGGAGCATGCTCAGCTTCCTGAAGCTCCTTGGTTGGAGATTGGGTGTGATTTTATGGAACATCAAGGTAACTTGTACCTAGTCATGATGGATTATTACTCCAGATGGATTGAAGTACCCCTGATTCAAGCTCAGACTTCTTGTCTTGTAATCCAGGCAATGAGGCCGGTGTTTGCCAGGCTGGGGGTGCCAAAATTAGTCAGGAGTGATAACGGACCATGTTTTGCTAGCCAGGAATATCGCAACTTTGTGCAAGCATGGGGTTTCCAAATAGCCACCAGCAGCCCAAGGTATGCGCCATCCAACGGACTAGCAGAACGGGCAGTCAAAACCGTCAAACGGATGTGGGACATGTCAACGGACAAGGACAAATCACTCCTTGATTACTGATCAACACCACTCAAATCGGGTTACTCCCCAAGCGAGTTAATGTTTCCTAGATCAATCAGGACAACGTCAGGAAAACCTGTTCCCCGAGTTGTAGACTATGATCTATTTGAACATAAAGAACTCGAAGCCAAAGAGGCTAAGCATGAGAAATGGAACGCTAAACACAGGGCTAAGCCTCTGTCAGACCTCCTACCGGGTCAGCGGGTATGGGCTAATGCTCCATCCGATGTCGGTAAAGAAGGGGTTGTAGTCTGGGCGGACAGCTCTCCGGAGAGCTATTGGGTTCGCGTAGGACAGAGCGACCTTCGTCGCAACTGTAAGCATTTATTTGTGCTTTCTGACTCTGATTGTAAAGAGGATGACTATTTTTTCATACAGCCTATCGATGTGGGGAATGCCGAAGAGGCTGCCGTGAGTAAAAGGGTCGTAGATAGACAAGCTTTTCCCGCTTTGCTAACCCCTAGGGTGCCTAATTCTACTACCCCCCTTCGATTAGAGATAACACTGGTAATGTGGAAGACGCAATAGACGACGAGGCTCACGCCAGTAGTGATAACACTTATAACAGTAGCACTAATGCTTGGGGGATGGTATCTGCAGCAATGGTGGTTACAACAACACGCTACCTGCTAACCTGAGCATAACTAATAGTGTAGAAAGTGATTTAGCTTTAGATACCTTATTTTCTGACCGCCTAACAGAGGGTGAGGCTTAGCCTGACAGACCTGCAGAAGCGGGACAAACTAGTAGTAGCAGCCGGGTTGCAAACCCCGTTGCTCAGACTGGTGACAGAGTGACCAGAAGTGGTCGGACTGTCAAGACAAAGAGGCACGATGGATTCCTTTATTATAAATAGTGTTCTCCTTTTTGTAGATTACTAGTTCCTACTACATTGATCCAATATTATGAAGTGTCCCAATACACACTGCAAGGAGTCAGGAGAACACTTGGGGAAGGACTGCCCAAGATGCTGGAGATGTGGGGAGACCTCCCACGCAACCGACTGGTGCACTCGCGTCAGGTGCAAGAAGTGTAGGCAGGAGGGTCACGAGAGAAAACAGTGCCCCGCATAGTCTGCAATATGTGTGGGGAAAAGGGCCACACAGTAAAGGTCTGCCGGAACGCGTGGAGAAGAAGAGGAGGAAAGCCCTTCAGGCCTTCAGTATCTGCAGGTAATCCTTCAAAAACGGGACAGGCCTCAGGCCAACGAAAGGTGGAAAGACGGGAGGAAGGTGGGAGCAGGCGGCACACGACATCCCGTACCCCGTACAACCCACCCGTAGCCAGACAGACTGCGAGTGCCACCGATGTCTTCACCTTGGACGACATCCAAGCAATGATCAGGGGGGACTCTAGTCCCCAGACTGATTTTGAGGGAGACCTGCGGACCCTCAGAGAAGAACGTGCTGCACTTTTGCGTGCTCCTTTTCCTAAACCTCGCGTTTCCAAGGATACCCGGAGTACCAAAGCGCCCTAGAAGCAAAGTAGAATTACCAGGCTCTACTCACAGAGACACCAGACTCTGGGAGAAACCCATGTTTACCCATGTGCACTTGAGAGTGCAGAAGACCAGCAAGTAGTCGCCTACAGGCTATACAGGATGCTGAGGGTTTGGCCTCACGGGATCTCCCAGAATCCACTGAACACCCCCTGTTAAAGATCGGCATCCAACAAACAAAAGGAGATGTGATATCATCGACTCAGCTCGCTAGAACTCTGGCTTGACCGGAAACGAGAAAGACGCGAGACCGCTGGAAGAAAACCTCTCATCGCTTTCTTACGACTAGAAGCTCGGTGAGTGTTAACGTGTTTGTTTTGTCTCCTGCTAAGTAGCTACTTGTTAAAGGCCCACTGAACTAGATTAGCTTTAGTTCACAATACACAATGACAAATGATCTACCAAGCTGAGCAAGACAACTTGTGTTATGTATGCATTGATTAGGTTTAATGCTGGTAATGAACTTCTGTATAACAACGAATACCCAACAGTTGGAAAGAAGAGATAGCTTCTAACTTACTATTAACACGATTTAGTAAAGCATATTCACAATGTCTATAGTACAGCTAGCCTAAATATACACAATCTGGTGATAAAAACACAACATGCTCGTGTCAGAGGTGCATACAACGGGATTACAACCAGTGCGTTCTCTCTAATAAGAAAGCTTACAGGTTGACTTGAAACAAAAGTAAAAAATAAAGTCAATCTTTAAACTTTATCCTTTTAGTTAAAATGTCATCATACATTACCATGTTACTAGTGTTTTCCTACAAATGATATCGAGGAAATTCGCTAATAATCGCCTGCTTAAAATTTTGCAATTCTGTTGGGTGGATCAAGTCAATGACACGCATGTTCCGCACGCCTTATCTTCTGCAAGGCCCATACTCCGCATTTGGCCGCAAATACGTATGGTGAAGTTCAAAAAAAAATGATAGACTCCAAAAACATAACTGCAATGATCTCACATCAAATTAAAACAGTCGCTACAAGGACACGGCGTTAGAGAAATGCAAATCGCTCTGCTACGCTCAACTTAACACGAGCATTTGCTGCTGTTATGAAATTACATTTTGGCGAGTCCAATGATACTAATTTTTATAGCTTATGTTCCTAGAATTATTTTTTTTGTATTGTGTGATTTTTCTTTTGTGATCAGATGGCTAGCTTTACTTTTAAATGAGATAGCTTTTTGTTTTGCGTTTAACTCACTCTCTTTTTGATGATCAGTTCAGTCAATTCGGACGTGTTTTAAGAAGAGTGTGTTAGAGGTAAATAGAATTCCATCGGAATTGTTAATTTTCCTTGTCGTATTTGTAATTGTAATTGTAAATTGTATTGTATTGTATCGTTGTATTGTATGTTTTGAATCTGGGTTGATTCTACAACTTGTTGTACAACCCAGATAGTATTCATTTGTAATAAAGTAAATACTCACTAGACAAAGGACCCGTGTTTTTGATTTGGAATGATATTTATTTGAGATATATAACCAATTCCATTTCATTGGGGGCTTGTCCGGGATATTTAAATTTAGAGTTGGGATTTAAGATTCTTAACTTTGAGTTTATTTGTCTAGTGAATTTGTCAGTCTGTGTTAGCAGTAGCTAATTGCAATTATGTCAAACCATGATGACTCTGTTGAGGCTGGGTATATTGATGGAGATGACATATTTTATGACAGTAGGGAAGACACTTTCCAATCTACCACTGTAGGTTTACCTACTATACCTTCATTTATTCCACAGAGAACTATTCCTCCTACACCTAGGCCTAGATCTACCGTAGTAGTTGGGTCATCTTATCCTTCTGTCACCCCCAGAGAAACGTTATCTGCTGAGACTGTGATAGATGATGCCTATAATAGGTGCTTTCCCAGCTCAGAGCCACAGATAGGCCTAAACATTTCTCCGGTGCCCACTGCTAGGTCAAAATTAGTGAGGATAAATCAATATCCTGATTCTTTAGGGAAGAGATTGAGTAGGCCTAACCAAACTGTAAATAAGTTTGAAACGACTCCTTGTGTTTCCGACGCCTACGCAAGTACAGGGCTGCCTGTGTTACATAAACCCAGTGCTGCTGAGTCGGCTCCAAAGCCGTTGCATTCTTCAACCTCAGCTCAAATTAATAGTAATACCGAAGATATGTTGCGGACTTTGGTCAACGAGTTCACCCACGCTATAGAGGAAAGGTCAACTTCAAATGTAGTCAAATCAACATTGAAAACCCCTCGCTTTGATGGTACAGGAGATGTACATCTGTTTATACAACAGTATAATGATGTATGCGCATTGAGTGGTTGGGAGGAAAGGGTGGCTTTAGCACAGCTGAGAGGTGCTCTCGATAAAGGAGCAAAAGAAGCCGGCAGAGCTGATAGTGTTAAAGAGGTGTTTCGACGGTTGTTATACATGTTTGGTCTTTTACCAGAGGAAGCACGTGAGAAACTTCATCAAACCCGACGTGAGCCTGGTGAAAGCTATATGAACTTGGGAAACCGGGTAGGAAGACTGGCTCGTCTTAGTTATGGGGGTCTTGGTTCAGAGGTGGAAAGTACTCTTGCTGTGGAAGCGTTTGATCGAGCGCTAGACGACCCAGCATTAAGGCAATATATATCCCTAGCCAAAGTCAATACATTGGATGGAGCTGTTAAAGCTGCAGAGCGCTATGTAATGCTTGCACAAGTACCTCCTAAACCTGCTCCACGACTGGAGCGAAGTGCTAGAGTGGCTGTAGTGGACTCCACACCTGACGAAACTTCAAGATTCAAAGCCGGTTGCCCGAAACCCGACAAATTTGAAACACTGTTAGCTTCATTCTCCCAGAAGTTGGATGCACAGACTAAGCAAATTGAGGAACAGTCACGTCGTCTTGCTCTCTACGAGCAAGGTAACCGACGTCAGACTGACAATTTGTTGAGGCCTAATTCTTCTTCAAATCGTGTTAATGCAGAAAAGAATAGTCGGGCCTGTTACCAGTGTGGCAGTACATCGCATTTTAAGCGAGAGTGTCCACAATTAACCAGTGCTAAATCTAAAAATTCTAGCAATTCGGAAAACTAAGTAGGTCTGCACAGAACACTGCGGAGGCTGGTGGTAGACCGGAATCATATTTCCGCATAAACAGTGGTGGGGAGGAAACAGTAGTTAACATTGATAGCCGAGACGTGGTAAAAGAGCCAGTTGAGGTGCCTGATCACCTACTCACCAACAGGTTACCTGCGTCAACGTACGGTTCTTCAGTTACGACTACTTCGAACCAAACCACTGCTTGCACAATATCGGAAAACTTTTCCGTGAACATGGCATCATGCACACCTGCGTTATATTTGCCTGGAAGAGTTGGGCGTATAGCAGTTCGCTATCTATTGGATAGCGGATGTACCCTCAACATTCTCTCCAAAAGAATATTTAATAAACTTCCTCAGGTTACTAAGAAGAGTATGAAGCCTTTTCATTGCAATACTGGAACCTTGGCAGATGGGTCAGGGTTGCCAATTGAGGGTCAGGTAGAGTTGGATAGTAGACTTAGATCAGAAATGATCAATGTGTCTTCGGTAGTAGCCAACATTGAACCTGACGCCATTTTAGGTATGCCTTTTCTGCTAGGTAATAATTGTCAACTTTTCTGTAGTAATTTCACATTAGTAATGAATGGTAAAACTCTACGATGTTCTGACCGCCATGGAGTGGACTACACTAGCTCTGTGCAGGTAGTGTCTGACGTAGATGTTCCTCCGCAATCTGAAAAACTGTTGGATTGCCAATTATCAAGAGTTATCAATTCTTCTGTTGGAATGGTAGAAATGAGTAGAGCGACAGTTTCCAGAGGTTTAGCTTTGGCTTCTTGTGTTGTAGCATGCACCAAGGGAGATAGGTTTGTGGTCAGATGTTTGAATCCACAAAATAAGACGGTATTCATTCCGTCTGGGTCAATTATTGGTCAATTTTTTAGTGTGGAAAGTGACCAGCTTGTCGAAACGCCAGTCGAGTGTGACACAGGTCAGAATTCAAAGCAAGGGGAATTGCTATCTGATAAACCTGTACCAGAACACTTGGAAAATTTATACAGAGAAGCCAGTAGCATTTGTACACTGACATCACAACAGAAAGTGATTGCCGGCCTACTAGACCGGTTTGGAGATGTTTTCTCTGCCGGAGATCACGATATGGGGTGCACAACTCTGGTTCAACATTCGATTCCTATCGAACCGGGAACTAGACCCATTAAACAGGCACCTCGTCGTCTAGGGGCGGAGAAAGAGGTGGAGGTCGATAAGCAGGTTAAGAAGTTGATCGAGCAAGATCTTATTGAACCAGCACAGGGGGCGTGGAGTTCTCCAGTGGTGCTGGTTAAAAAGAAAGACGGAAGCTGGAGATTTTGTATCGATTATCGACGACTTAATGCCGTCACGGTACATGATGCTTACCCACTTCCCAGAATCGACGAAAGTTTAGAAGCTTTAGCTGATAGTCAATATTTTTCTACTCTTGATTTAATGAGTGGATATTGGCAGGTTCCTTTAGATGAAGACGCGAAGAACAAATCTGCTTTTTGTACTCGGGGAGGGTTATGGCGATGGAAAGTCTTACCATTTGGTTTGACCGCCGCCCCGGCCACTTTCCAACGTACGATGGAGCGGGTTCTCCACGGTCTTCATTGGAAGTCAGTGTTACTCTATCTAGACGATATCATTGTCATTGGTAAAACCTTTGAGCAACAATGTTTGCATCTAGAAGAGGTCCTATCACGTCTTCGCGCTGCCGGGTTAAAGCTCAAACCATCGAAATGTCACATTTTTCAACAAAAAGTGAAATATTTGGGTCATGTGGTTAGTGATGCAGGAGTGTCTACCGACCCGGATAAGATAGCCGCTGTGCAGGAGTGGCCAGTTCCAGAGAACTTGACAGAGCTGCAATCGTTCCTCGGGTTCGTGGGGTACTATCGTCGTTTTGTCGACAACTTTGCATGTAAAGCCCGCCCTTTAACTAAATTAACTGGGAAAAATACACGTTTCCAGTGGTCAGAGGAATGCCAAAAAGCGTTTGATTTTCTTCGACAATCTTTGATGACCGCACCTGTCCTGTCTTATCCTAATCCTCAGTTGGAGTATATCTTAGACACGGATGCCTCTCTAAATGGTGTGGGCGCAGTGTTATCCCAAATTCAAAAGGGTGAGGAAAAAGTGATATCGTATTACAGCAAAGCTCTTTCATCGGCAGAACGCAATTACTGTGTCACACGTCGTGAGCTCCTAGCTATTGTGAAGGCGGTAATCCATTTCAGACCTTATCTATACGGTCGAAGATTTAGAATTCGCACCGATCATGCTTCTCTGCTCTGGCTGTGCCGGAAGACAACTCCTTCAGCACAAGTGGCTAGATGGCTAGAAATTCTAAGTGAATTCAATTTTGGTATAGAGCATAGGCCCGGCGGAGTCCACAGTAATGCAGATGGCCTGTCACGCCGCCCATGCCGCGACTGTTCACAGTGTGACAGAATGGATCGCACTGGTGGGGGCCCTAGTTTACCTGATATTCGTAAAGAACTCTCAGACATGAGAACCCAGGAAGATACGGTTGTCACCGATATTATTGGCGAGCAACTGTATGGTGCTTCTGACTTTGTTAGTCACTATGATAATCCCTCTAATGAGTGCCATAGTGTCTTGCAGGAAAAAGCCAGAGATGGTTCTCTTGTGTGTCCAGTTAATGGAGACAATCTGCAAGACAGCGGGGAAGAACAAGTATCTCTACCGCTACCAACGCCTGATTCTACCGAAACCAACCTTGTACTGAGTGGCGCTCAGAAGGAACAAGGAGAAGTTTCAACGGTATATAAGGCTGTTGATGACCAGGTAGCTATTGATGCATCTATCGTCAATTTGGGAAGTTGGGAACTACGAAAACTCAATTCAATGATGTCATTAATGAGAATTCGAGACGATGGTGTCCTGGTTGTTCGAATTCTCAATGGCCAAAGAACTAAAGAGGTCATTGTCTGTCCTAAGACATTGCGAAAGGATTTAATATGGTCCACCCATACCCTCTCTCATTCCGGTCGGACAAAGACCTTAAAAAGGTTGAGGCTAACCTGGTATTGGCCGGGCATGACCGCTGATGTACGTAGGCTGTTACGTACTTGTGAAATTTGTCAACGTGCTAAGTCCGGGGGCCTTCTTCCCTCTTCCAGGGCTGGGCCACTCTGGGTTGGTCGACCATGGCAAAAAGTTGCTATTGATTTAGTGGGACCGTTGCCAGAAACCTTGAGAGGAAATAAGTGGGTCTTAGTTCTTACCGATCACTTTACTCGGTGGCAAGATGCGTTGCCTCTTTCGGATGCAACCGCACCCGTTGTTGCCGAAGCTTTAGATAGTCGAGTTTTTTGTTATTTTGGTCTCCCTGAAGAACTTCATAGCGATCGTGGTTCGCAGTTTGAAGGTGAACTTATGACCGAACTATGTCGTTTTTGGCGAATAACTAAAACACGTACTACACCGTACCACCCTCAGTCTAATGGAGTGGTGGAACGGGGTAATCGAACTCTTGGTGACTCACTTCGATCCATGCTCCTCAGTTCCGGACAAGAACAGAATAACTGGGATTGTTTGCTACCTCAAATTATGCGAGCTCTGCGAGCTACTCCGCATTCAAAAACTGAGGAAACTAGCAACTTTCTCATGTTTGGACGGGAATGTCGCCTGCCAGATCAGTTGATTGGTGGTACGTATTCATGTGAGCTGAACACAAGGCTAGAGTATGCCCAAAGACTAAAGGAGCGTCTAGAGTCAGCTCATGATCTGTTGAGGTCCCAACAGAGTTTACTCATGAGATGGCCTGACTCTGACGAGGAACCCTTATTTAAACCCGGCGAGTTGGTTTTGGTACAACGCAAGCGAAAGAAAAAAGGAGTTAACCCTAAGCTTCTGCCAAAGTTCGAGGGTCCTTTTTTTATTCGCAAGTCATTTAATAATGGCACCTATAAAATAGACGGCCGAGGAGTAGTCAACGAATGTCGATTGAAATTATTTGTTCCTTGTGCTGACGCGGACGGTCGACAAACTCCTCATTTAGGACAAACCACCCATCAGTCTATTCTAGAGTACACAGATGAACCTGACAACAGGTCTGTTCACTCAGACTTGGCTGGTGATCCTGTTGTTCCAGAACCTGTGTTGCCTACGGGAAGGTTAGGAAGGACTCGACGCCGACCGAGGCATTTATTTGATTACACATTGTATTAGTTTTGAGTAGCGGTGCAAAACTAAACTAAGTAGATTGACTTCTTTGGTAGTGTCAGTTGTGATAATTATGAGCATGTAGATCTAATTCTCTTTTCATATGTAATTGTTAACATAGACTGTTTGGTTTATTTCCCTATGCACGAGGTGAAGGACTTTCTGTCTATCATTGCACACACCAGCATGCTGCACCTACAACTACTTATGGCACCAGCAACTCTTCCTTGCTTCCAATTCTGAAGTTGGTTACGTCTCTTACTACAGATGGCGGAATCGGTCCCACTCCAAATTGAAGTAGACGTAGAGGAGGAACAGATTGTGCTGGATAATAATGAAGACGAAAATTTAACGGTATCACCGGAACCTGAAGAACCGGTGGTCAATGTAGAGGAGCCCGAAACTCAGCTTACGACCACGGGCCCCGTCAGAAAGCGACTGCGCACTGTAAAGTTTGTCGATGAACAAACATCCGTGGAAGTCAAGAATGCCCGCCTTCACCCTAATGGATGCAAACTGTGTTCGTTTACCATATCTATCCCTGACAAACTTACGGAGCATATCCGCACCCACTTCACAAGGTTTTTCTGCTCCTGTGGTGTGTCGGAAAATATCAAATCGTTGATCGGCATGCATATTCAACAGCAGAAGAGGAACTTGGCCGCCGATCACCAGGACATAACGAGTTGTTATGAAGTGGACCGAACGCTTTTCCAGAATTTCCTACAGTTTGTGGGGTTACCAGATTCTACAGCGTTTGGAGAACTGGTGCACAGGAAGGATGGTGCTCGCAGCATCAAAGTGGAAACAGTAACTGCCCCAGCCACCACTTCTAATGATGCGTCATCCCTCAGTGTGACTTTCAACAAACGGAATCGGGATGTTCGGCTACTTATGAATGAAGAGGAGTCGACTGCTGCCGCAGCAAGCATTCGTGCTGGTCGGGAACAAAAGCAACAACAATCCCATAAACCATCCTCGGCATGTGTTGCTGCCCTCCGACCTGCCCTGAAACGAACAATGAGCGGTAGTGTTGTTAGACCCTCGACTCCTTTCACAGCGGCTCCCCGACCAACTACGCTAAATACGGCTACTACCAATGTACACTGCAATGCTGAAGTTTTGGTACTTCGAGAGGAGTTAAAGAGGGTTACTGCAGAACGTGATCGCCTCCGCGAAGAGAACATTGCTCTGCGAGTGGAAAACCAAGGCGCTCGACAGACGATTGGAACTGTACAAGAGCACCTTTCCCAAATCCAGCAAATTGGGAGACACCTGGGAATGGCTAGAGATTTGATTCACAAATTTATAGGGAATTAAAGTTGTACGAGTTTCCAATGTTGAATTGGGGTAAAACTTAACAACTTCTCCTATTAATAAGTTTCGACGAATTGTCGAAGAACAAACTTATATGTAATTTCTTTTTGTTGGCAATCGATGCTAAGATCATGTTGATACTGTGTCGCATCTAGGGGCGGAGAATGTTATGAAATTACATTTTGGCGAGTCCAATGATACTAATTTTTATAGCTTATGTTCCTAGAATTATTTTTTTTGTATTGTGTGATTTTTCTTTTGTGATCAGATGGCTAGCTTTACTTTTAAATGAGATAGCTTTTTGTTTTGCGTTTAACTCACTCTCTTTTTGATGATCAGTTCAGTCAATTCGGACGTGTTTTAAGAAGAGTGTGTTAGAGGTAAATAGAATTCCATCGGAATTGTTAATTTTCCTTGTCGTATTTGTAATTGTAATTGTAAATTGTATTGTATTGTATCGTTGTATTGTATGTTTTGAATCTGGGTTGATTCTACAACTTGTTGTACAACCCAGATAGTATTCATTTGTAATAAAGTAAATACTCACTAGACAAAGGACCCGTGTTTTTGATTTGGAATGATATTTATTTGAGATATATAACCAATTCCATTTCACTGCGAATGAACGTTCGCTCGAAATCAAGAGAAATTATACTAAACGTAATAATTTGATACCTATTTGGTGTATGTAAAAAGCATAATCTCTTGCAGACTCATATTTATTATTTTGAAACAACATAATTTTATTTATATATTACTTAAATCTTTTCTTTAATGTATGCAATGCAAATAAATAAGCCCGATAATTAGGTAAGCGTACATTTCTCACCATCGTTTGTCGCTCGAGCCACACCTCCAAATCTTTTATCACGAACTATAGACTGACGGATCAGACATCTTTGGAGTTCTACATTTTTCGATTTGGCTTTATTAAGATGTCTATGTGTCTATGATTTCATGAGTTAGACTCCGTGCATAGTCTAATTCTGAGGTTTGGAAAAAAAACTGTACAAGCCAGTTTCTGTTTAAAGCCAGAGCTTCGTGAATCTATATGCGGCTCTGTTTAAAGCTTCATGTCGATATAACAGCAATTTCACAGTTTCATTAAAAAACATTTCAAGTAGTATTTTGCCATTACCTTTGTTATTTAAGTGTGCTCTTTAGCTGTTTTTTTACTACTAGGATCACAAATAAAAAGGTTGCTTCAGTTGCTTGGATGATTTTGAAATATACATGTATAAGATAAGTATGATGATATTTAAACGCTTCTGCCGGTGTCGAAATGGCGAGTCGCGATAATGTTGAGCTACCAAGTGGGCAGATTTCTTTCACATTACCATTAAATCTTAAGTTTTATGATAAATCTTTAGTTGTTTTAATGTTAAGAACATATAGTTTGGTTGTGTGGGTGTTGTCATATGTAGAATAGAAGTATTGTGTTATACATAACTCTTCCGCATCCACCGACATCATTGTTGAGTTTGCTTTGTCATCTGATTGTATTTTTGACTATGTTTAGCTTGTGAGATTTGCTTAGGTTGCGTGAACTAATTGTGTTAATATTGGTTCAGATACTAGTGAAGTGCTAAGCTATACGAGAGTATAAGCAATATCTATATTTACCAGTAAAGAATACTTTTCAATTTCTCTAAGTATAACACTTAAATACACAACAATCTAAATACTAAAACAATAATAGCAGTGATAAAATGTTAATACATGTAATAGCAAATAATATTTACGCCCTTCCTCAAACAGTTGTCCGTGTTCTTTTGCTCAGTTTTTTTTACATCTACAATTTGTGACAGTCAAAAAAGTGCCATTACAGTCCAAAAGTAAAGATGCTCAACAGGTGAAAAATAAAGAGCCTGAGTTATCGAAAGAAAAAAGGTCAAGTCATTGGATAGACTGTTATTGTTCTTTTTTATAGATGCCTCTGTTAGCATGTGAAAAAAATGTTAGTTGCTCATGGTCTTTATGTTGTGCAGGGTCGGTATCTGTACAGTGCTGTCTTGAGTACGTTGAGGGAGTGCCCTGGTTGAAAATGATAATTAACTTTTGCTATTTTGGTCCCATTTGGTAAAGCTGTGCACATATGTCTGATTAATTTCTTCCACTTGGCAGTTTCTAATCTGCTTGTTGATACAGCTTTTTAATTGGTTTGTCTGC
The DNA here is from genome assembly GCF_963576615.1 of Watersipora subatra. NCBI lineage: Eukaryota > Metazoa > Bryozoa > Gymnolaemata > Cheilostomatida > Watersiporidae > Watersipora > Watersipora subatra. The sequence continues at coordinate 8,893,116 of NC_088710.1, read as the reverse complement.
AGATCCTTGATGTATATGGCGTTGTGCTTATTGCACGTATTGCCTATATTTTTGTGGTTCAGACTTTACTTCCCTCTGATATCTGGTTTCTTCATACAATAGCAAACAGAAAACTGCTTTGCTTCGACCATGTTGATCATGAAAAACTTAGACGGCTGGCTTAAACCATAGGAACAATTTCACAAAGATATTTGTTATAAAAAGTTCACTGGTGATATAATTCTACATTTCTCTCACACAATCAATGCTGCCAACCATTATAAGCTAATTTCCTAAGTACATCGAATTTGCCAACTTGGATCGGATAACACATTAACTTTTTTAAGTACGGTATACACTCTTGATAATAGATGGTGGCACTAAAGAGGCCCAAGGTGTAGAAGGACTAGGCTTGCCGTTTTGCCTCTCTGGCTATGTAGAAAGTGAGGATGAAGGCCAGGTCAGCCTGAGAAGATCGCGATGTGCTAGTAAACACATAGCTGGAGACTGCAAGAGTTTTCTGTTACTTTTTGGGGTTAGTAATGATGTCTCAAGATTACAATGGAAAGTACTGTGGGCTTGATTCTGCTGGTGAGTGGTGAGATGGCCATCTAGTCACTGCTTGGTGCTACAGTCCTCGCCAAACTTTTGGCATCGAAACTACGAGTAGATACATTGACGCTTTTACAGCGGATGCAAACAAATATTTAGGAGCAGGCTTTGCAAATGAACACTGTGATGAAGATTGAAGAACCACTCTAGGCCCATGTTTATTACAAGACCTCTTCAATGTCATTTCCTGTGCTGAAACAGCCAAGAAAAGTAGTGCGACTATTGCTGAATAACTTTATAGAGCTTGTAGAAGTCATTTGCCACTTCAAAAATTATTACACATCACTTCCTGACAGAAGAAAAAATGAGGAAACTGGGAGAATCAGGATGATATTCAGAGATGCCTAGCAAGGAGCAAGAATTACAGATCGTGTTTAATCCAAAGCGTCAAATGAATGATGTGAATTGTGATGTGAATTCATTGTTGTGGTAAAGGTCGACTGAGTTAGAAAAAATATCTGACCAAAACGGATTCCAATTTTCTAGGTCTATTACAAACAATATTTATAAACTAGAAATTTGAATTGTTACTTTTGTTTTATAAATTAGTTGAAAATGTGGCTAACCCAATGCGGTGAGATTGACCAAACAGCATGTTGGAAGATTCAGATCAGTCAAATAAGGTTTTAACCACAGCTGGAAGAACCTCAGCTGTATAAAAGGGGCTGATTCACAGGTGCTTCATCAGCTTAGAGTTTTTCTACTTATTGGTAATCAAAGCTCAACTGGTCTGGGCATTTGGTCAAAGCGGTTGTAAGACAAAATGCGTCAACAACCGTAGACTTTGCATAACAACTTATGGTATTTTTAGGCTGTCTACTAATACTTTTCTCTTTTGAGTGAAAAGAAAAAAGAGAAAGGAATGTCATTAAAACTAATGTTCTGTCGGTAGCCATTTTGCATTTTTTTGGTCGATAGAAATGCCGTCAGTATTTTGGCGATATTTTACAACTAATAATCCAACTGTCTTGAAACTTTAGAATTATATGGAAAACGTATACCACACAAAATTTTGACTGTCTTGAAACTTTAGAATTATATGGAAAACTTATACCACACAAAATTTCAAATGACCAAAGGTTTGTAAATTGACGTAAACCAAAAGTACAGAAAAACAAAGTGAAGCTACAAAGTTGACTTTACTCGGATGTAGGATCAGATGGGGAAACATTTCTTCAAATTATTGCGAGCCAAGGCTTCATAGTTTGAAAGCTTTTTAGAATTAATGTGAATGAATGGAACATACTTTCACGTATCACCAATCTACTGAAAGTCTTGAACACATGCATTGAAATAGTCCAGATGCTCAAAAATGAAAGTGTGCAAATATTTTGGCAATTCTACAATGATGAGAGGTATGACATGGCTGTTCTGGGAGTTTTCTATAGCGATGAAATACCAACGCAACATAAACTCCTAAACCTCATTGTTTTCTCTCATGTTAGCAGCTTATTCAGAATTGCATGCATGATTGGTGAGCAAAGTGCACTTAGAAAAATCAAAATATTCAAACCATGTTTTGCACTTTGAAAAAGAGCTACTAAATATAGTTTTTAGGTGTGCATTCTTAAGGATGAGGAGTCTCTTGTGTGTCAGTCTATCTTTCTTAGTCATATAGTTATGTCAATATTTTTGCAATATTTCAATAGGTAATGACTTTTATTTATTTTCCTTGCATATGCTCTTATTATTTACGTATTACATTTGTTAACATCCTCGTATATAAGCCAAGTTTAGAACTTAAAAAGTTACCGTACTAAGGTGTCAGTATCTACTGCTTCAACCTTGTAATCACATTCCCACAAATGAGACATTACCGAGGTTGATGGAGAGGCAGTAAGCTACTATCTTCAAACGCTAAGATCGACTTGGCTAGCACAGCTTTTAAAAGGTCTGCTTTAAGTTTGTCTGGCTGATGTGTAAGTAAATTAACCAAAAAAATTTTTCATCAAAATCTTTTTCCAAAATAAAAGTGTTTTGGATGCAAGTAAAGCAAATTTAAGTCCTCAAGAGTCTGTGTTCATGCTCTGACAATTTGTCTATACTAGTTTGCTGGTAATCCCGTGCACCGTGAGAGATAGTCATGTGCAATAGCTATATATTTCCAACATTTCCTTATTACTAACTTTGACGCCTTGCTACTATTGATCAGTAGTTAGATGATCGAGGGGTGCTGTTAGTAGTGTGCCTGGCTGCAAAACTGAATGTTTTGGTTCGATTATCATGCAGTGCAATCTTTTTTCCGGAACGATAATGATTCTTATTATAGTAAGTTCTTATTGTTGTCTACCAGCTACGTAATATAAAGTGTAACGGTACGAAGTGTAATGGTACGAAGTGTAACGATACGAAGTGTAACGATACGAAGTGTAACGATACGAAGTGTAACGATACGAAGTGTAACGATACGAAGTGTAACGATACGAAGTGTAACGATACGAAGTGTAACGATACGAAGTGTAACGATACGAAGTGTAACGATACGAAGTGTAACGATACGAAGTGTAACGATACGAAGTGTAACGATATAAAGTGTAACGATATAAAGTGTAACGATATAAAGTGTAACGATATAAAGTGCAACGATAATTGTAAATTTTACACATCGTATTACATTGTTTGTGTACTTTTAGTTGATATAACTATGGCAGAAGAGAGCGCTACTACGCTGGAGTGTGGATTTTGTTTGCGGTTTGACTCGGACATGGATGACCCTCGGCTACTACCTTGTGACCATGTCCACTGTGGAACCTGCCTTAAAGCTCAGTTTACCGCTTCAAAAATACTAAGGTGTCCTTTGGAAAACTGCAGGTAACTAATCTGAATAATATGCTGTTCAGTATTTCGTGAGCGGTATAGTTAGGTACAATAGGTAAAGTAGTTACCTAATTCTCTCATTGTCCAGTTCCAAAGCTTTTCGTTTTTATCGTTAAAACTTTGAAAGCAACACCATGGCAATAATCAATAACGGTCTCAGGCTAGTATTAGTTCCGTGTTTAACGCGGTCTTTTTACTCTGAAGTAGCCTACATATATGAAGAAAAAAACGGCTTCAGTTTACGATGGTAGATGAACTTTCAAAGAAACGCTATAGAAATAACTACCGTCACAAGATAATAGTGGTTCCTCATTTAACGGGGTCCTGATACTTCGAAGTACATGTACATATATAAAAAACGGTTCAAGTTTATGATGGTAGATGGAACTTTGAAAGCAGCGCCATATAAATAACTACTACTTGTCTCAAGCTAATAGCAGTTTCTTGTTTAGCGTGGTCCTAATACGTCAAAGGACATGCATATAAAAACTGGCTCGCAAGTTTTAGACCAAAGGTTACGTTTACTGAGCATACTTTTACGCATTGCATTAGTGCTAAATGCAGTGTGTGAAAGTTTGCTCTGCCAAAAAATTGTTTGGATGCTAATATCGACTAGTTCAGCAGTGCAGAAAAAGAGTTGAAGCTAGAAGATATTGCGCAAGGTATTGGACAACTAGAAGATGTTTGTTCCATCGAAAGCAACAATCAGAACGCAGCTATTCGAGCAAACAATGGAAATATTTTTGTTTTAAAAACGGAAATTTTGTTTCTGCATGTAATATAACTATGATTTGCTTATGTCACTTGTTCATGAATATATATCTTTGTATCATTTGATAGGTTATTATCTTAACACAGCTTACAATGGATCTATGCACATAAAAAGCTAGTTTTGGCTGCAAGCTGTAGAAAACATATCAGTGAGTGCAATGAGCTCTTATGCAACAATGTTAAATATCGATATAAAATAAAAATATGTCTTCAAATTTTGAATGAAGTAAAAATGGAAAATGCCAACAAATTGCAAAGAATGATATAGGCTATAATATCATCACAGGTCAATTACATGCAATAGACATCAACTGGTAGAAATATTTCTTGGTTTCTCGATGCACATTTATTAAGAGATCTTTGACAAGTTAGAGGTAAGTTAGCAGATTTATTGCATCCAAAAGGTTTAATATCGCTCCACCGAAAAAAGAGAGCAAATTATAAGCGACGTTTGCTTCGCCTGTAAGAGAACTAAATATATCTTCCAAAAATTCTGACGAGTCATTTGAAAAATAGACTGCCAGCCTCAATTGACTGCCACTGTAAAGGAAATGTAGAAAAATGAGCGCCATGGTGTTCAATTAGAGGTTTTACGGTAAGTATCTCGTATACTTCCCCGAGCAGTGTAGTTAATTGACAGGGTACCATAACTCCAATTGCTTGTTGTCATGTAATACATATGAGGAGAACTGCTGCTGACCGCCATTTTGCTTATTGGTATTGCCTGAAGTCATCAGCTTGTAGATACATAGCATTATTATTGCATATACTGAACATTCAACATGTTTAACTCATCGGCTCCAAAGTGTTTGAATTATTTGTAATGTTATTTGTTGCACTTCATACGCATATTCAAATTGTCAAAAAAAATGTTATTTATTTTAATGTTTGCTTAATGTTAACGTGTATAAAATTCTACATCAAAAGATATATACCATTTTGATGTCGAAGTGATTATAGAACCAGCAAGAAAAACTATGTAAAGCAAATAACTATCAAAAGTACACATAAAGAGTATTTTTGACAGCTTTGTTAACAACTTTTGCTAGCACCTTGCATGACCAAGAGTCACACTCTATTTCTAGATTTTATCATTTTAACAGCATCACTCTCCATAAGATTACAGACATTCTTTCATGTCTTTCTAGTGTGGTTTTAACAGTTGAATTGAGCTCTCAATTTTTACTGCTTTTCTTCACTCACCTCTCAAACTAGTTAGAAACTTTTCATCCTAATTTAACATAAAAATTTATGCCGGCTGCTTTATCTGTATTTTGAGAAGGATTAAAATTTTCTAATTATGTGAGTAGGTTTGTGCAAAATTACTTAATTTCCTTACAAGAGTATTTCAATAAAATATTTCCAACGCATGAGCTGTCGATACAAATTACATTCAATACGCTCTGGTATTAGTTCATAATTGATACTGGCATTGGTACACGGGCTTTATTATAGCACACATTAAATCAGAAACAAAACACTACTGCTTTGCTCGCGCACAAAGTTGGTTGTCAGAAAATTTAATAATTTTCTGATATTCTTAATTTGTTTTCATACTGAAAACAGCCATTTAAAATACTAAAAAAACTATGGGCATTTGTAGTTTTTTTTGTAATGTTTTTTGGAAAGTGACATTGTGAACCGAATTTGTTTTAGGAGGGTGTTTGAAATGAAATTAGAAGATTTGGAGAAGAAAGAATTTTCTATGCTATGCTGTGATGTCTGCGAGAAGAAAGGCGAGAAGCGACTAGCTATTGGCTATTGTACGGCATGCTTGAAGAAGTACTGTCAGCAGCATAATGAGGTTGCGTAAACATTCATAAATACGTAAACATTAATTTTAACAGAGTTTTACTTCTAAAATTTTATTTCACAACATTATTTATTATTTTACTGTTAAACTTTATTTTTCAACACGGAATGCACGCACAGATACCTCGAGGAAGCGTTGAGGGCGTTGTTACTGCTGAACTTTCAACTCCGCTAAATGCTCTGACTCTAGTTTGCTTCTAATGTTCTAGATATCTGGTCAGGTTAGCTCTTCTAAGTTCATAACAATTCAATCATTAAGATTGTACACGCAGTCGTACATCGTGTCTTACTTACCATACACTCACATTCTTAGAGATAAGTAACTTGCATCAACAACTCACATATTCTTACCCTTGCTGGAAAGTCCGACACACAAATTATTGGTCATACAGGAAATTCCGATACACGCATTACTACCAATGCTTGAAGGATTTATTTAGAGATTTTATTTAGATAAACAATTATCAATGAAATTATTCAGTGCCTAGGAATATGAAGGGATATAGAATTCAAATCTGCATAGATTGTAAATATTATCTTTGCTGGCCTCTTTTAAAAACCGACTGTATGGTAGTCTGACATCTGTGATGGCGGACTATATGATAATCCAATCATGGAACAGGCCAATCATATGAACAAACCAATCATATGAACAATCCAATCATAGAACAGTTTCGCATACATGTAATTGTTTTCAATAGCGTTTAATTTAGACTTTGTCCTAGTGCATAAGGCTATCACGTTATTTGGACCCCAGAAGTATTGCTTTGAAAAATTTATTAGGGCTGTAGTAGAACTTAGCCTAAGCTAAAGTTATGTTTTTTTGTAACTATAATGTTGTTTGTTTTATATTTATTCCTAAACTGTCAACAAAACTGTCATGAAATAAACGTAAATAACTCGTAAATGCTGCCGCTGTTAACTTCATGGAGTAGATAACTCTCAACTGTTGCGACTATCTGTAAAATATCACTGAATTCGGATTTCAACATACAAAGATGTTAAGCTAGTTTAGCATATATGTACAAGTGGATCTCCTTGAATTTTATGTTTCATTAAAATTTAAAATCAAGTTCAAAAATGACACACAAAAATAATGGTATGGCAATATCTGGTGTACGTTTCATAGTATTTTTGTAGTCACATAATGAATTCTTCGAAGATCACGAGAAAATATCAATCGACTCATACCGACGTCAAGCGAGGAAGTTGGAGGTTAGGAAATGCAGTCGGCACGAGGACCTAAACTATGTGAGGGGGTGCAAGAAGTGCAAGGAGGTCTATTGCGCTGAGTGCGTTTATGGCCTAGCCGAATGCAGTGACGGTCAGTACATGTTATATCTACATTTCTCCCTAGCCAAGTATCATTTACAACAATATAAACCTTTTTTTGTTCGAAAGTTGACATTTTTATTGCTCTAGCTAATAGACTGTCATTGCGCTTGGCTAATGGAACTCTGTTGGCTGTAACATGTATCTATGGCTGTAACGGTATCTGTACAAGTTAGTGCTTGCTTTTCTTAATAATCTGATCTACAAATGGTTTTTATCATTTTCTCATCCGCTTGCACCTTTTTGCTTAATTTTATGAGCAGCAAGTGTGAAAAATCAATTGTTTTTAATTTTCTCAAATAGAAACTCAGTTTTACTGCAATAAAAATAATTTGACTTATTAGTACAAAATTTATCACTCATTCAACGCGCTGTGAAATTGTGGCGACCTTCATGCAAGCAATTTGTATCACAATAATTATGTTTCATATGGTCGTGATGATGTAACTATGGAAACACTTGTAGATTCGTCCAATCAGAAAGTAGACTTGAAGATGAACTTGCACAAATTTTCAGTAGATAATGTTTTAACTGCGATTTTATCAATTTTAATCTTAAAACATCTTGGCAGTCAGATCACCTCAAACATCAAAAATAATCACAAATGATACAAAAATACTGATACTTTCTGACAAAATCTACTAAACTATTGATCAAGTTTATCTTTAACTTGATCAATAGTTGCATTAAAAAAAAAATTTTTTTTAAATAGTTTGTAATTCTCAGCGTCTGTTTTGAATAAATGTCTTATTTCAAAATCCTCATTTTTTCCGTTTAGCCAGCATAAACAACCTTAGGTAAAATACATTAGCTTGTCTTATACATGTCGTTATTATTATTGTCTTATACATATCGTTATTAATATTGTTGTTATTGTTACTTCAGGTAAACCTCACGACCTTTTACCTATGGATGAACTTGTCAAAGCTCTCAACAAGAATGTGTATGAATATATCATTCGATTGATCAATAGAGAAGGCGTCCTGGTCGACTTATCCAAGCAGACAACTGAATTTATAGCTGAATATAATGAGACAACTGAACAACTATTGCAGATGGTGAACGATGCTAGAGACAAACAGGTACTGGTAGCTGCCTGCAGTAATTTCTCACTCGTCGTGATTAATCTGGATAGGGGCCCGCTGCAATCAGGAAACTCCATGAAATAGAAACTATTAAATTCTTGTCTAATAAAGTCGCCTTTTCGTCAATCATTAGCTTTATTAGTTCAATAGACAATTCTGAGAGTCGTAGATGCTTAACTTTTTTGCTACCGCATTAAATTCTGACCAAACGATTATTCTGCCGAAATTAATTCAAACAGATTTTCAAAAAGTCGATACACTGCTAGTATTCAAGCAATATCCCGAGAATAAAAACAGAAATCATCTTACTGTAAAATGCATCTCATTCAGAAAAAATCTACAAGATAAGTACAAAATTGTTTAGTGAATCACACTCTCGCAATTTTCTGACGCCTTCTTTGCGTTGAACTAACGTGTGTTTCTTATTGCCATGACGATAACAATCTGGTTTTGCCGTTTTGAAAAATTATTAGAAATGGAATTGTTGAACCAAAAAATTGTTTATTGGTTACACTTGCTTAGCAACAAGGTTGTTTTATTAAAGACAAAGTTTGATTAGTCTAGCTAATGTGTGTGCTTTGTAATGAAAAGAAAATTGAAACCCTATTGATAAGCCGATACATCGGCTTGCGGTGGCAAAAGAGTTAAGAGACGTAATGAAGGGCGTCGCAAGCACATTGCATTTTTACACATCATAAAACGTTTCAGAAAAATAGAAAGCTGCGGCGGCTGCTAGCATAACGATGCTCTTGGACGGATTTAAATATGAAAGATTTATGTAGTTTGTATTCTTTATTTTTATTCTTTTTTGTTAATTTTGAAGAAATTTTTTTTACTCCTCAAGTACAAAAGCCGTGAAAGGTGAACCGCAAAGCGGTAAGGAATTATCTGTACTACATTCGTAATGGCTATAGCTTGATTTTGAAAAAGCGATTACTCAATGGTAAAATCGTAATTAATGACAGTCTTTTTGTGTTTTGATCTGATCAATTGAGTAGGCCTGATTAAAAATGTAAGCCTTAATCTCTCATTTATTGAGAACAAATAAAACATCCAACTTTATGTATCTAACTTATCCAATGAAAATACAGATTACAACACGAAGGAAAAAGTTGACATTGTATGAAAGCCGCATGGCGAATGTTCATACCCATGAATTTCATAGCTCTTCTCATCCTATTTTTTGTTTGTATGTCCGGCGTTAAGAGATGCTAGCTAAGAGTAACTCTGTTAAAATTACTAACAGTTTCATTGAATTATATTTTAAGAAAACGACATTTGTCTTAGCATAAGGTAATATACAACTGAGAGGTTTTTCAAGACAGCCATACATGGCCTTTCAAGATAAAAATAATTGTATGCCTTTAAGGTACTAGAAAGATTTGGCAGGTAGCGGTTAACTTTACACCGGTCCGTGCCATTTAAAGCAAACTAAAACAAAACATGGTAAATTATGTGTAGTGAAAGAAAAGCTCTTTCTGCATAATCCTGGTTTATAACGTAAATTAACAAGGTGTTGGTGTCCTTATAAGGAGTACAGGAATTTAGGAAAAAGTAGGAATGTAATGGATGGTCAGTCGGATTGAAGATACGATTTGAGTATTTTAAACAGCAAATATCTGAAAATGCATTTAGCTCATCAGCATTCAGGGTATTTAGACGCTGATCGTGACTGTCCATAACAGGTAGCATAACTCTAAAGCATAATTTGGAAATCATTCTAATTTTTCTTTATCAGTTTTTAATACAGTACTTGATGCAGTATTTAATACAGTTCTTGATAAAGTACATGATGCAGTATTTGATACAGTACTTAATGCAGTACATGATGCAGTATTTGATACAGTGCTTGATGCAGTATATGATGTAGTATTTAATACAGTACTTGATAAAGTACATGATGCAGTATTTGATACAGTACTTGATGCAGTACATGATGCAGTATTTAATACAGTACTTGATGCAGTACATGATGTAGTATTTAATACAGTACTTGATGCAGTACATGATGTAGTATTTAATACAGTACTTGATAAAGTACATGATGCAGTATTTGATACAGTACTTGATGCAGTACATGATGTAGTTTTTAATACAGTACTTGATAAAGTATATGATGCAGTATTTGATACAGTACTTGATGCAGTATTTAATACAGTACTTGATAAAGTACATGATGCAGTATTTGATACGGTGCTTGATGAAGTACATGATGCAGTATTTAATACAGTACTTGATGAAGTACATGATGTTTTTCCAGATATAAAAAAACATGACTTGGTAAAAACATGCTCAGACAAGAAAGAATAAAAATGACACTACCTTCTAATGATATTTTGTTTTCAGTATGAGCTTACAAGAATAGTGAGGCAGCCACTCGAAGGCTATTTGTGTAGTGTCAGCAGGTCAAAGGTTATTTATATTTTATTAAGTGTTTGTCAGGTTCTTTACCAGTAAAGACTAGCTTAAAAATTGTAAAAAATTAAAATCACAGTTTTTGTAAATTGATTTTACATGTTTTGGTTTTTTCTATGTGTACCCTAACGATGCTGTCAACAGATAAAGGCCATCGAGCTGGAATATGAACAGCTAGGAAATCAGCTGGTCGATTCAAGGTCAGCCAAAGGTGATGAACTGGGTAGTTTTCTCGAAGATATCGTCATTGAATCTATTTGCGAAGTAAACCAATTGCGACTGAAGGTAGATGGAATGCTTCAGACAAGCCATCAGGTGAACTTATACTGTTTTATGTCCTCTCTTGTTCTCATCTGCACACTTACTCACACACTGTAATGAATCGGCAGTGGTCTTTGTTGAGAAGACAACTTCTTTTTTATGTATTTAATGTATACTAGCCGAATATCCAGCGTTGCCAGGGTGTTAGAAAACAGTTTATAAACAGTGGCAGGTAATGCAGTTGTCATTGGCTAATTTGGGTAAGCTAGTATATGTATTGCTAAACTTATTAATAAGAGCTATGAGAGCAAGCTTTAGTGACGTTGCACGTAATGTAGAATCGCTATGATTATTTTAACTGAGATATTGGCTCGTATCACTCCATGAATCCATTACATTCCATGTAGCCTAATAGGTTAGCAAGTCGCCTTGTGAGCGGAGGTTCCGAGTTCAAATCTTCTTCGACACATTAGATTTTTCATTGCTAGACTCTAATCGCTATAATAGACAGATACCGAAGGACGACAGACGATGACAGGCTTTGAGATTTATAATATGTAGATGTATAAATGTATGTATGTATAACCTTTTCTTGGCATTACTAATCGTCAACAAAATGTTACTTTTCCTAACAAGTCATAAAGAAAACAAATTACATTGTTACAATTCCGTTACATTTCGAAACAAAAATGAAAAGACCGAAATCAGAAACTGATTTCTGAGCGAGTTGAACAGACGTGTTTTGAAAGTTGGTATTCTAATGGTATTGCAGAGGAGTTTGGATAGAGAGTTGTATGTTGTAGTTGCGGAAAGTTCATAAACTGAAACATGATGGTAGATGTGTACGCCGGTGTCACAAAATAGAAAATGAAGTTCGTCATATGTCAAAGGATAAATGCAAATAATTTGCGCACAGTTTGTGTAGGATTTTAAAACACATATTTAACCTGATGTATTTTTTGTAATAATCTACTCAGTGCACATATGCGTAAATTTTCTTCACACTGTCATATTACAGTGTTCATTTAATGTGTGTGAGTTTCAAACTTTGTGTATGTACTGGGCAATATTTAAATGGGAATGCATGCAGAAGATCATGCAGAAACAAATCTTTTGTAAAACTGCTCAACAATATCTCAATACCAAATTATAAAAATAATGAAAAAAGAACAACTCCGTGCAACTCATTGAGTTGAGCTGCACGGAGTTGTTTACATTTTGTTGCGCCAAAGATTTTTTGTAACTTCTTTGTGATAACATATGACTCATGCAAAACTGCTTTGCAAGTCCATTAGTCAAGGCTGATATTGCGTGATAGTACTCTTGCCTTGTTTAGTTTGTTTCTCATCTCAAACGCTATCTATGAGTTTATGAAGCATTTTTGCATGGGTGCCTTCTGGGAGTACTTACCTACATATATAAACAAATGCTCTATTTGTGTTCAGACCATGTCTCCTTATTTAATAGCAAACTCTTCTCACAACTATATAAGCGCATATAATGTATATATATATATATATAGCCACTGATATCTCATCGTTAGGTTGATATCGTGGTGAAGCATGATCAAATCATGTCTATGATGCAAGAGGCATTAGCAAAGGCTATTCCAGAACAGCACATGAAGAATGTGAAAGAATTGAAGAAGAAAGGTGGGTTTAAATCAGACATACAAGGAATGACAAGTCTTAAAATAAGTTGGGCTCACATTCTCAAAAACAAAAAACAGAATTATTTTACATTCTTAACATAACATGGCCTATATTACGTTTTCATCGGTAAATGATAGTATAAATCCAGATTTCGTGTATTATTTCGGATGCCGGAGTCATTTTTCTTACTATCGGGAGCTGCTATTATCGACACGAAACTTTAAAAAAAATACCATAGTACCACTTATCTCAGTATTGTGTTTCATTATCATGCAAACTTGATAGATCGCCTTCAAGCTCTTCTGTAATTTTTCACAAATAAATATTTGCATTTAGATATTAGCTAAATCTTTAGAGAATCTCTAAAACTAAAGGTCTGTTTACTAAAGGTCGTAGTCATTATTTTAGTTATTGTGGAGACAATTGCTGTTCAATTGCCATTGCATTCTGGTAAAGGCTATTTGTAAGTCATGTTCTTTCAGTTTACGTTTGCTTGCAGCGAGAAGTCGAACCATAGAGCTTGCACTGACAGAAAAGGATATGTCTATTGTTTCTGAAGCTCCCTCTGAAAAAAGTGAAGTTACCCCTATCGTTCAACCAACTTCCCTTAGTATCCTAAAATCTGTGGCTACAAGCTCCCACTGTCGTGCAGCCGTTGTTTTCGGTTCAAAAATATACGCCGGTCTGTATAATGAGCCAATAGTTGTCATCGATAAGGCTGGCAAAGCCACTAACCTCTTTCCTAGCACGAGTACTAACTGTGATTGCATTATTGTACATAAGGAGCGAATCTATGCGCTTATCATTGGCACAAAGGCTTTAATCTTTGTCTACAACATGTCTGGTCAAGTTATCACAAGCTGGGAGCTGATCGACAGCACGCCGTTTACCAAGATGGCCATAGTTAACGATTGGCTAGTGGTACCTGATAGAACTAGAAAGTTGTTAACTGTCTTCACGTTAACCGGGCTGAAGGTTAATAACATTCCATGTGAATTCCTTTTTAACACTCATATATGCATGTGCTCAATGTCAGACTCATCTGTGGCCATCTCTGTGCACAAGTCAGGCGAGGTTCATAGGATCGATGTTGTGAAAGGACATGTTTTGTGGACAGCAAAGGTCGCGAATGCGGAAGGAGTGACATTCTATGGCAATAAGTACTTGCTTGTGGCCAGTGAAGACTGCAATACTATCAAAGTACTTAGCGAAGCAACAGGTCAGTTGGCTAAGTTGTTAAGTTCGCTAAGTTGTTAAGTTCGCTAATTTGTTAAGTTCGCTAAGTTGTTAAGTTCGCTAAGTTGTTAAGTTCGCTAAGTTGTTAAGTTCGCTAAGTTGTTAAGTTCGCTAAGTTGTTAAAGTCGCTAAGTTGTTAAGTTAAGATCTAAACTAAATGCTGATAACCAAAGTAATGAAAGTTTCTAGACAATGCATATCATGACTAAATTAAACTTTAATTTTTACCGCATATTCGCAATAAAAAAAATTATGTACCTACTGATATGACAATATACTAGCACTAAGTGAAAATTGAAATAATATTTAATGGCATGTGAAGCAATGAAGCTATAACGCTATTCCTAGGTTGTATCAGAGGTCAAGGTTTGATGTCGAGCAAGTATCTGCCATTAGAGAATAGCTACAGTGAGTACTATAATTATCTTTTTTCTACAGGTGAGCTGATCACAGAGATGGTCGCTTCTAATATTAACAGAGGTTTCCACATATTTGACCTTCACATCTCAGGTGACACTCTTGTTGTCCCCCTTTACTGCAAGAATGGGCCCATTTTCTTCTTCAAGATAGAGTAATCCTTTCAATCTACAATATTGCGATCGGCGTCTGTTCGAAAAGATGCAACGTTTCTGGAATGATTATGTTCTCCATAGAATGTTTACGCATGGCTGATGAATATAGAGGCTTGTCACAGAATGGTTATGGATTAGCCTCCAAGAGTATTATGTGTTCTTTCTGCGCGCCAATAACCATCAATAACCAATCACTTTGTATGCTGTTTTTTTATAAATCCCGCTTAGTCATTTTCTGTCTGTGAGTCGGTGTAAACATTTCTACAATAACCAATAGTATCTTTAATTACATGCACTCTTACGCTAACAATATTTTTATTGTTCAACTAGCTTACAATCACTTATTTCATGGAAACGCCTTTTGGCTGCTAATTTTTATAATAAGCTTGCTTTATCTACTGATTTATTATGAGTTTTTTAAATAAATATATCTTTGAGTGAGGGTTTGATGGTAGTCCCCCACCATAGAATGATTTTAGTAGTGTGAGTTTTGTGGCCCAATGCTCTAGTATGTATGTATATTATACAAGTGAATGATAATAAATTTCGACTCTCATATGTGAAAGGACGTCGTCACACAGAATATGGTTGCCATATTTGTTAAGATTTGTCGTATCAAACCCATAACCATAATCTTCTGTGATTGGTGAACACACAGTATCATCACATGATCACTGTGTGTCAATTAGTGTGACAACAGGGATAAAATTCAGAATGTTAACTAGCAGTGAAAATACAAGTTTGAACTTTGAAGCCTGCCTCAAAGTGTACCTCAGACTAGTGTTCAAGATATTGTTTAGCAGAGGTCAAGAAGAATTCAATGTCAACTTCTGAATTTGGAGTTGCTAGGTTAATTAATAATACACCCCGGTGGTCAGATTGGCAACTATATGTACGCATACTATATGTATACAGAATATACATAGAGATGTCATGTTAGCTAATATCATACATAGAGTTATCATGTTAGCTAATATCATACATAAAGTTGTCATGTTAGCTCATATCATACATTGAGTTGTCATGTTAGCTAGTATCATACATAGAGCTTTCATGTTAGATTGTGTCATACAGATTGTGTCATCGTGCAGTAACTTCTCAAACTGCCAGTAGATGGATGTTATTATGTTCCCTTGTGAAAGCTGATATTCATAACTGCTGCCCGCACTACCAAGTCAGCATCTACAAGTAGAGCAATTTTTTTTATGCACATTAACACTCAGCTAAAATAGGTTGGTTGGTCTAACAGCCATACATCTACTGCATTTTATCATAGACCAGTTTCTGACAATCTCTTCTTCATACACGCATACTCTATTGAGCTGAATGTTATTTTTTCTTTGTACATGAAAATAGAATATTTGTTGCATTCAGTGTGCTATATATGCTATTTAATATAGTCAATTATAGACTTCTGTTCTTGTTGTAACCTGGACAAAAATTTAGTTGTGGTAATTACTCTATGCTCTTACGCACTCAAATAACGACTTGACAGCAGCATGAGACCTATGAAATAGTTGTCACTTGAAGATTGACTGGATTTATTTAAGAAAGTACAACGTATCCAAATTAGAGCAATTGCGTTCACCGTTTGCTATAAAGTGCATTGCTGTCCAACACCACTTTGAATCAGACACCGACTGAAAACTAGAAGTCATGGTGAGTACAAATTATGACAAAAAAACAGTAAAACTGGCAGAGAGGTAAAGTATGTTTTTCTGGTTAGAATGTTCATTTGCTGATACGTAGGTCGATGTCAAATCATCCGAAAAGGCAGACTACACTTAGGGTCATGTCATAGGCAAACGCAGCATGGATTACCAACACTTAGTGAACCTAAACTGCAGGGTTATAACAGCTTGCAAGAAACTAGTTATGTCCTTTTTAGAGCAGATTTGCATCAACTCAAAAGAGAGAAAGCAACAACCTTAGATGAAGAACCGACACCTGTCAGTAACAGGTTCATAGCAATGTGGCTCTCTCTATAAAGAAAGTCTTGCTCAGCCTTTTCTAGCTGGCATGACAACCCGAGTAGATCAATGACAAGTTATGCAGAGGTCTAAAAATCACTCCCAATAGAGTGACAGCCAATAGCAGGTTAATGCTGATTGCTGACTTTACTGCTCAAACTGGCTCAGATGTTGGAAAAAGGTGTACTTGGCAGTTATGGAGTAAGAAAGAGCATTAACCATGAGGGGCTTTTATGCCTTTTTATACCAAGTATAACGATGTATCCCAATCACAACTACATAAATCACATGCTTTTCTTTTCCCAGAGGTTTTTTGTTTTTAAATAACGAATATATCTTTAAGATGCAAGGTGGTTGCGCATGTTTAAAATGACACAATAGTCATTAACTCTTACTTCATATGTCTGAGCATCTTTAAGTCTATGTCTGCATGTTTGGGATTAGCAGGCTATAGTTTCTTAATAGGGGTTGTCTTCTATCTGAATTAGAAATGCTGCATTTCCATTGGAAACTTTAGCCAATTATATGTTATTTTCTCAATTTCCTTTATATTAATACCGGTATTCCTTCCTTGGCATCTGTTTGTCAGTATGTGGAAAGCTACAGATAACTCATTTTAATTTGAAATTAGCTATTCTTGAGATTTTTACATTTGTCATTTTTAGATTCAGTTGGTCAGTTGAACAGTTAGTTTTATAACGACATCTTAAAAATGTGCTTTTTACAATTGACTTGTTGTTAATACATAGTACTGCATTGAATTAAAGTTACAATTTGAACAAAATACAAAAAAAAAACAGATGTCATACGCCTGAGTTGAACAAACAATATATATTTTTTTACAGAATACTTGCTAATCATATTATATTGATAATGTATGCAAGTAGTTTTTATGCTTGAAATTTATGTAAGAGTTAAATTAGTCAACCTCTTTGACAGCGGGGATTACTCTACTTGCTACTTGCTGATGCTTTCAAAATAATGTTACTGTTTTAGTAACAACCTGTTAGAAAAGTTTATTTGCAAAGTAATTTGCTTCACAACAAAATACATCCATATTTCAAGATATCATTAATTTTATTTGAAGCAAAAAAGGAAATTTATTATTGATATCTTCCACCAAATATTAAATAAATACTATCATCAGTTACAATAGGAAAATAATAAAAACCAATTATAAAAAATAGCATTAATAAGGCATAAAAAATTTGTAGTGCTGTATAATTAATGTAATGGTTTAATTAGTCGACCTCTTCGACAGTGGGGCCTTGGGTAGATGTCCCGTAATTTCCGGTAGACTGGCTATTGTCCCCAGAAGACTGATGAAGTTTAGCCATAATGGGAGAGCAAGTGTTCTGTAGTTCCTTAAGCTGGTGTTGGTATTCATCTTCCTCCGCTAATTGATTGTTATCCATCCAGTCTATCACTTGTTGACATACATCCTTGACCTTGGTCGAGTCTTCTGATGACAGTTTAGACTGATTTTCTTCCGCTGCTTGCTTGTATTGGTAAACAGAGCTCTCGAGCTGGTTTCTCGCAGAAACACGCTTTCTCTGTTTTTCATCTTCCTCTTTGTATTTTTCAGCATCTGCTAGCATCTTGTCAATGTCCGCCTGACTGAGCCGTCCTCTGTCGTTGGTGATGGTGATTTCCTTCGATTTACCAGAGCTTTTGTCTACTGCTGACACATTGAGGAGACCGTTGGCATCAAGGTTGAAGGTCACCTCTATTTGCGGCACTCCCCTCGGTGCTGGAGGTATTCCTGTCAAGTCAAATGTGCCAAGCTTGTTGTTATTGGCTGTCATAGTTCTTTCTCCTTCAAACACTTGAATGGTGACAGCTGGTTGATTGTCAGCGTAAGTTGTGAAGATCTTGGTTTGTTTGGTTGGGATCCTCGTGTTTCTGTCTATGAGGTTGGTCATTACACCTCCGGCTGTCTCTATTCCCAGAGACAAAGCTGCAACATCTACTAGAAGGACATCTTTGATCACATCATGTTGATCTCCTGACAAAATGGCTGCCTGAACAGCAGCTCCATACGCTACCGCTTCATCAGGGTTTATCGATCGGTTGAGGGGTTTTCCTCCCATGAAGTCTTGCAGTAACTTTTGTATTTTGGGAATTCGGGTTGAGCCTCCGACGAGAACGATTTCGTGAATATCTCCTTTGGACATCTTTGCGTCTCGCAAGGCCTGTTCTACGGGTTCGAGAGTTCCACGAAACAGATCACCGCAAAGCTCTTCAAATCGGGCTCGAGTAATGCTTGTGTAGAAATCGACGCCCTCAAACAGTGAGTCAATCTCGACATTTGCTTGCGCACTGCTCGACAAAGTTCTTTTAGCTCTCTCACAAGCTGTTCTCAGTCTTCTCAAAGCTCTCGCATTTTTTCTTAAATCTTTTTTGTGTTTTCTCTCAAACTCTTTGGCAAAGTGCTCTACCAGGCGGTTGTCGAAATCTTCTCCTCCGAGATGAGTGTTTCCGGCAGTGGATCTCACCTCGAACATCGATCCTTCAGCAATCGTTAAAATCGACACATCAAATGTTCCACCTCCCAAATCAAAGATGAGAACATTTTTGTCGGCTTGAAGATTCTTGTCGAGCCCGTAAGCTAAGGCAGCTGCTGTCGGCTCATTGATGATTCTTTTGACATTGAGACCAGCGATTACACCTGCATCTTTAGTTGACTGCCTTTGAGAGTCGTTGAAATAAGCTGGCACAGTAACAACTGCCTCTGTTACCTTCTCTCCTAGGTATGCTTCTGCAGTCTCTTTCATGCTTGTCAGCACCATCGCACTAACTTCCTCAGGGCTTAGAACCTTCTTTTCTCCTTGATATTCCACTTCTACTTTGGGCTTGCCACCATCATTGACGACTTTGAAAGGCCAGTGTTTCACATCATTTTGTATTGACTCGTCTCCAAATTTTCGTCCGATAAGCCTTTTAGCGTCGAAAACTGTGTTTGTCGGGTTCATTGCAACTTGGTTTTTGGCTGCATCTCCGATGAGTCTCTCAGAGTCTGTGAAGGCGACATAGCTAGGAGTTGTCCGATTTCCTGTCAATAAACAAAACAATTCAGTCTACATGCACTGGAGACCAAACCAAAAGGTGCACAGTTAGCTGCAAAATTAATAGCTAACAGACAGCTTAAAGTCACATAAAACAAACTGAAACTTAACTAGGTTAAAAGTCATCAGTAACATCTGTATCTGTAGTGACTCTATTGATTACTACAGTAAAAATATGCTGAAAATACTTACCCTGACTGTTAGCTATGATCTCAACTTTTCCATGTTGGAAGACTCCTACACAGGAGTAAGTAGTACCAAGGTCAATGCCAATAGTCTTTCCCATGATGTGCTAACGAGTTTTTGCTGTGTATTGCTTCTCTGTTGAAACTGTTCGTTATGGAACTAATGTCTTGCTATGCCTATTGTATACGACTGCCACTATATATACTGCCTAGTTGGCATTCCAGCAATTACTAGGGAGCGAAGGAAATTACTAGAAGCGTGCGTTACCTTGTTTATTATTGGTTTGAACAGCCAATGATTGGACGCTGTACGCTTTAGTGAACGCGGCAAACGCTTAGTGGGCGGAGTCAACATACATATCCTGAAACTCCCAGAATATTCTTAGTATTTCTTACCTTCCGTATCGGACCGAAATCGTCATCAAATCACAATGGCATGAAAGCTGCTATTCTTTAGCAGTAGCAATTGCTTAATGACAAATATCCAACTACCGAAATGTGAGAATGCTCACCTTTGAAGTTTTCCTGATGCTCTAAAAAACATTTAGTTTTGAGTTTGATGCTGCGCAAGAGTAATGAAAGCCAACTAATAGCCTTAGCTAGAGCTTGACGGTGAAGCAGATGATTTTTATGGAGTGTTCTCGGTGGTTTTAAAACCTTCTTTTGCTTTCTACGCTTCATGAAATGTTCTTCTTTGGTTTTAAATAAACCCTCATTTGTTTTATTAGATGTACTCAACAATTTGTCGTTTCATCAGTCTATGCTGTATTTGCAACCTACCAAGAATTCTATTATGAAAATGAACACTTCTTGCAAAACTAGCTAAAGGCTGAAGAGAGACTTTGCTTGGCAAAGTTTTCTATCAAATGTGTATCATTTACTCCAACATTCACTGCTATTAATATTGCTGGATGGCGTAACAGATAATTTTTATAGTTTTTTTGGTGGTTTTAAAATCCTCTTTCGCTTTGTACGTTTCATAAAATGTTCCTCTACGTTCTGAAAAACTTTCGTTTGTTTTTGTTCGTTTGAAATATATTTTTCACATACTATAACAGCAGTAATCAATTTGTTGATAAGAATGTGCTGATTTAGAACATTCTGGAATGATTTCGATTGAATCTAGTGGCAAATGCTTATAGCGTTTTCAGTCTTTGCTCTGCTGAAAGCCAGACAAACAACTTGTTGATTGCTAAAATTAATTATCAGTCCATCTGTACCAGCTATTGGATTGCATCATTTGTCTGGAATGTTCTTGGTATTTCCAAGGAAGTCTTTTGGCTCCGCCTAGCTTATGTTTCATTGGATAATTCAACCAGAGGCTAGCAATTGATTATAGGTGTTCAGTGAAGCTCAACAACAATAACAAGCGGATCTAGAACATTCCTCCAGCTACTAGTACAGGCTAGAATACTCCAGAAGACTAGTGTTCTAAGATATAAATACCAGTGCACTGTTGATGTGGGTTATAACTACAAAAACTTTGCTATAGGCAACACTTAGACTGAGAAGCAACAAGCAAAAGATTCGCATCATTCATCATGGGAAAGGCTATCGGAATAGACCTCGGGACTACATATTCATGTGTTGGAGTCTTTCAGCATGGAAAAGTTGAGATCATAGCGAACAGCCAAGGTACATCTCTTTAAAACAACTTGTTAAAATATTTCTTTTTTATAAATATTTTTAGTGGAATGCTTCAAAAAGTTGCTAGTTAACACTTTATAATAAATGCTTTTATGCATCGCATGTGAAATATAGCTGTTCAATTTTCTACTTTACATTGACAGGAAATCGGACAACTCCTAGCTATGTCGCCTTCACAGACTCTGAGAGACTCATCGGAGACGCAGCTAAAAACCAAGTTGCAATGAACCCGACAAACACTGTGTTCGACGCTAAAAGGCTTATCGGACGAAAATTCGGAGACGAGTCAATACAAAATGACGTGAAACACTGGCCTTTCAAAGTCGTCAATGATGGTGGCAAGCCCAAAATAGAGGTGGAATACCAAGGAGAGAAGAAGGTTCTAAGCCCTGAGGAAGTTAGTGCGATGGTGCTGACAAGCATGAAAGAGACTGCAGAAGCATACCTAGGAGAGAAGGTAACTGAGGCAGTTGTTACTGTGCCGGCTTACTTCAATGACTCTCAAAGGCAGTCAACCAAAGATGCAGGTGTAATCGCTGGTCTCAATGTCAAGAGAATCATCAATGAGCCGACAGCAGCTGCTTTAGCTTACGGACTCGACAAGAATCTTCAAGCCGACAAGAATGTTCTCATCTTTGATTTGGGAGGTGGAACATTTGATGTGTCGATTTTAACGATTGCTGAAGGATCGATGTTTGAGGTGAGATCCACTGCTGGAAACACTCATCTCGGAGGAGAAGATTTCGACAACCGCCTGGTAGAGCACTTTGCCAAAGAGTTTGAAAGAAAACACAAAAAAGATTTAAGAAAAAATGCGAGAGCTTTGAGAAGACTGAGAACAGCTTGTGAGAGAGCTAAAAGAACTTTATCGAGCAGTGCGCAAGCAAATGTCGAGATTGACTCACTGTTTGAGGGCATCGATTTCTACACAAGCATTACTCGAGCCCGATTTGAAGAGCTTTGCGGTGATCTGTTTCGTGGAACTCTCGAACCCGTAGAACAGGCCTTGCGAGACGCAAAGATGTCCAAAGGAGATATTCATGAAATCGTTCTCGTCGGAGGCTCAACCAGAATTCCTAAAATACAAAAGTTACTGCAAGACTTCATGGGAGGAAAACCCCTCAACCGGTCGATAAACCCTGATGAAGCGGTAGCGTATGGAGCTGCTGTTCAGGCAGCCATTTTGTCAGGAGATCAACATGATGTGATCAAAGATGTCCTTCTGGTAGATGTTGCTGCTTTGTCTCTGGGAATAGAGACAGCCGGAGGTGTAATGACCAACCTCATAGACAGAAACACAAGGATCCCAACCAAACAAACCAAGATCTTCACAACTTACGCTGACAATCAACCAGCTGTCACCATTCAAGTGTTTGAAGGAGAAAGAGCAATGACAGCCAATAACAACAAGCTTGGCACATTTGACTTGACAGGAATAACTCCGGCGCCGAGGGGAGTGCCGCAGATAGAGGTGACCTTCAATCTTGATGCGAACGGCCTCCTCAATGTGTCAGCAGTAGACAAAAGCTCTGGTAAATCGAAGGAAATCACCATCACCAACGACAGAGGACGGCTCAGTCAGGCGGACATTGACAAGATGCTAGCAGATGCTGAGAAATACAAAGAGGAAGATGAAAAACAAAAAAAACGTGTCGCTGCAAGAAACCAGCTTGAGAGCTCCGTTTACCAATACAAGCAAGCAGCAGAAGAAAATCAGTCTAAACTGTCATCAGAAGACTCGACCAAGGTCAAGGATGTATGTCAACAAGTGATAGACTGGATGGATATCAACCAATTAGCGGAGGAAGATGAATACCAACACCAGCTTAAGGAACTACAGAACACTTGCTCTCCTATTATGGCTAAACTTCACCAGTCTTCTGCTGACAATAGCCAGTCTACCGGAAATTACGGGACATCTACCCAAGGCCCCACTGTCGAAGAGGTCGACTAATTAAACCATTATATTAACTATATAGCATTACAAATATTTCATGCTTTGTTAATATGTTATTTTTTATAATTTGTATTTCATTAACTCTCCTATTGTAACTGCTGATAGTATTTAATTAATATTTTATGGAAGATAGCAATAATGAAGTTCCTTTTTTGCTTCAAATAGAATTAATGATATCCTGAGATATGGATGTATTTTTTGTAAAGCAAATTATTTTGTAAATAAACTTTTCTAACAGGTTGTCACACACACAGCAACATTATTTTGACAGTATCACAAAGTAGCGAGTAGAGTATTTCCCACTGTCGACGAAGTTGACTAATTTAACTTAGCTGAACTAAATTAATTTCAAATTAAAATGAGTTGTCTGTAACATTCTACATACTAACAAACACATGCCAAAGAGGTAATATTAATATAAAGGAAGTTGTGAAAATAACATATACTCGGCTAATGTTTCCAATGGAAGTGCAGCATTTCTAATTCAGATAGAAGACAACCCCTATTAAGAAACTATAGCCTGCTATTCCCAAACATGCAGACATAGACTTGAAGATGTTCAGACGTATGAAATAACAGTTGATGACTATTGTGTCATTTTAATCATGCGCAACCACCTTGCATCCTAAAAATATATTCATTATTGAAAACAACAAATTGCTGGCAAGGGAAAAACATGCGATTTATGTAGTGAAAAATATGCAATTTGTGTTGAGAGACATGGTGGTACTCAATATAAAAAGGCATAGAAACCACTCATGGTTGATGCTCTTTCTTAATCCTGCCAAGTACACCCTTACCTTTTCCTAACATCCGAGCCAGTTTGAACACTAAAGTCAGCAGTCAGCTTTAACCTGCTATTGGCTGGCACTCTATTTGGAGTGTTTTTCAGGTCACTGTATGATACTACCCCTCGTTGACCTCCTCAGGGTTTTCATAAGGACCGCTAGTGAAGGCAAAGCAAGACTTCCGTAATAGAGAAAGCCACATTGCCATGAACCTGTTACTGACAGGTGTCAGTTCCTCATCCAAGGTTGTTGCTTTCTCTCTTTTGAGTTGATGCATTTCTGCTCCAAAAAGGACATAACTAGTTCCTTGCAAGCTGCGACAACCCTGCTAGCTAAGAGTAACTCTGTTGAAAATAGTAACGGTACCGTTGAACTATATTTTTAAAAAACGACATTTGTCTTATCACAGGGTAATATACAACTGAGAGGCTTTCAAAGACACCCATAAAAACAATCACTCAGCGCATACTTGGCCTACATGACTACCAAAACACTTATGTTTTTTGGTAGACCTGTGTTTGGCTGGCTATATCTCAGCTTCTGGTTGGTCAATCTTCTTGATTCTTTTTTAGAACATCAGTCAACACCTCAAGATAAATAATAAAGCATAAAATATTATGCTTTCTCTATTCTTTAAGATAAAAATAATTGTATGCCTCTAAAGTGCTAGAAATATTTGGCAGACAGCAGATAGAGGTTAACTTTACACCAGTCAATTTCGTTTTAAGCAACTTGGACCACGAGACAACAAAAACAAAAATATAGTAAAGTAAATTATGTGTATTCAAAGAAAGAGCTCTTTTTGCATAACACTGTTCTATAATGTAAATTGGGAAGGTGTTGGTGTCTGGTAGAAGGTGTAGTGGTTTTTGGGGAAGTAGGAGTGTAATGGATGGTCAGTCAGATTGGAGATACGATTTTAGAATGTTAAACAGCAAATATCTGAAAACATATTTATCTTCTCAGCATTAAGGGTAATTAGACGCTGGTCATAGCTGTTCATATCAGGGTAGATTAACCCTAAAGTATCATTTTTCAACGCATTCTAATTCGTCTTTATCAGTTTTAGTAAAGTACTTGATAAAGTACATGATGCAGTAGTTAATACAGTACTTGATAAAGTACATGATGCAGTATTTAATACAGTACTTGATGAAGTACATGATGCAGTATTTGATACAGTACTTGATGAAATACAGGATGCAGTATTTATTACAGAACTTGATAAAGTATATGATGCAGTATTTACTACAGTACGTGATGAAGTACCTGATGCAGTATTTATTACAGAACTTGATAAAGTACATGATGCAGTATTTATTACAGTACTTGATAAAGTATATGATGCAGTATTTATTACAGTACTTGATAAGGTATATGATGCAGTATTTAATACAGTACTTGATAAAGTATATGATGCAGTATTTAATACAGTACTTGATGAATTACATGATGCAGTATGTAAAACTGTGCTCAACAATATCTCAATACCAGATTATAAAAATAAATACCTTTTTAATGAAAAAAGAACAACACCGTGCAGCTCATCTCAATGAGCTGCACAGAGCTGTTCATTTTTTGTTGCGCCAAAGATTCTTTGTAACTTCTTTGCGATAACATATGACTTATGCAAGTCCATTAGTCAAGGCTGATATTGCGTGTGGAATACGCTTGCCTTGTTTAATTTGTTTCACGTCTCAAGCACTATTTATGAGTTTATGAAGCATTTCTGCAGGAGTTCCTATGTGGAGTACTCACATATATAAACAAATGCTCTATTTGTGTTCAGACCGTGTCTCCTTATTTAACAGCAGACTCTTTTTCACAACTATATAAGCGCATATATATATAGGTTATATATATAGCCTCTGATATCTCATCGTTAGGTTGATATCGTGGTGAAGCATGATCAAATTATGTCTATGATGCAAGAGGCATTAGCAAAGGCTATTCCAGAACAGCACATGAAGAATGTGAGAGAATTGAAGAAGAAAGGTGGGTTTAAATCAGACTTACAAGGAATGACAAGTCTTAAAATAAGTTGGGCTCACATTCTCAAAAACAAAAAACGGAATTATTTTACATTCTTAACATAACATGGCCTATATTATGGTTTCATCAGTAAATGATAGTGTAAATCCACATTTTGTGTATTATTTCGGATGCTGAAGTCATTTTTCTTACTATCGCGAGCCGCTATTATCGATACAAGTACTAGTTATCTCATGATTGTGTTTCATTATCATGCAAACTTGATAGATCGTCTTCAAGCTCAAACTTGATCGTCTTTAAGATCTTCTGTAATTTTTCACAAATAAATATTTGCATTTAGATATTAGCTAAATCTTTGGAAGATCTCTGAAACTAAAGGTCTGTTTACACTGCCATAGTCATTATTTTAGATATTGTGAAGACAATTGCTGTTCAATTGCCATTGCATTCTGGTAAAGGCTATTTGTAAGTCATGTTTTTTCAGTATTACGTTTGCTTGCAGCGAGAAGTCGAACCATAGAGCTTGCGCTGACAGAAAAGGATATATCTATTGTTTCTGAAGCTCACTCTGAAAAAAGTGAAGTTACCCCTATAGTTCAACCAACTTCCCTTAGTATACTAAAATCTGTGGCTACAAGCTCCCACTGTCGTTCAGCCATTGTCTTCGACTCAAAGATATACGCCGGTCTGTATAATGAGCCAATAGTTGTCATCGATAAGGCTGGCAAAGCCACCAACCTCTTTCCTAGCACGAGTACTAACTGTGATTGCATTATTGTACATAAGGAGCAAATCTATGCGCTTATCATTGGCACAAAGGCTTTAATCTTCGTCTACAACATGTCTGGTCAAGTTATCACAAGCTGGGAGCTGATCGACAGCACGCCGTTTACCAAGATGGCCATAGTTAACGACTGGCTAGTGGTACCTGATAGAACTAGAAAGTTGTTAACTGTCTTCACGTTAACCGGGCATAAGGTTAATAACATTCCATGTGAATTCCTTTTTAACACTCATATATGCATGTGCTCAATGTCAGACTCAACCGTGGCCATCTCTGTGCACAAGTCAGGCGAGGTTCATAGGATCGATGTTGTGAAAGGACATGTTTTGTGGACAGCAAAGGTCGCGAATGCGGAAGGAGTGACATTCTATGGCAATAAGTACTTGCTTGTGGCCAGTGAAGACTGCAATACTATCAAAGTACTTAGCGAAGCAACAGGTCAGTTGGCTAAGTTGTTAAGTTCGTTAAGTTGGCT
This sequence comes from Watersipora subatra, assembly GCF_963576615.1. Classification (NCBI taxonomy): domain Eukaryota; kingdom Metazoa; phylum Bryozoa; class Gymnolaemata; order Cheilostomatida; family Watersiporidae; genus Watersipora; species Watersipora subatra. The sequence goes on along the minus strand of NC_088710.1, from coordinate 8,865,709 downwards.
AAGTTGTTAAGTTCGCTAAGTTGTTAAGTTCGCTAAGTTGTTAAGTTCGCTAAGTTGTTAAGTTCGCTAAGTTGTTAAGTTCGCTAAGTTGTTAAGTTCGCTAAGTTGTTAAGGTCGCTAAGTTGTTAAGTTATATCTAAACTAAATGCTGATAACCAAAGTAATGAAAGTTTCTAGACAATGCATATCATGACTAAATTAAACTTTTATTTTTACCGCATATTAGCAATAAAAAAACTTATGTACCTACTGATATGACAATATACTAGCACTAAGTGAAAATTGAAATAATATTTAATGGCATATGAAGCAATGAAGCTATAACGCTATTCCTAGGTTTTATCAGAGGTCAAGGTTTGATCTCGAGCAAGTATCTGCCATTAGAGAATAGCTGCAGTGAGTACTATAATTATCTTTTTTCTTCAGGTGAGCTGATCACAGAGATGGTCGCTTCTAATATTAACAGAGGTTTCCACATATTTGACCTTCACATCTCAGGTGACACTCTTGTTGTCCCCCTTTACTGCAAGAATGGGCCCATTTTCTTCTTCAAGATAGAGTAATCCTTTTAATCTACAATATTGCGATCGGCGTCTGTTCGAAAAGATGCAACGTTTCTGGAATGATTATGTTCTCCATAGAATGTTTATGCATGGCTGATGAATATAGAGGCTTGTTAGAAAATGGTTATGGATTAGCCTCCAAGAGTATTATGTGTTCTTTCTGCGCGCCAATAACCATCAATAACCAATCACTTTGTATGCTGTTTTTTATGAATCCCGCTTAGTCATTTTCTGTCTGTTAGTCTGCGTAAACATTTCTACAATAACCAATAGTATCTTTAATTACATGCACTCTTACGCTAACAATATTTTTATTGTTCAACTAGCTTACAATCACTTATTTCATGGAGACGCCTTTTGGCAGCTAATTTTTATAATAAGCTTGCTTTATCTACTGATTTATTATGAGTTTTTTAAATAAATATATCTTTGAGTGAGGGTTTGATGGTAGTCCCCCACCATAGAATGATTTTAGTAGTGTGAGTTTTGTGGCCCAATGCTCTAGTATGTATGTATATTATACAAGTGAATGATAATAAATTTCGACTCCCATATGTGAAAGGATGTCGTCACACAGAATATGGTTGCCATATTTGTTAAGATTTGTCATATCAAACCCATAACCATAATCTTCTGTGATTGGTGAACACACGGTATCATCACATGATCACTGTGTGTCAATTAGTGTGACAACAGGGATAAAATTCAGAATGTTAACTAGCAGTGAAAATACAAGTTTGAACTTTGAAGCCTGCCTCAAAGTGTACCTCAGACTAGTGTTCAAGATATTGTTTAGCAGAGGTCAAGAAGAATTCAATGTCAACTTCTGAATTTGGAGTTGCTAGGTTAATTAATAATATACCCCAGTGGTCAGATTGGCAACTATATGTACACATACTCTATGTATACAGAATATACATAGAGATGTCATGTTAGCTAATATCATACATAGAGTTATCATGTTAGCTAATATCATACATAGAGTTGTCATGTTAGCTCATATCATACATTGAGTTGTCATGTTAGCTAGTATCATACATAGTATGGCGCCTTACAGTGCCTCTATGGCGCCTTACAGTGCCTCGCGTTGCGCGTTCACAACTCGAGTTGTGAACGCGCAACACGACTTTTCAAAAGTAAGGTGCAATATATTGGTATTACGGTAGCATAACCGTAGATCTGGTTATATTAACAATGGTACATCAATAGGCACCCATTAGCTAATAGAAATTAAACTATATATGTACTGTAAAACTAGAGCTAATAGCGAATTATTAGAATTATACTGTGCCGAGTTTGCAACTCGAGTTGTACAACTCGAGTTGCACAACTCGAGTTGTACAACTCGAGTTTGTAAATATAACTCGAGTTGTACAACTCGAGTTCATCAAAACCCAAGCTATGGCGCCTTACAGTGCGTTGCGCGTTCACAACTCGAGTTGTACAACTCGAGTTGCACAACTCGAGTTGTGAACACGCAACGCGACTTTTCAAAAGTAAGGTGCAATATATTGGTATTACGGTAGCATAACCGTAGATCTGGTTATATTAACAATGGTACATCAATAGGCACCTGTTAGCTAATAGAAATTAAACTATGTATGTACTGTAAAACTAGAGCTAATAGCGAATTATTAAAATTATACTGTGCCGAGTTTGCAACTCGATTTGTGCAACTCGAGTTGCACAACTCGAGTTGTACAACTCGAGTTTGTAAATATAACTCGAGTTGTACAACTCGAGTTGCACAACTCGAGTTCATCAAAACCCAAGCCGAGTTCTTTCAACAGCAACTCGAGTTCAACAACTCGGCTTGAGAACATCTCATCGTTTCATTTTCTCTAGCTATATGGAATTTTTTTGTGCATCATTAAACGCCGTTGAAATAATTTCTATGTTCATTTTCGGTGTTCCTTCAGTTTCTTGTCAGATTCTAGAGAAATGGTTTTTTTCATTTCAAAAAGAAGTTGCCCGGCTGGCTGCGAATTTCTTTTTCCCAAACAGGTTTACATACGGCAGTAAAATTTTGGTTCATGATTGGCTTTAGTAATTGAGTTTTAGTAACCAAAACTTACATCATTACATTAGAAATCAATAGTTATAATTAGAAAGGAACACAAAATACTAAATAACGTAGCAAAACTGATGTTATCATTCAAAAAGTGCTGTTAAAACGTAAGAGGCGCTCTCTTAAAACTAATTAATTTAAGCCATTTTGAATAAAATTTTGGAATTTTGTGTTCCTCTCTAATTATAACTATTGACTTTCAATGTAATGATGTAGGTTTTGATTACTAAACTCAATTACTAAAGCCAATCATGAGCCAAAATTTTACTGCCTAATGTAAACCTGTTTGGGAAAAAAAATTTCGCTGCCCGGCTCTCATATAGATTGTTTTTAGTTTGCTTTTTACATTCTACAATTGCTTTTGTCTCGTTATATTTATAGAAATAAATATCGCCAATATAATTATATAATTTAAATGTGTATATACATTTAAATTAAGAGTGTTAAATTTCTGTAAATGTTCTGTCAATGAGACACCCCAATTACTCACTTTGCTTTTTTACAAACCCGTGTTAGTTTTGCGTATAACACCACGGGAGTTAATCATAAACCCAGTCCGAGTTGTACAATTCGGCAACTCGAGTTGGACAACACGGCAACTCGAGTTGTACAACTCGAGTTGTGAACGCGCAAGGCGAGGCACTGTAAGGTGCCATACCAGGCACTGTAAAGGCGTGGTCACACGAGCACCGAACCGACGTAGGTTCGGTTCGGAGGATGGTTTGGTTCGTGGCACATGTCACACGGCACCCACAAGGCGCCATAGCTTTCATGTTAGATTGTGTCATACAGATTGTGTCATCGTGCAGTAACTTCTCAAACTGCCAGTAGATGGATGTTATTATGTTCCTTTGTGAAAGCTGATATTCATAACTGCTGCCCGCACTACCAAGTCAGCATCTACAAGTAGAGCAATTATTTTATGCACATTAACACTCAGCTAAAATAGGTTGGTGGGTCTAACAGCCATTCATCTACTGCATTTTTATCATAGACCAGTTTCTCACAATCTCTTCTTCATACACGCATACTCTATTGAGCTGAATCTTATTTTGTTTGTACATGGAAACAGAATATTTGTTGCATTCAGTGAGCTACATATGCTATTTAATATAGACAATTATAGATTTCTGTTCTTGTTGTAACCTGGACAAAAATTTAGTTGTGGTAATTACGCTATGCTCTTACACACTGAAATAAGGACTTGACAGTCGCATGAGACCTATGAAATAGTTGTCACTTGAAGATTGACTGGATTTATTTAAGAAAGTACAACGTATCCAAATTAGAGCCATTTTGTTCACTGTTTGCTATAAAGTGCATTGCTGTTCAACACCACTTTGAATCAGACACCGACTGAAAACTAGAAGTCATGTGGAGTAAAGAGTATGACAATAAGACTGGCAGAGAGGTAGAGTATGTTTTTCTGGATAGAAGGTTCATATGGTGATACGTAGGTCGATGTCAAATCATCCAGAAAGGCAGACTACACTTAGGGTCATGTCATAGGCAAACGCAGCATGGATTACCAACACTTAGTGATCCTAAACTTCAGGGTTGTAACAGCTTGCAAGAAACTAGTTATGTCCTTTTTAGAGCAGAAATGCATCAACTCAAAAAAGAGAAAGCAACAACCTTGGATGAAGAACCGACACCTGTCAGTAACAGGTTCATAGCAATGTGGCTCTCTCTATAAAGAAAGTCTTGCTCAGCCTTTTCTAGCTGGCATGACAACCCGAGTAGATCAATGACAAGTTATGCAGAGGTCTAAAAATCACTCCCAATAGAGTGACAGCCAATAGCAGGTTAATGCTGATTGCTGACTTTACTGCTCAAACTGGCTCAGATGTTGGAAAAAGGTGTGCTTGGCAGTTATGGAGTAAGAAAGAGCATTAACCATGAGGGGCTTTTATGCCTTTTTATACTAAGTATAACGATCTATCCCAATCACAACTACATAAATCACATGCTTTTCTTTTTCCAGAGGTTTTTTGTTTTTTTATAACGAATATATCTTTAAGATGCAAGGTGGTTGCGCATGGCATGGTGGAAGTCATGTTTAAAATGACACAATAGTCATTAACTCTTACTTCATATGTCTGAGCATCTTTAAGTCTATGTCTGCATGTTTGGGATTAGCAGGCTATAGTTTCTTAATAGGGGTTGTCTTCTATCTGAATTAGAAATGCTGCTGTTTCCATTGGAAACTTTAGCCAATTATATGTTATTTTCTCAATTTCCTTTATATTAATACCGGTATTCCTTCCTTGGCATCTGTTTGTCAGTATGTGGAAAGCTACAGATAACTCATTTTAATTTGAAATTAGCTATTCTTGAGATTTTTACAATTGTCATTTTTAGATTCAGTTGGTCAGTTGAACAGTTAGTTTTATAACGACATCTTGAAAATGTGCTTTTTACAATTGACTTATTGTTAATACATAGTACTGCATTGAATTAAAGTTACAATTTGAACAAAATACAAAAAAAACAGATGTCATACGCCTGAGTTGAACAAACAATATATTTTTTTTACAGAATACTTGCTAATCATATTATATTGATAATGTATGCAAGTAGTTTTTATGCTTGAAATTTATGTAAAAGTTAAATTAGTCAACCTCTTCGACATTCGGGGATTACTCTTCTTGCTACTTGCTGATGCTTTCAAAATAATGTTACTGTTTTTGTAACAACCTGTTAAAAAAGTTTATTTGCAAAGTAATTTGCTTCACAAAAAAATACATCCATATTTCAAGATATCATTAATTCTATTTGAAGCAAAAAAGGAAATTTCTTATTGATATCTTCCACCAAATATTAAATAAATACTATCATCAGTTACAATAGGAAAATAATAAAAACTAATTATAAAAAATAACATTAATAAGGCATAAAAAACTTGTAGTGCTGTATAATTAATGTAATGGTTTAATTAGTCGACCTCTTCGACAGTGGGGCCTTGAGTAGATGTCCCGTAATTTCCGGTAGACTGGCTATCGTCCCCAGAAGACTGATGAAGTTTAGCCATAATAGGAGAGCAAGTGTTTTGCAGTTCCTTAAGCTGGTGTTGGTATTCATCTTCCTCCGCTAATTGATTGTTGTCCATCCAGTCTATCACTTTTTGACATACATCCTTGACCTTGGTCAAGTTTTCTGATGACAGTTTAGACTGATTTTCTTCCGCTGCTTGCTTGTATTGGTAAACAGAGCTCTCGAGCTGGTTTCTCGCAGAAACACGCTTTCTCTGTTTTTCATCTTCCTCTTTGTATTTTTCAGCATCTGCTAGCATCTTGTCAATGTCCGCCTGACTGAGCCGTCCTCTGTCGTTGGTGATGGTGATTTCCTTCGATTTACCAGAGCTTTTGTCTACTGCTGACACATTGAGGAGACCGTTGGCATCAAGGTTGAAGGTCACCTCTATTTGCGGCACTCCCCTCGGTGCTGGAGGTATTCCTGTCAAGTCAAACGTGCCAAGCTTGTTGTTATTGGCTGTCATAGTTCTTTCTCCTTCAAACACTTGAATGGTGACAGCTGGTTGATTGTCAGCGTAAGTTGTGAAGATCTTGGTTTGTTTGGTTGGGATCCTCGTGTTTCTGTCTATGAGGTTGGTCATTACACCTCCAGCTGTCTCTATTCCCAGAGACAAAGCTGCAACATCTACCAGAAGGACATCTTTAATCACATCATGTTGATCTCCTGACAAAATGGCTGCTTGAACAGCGGCTCCATACGCTACCGCTTCATCAGGGTTTATCGATCGGTTGAGGGGTTTTCCTCCCATGAAGTCTTGCAGTAACTTTTGTATTTTAGGAATTCTGGTTGAGCCTCCGACAAGAACAATTTCATGAATATCTCCTTTGGACATCTTTGCGTCTCGCAAGGCCTGTTCTACAGGTTCAAGAGTTCCACGGAACAGATCACCGCAAAGCTCTTCAAATCGGGCTCGAGTAATGCTTGTGTAGAAATCGATGCCCTCAAACAGTGAGTCAATCTCGACATTTGCTTGCGCACTGCTTGACAAAGTTCTTTTAGCTCTCTCACAAGCTGTTCTCAGTCTTCTCAAAGCTCTCGCATTTTTTCTCAAATTCTTTTTGTGTTTTCTCTCAAACTCTTTGGCAAAGTGCTCTACCAGGCGGTTGTCGAAATCTTCTCCTCCGAGATGAGTGTTTCCGGCAGTGGATCTCACCTCGAACATCGATCCTTCAGCAATTGTTAAAATCGACACATCAAATGTTCCACCTCCCAAATCAAAGATGAGAACATTTTTGTCGGCTTGAAGATTCTTGTCGAGTCCGTAAGCTAAAGCAGCTGCTGTCGGCTCATTGATGATTCTTTTGACATTGAGACCAGCGATTACACCTGCATCTTTGGTTGACTGCCTCTGAGAGTCGTTGAAATAAGCTGGCACAGTAACAACTGCCTCAGTTACCTTCTCTCCTAGGTATGCTTCTGCAGTCTCTTTCATGCTTGTCAGCACCATCGCACTAACTTCCTCAGGGCTTAGCACCTTCTTCTCTCCTTGGTATTCCACTTCTACTTTGGGCTTGCCACCATCATTGACGACTTTGAAAGGCCAGTGTTTCACATCATTTTGTATTGACTCGTCTCCGAATTTTCGTCCGATAAGCCTTTTAGCGTCGAAAACTGTGTTTGTCGGGTTCATCGCAACTTGGTTTTTGGCGGCATCTCCGATGAGTCTCTCAGAGTCTGTGAAGGCGACATAGCTAGGAGTTGTCTGATTTCCTGTCAATAAACAAAGCAATTCAGTCTACATGCACTGGAGACCAAACCAAAAGGTGCACAGTTAGCTGCAAAATTAATAGCTAACAGACAGCTTAAAGTCACATAAAACAAACTGAAACTTAACTAGGTTAAAAGTCATCAGTAACATCTGTATCTGCAGTGACTATTGATTACTACAGCAAAAGTATGCTGAAAATACTTACCCTGACTGTTAGCTATGATCTCAACTTTTCCATGTTGGAAGACTCCTACACAGGAGTAAGTAGTACCAAGGTCGATGCCAATAGTCTTTCCCATGATGTGCTAACGAGTTTTTGCTGTGTATTGCTTCTCTGTTGAAACTGTTCGTTATGGAACTAATGTCTTGCTATGCCTATTGTATACGACTGCCACTATATATACTGCCTAGTTGGCATTCCAGCAATTACTAGGGAGCGAAGGAAATTACTAGAAGCGTGCGTTACCTTGTTTATTATTGGTTTGAATAGCCAATGATTGGTCGCTGTATGGCTCAGTGACGTGCCAAACGCGTAGTGGGCGGAGTCAACTACATGTCTGGAAAATCCCAGAGTATTCTTTACTATTCTTTAGCTGATAGGAATTGCCTAATGACAAATATTCAACTACCGAGATAAGAAAATGCTCACCTTTGAAGTTTTCCTGATGCTCTAAAAAGCATTTAGTTTTGAGTTTGATGCTGCCCGAGAGTAATGAAAGCCAACTAATAGCCTTAGTTAGAGCTTGACGGTGAAGCAGATGATTTTTATGGAGTGTTCTCGGTGGTTTTAAAACCTTCTTTTGGTTTCTACGCTTCATGAAATGTTCTTCTTTGGTTTTAAATAAACCCTCATTTGTTTTATTAGATGTACTCACCAATTTGTCGTTTCATCAGTCCATGCTGCACTTGCGACCAACCAAGAATTCTATTATGAAAATGAACACTTCTTGCAAAACTAGCTAAAGGCTGAAGAGAGACTTTGCTTGGCAAAGTTTTCTATCAAATGTGTATCATTTACTCCAACATTCACTGCTATTAATATTGCTGGATGGCGTAACAGATAATTTTTATAGAGCTTTTTTGGCGGTTCTAAAATCCTCTTTCGCTTTGTACGCTTCATAAAATGTTCCTCTACGCTCTGAAAAACTTTCGTTTGTTTTTGTTCGTTTGAAATATATTTTTCACATACTATAACAGCAGTAATCAATTTGTTGATAAGAATGTGCTGATTTAAAACATTCTGGAATGATTTCGATTGAATCTAGTGGCTAATGCTTATTTAAGTCTTAGTGCTTGTCAGTTTAGTGCTTGTTTTCAGTCTTTGCTCTGCTGAAAGTCAGACAAAAACCTTGTTGATTGCTAAAATTAATTATCAGTCCATCTGTACCAGCTATTGGATTGCATCATTTGTCTGGAATGTTCTTGGTAATTCCAACCAAGTCTTTTGGCTCCGCCTAGCTTATGTTTCATTGGATAATTCAACCAGAGGCTAGCAATTGATTATAGGTGTTCAGTGAAGCTCAACAACAATAACAAGCAGATCTAGAACATTCCTCCAGCTACTAGTACAGGCTAGAATACTCCAGAAGACTAGTGTTCTAAGATATAAATACCAGTGCACTGTTGATGTGGATCATAACTACAAAAACTTTGCTATAGGCAACACTTAGACTGAGAAGCAACAAGCAAAAGATTCGCATCATTCATCATGGGAAAGGCTATCGGAATAGACCTCGGGACTACATATTCATGTGTTGGAGTCTTTCAGCATGGAAAAGTTGAGATCATAGCGAACAGCCAAGGTACATCTCTTTAAAACAACTTGTTAAAATATTTCTTTTTTATAAATATTTTTAGTGGAATGCTTTAAAAAGTTGCTAGTTACCACTTTATAATAAATGCTTTTATGCATCGCATGTGAAATATAGCTGTTCAATTTTCTACTTTACATTGACAGGAAATCGGACAACTCCTAGCTATGTCGCCTTCACAGACTCTGAGAGACTCATCGGAGACGCAGCTAAAAACCAAGTTGCAATGAACCCGACAAACACAGTGTTCGACGCTAAAAGGCTTATCGGACGAAAATTCGGAGACGAGTCAATACAAAATGACGTGAAACACTGGCCTTTCAAAGTCGTCAATGATGGTGGCAAGCCCAAAATAGAGGTGGAATACCAAGGAGAGAAGAAGGTTCTAAGCCCTGAGGAAGTTAGTGCGATGGTGCTGACAAGCATGAAAGAGACTGCAGAAGCATACCTAGGAGAGAAGGTAACTGAGGCAGTTGTTACTGTGCCGGCTTACTTCAATGACTCTCAAAGGCAGTCAACCAAAGATGCAGGTGTAATCGCTGGTCTCAATGTCAAGAGAATCATCAATGAGCCGACAGCAGCTGCTTTAGCTTACGGACTCGACAAGAATCTTCAAGCCGACAAGAATGTTCTCATCTTTGATTTGGGAGGTGGAACATTTGATGTGTCGATTTTAACGATTGCTGAAGGATCGATGTTTGAGGTGAGATCCACTGCTGGAAACACTCATCTCGGAGGAGAAGATTTCGACAACCGCCTGGTAGAGCACTTTGCCAAAGAGTTTGAAAGAAAACACAAAAAAGATTTAAGAAAAAATGCGAGAGCTTTGAGAAGACTGAGAACAGCTTGTGAGAGAGCTAAAAGAACTTTATCGAGCAGTGCGCAAGCAAATGTCGAGATTGACTCACTGTTTGAGGGCATCGATTTCTACACAAGCATTACTCGAGCCCGATTTGAAGAGCTTTGCGGTGATCTGTTTCGTGGAACTCTCGAACCCGTAGAACAGGCCTTGCGAGACGCAAAGATGTCCAAAGGAGATATTCATGAAATCGTTCTCGTCGGAGGCTCAACCAGAATTCCCAAAATACAAAAGTTACTGCAAGACTTCATGGGAGGAAAACCCCTCAACCGGTCGATAAACCCTGATGAAGCGGTAGCGTATGGAGCTGCTGTTCAGGCAGCCATTTTGTCAGGAGATCAACATGATGTGATCAAAGATGTCCTTCTGGTAGATGTTGCTGCTTTGTCTCTGGGAATAGAGACAGCCGGAGGAGTAATGACCAACCTCATAGACAGAAACACAAGGATCCCAACCAAACAAACCAAGATCTTCACAACTTACGCTGACAATCAACCAGCTGTCACCATTCAAGTGTTTGAAGGAGAAAGAGCAATGACAGCCAATAACAACAAACTGGGCACATTTGACTTGACAGGAATACCTCCAGCACCGAGGGGAGTGCCGCAGATAGAGGTGACCTTCAATCTTGATGCGAACGGCCTCCTCAATGTGTCAGCAGTAGACAAAAGCTCTGGTAAATCGAAGGAAATCACCATCACCAACGACAGAGGACGGCTCAGTCAGGCGGACATTGACAAGATGCTAGCAGATGCTGAGAAATACAAAGAGGAAGATGAAAAACAGAAAAAACGTGTCGCTGCAAGAAACCAGCTTGAGAGCTCTGTTTACCAATACAAGCAAGCAGCGGAAGAAAATCAGTCTAAACTGCCATCAGAAGACTCGACCAAGGTCAAGGATGTATGTCAAAAAGTGATAGACTGGATGGATATCAACCAATTAGCGGAGGAAGATGAATACCAACACCAGCTTAAGGAACTACAGAACACTTGCTCTCCTATTATGGCTAAACTTCACCAGTCTTCTGCTGACAATAGCCAGTCTACCGGAAATTACGGGACATCTACCCAAGGCCCCACTGTCGAAGAGGTCGACTAATTAAACCATTATATTAACTATATAGCATTACAAATATTTCACGCTTTGTTAATATGTTATTTTTTATAATTTGTATTTCATTAACTCTCCTATTGTAACTGCTGATAGTATTTAATTAATATTTTATGGAAGATAGCAATAATAAAGTTCCTTTTTTGCTTCAAATAGAATTAATGATATCCTGAGATATGGATGTATTTTTTGTAAAGCAAATTATTTTGTAAATAAACTTTTCTAACAGGTTGTCACACACACAGCAACATTATTTTGACAGTATCACAAAGTAGCGAGTAGAGTATTTCCCACTGTCGACGAAGTTGACTAATTTAACTTAGCTGAACTAAATTAATTTCAAATTAAAATGAGTTGTCTGTAACATTCTACATACTAACAAACACATGCCAAAGAGGTAATATTAATATAAAGGAAGTTGTGAAAATAACATATACTCGGCTAATGTTTCCAATGGAAGTGCAGCATTTCGATTCAGATAGAAGACAACCCCTATTAAGAAACTATAGCCTGCTATTCCCAAACATGCAGACATAGACTTGAAGATGTTCAGACGTATGAAATAACAGTTGATGACTATTGTGTCATTTTAATCATGCGCAACCACCTTGCATCCTAAAAATATATTCATTATTGAAAACAACAAATTGCTGGCAAGGGAAAAACATGCGATTTATGTAGTGAAAAATATGCGATTTGTGTTGAGAGACATGGTGGTACTCAATATAAAAAGGCATAGAAACCACTCATGGTTGATGCTCTTTCTTAATCCTGCCAAGTACACCCTTACCTTTTCCTAACATCTGAGCCAGTTTGAACACTAAAGTCAGCAGTCAGCTTTAACCTGCTATTGGCTGGCACTCTATTTGGAGTGTTTTTCAGATCAGTGTATGATACTACCCCTCGTTGACCTCCTCAGGGTTGTCATAAGGACAGCTAGTTAAGGCAGCAAGACTTCCTTTATAGAGAAAGCCACATTGCCATGAACCTGTTACTGACAGGTGTCAGTTCCTCATCCAAGGTTGTTGCTTTCTCTCTTTTGAGTTGATGCATTTCTGCTCCAAAAAGGACATAACTAGTTCCTTGCAAGCTGCTACAACCCTGCTAGCTAAGAGTAACTCTGTTGAAAATAGTAACGGTACCGTTGAACTATATTTTTAAAAAACGACATTTGTCTTATCACAGGGTAATATACAACTGAGAGGCTTTCAAAGACACCCATAAAAACAATCACTCAGCGCATACTTGGCCTACATGACTACCAAAACACTTATGTTTTTTGGTAGACCTGTGTTTGGCTGGCTATATCTCAGCTTCTGGTTGGTCAATCTTCTTGATTCTTTTTTAGAACATCAGTCAACACCTCAAGATAAATAATAAAGCATAAAATATTATGCTTTCTCTATTCTTTAAGATAAAAATAATTGTATGCCTCTAAAGTGCTAGAAATATTTGGCAGACAGCAGATAGAGGTTAACTTTACACCAGTCAATTTCGTTTTAAGCAACTTGGACCACGAGACAACAAAAACAAAAATATAGTAAAGTAAATTATGTGTATTCAAAGAAAGAGCTCTTTTTGCATAACACTGTTCTATAATGTAAATTGGGAAGGTGTTGGTGTCTGGTAGAAGGTGTAGTGGTTTTTGGGGAAGTAGGAGTGTAATGGATGGTCAGTCAGATTGGAGATACGATTTTAGTATTTTAGACAGCAAATATCTGAAAACACATTTAGCTCCTCTGCATTCAGGGTATTTATACGCTGATCATAGCTGTTCATATCAGGGTAGATTAACCCTAAAGTATCATTTTTCAACGCATTCTAATTCGTCTTTATCAGTTTTAGTAAAGTACTTGATAAAGTACACGATGCAGTAGTTAATACAGTACTTGATAAAGTACATGATGCAGTATTTAATACAGTACTTGATGAAGTACATGATGCAGTATTTGATACAGTACTTGATGAAATACAGGATGCAGTATTTATTACAGAACTTGATAAAGTATATGATACAGTATTTAATACAGTACGTGATGAAGTACCTGATGCAGTATTTATTACAGAACTTGATAAAGTACATGATGCAGTATTTATTACAGTACTTGATAAAGTATATGATGCAGTATTTATTTCAGTACTTGATAAAGTATATAATGCAGTATTTAATACAGTACTTGATAAAGTATATGATGCAGTATTTAATACAGTACTTGATGAATTACATGATGCAGTATGTAAAACTGTGCTCAACAATATCTCAATACCAGATTATAAAAATAATTATCTTTTTAATGAAAAAAGAACAACACCGTGCAGCTCATCTCAATGAGCTGCACAGAGCTGTTCATTTTTTGTTGCGCCAAAGATTCTTTGTAACTTCTTTGCGATAACATATGACTTATGCAAGTCCATTAGTCAAGGCTGATATTGCGTGTGGAATACGCTTGCCTTGTTTAATTTGTTTCACGTCTCAAGCACTATTTATGAGTTTATGAAGCATTTCTGCATGGCTTCCTGTGTGGAGTACTCACATATATAAACAAATGCTCTATTTGTGTTCAGACCGTGTCTCCTTATTTAACAGCAGACTCTTTTTCACAACTATATAAGCGCATATATATATAGGTTATATATATAGCCTCTGATATCTCATCGTTAGGTTGATATCGTGGTGAAGCATGATCAAATTATGTCTATGATGCAAGAGGCATTAGCAAAGGCTATTCAAGAACAGCATATGAAGAATGTGAGAGAATTGAAGAAGAAAGGTGGGTTTAAATCAGACTTACAAGGAATGACAAGTCTTAAAATAAGTTGGGCTCACATTCTCAAAAACAAAAAACGGAATTATTTTACATTCTTAACATAACACGGTCTATATTACGGTTTCATCAGTAAATGATAGTGTAAATCCACATTTTGTGTATTATTTCGGATGCTGAAGTCATTTTTTCTTACTATCGCGAGCCGCTATTATCGATACAAGTACTAGTTATCTCATGATTGTGTTTCATTATCATGCAAACTTGATAGATCGTCTTCAAGCTCAAACTTGATCGTCTTTAAGATCTTCTGTAATTTTTCACAAATAAATATTTGCATTTAGATATTAGCTAAATCTTTGGAGGATCTCTAAAACTAAAGGTCTGTTTACACTGCCATAGTCATTATTTTAGCTATTGTGAAGACAATTATTGCTGTTCAATTGCCATTGCATTCTGGTAAAGGCTATTTGTAAGTCATGTTTTTTCAGTATTACGTTTGCTTGCAGCGAGAAGTCGAACCATAGAGCTTGCGCTGACAGAAAAGGATATATCTATTGTTTCTGAAGCTCACTCTGAAAAAAGTGAAGTTACCCCTATAGTTCAACCAACTTCCCTTAGTATACTAAAATCTGTGGCTACAAGCTCCCACTGTCGTTCAGCCGTTGTCTTCGGTTCAAAGATATATGCCGGTCTGTATAATGAGCCAATAGTTGTCATCGATAAGGCTGGCAAAGCCACTAACATCTTTCCTAGCACGATTACTAACTGTGATTGCATTATTGTACATAAGGAGCGAATCTATGCGCTTATCATTGGCACAAAGGCTTTAATCTTCGTCTACAATAATGTCTGGTCAAGTTATCACAAGCTGGGAGCTGATCGACAGCACGTCGTTGACCAAGATGGCCATAGTTAACGATTGGCTAGTGGTACCTGATAGAACTAGAAAGTTGTTAACTGTCTTCACGTTAACCGGGCAGAAGGTTAATAACATTCCATGTGAATTCCTTTTTAACACTCATATATGCACGTGCTTCAATGTCAGACTCAACCGTGGCCATCTCTGTGCACAAGTCAGGCGAGGTTCATAGGATCGATGTTGTGAAAGGACATGTTTTGTGGACAGCAAAGGTCGCGAATGCGGAAGGAGTGACATTCTATGGCAATAAGTACTTGCTTGTGGCCAGTGAAGACTGCAATACTATCAAAGTACTTAGCGAAGCAACAGGTCAGTTGTTGTTAAGTTGGCTGTTAAGTTCGCTAAGTTGTTAAGTCAAGATCTAAACTCAGTGCTGATAACAAAAGTAATTGAAGTTTTTAGACAATGCATGAATCTATCAAGTGGCACACAATAGAACTCTTAATTTCGCAAATTCCCAGCTCTCTTTGTAATCAGTCCGCTTTATATTGAACGTATTTGGAAGTTTGCAGAGTCAAAAAAGATTCAAAGTTAGATGTGTCTAACACAATTGAGTTGCACACAAATCGTTTTAATTAAATTTTACTGAACTACATTCAAGGATCGCGCATTTAATTGCACATCCTTTTGTAACTTGTCGAAAATGACAGTGAGGATAATGTTAGTTGGTATATTGCTGTGTGATTAGCGATTACGGTGGAAAATTGCGAAACATGCATTTTATACACAATTATTTTCTTTTTGCTCAACTTTGTGTTTTCAGTTCATCGTTCTCTGTATCTAACTCTGAACGACTTGATAAAAATATCTTGTAGTCTGATGCTCAACTGTCCTGAACATTCTCTTCCAAACACTTTCAGCTTTAATCAGCTTTAATTTCTTTTCAGTTTTTTGCTTCAATAATTTTTTGCTTTTGAGATTTTGCTTTAATAATGTTAATGTATGTTAGTATGTTATTAGTTATATGTATGTTAGTATGTTGTTAGTTATATGTATGTTAGTATGTTATTAGTTATATGCATGTTAGTATGTTAGAATGTTATTAGTTATATGTATGTTAGTATGTTAGCATGTTATTTGTTATATGTATGTTAGTATGTTATTAGTTTTTAGTTATATGTATATTAGTATGTTATTAGTTATTAGTTATATGTATGTTAGTATCTTATTAGTTATATGTATGTTAGTATGTTATTAGTTATATGTATGTTAGCATGTTATTTGTTATATGTATGTTAGTATGTTATTAGTTTTTAGTTATATGTATATTAGTATGTTATTAGTTTTTAGTTATATATATATTAGTATGTTATTAGTTATTAGTTATATGTATGTTAGTATGTTATTAGTTATATGGATGTTAGTATGTTATTAGTTATATGGATATTAGTATGTTATTAGTTATATGTTTGTTAGTATGTTATTAGTTATATGTATGTTAGTATGTTATTAGTTATATGTATGTTAGTATGTTAATAGTTATATGTATGTTAGTATGTTAACAATGGCAGGTTAACTGTTTGTTCAGCCATTTTAACTATGAGAACAATATGCCAGTACGAATGTTCATAGATACAAATTAGAGCATCTGTACGGCTAGCCTTCAATGAAGCTATAGCGCTATGGCATTCATAGGTTTTATCAGAGGTCAAGGTTTGATATCGAGCAAGCATCTGCCATTAGAGAATAGCTACAGTGAGTGCTGTAATAATCTTTTTTTTATAGGTGAGCTGATCACAGAGATGGTCGCTTCTAATATTAACAGAGGTTTCCACATATTTGATCTTCATATCTCGGGTGACACGCTCGTTGTCCCCCTTTACTGCAAGAATGGGCCTATTTGCTTCTTCAAGATAGAGTAATCCTTTTAATCTACAATATTGCGATCGGCGTCTGTTCGAAAAGATGCAATGTTTCTGGAATGATCATGTTCTCCATAGAATGTTTACACATGGCTGATGAATATAGAGGCTTGTCAGAGAATGGTTATGGATTAGCCTCCAAGAGTATTATGTGTTCTTTCTGCGCGCCAATAACCATCAATAACCAATCACTTTGTATGCTGTTTTTTTATGAATCCCGCTTAGTCATTTTCTGTCTGTTAGTCTGTGTAAACATTTCTACAATAACCAATAGTATCTTTAATTACATGCACTCTTACACTAACAATATTTTTATTGTTCAACTAGCTTACAATCACTTATTTCATGGAGACGCCTTTTGGCAGCTAATTTTTATAATAAGCTTGCTTTATCTACTGATTTATTAGGAGTTCTTCAAATAAATATATCTTTGAGTAAGGGTTTGATGGTAGCCCCCCTACCATAGAGTGATTTTCCTAGTGCGAGTTTTGTGCCCTTATGCTCTAGTATGTATGTATGTATGTATGTACGTATGTATGTATGTACATACGTATGCATGTACGTATGTACGTACGTATGCACGTGCGTATGTACGTGCGTATGTACGTGCGTATGTATGTACGTACGTATGTACGTACGTATGTACATATGTACGTATGTATGTACGTACGTATGTACGTACGTATGTATGTATGTTATACAAGTGAATGATAATAAATTTCAACTTCCATTTGTGAAGGGAAGTCGTCACAGAGAATATGGTTGCCATATTTGTTAAGATTTGTCATATTGAACGCATAAGCATAATCTTCTGTGATTGGTGAACACATGACATCATCACATGATCACTGTGTGTCAATTAGTGTGACAACAGGGATAAAATTCAGAATGTTAACTAGCAGTGAAAATACATGTTTGAACTTTGAAGCCTGCCTGAAAATATACATCAGACTAATTTTCAAGATATTGTTTAGCAGAGGTCAAGAAGAATTCAGTGTCAACGTCTGCATTTGGAGTTGTTAGGTTAACTAATATTACACCCCGGTGATCAGATTGACCACTCTATGTACGCATACTCTATGTATACAGAACATACATAGAGTTATCATGTTAGCTATTATCATACATAGAGTTGTCATGTTAGCTATTAGCATACATAGAGTTGTCATGTTAGCTATTAGCATACATAGAGTTGTCATGTTAGCTAGTATCATACATAGAGTTGTCATGTTAGCTAGTAGCATACATAGAGTTGTCTTGTTAGCTAATATCATACATAGAGTTATCATGTTAGCTAATACCATACATAGAGTTGTCATGTTAGCTAGTAGCTAATATAGAGTTCTCATGTTAGCTATTAGCATACATAGAGTTGTCATGTTAGCTGTATCATACATACAGTTATCATGTTAGCTATTATCATACATAGAGTTGTCATGTTAGCAAGTAGCATATATAGAGCTTTCATGTTAGCTAGTATCATACATAGAGTTGTCATGTTAGCTAGGAGCATACATAGAGTTGTCTTGTTAGCTAGTAACATGCATAGAGTTATCATGTTAGCTGGTATCATACATAGAGCTTTCATGTTAGATTGTGCCATACAGATTGTGTCATCATGCAGTCACTACTCAAACTGCCAGTAGATGGATATTATGTTCCCTTGTGAAAGCTGATATTCATAACTGCTGCCCGCACTACCAGGTCAGCATCTACAAGTACAACAATTTCGTTTATGCACGTTAACACTGATCTAAAATAGGTCGGTTGGTCTAACAGCCATACATCTACTGCATTTTATCATAGACCAGTTTCTGACAATCTCTGCTTCATACGTTCATGCTCTATTGAGCTGAATTTTATTTTGTTTGTACAGGAAAATAGAATATTTGTTGCATTCAGTGTGCTACATATGCCATTTAATATAGACAATTATAGACTTCTATGCTGCAGGGTTGTAACAGCTTGCAAGAAACTAGTTAGTTCCTTGTTGGAGCAGAAATGTATCAACTCAAAAAAAGATAAAGTTGACAACCTTGGACGAGGAACCGACACCTGTCAGTAACAGGTTCATCGCAATGTGGTTCTTCCTATAAAGGAAGTCTTGCTCAGCCTTCACTAGCTGGCATTATGACAGACCCTGAGGGGTCAATGAGAAGTTATGCAGAGGTCTCGAAAACACTACCATTAGAGTGACAGCCAATAGCTGGTTAGCCCTGAATGCTGACTTTAATGCTCAAACTGGCTCAGATGTTGGGAAAAGGAAAAGGTGTACCTGGCAGTTATGGAGTAAGAAAGAGCATCAATCATGATGGGCTTCTATGCCTTTCTATACTGAGTACAAGTATGTCTCCCGACATCACAACTATATCAATCACTTATATTTCTTTTGCCAGAATATTTTTTGTTTTCAATAATGAATATATTTTTGAGATTCACGGGTGTTGTGCATGATGAAAATGACACAAGAGTCATTAACTCTTACTTCATATGTCTGAGCATCTCTAGGACTATGTCTGCATGCTTGGGAATAGCAGGTTATGGTTTCTTAACAGAGGTTGTCTTCTATCTGAATTGGAAATGTTGCGTTTCCATTGGAAACTTTAGTTAATTATATGTTATTTCCTCAATTTCCTTTATATTAATATTCCTTTCTTAGCATCTGTTTGTCAGTATATGTAGAAAATTTCAGACAACTCATTGTAATTTGAAATTAACTTAGTTAAGCTAAGTTAAATTAGTCAACTTCGTCGACTGTAAGAAATACTTTACTCGCTACTTTGTGATGCTTTTAATAGAATGTCACTGTGTTTGTAACAACCTGTTAGAAGAGTTTATTTACAAAGTAATTTGCTTTACAAAAAATACATCCATATTTCAAGATATCATTAATCCTATTTGAAGCAAAAAAAGAAATTCATTATTGATATCTTTCATAAAATGTTAAAGAACTACTATCATCAGTTGCAATAGGAGAGTTAATAAAATACAAATTATAAAAAATGACATATTAACAATGCATGAAATATTTGTAGTGCTATACAATTAATGTAATTGTTTAATTAGTCGACCTCTTCGACGGTGGGGCCTTGGGTAGATGTCCCGTAATTTCCGGTAGACTGGCTATTGTCCCCAGAAGACTGATGAAGTTTAGCCATAATAGGAGAGCAAGTGTTCTGCAGTTCTTTAAGCTGGTGCTGGTATTCATCTTCCTCCGCTAATTGGTTGATATCCATCCAGTCTATCACTTTTTGACATACATCCTTGACCTTGGTCGAGTCTTCTGATGACAGTTTAGACTGATTTTCTTCCGCTGCTTGCTTGTATTGGTAAACGGAGCTCTCAAGCTGGTTTCTTGCAGCGACACGTTTTTTCTGTTTTTCATCTTCCTCTTTGTATTTCTCAGCATCTGCTAGCATCTTGTCAATGTCCGCCTGACTGAGCCGTCCTCTGTCGTTGGTGATGGTAATTTCCTTCGATTTACCAGAGCTTTTGTCTACTGCTGACACATTGAGGAGGCCGTTCGCATCAAGATTGAAGGTCACCTCTATCTGCGGCACTCCCCTCGGCGCTGGAGGTATTCCTGTCAAGTCAAATGTGCCAAGCTTGTTGTTATTGGCTGTCATTGCTCTTTCTCCTTCAAACACTTGAATGGTGACAGCTGGTTGATTGTCAGCGTAAGTTGTGAAGATCTTGGTTTGTTTGGTTGGGATCCTTGTGTTTCTGTCTATGAGGTTGGTCATTACTCCTCCGGCTGTCTCTATTCCCAGAGACAACGCAGCCACATCTACCAGAAGGACATCTTTAATCACATCATGTTGATCTCCTGACAAAATGGCTGCCTGAACAGCAGCTCCATACGCTACCGCTTCATCAGGGTTTATCGATCGGTTGAGGGGTTTTCCTCCCATGAAGTCTTGCAGTATCTTTTGTATTTTAGGAATTCTCGTTGAGCCTCCGACGAGAACAATTTCGTGAATATCTCCTTTGGACATCTTTGCGTCTCGCAAGGCCTGTTCTACGGGCTCGAGAGTTCCACGAAACAGATCACCGCAAAGCTCTTCAAATCGGGCTCGAGTAATGCTTGTGTAGAAATCAATGCCCTCAAACAGTGAGTCAATCTCGACATTTGCTTGCGCACTGCTCGACAAAGTTCTTTTAGCTCTCTCACAAGCTGTTCTCAGTCTTCTCAAAGCTCTCGCATTTTTTCTCAAATCTTTTTTGTGTTTTCTCTCAAACTCTTTGGCAAAGGGCTCTACCAGACGATTGTCAAAATCTTCTCCTCCGAGATGAGTGTTTCCAGCAGTGGATCTCACCTCAAACATCGATCCTTCAGCAATCGTTAAAATCGACACATCAAATGTTCCACCTCCCAAATCAAAGATGAGAACATTCTTGTCGGCTTGAAGATTCTTGTCGAGTCCGTAAGCTAAAGCAGCTGCTGTCGGCTCATTGATGATTCTCTTGACATTGAGACCAGCGATTACACCTGCATCTTTAGTTGACTGCCTCTGAGAGTCGTTGAAATAAGCTGGCACAGTAACAACTGCCTCTGTTACCTTCTCTCCTAGGTATGCTTCTGCAGTCTCTTTCATGCTTGTCAGCACCATTGCACTAACTTCCTCAGGGCTTAGAACCTTCTTCTCTCCTTGGTATTCCACTTCTACTTTGGGCTTGCCACCATCATTGACGACTTTGAAAGGCCAGTGTTTCACGTCATTCTGTATTGACTCATCTCCAAATTTTCGTCCGATAAGCCTTTTAGCGTCGAAAACAGTGTTTGTCGGGTTCATTGCAACTTGGTTTTTGGCTGCATCTCCGATGAGTCTCTCAGAGTCTGTGAAGGCGACATAGCTAGGAGTTGTCCGATTTCCTGTCAATGTAAAGTAGAAGATTGAACAGCTATATTTCACATGCGATGCAAAAAGGCGTTTTTTATAAAGTGTCAACTAGCAACTTTTTGAAACATTCCACTAGAAATATTTTCAAAGAAAAAGTATTTTAACAAATTGTATTAAAGCTATACCTTGGCTGTTAGCTATGATCTCAACTTTTCCATGCTGAAAGACTCCAACACATGAATATGTGGTCCCGAGGTCTATTCCGATAGCCTTTCCCATAATGAATGATTTGAATCTTTTGCTTGTTGATTCTCAGTCTAAGCGTTGCCAATAGCAAAGTTTTTGTAGTTATAACCCACATCAACAGTGCACTGGTATTTATATCTTAGCCCAATAGTCTTCTGGAGCATTCTAGGCTGTACTAGTAGCTGGAGGAATGTTCTAGATCCGCTTGTTATTGTTGTTGAGCTTCACTGATTATCTCTAATCACTAGCTAGTCTTTGGTTGAATTATCCAATGAAACATAAGCTAGGCGGAGCCAAAAGACTTGGTTGGAATTACCAAGAACATTCCAGACAAATGATGCAATCCAATAGCTGGTACAGGTGAACTGACCAACAATCAATAAGTTGTTTGTCTGACTTTCAGCAAAGAGCAAAGACTGAAAACGCTATAAGCATTAGCCACTAGGTACAAACGAAATCATTCCAGAATGTTCTAAATCAGCAGGGCAGCTGTAATTCTAGAACATTCCACATTACACAAATAGAGTTTTTGGTTGGCTGCAAGTGCAGCATGGACTGGTGAAATGACCAATTGTTGAATACATAATATGGTCTCAACAGATGGTCATTTCACTAGTTTTATTATATCATAATAAAACAAATGAAGGTTTTACAGAACCCCATAAAAACATTTCATGAAGCTTATAAAGCAAAAGAAAATTTTAAAACCACCGAGAACACTCTATAAAAATCATCTGTTTCACCGTCAAGCAATAGTAATAGCATTGGATGCAGGAGTGAATGATACACATTTGATAGAAAACTTGCCAAGTAAAGTCTCTCTTCAGCCTCTAGCTAGTTCTGCAAGAAGTGTTCATTTTCATAATAGAATTCTTGGTTGGCTGCAAATGCAGCATGGACTGATGAAATGACAAATTGTTGAGTACATCTAATAAAACAAATGAAGGTTTCTCAGCATGGCAGAGGAACATGAAGCTTAGAAAGCAAAAGAGGGTATTAAAACCACCGAGAACACTCCATAAAAATCATCTGCTGCACTGTCAAGCTCTAGCTAAGGCTATTAGTTAGCTTTCATTACTCTCGGGCAGCATCAAACTCAAAACAAATATTTTTAGAGCATCAGGAAAACTTCAAAGGTGAGCATTCTCACATTTTGGTCGTGGACTATTTGTCATCAGGCACTTGCTACTGCTAAAGAATAGCAGCTTTCATTCCATTGTGATTTGATTATGATACTCGGCGGGCGCGATATAGCAGGCGAAGAAATTTCTAGACATGTAGTTGACTCCGCCCGCTGGGCGTTTGTTGTGTCCACTGAACCGTACAGCGTCCAATCATTGGCTATTCAAACCAATAATAAACAAGGTAGCACATGCTTCTAGTAATTTCCTTTGCTTTCTAGTAATTGCTGGAGTGCTAACTAGGCAGTATATATAGTGGCAGTTGTATGATATAGGCATAACAAGACATTTCCATAAGGAACGGTTTCAACAGAGAAGCAATACACAGCAAAAATTGTGCACATCATGGGAAAAACTATTGGCATCGACCTTGGTACTACTTACTCCTGTGTAGGAGTCTTCCAACATGGAAAAGTTGAGATCATAGCTAACAGTCAGGGTAAGTATTTTCAGCATACTTTTACTGTAGTAATCAATCAATAGAGTCACTACGGATACAGATGTTACTGATGACTAATATGATAGTTAAGTTTCAGTTTGATTTCTGTGACTTTAAGCTGTCTGTTAGCTATTAATTTTGCAGCTAACTGTGCACACCATTTGGTTTGATCTCCCATGCATGTAGACTAAATTGTTTTGTTTATTGACAGGAAATCGGACAACTCCTAGCTACGTCGCCTTCACAGACTCTGAGAGACTCATCGGAGATGCAGCCAAAAACCAAGTTGCAATGAACCCTACAAACACAGTTTTCGACGCTAAAAGGCTTATCGGACGAAAATTCGGAGACGAGTCAATACAAAATGATGTGAAACACTGGCCTTTCAAAGTCGTCAATGATGGTGGCAAGCCCAAAGTAGAAGTGGAATACCAAGGAGAGAAGAAGGTTCTAAGCCCTGAGGAAGTTAGTGCGATGGTGCTGACAAGCATGAAAGAGACTGCAGAAGCATACCTAGGAGAGAAGGTAACTGAGGCAGTTGTTACTGTGCCAGCTTATTTCAACGACTCTCAAAGGCAGTCAACTAAAGATGCAGGTGTAATCGCTGGTCTCAATGTCAAGAGAATCATCAATGAGCCGACAGCAGCTGCTTTAGCTTACGGACTCGACAAGAATCTTCAAGCCGACAAGAATGTTCTCATCTTTGATTTGGGAGGTGGAACATTCGATGTGTCGATTTTAACCATTGCTGAAGGATCGATGTTCGAGGTGAGATCCACTGCTGGAAACACTCATCTCGGAGGAGAAGATTTCGACAACCGTCTGGTAGAGCACTTTGCCAAAGAGTTTGAGAGAAAACACAAAAAAGATTTAAGAAAAAATGCGAGAGCTTTGAGAAGACTGAGAACAGCTTGTGAGAGAGCTAAAAGAACTTTGTCGAGCAGTGCGCAAGCAAATGTCGAGATTGACTCACTGTTTGAGGGCATTGATTTCTACACAAGCATTACTCGAGCCCGATTTGAAGAACTTTGCGGTGATCTGTTTCGTGGAACGCTCGAACCCGTAGAACAGGCCTTGCGAGACGCAAAGATGTCCAAAGGAGATATTCACGAAATTGTTCTCGTCGGAGGCTCAACCAGAATTCCTAAAATACAAAAGTTACTGCAAGACTTCATGGGAGGAAAACCCCTCAACCGATCGATAAACCCTGATGAAGCGGTAGCGTATGGAGCTGCTGTTCAGGCAGCCATTTTGTCAGGAGATCAACATGATGTGATTAAAGATGTCCTTCTGGTAGATGTTGCAGCTTTGTCTCTGGGAATAGAGACAGCCGGAGGAGTGATGACTAACCTTATAGACAGAAACACGAGGATCCCAACCAAACAAACCAAGATTTTCACAACTTACGCTGACAATCAACCAGCTGTCACCATTCAAGTGTTTGAAGGAGAAAGAACTATGACAGCCAATAACAACAAACTGGGCACATTTGACTTGACCGGAATACCTCCAGCGCCGAGGGGAGTGCCGCAGATAGAGGTGACCTTCAACCTTGATGCCAACGGCCTCCTCAATGTGTCAGCAGTAGACAAAAGCTCTGGTAAATCGAAGGAAATCACCATCACTAACGACAGAGGACGACTCAGTCAGGCGGACATTGACAAGATGCTAGCAGATGCTGAGAAATACAAAGAGGAAGATGAAAAACAGAGAAAGCGTGTTTCTGCAAGAAATCAGCTCGAGAGCTCCGTTTATCAATACAAGCAAGCAGCGGAAGAAAATCAGTCTAAACTGTCATCAGAAGACTCGACCAAGGTCAAGGATGTATGTCAAAAAGTGATAGACTGGATGGATATCAACCAATTAGCGGAGGAAGATGAATACCAACACCAGCTTAAGGAGCTGCAGAACACTTGCTCTCCCATTATGGCTAAACTTCATCAATCTTCTGGAAACAATAGCCAGTCTACCGGAAATTACGGGACATCTACCCAAGGCCCGACTGTCGAAGAGGTCGACTAATTAAACCATTGCATTAATTATATAGCACTACAAATATTTCATGCCTCGTTAATATGTTATTTTTTATAGTTTGTTTTTTATTATTTTTACTATTGTAACTGCTGATAGTATTTATTTAATATTTTATGGAAGATATCAATAATGAATTTCCTTGTTGCTTCAAATAGAATTAGTGATATCTTGAAATATACATGTTATTTTTGTGAAGCAAATTACTTTGTAAATAAACTTTTCTAACAGGTTATTACAAACACAGTGCCATTATATTGAAAGCATCACAAAGTAGCGAGTAGAATATTTCTTACTGTCAACGAAGTTGACTAATTTAACTTAGCTTAACTAAGTTAGTTTCAAATTACAATGAGTTGTCTGAAGTTTTTACATACTAACAAACAGATGCCAAGAAAGGAATATTGTTATAAAGGAAATTGAAGAAGTAACATATAATTGGTTAAAGTTTCCAATAGAAACGCAGCATTTCGATTCAGATGGAAGACAACCCTTAGTAAGAAACTGCAGCCTGCTATTCCCAAGCATGCAGACATAGACCTAAAGATGCTGAGACATGAAGTAAGAGTTAATGAATACTGCGTCATTTCAATCATGCGCAACCACCTTACATCCTAAAATTATATTCATTATAAAAAAACAAAAAGCTTCTGGCAAAAGAAAAACATACGACTTACGAGTATGTAGTGGCTGTGTTGTAGACATACTTGTACTAGTGTAGAAAGGCATAGAAGCCCATCATGATTGATGCTCTTTTTTACTCCATAACTGCCAGGTACACCTTTTCCTTTTCCCAACATCTGAGCCAGTTTTAGCATTAAATTCAGCAATCAGCATTAATCTGCTATTGGCTGTCACTCTATTGGGAGTGTCTGTCAGACCTCTGCATAACTTCTCATTGACCTACTCAGGGTCTGTCATAATGCCAGCTAGTGAAGGCTGAGCAAGACTTCTTTTATAGGAAGAACCGCATTGCTATGAACCTGTTACTGACAGGTGTCAGTTCCTCATCCAGTCTAGCTGCTTTCTCTCTTTTGAGTTAATGCATTTTTGCTCTAAAAAGGACATAACTAGTTTTTTGCAAGCTGTTACAACCCTGCAGTTTAGGATCACTAAGTGTTGGTAATCCATGCTGCGTTTGCCTATGACATGACCCTAAGTGTAGTCTGCCTTTTCGGATGATTTGACATCGACCTACGTATCAGCAAATGAACATTCTAACCAGAAAGACATACTCTACCTCTCTGCCAGTCTTATTGTCATACTCTTTACTCCACATGACTTCTAGTTTTCAGTCGGTGTCTGATTCAAAGTGGTGTTGAACAGCAATGCACTTTATAGCAAACAGTGAACAAAATGGCTCTAATTTGGGTACAATGTACTTTCCTAAATAATTCCAGTCAATCTTGAAGTTACAACTATTTCATAAGTCTCACGCAACTGTCAAGTCCTTATTTCAGTGTGTAAGAGCATAGCGTAATTACCACCATTAAATTTTTGTCCAGGTTACAACAAGAACAGAAGTTTTTTTATAATTGACTATATTAAATAGCATATATAGCACACTGAATGCAACAAATATTCTATTTTCATGTACAAAGAAAAAATAAGATTCAGCTCAATAGAGTATGCGTGTACGAAGAAGAGATTGTGAGAAACTGGTTTATGATAAAATGCAGTAGATGTATGGCTGTTAGACCAACCAACCTATTTTAGCTCAATGTTAACGTCAATAAACAAAACTGCTGTTCTTATAGAGGCAGACCTGGTAGTGCGGGCAGCAGTTATGAATATCAGCTTTCACAAGGGAACATAACATCCATCTACTGGCAGTTTGAGTAGTTATTGCATGATGAGGCTTGTTGAAGCTGATGAACAGTAAATCTTCTTTTCTCACCTGCCATATTCTAATATGTCTACGAACTCAATATGAACAATTGATCAACACTAAAGAGAAAGGCTTGAAAAATAGAGTGCCATGGCGTTCAATTACAAGTTTTACGGTAATTCAGTTTATGCTAGCAAGTGTGAGATGATGCAAAGCCTTCGGAATAGCAAGCACAGAATAATATTTGACCAACTATATCACTTGCAGAGCAATTACATACATTTGTAGTACGCGAAGACAGGCTGTTACAGTATTATCAGACACAATAAAATCTTGGTGTATATTCACTATTTACCAATATTAGCCCATTTTTTGAATTCTAGTTTTCTGCTTATTATCTACATCTGTCTGAGCACTTTTCTTTGCATCAGTAGCGAATGAAATATTAATATGTTGATTGTTAATGTAAACAAACGTTACATTTTTAGTTACGTTACTCATGCAGAGTGATTACTCGACATTTTTGAAAATAAGTATTATACTAACATACATGAATTGGGGCACTGAAATCACTGAATGAAAATGATAGGTGTACACCATGTTTTAGACAAAATCATGAAAACGCTGTGTTCTAATATTTTATTCATGAGATGCAGGAGATGTTATCTTTTTTGCCACACCCACTTTTTAATAAGATAGATTTTTATTTAGTCTGATGATAACAGGAGAGTGATAGTGATATTTGAATAATCACTATCATATATACACATCAATGTTTAAGTCTATTCAGTAAGGTTAGACAACTCTATACTACCTAACCTAGATTTGTTTAAAGCATTTTTAATAAGATAACGTTTTCATTTGGTCCAATGGTAATAGGATAGATCGAATACCTCTATTACTATTCCAAAGTGTAATAGAGCAAGATAAATATTCATAGAGAGCATCGCTGCTACTCGCCTCTCATGCAAACTTGCTATTATTATGTAGACAGTACTCTACTATTGAACTTTTATAATACTGCATTATATTGGATACTTAGTTGATGCTAACTGATATTTATCATAAACCACAAGTCACCTGTTGCTCGGGCATAAACGTGTGTGAAGGAAGTCTCTGGATTATATAACTGATGGCAGGGATGTAGACCTACCAGACCACTAAGAAAAGTGCAATTCAAAGATGGTCCAGTCTATTGTCAGTTTTAGTGTAGCCACACTAGATAAATTTAAATCAACTGTAATAGAGGGTGACAAAAATCACAGCTGTGTTGGAAGTCTGGATAATATATGAGAGAAAAAACACAACCCTCCTCTTATGCCTGCATTGTCAAAATCAGGTTCTATAGAAAGTTTGAGTGTACTAAAACATGTGCATTGAAAGCGGTGCATGGTAATTTTGATGCCCGCCTGACCTTGTCACCAAAGGTTTTAACCTTGGGTGACAATGTTATGATATGTTATGATAATGTGAGATGTTGGTGAAGTTCTGATAAGCATATTCCACCTTTGTTTATTAGAATGAAGCCCTAACTCGCTATTCATTCAGATGTTAGCTCACTTGGCTGGAGAGGTCAAACAAATTGCTCTGAAATCACGAGTAGATGTTGCCCTAATAAAATGGCTAACCTATAAACTGGCTCAAATTAAAACATTTATGCCATTTAGCTAATTCATGAGCTATATCTAGTTGTTACTAAAATTAGAATCGAAAATACTGAAACTAGTTCAATAATCTGGGTTGTGTACTTCGGGGTTTTGACCTGTTTAAATCTTGTCTTATTCCAGCAACCACTTTATTAGAATTGAACACACATAATATAGGTATGATAACATCGCAATATCTAGCCTCAATAACAACTGGTGAAGTGATTAGCTAGAGTCAGTACAGGCAGTAGATAACCAACGAGGCAAAAAGAGCATACTTGTAGACACGGTATGAGTAATATTATACAAACAAAATTACACTAAACAACATGACCTAGCCAAATAATTCTAGAAACGGTGCAAAGAGCGAGACATTTTTTTGTTTTCATACGTTCTGGGTACCTTACAGGTTTCAAATATAAAAAATTTGATGGTATCCCTAGATGGACATTGAAAGATAGCGTTTAGGATTTTGACACTCGTGATATAGTTATATATGACAGAGCAGATGTACTGGTGATTGCTTACAAATGATCAACTCACTATTGGTTTGCCATGCTGAGACAAACATTATGCCTCCACTCAGGTTACCCGCGAGTGAATATCTTATTTGCTAAATATGAGCTCCCAGTCTAAGACACCCAATGTAGTCAAGATTTAAGGTTGAGTGTGTCAGAGACTCAGGAAACGTTAAAACCAAATGCAGTGATACTTTCTGATCAGGTACTGAGGGTATGTGAAACAGGGTTGTTATATAGAGGCTACTAGCAATGATCAGTTCCTTTGCATAGAAATCTAACGAAAGACATAGTGAAATGCTGTGAAATTTAAAATGGTCTTCGCTAAAAGCTATTAAGACTTAAGACATATCTGTACACTGATTTGAACGGTCTTCTGCCTCAACGTATTGATGTCAAATGGCTTGTTATAAATAGCTGGTCAATTAGTCATATACCGTAAAACCTCTATTTGAACGCTACGGCGCTGCATTTTTCAACCTTTCCCCTATAGCAGCACTTTTTTGGAGGTGACCTTCAAGTAGAGAGCGTCGTTGTCTTCTTCAATTAGCTCGTCAGGATTTTAAGAAGATAAATTTAAAATTTAAACACTTAGATTCAAACTTTAAGATAAATTTTGTATTCTCCTCTTGACAGATACGCATTGACATCAACCTTAGCATTTTTCAGTACGAGTTATACAAGGAACTACTTGGATTATAAGATATTACCCTAGTGCTATTACTGTAAGTATTTCAATGATGTCACTTTCAAAGTTTTAAAGAAAAAACTGTGAAGTTTTGGAATTAAAAAAAATTCCAACTTTGAAATGTTTTTAATGTTTCAAAGTTGGAATACTCCATAACAATGACTGGTATTATGCCATAAGGTGTTTCTGAAGAGTATCCTCAACGATCATCAAAACGCTTTAAACTTTTCAGGTCAGATTGTGAACCACTTTATAAACAAATATGAAAAGGCTGGATAGGATTTAGACCATAGTGACTTCGAATCAGAGTGTAGTTCTGATGATTGATGATCGATCTTCTCAGGTACACCGTCACTTAAACCATGGCAACCACTACAGCAACAACGAAAACAGTTAACTCTTATTGATGTAACCGAGTGAATATTAGTTTTATTAGGCGGACACTTTTCTACTGATCACTTTCTGTTATGGGTTCCTAAAGATCAAAGAATGTCAAAGTGGCGGACGCATAGAGGTGGCCTTCAATTAAAGGATGGTGCTGTATTTTTCAACTTTTCTTTTACATTGACGTTCTATTAGGGGTAGCATTCAAATAAAGGTGGTGTTTAAATAAAGGTTTTACAGTAATTCTAATAATCGCATATTGCAAGCAATAGAATAATAATCCAAACTATTTGCTGATTCTATGAAAGCAATTACTGAGTTTAATGATGTCATGATGAGCAACTTCACTAATTGATGAGAATGGTAATGGCAGTATTATATCACCACAGCGACAGCATACCCTGCAAATACTGCAACTATACCTGCTAATTATTATGACATGGTTGTGTCTAATGACGCAATTGCAACTTTTCAAGATGGCTTACCTGGTATGATAACGACACCACAAAATCTAAATTACGATCAATATTCCAAACCTTCTACAAGTCAACTGCTTACATATTAACTGCCTTAAACACCATTTTGGAAACAGATAATTAATTACAATAAAAATTAATTTTTTGTTTGTTTTGAACAATTCTTAATAGAGCTACTTATGTTAATGATCATTTACTTGAAAAATATTTTATAATCTCTAGTCATTTATTTTAGTTGCTGCTGCATCAAAAACTATTGCATGGTTCCTTTACGAGATATAAAATACTGGTACCATAATTTTATAGACATATTGTAAAGGAAACTCGCTGTTCCCTGACAGTCCACAAGACAGTCAAATAACAACACCGTGTGTTAAGTGGCAATGAGATATATATTTAATTAATAAATATATATATATATATCTATATGCATGACAAGCAAAAGCATACATACAGACAGAGTGTGCGCTACGACTCTGACTTTTGAACAATTTTTACTCCCTCTTTACCCCCTGCACTGAAATTATTCCGAAATTTCTACAAGTGGCTGTATAGCTTATTTTTTAATATGCTTGGCTTTGCATCATGGTCCATGGGTGGAGTTTCTTTCTTCGTAACACCTTTTGCTTGTAGTAGTAGCTAGTAGTTAGTAGCCGCAATCATCGGCTACTAACAAAACTTCACCTCTTTTTGTTATTTACAGTTTTACGTTATTTCTTTATTTATTTAAATTAAGACAAATTTTCTTTTAACTAGCTATCCTTAATCAATGCTGCTTAAAGCTTTGCATAATTCATTTTTGCTACATGTTATATTATGCATTATTCTATAACGATACATTTTAGCAAAGCTCAGCCAGCATTTGTCACCTGCCGTTCATGTGTACAGTTATGGTAATTAAAATCTAGGAACAAAAGTTCGCTTTGCTTTATATTTGAACTCAAAAGCATCCGCTTGGCAAACAGGCGTGCTATCCACTACACCAAGCAGCTACATTGCTATACAGTAGAATAATTGTGGTTATACTCATTACACCGGATTAAATATGCACATTTGAAATTACTAGTGGTTACTACTAGCAAGCTTGAAGAACATGACTGCATGAGAGATTATGGCGCCTAACAATTATAACCAAAATCATTCCAAAATCTTTCATTAGCTGTTGGGCTTGATGGTTAGTATGCGTGGCTTCGCATCCTGACTCTGTGAGTGAGATTTCTGTAAAGTGGAAATTTTTTTCCTAACATTCTTTGCTTGTGTGCCACGATCATTGACTACTAACAAATCTTCACTTTTTTTTGTTATTTACAGTTTTACGTTATTTCTTTATTTATTTTAATTAAGGCTAGTTTTCTTTATAACTAACTATCCTTAATCAATGTTGTTTAAAGCATTGTTATTTGTATAAATATTGTCTATTTGTAATTTAAAATGAATATATTACATTAACATAGGCAAGTTCCTTCTCTCAACTGATGAATTTGAGTTCATTACTCAAGTTCATCACAAAAGCTCATTACAGTATTTGTTTTATGTATTATCTCACATATTTTTTTCTTTTGAATGCCACATGTTCATGATTTAATCAATTACATTTTAAAACAAACAGTTATTGTACCATTGCGTAAGGTTATAATTATCAGTTATTTCTCACTCTCTTATATTCGTTAAATAATTATAACATTTATAAAATGCAATTCGTTTTATCATTAATATCATTTCAGAGTTATGTTTTTTGTAAACATAATTTGAATATATTGTTTTATGTTTAAACATTGCTAATTTTCGTATCACTGTTATTATCACTTAATTAATTTTCAATCTCCCTCTTTTGTTGAGTAGATATTATAATTACAGTCTTTGATTTGTTATTGTTAAGTAAATAGTTATATATTTTTTAATTTCATTGTTCAAACTGTTTTATTAATAGTAATTTATCGACTGACCATTTTTTTCAAAGATTTTTTTAACAAAACTCTAATTGGAAAACAACATTTGTAGTTAATGTAATACAAAGTTTCGGAGGTTGATATGCCTAGAGGAGGAGTAGGATAGATTGTCACAGAGAATATATAGGCCACCCCTTATTGTGGGAGCTGTGTTATCTGTGAATGTTTTCTACTGCCATAATCTTTTTAGCCAATCAACAAAGAGCCCTCAATTATCATTTTTAACATTTTTTAACATTCATACCAAGAGCTACAGGTGAGGTGCCTTATGTTTGCAAATTTTGACTATTTCTAGTAAGTCAATGCTGGTTGGGGTTTTGTAATTATTAATAATATGTTATGGATTTTAATTTTATATCAAAGTTGAACATTTAATGAGCCAATCAATGCATTTTGACAAACATTTAAAACTTTTTAATCCAAAAATTATCAAATTACTAATGCTTTGACTAAGGATACATGGGCCATGCCATGGTAGGATAGGTGAACCAGGCGGTCCAAGTATCCTGCATGAATGCAGCTATATACCTGGAAGATTAGGAAGGTGGTCCATCTATCCTATTTTTTTATTATTCCAGATAATCATGCACTAATTTTACAAAAAGAGAACAGACAGAAAAGCAGTACCTGAGCATGTGATGAGAAGTGCTGTCAAAGAAGTAGTAGATGATAAGAATATCCTGAATATTCAAATATCCTAGGGCAGCGGACTATGTATCCTCTGAACCAGCTCATGTATCCTCTTTGAAAGGATACATGTACCACAGATTTAAAACTCAATTTTCATCAAATGTTTTTGTGCAGGAGTTTAATGCCATTTTAGTATTGTAGCAAAATGCTTAAACTCATGGCAACATGAAATAGGAAGTTTTTTTGGCACTTTCGGCAGAATATATTCAGATAACAAATTATTCTCACTTTTGGAGGCCCATGTATCCTACTCCTCCTACTGAGAAACCAGCCACCCTACAAAATGAATAGCGCGCCATTTGTCTACCTCCTGGTAGTGTAGAATTGACACAAGCATATGTCAGCCAGCTCAAAACACTGACCAAATATAATAGTAGTCAAATATACAAATAAATATTTTCATCGGAAAGTTAGAATGGTAAATGTTGTATGCTAAATAAAAATGAATTTTCTGTGCTAAAACCTTTTTATTACCCTTGCAACATTGGGTATCCACGTAGCAAAACTATATGATAGTATACTGTACTGCTGTATATTATGATATATTATACTATATATTTTCCTAAATTGTATTATTTTATGCTATATTAGGTGATGTCATACAATTTTTTATATTTTTAATATCATTTTGTATCATATTATGCCATACTTTATGATAGCATATTATATTACAGCATAATATGTTAGTATATATTATATCGTGCTACATTATATTAGCGTACATTATATTAAATATACATATTAAATAATTGTAATTAATTTTAGTATATTTATTACATTAATTAGTATTATATTATTAATACGTATACATTTGTTTTGATTTAAAAGTGATCAAAGACTCAACCTGTGTATTTCTATTAATCTCTTTGTGTATGTGAATTCAAATCAAATCTTCTGCTCAAGCCAATGAAGCATTATTATACTGCTAAATGCATCAGTACCAAACATATTTAGACTGCCAACTTGCCATTTTAACTTATTTATAGCTATTACTATCATGTCTATTTTAGCTTGTTCAAAGTCAGATTATTTGACAAAGAGAGTTCATTGTATCGGCGGTGCTTTATTGTAAAACTCAATAATAGCATATATGATAAATTAAACAATTCAATTATTAAAGTTATATTTATAGCATTAACATGAATATATTTTTTATCTCTATAATATGTAGTGTTGCATGTTTTAAAAGGTTTTGATAGATTCTAGAACTTATCATTTATCATTTTGCTATCCCATCTCCGGCAATGTAGCATCTTTTAATCATCAAAGCAAACTTTCCTTTCACTGCTGGCTAATCCTTGTAATCAACTGCCCATCAAACCTACTAGAAACTATTTTATCCAATCAAGAGGATGCTTAGGTTTGTAATTTACTAGAAGCATCAACTGCCTTTTATCTTCTGAAATAATGTCTTGGTAATCACCAAAAGCTTGCGGTGGCAAATACTTTTTTTCTAAAGTGTCTCTACTTTTTGGTACAGAAATGACTTGCAATTGACAAATAATTTACTCGCTACTTTTTGATGTTTTCAAAATAATGTCGCTGTGTTTGTAACAACCTGTTAGAAAAGTTTATTTACAAAAGAAATTGGTTCACAGAAATTACGTCTATATTTCACAACATCATTAATTCTATTTGAAGCAAAAAAGGAAATTCATTATTGCTATCTTCCATAAAATATGAAATAAATACTATCAGCAGTTACAATAGAAAAAGACGAATTATAAAAAAAACATATTAACAAGGCATGAAATATTTGTAGTGCTATACAATTAATGTAATTGTTTAATTAGTCAACCTCTTCGACGGTGGGGCCTTGGGTAGATGTCCCGTAATTTCCGGTAGACTGGCTGTTGTCACCAGAAGATTGATGAAGTTTAGCCATAATGGGAGAGCAAGTGTTCTGCAGTTCTTTAAGCTGGTGTTGGTATTCATCTTCCTCCGCTAATTGGTTGATATCCATCCAGTCTATCACTTTTTGACATACATCCTTGACCTTCGTTGAGTCTTCTGATGACAGTTTAGACTGATTTTCTTCCGCTGCTTGCTTGTATTGGTAAACGGAGCCCTCGAGCTGATTTCTTGCAGCGACACGTTTTTTCTGTTTTTCATCTTCCTCTTTGTATTTCTCAGCATCTGCTAGCATCTTGTCAATGTCCGCCTGACTGAGCCGTCCTCTGTCGTTGGTGATGGTGATTTCCTTCGATTTACCAGAGCTTTTGTCTACTGCTGACACATTGAGGAGGCCGTTCGCATCAAGATTGAAGGTCACCTCTATCTGCGGCACTCCCCTCGGCGCTGGAGGTATTCCGGTCAAATCAAATGTGCCGAGCTTGTTGTTATTGGCTGTCATTGCTCTTTCTCCTTCAAACACTTGAATGGTGACAGCTGGTTGATTGTCAGCATAAGTTGTGAAGATCTTGGTTTGTTTGGTTGGAATCCTTGTGTTTCTGTCTATGAGGTTGGTCATTACTCCTCCGGCCGTTTCTATTCCCAGAGACAACGCAGCCACATCTACCAGAAGGACATCTTTAATCACATCATGTTGATCTCCTGACAAAATGGCTGCCTGAACAGCAGCTCCATACGCTACCGCTTCATCAGGGTTTATCGACCGGTTGAGGGGTTTTCCTCCCATGAAGTCTTGCAGTATCTTTTGTATTTTAGGAATTCTGGTTGAGCCTCCGACGAGAACAATTTCGTGAATATCTCCTTTGGACATCTTTGCGTCTCGCAAGGCCTGTTCTACGGGCTCGAGAGTTCCACGAAACAGATCACCGCAAAGCTCTTCAAATCGAGCTCGAGTAATGCTTGTGTAGAAATCGATGCCCTCAAACAGTGAGTCAATCTCGACATTTGCTTGCGCACTGCTCGACAAAGTTCTCTTAGCTCTCTCACAAGCTGTTCTCAGTCTTCTCAAAGCTCTCGCATTTTTTCTTAAATTTTTTTTGTGTTTTCTTTCAAACTCTTTGGCAAAGTGCTCTACCAGACGGTTGTCGAAATCTTCTCCTCCGAGGTGAGTGTTTCCAGCAGTGGATCTCACCTCGAACATCGATCCTTCAGCAATGGTTAAAATCGACACATCGAATGTTCCACCTCCCAAATCAAAGATGAGAACATTTTTGTCGGCTTGAAGATTCTTGTCGAGTCCGTAAGCTAAAGCAGCTGCTGTCGGCTCATTGATGATTCTCTTGACATTGAGACCAGCGATTACACCTGCATCTTTAGTTGACTGCCTCTGAGAGTCGTTGAAATAAGCTGGCACAGTAACAACTGCCTCTGTTACCTTCTCTCCTAGGTATGCTTCTGCAGTCTCTTTCATGCTTGTCAGCACCATCGCACTAACTTCCTCAGGGCTTAGAACCTTCTTCTCTCCTTGGTATTCCACTTCTACTTTGGGCTTGCCACCATCATTGACGACTTTGAAAGGCCAGTGTTTCACATCATTTTGTATTGACTCGTCTCCAAATTTTCGTCCGATGAGCCTTTTAGCGTCGAAAACTGTGTTTGTCGGGTTCATTGCAACTTGGTTTTTGGCTGCATCTCCGATGAGTCTCTCAGAGTCTGTGAAGGCGACATAGCTAGGAGTTGTCCGATTTCCTGTCAATGTAAAGTAGAAGATTGAACAGCTATATTTTACATACGATGCAGAAAGGCATTTATTATAAGTGTTATTTAGCAACTTTTTAAAACATTTCACTAGAAATATTTTCAAAGAAAAAGTATTTTAACAAGTTTTATTAAAGCTATACCTTGGCTGTTAGCTATGATCTCAACTTTTCCATGTTGAAAGACTCCAACACATGAATATGTAGTCCCGAGGTCTATTCCGATAGCCTTTCCCATGATGAATGATTCGAATCTTTTGCTTGTTGCTTCTCAGTCTAAGTGTTGCCTATAGCAAAGTTTTTGTAGTTATAACCCACATCAACAGTGCACTAGTATTTATATCTTGGCACACTAGTCTTCTGGAGTATTCTAGGTTGTATTTGTAGCTGGAGGAATGTTCTAGATCCGCTTGTTATTGTTGTTGAGCTTCACTGATTATCTCTAATCACTTAGCTAGCCATCGATGGAATTATCCAATGAAACATAAGCTAGGCGGAGCCAACAGATTTCGTTGGAAATACCAAGAACATTCCAGACAAATGATGCAATCCAATAGCTGGTACAGATGGACTGATAATTAATTTTAGCAATCAACAAGTTGTTTGTCTGGCTTTCAGCAAAGACCAAAGACTGAAAAACTCTATAAGCATTAGCCACTAGGTACAAACGAAATCATTCCAGAATGTTCTAAATTACCAGGGAAGCTGTACTTCTAGAACATTCCACATTCGACAAATAGAGTCTTTGGTTGGCTGCAAGTGCAGCATGGACTGGTGAAATGCCCGATTGTTGAGTATATAATATGGTCTCAACAATTGATCATTTCACCAGTTTTATTACAGTACATGTATATTTTAATAAAACAAATGAAAGTTTTACCGAACCCCATAAAAACATTTCATGAAACTTATAAAGCAAAAGAAGATTTTAAAACCACCGAGAACACTCTATAAAAATTATCTGTTTCACCGTCAAGCAAAAGTAATAGCATTGGATGCAGGAGTAAATGATACACATTTGATAGAAAACTTGCCAAGTAAAGTCTCTCTTCAGCCTCTAGCTAGTTCTGCAAGAAATGTTCATTTTCATAATAGAATTCTTGGTTGGCTGCAAGTGCAGCATGGACTGATGAAATGACAAATTGTTGAGTACATCTAATAAAACAAATGAAGGTTTCTCAGCATGGCAGAGGAACATGAAGCTTAGAAAGCAAAAGAGGGTATTAAAACCACCGAGAACACTCCATAAATATCATCTGCTTCACTGTCAAGCTTCAGCTAAGGTTATTAGTTAGCTTTCATTACTCTCGGGCAGCATCAAACTCAAAACAAATATTTTTAGAGCATCAGGAAAACTTCAAAGGTGAGCATTCTCATATCTCGGTGGTTGACTATTTGCCATTACGCAATTCCTATCAGCTAAAGAATAGCAGCTTTCATTCCATTGTGATTTGATTATAATACCTGGTCCGATATGGAGGGTAAGAATATTCTGGGAGTTTCAAGATACGTAGTTGGCTCCGCCCACTGCGCGTTTGTTGTGTCCACTGAACCGTACAGCGTCCAATCATTGGCTATTCAAACCAATAATAAACAAGGTAGCACATGCTTCTAGTAATTTCCTTCAGTTTCTAGTAATTGCCAGAATACTAACTAGGCAGTATATATATGTACATGTAGTAGCAGGCCTTTGAAATAGGCATAACAAGACATTAGTTCCATAACGAACAGTTTCAACAGAGAAGCAATACACAGCAAAAACTCGTTAGCACATCATGGGAAAGACTATTGGCATCGACCTTGGTACTACTTACTCCTGTGTAGGAGTCTTCCAACATGGAAAAGTTGAGATCATAGCTAACAGTCAGGGTAAGTATTTTCAGCATACTTTTACTGTAGTAATCAATAGAATCACTACGGATACAGATGTTACTGATGACTAACAAGATAGTTAAGTTTTAGTTTGTTTTCTGTGACTTTAAGCTGTCTGTTAGCTATTAATTTTGCAGCCAACTGTGCACACCATTTGGTTTGGTCTCCCATGCATGTAGACTGAATTGCTTTGTCTATTGACAGGAAATCGGACAACTCCTAGCTATGTCGCCTTCACAGACTCTGAGAGACTCATCGGAGATGCAGCTAAAAACCAAGTTGCAATGAACCCGACAAACACAGTGTTCGATGCTAAAAGGCTTATCGGACGAAAATTCGGAGACGAGTCAGTACAGAATGATGTGAAACACTGGCCTTTCAAAGTCGTCAATGATGGTGGCAAGCCCAAAGTAGAAGTGGAATACCAAGGAGAGAAAAAGGTTCTAAGCCCTGAGGAAGTTAGTGCGATGGTGCTGACAAGCATGAAAGAGACTGCAGAAGCATACCTAGGAGAGAAGGTAACAGAGGCAGTTGTTACTGTGCCAGCTTATTTCAACGACTCTCAGAGGCAGTCAACTAAAGATGCTGGTGTAATCGCTGGTCTCAATGTCAAGAGAATCATCAATGAGCCGACAGCAGCTGCTTTAGCTTACGGACTCGACAAGAATCTTCAAGCCGACAAAAATGTTCTCATCTTTGATTTGGGAGGTGGAACATTTGATGTGTCGATTTTAACCATTGCTGAAGGATCGATGTTCGAGGTGAGATCCACTGCCGGAAACACTCATCTCGGAGGAGAAGATTTCGACAACCGTCTTGTAGAGCACTTTGCCAAAGAGTTTGAAAGAAAACACAAAAGAGATTTGAGAAAAAATGCGAGAGCTTTGAGAAGACTGAGAACAGCTTGTGAGAGAGCTAAAAGAACTTTGTCGAGCAGTGCGCAAGCAAATGTCGAGATTGACTCACTGTTTGAGGGCATCGATTTCTACACAAGCATTACTCGAGCCCGATTTGAAGAGCTTTGCGGTGATCTGTTTCGTGGAACTCTCGAACCCGTAGAACAGGCCTTGCGAGACGCAAAGATGTCCAAAGGAGGTATTCATGAAATTGTTCTCGTCGGAGGCTCAACGAGAATTCCTAAAATACAAAAGTTGCTGCAAGACTTCATGGAAGGAAAACCGCTCAACCGATCGATAAACCCTGATGAAGCGGTAGCGTATGGAGCCGCTGTTCAGGCAGCCATTTTGTCAGGAGATCAACATGATGTGATCAAAGATGTCCTTCTGGTAGATGTTGCTGCTTTGTCTCTTGGAGTAGAGACAGCCGGAGGAGTAATGACCAACCTCATAGACAGAAACACAAGAATTCCAACGAAACAAACCAAGATCTTCTCAACTTACGCGGACAATCAACCAGCTGTCACCATTCAAGTGTTTGAAGGAGAAAAAACTATGACAGCCAATAACAACAAGCTCGGCACGTTTGACTTGACCGGAATACCTCCAGCGCCGAGGGGAGTGCCGCAGATAGAGGTGACCTTCAACCTTGATGCCAATGGCCTTCTCAATGTATCAGCAGTAGACAAAAGCTCTGGTAAATCGAAGGAAATCACCATCACTAACGACAGAGGACGACTCAGTCAGGCGGACATTGACAAGATGCTAGCAGATGCTGAGAAATACAAAGAGGAAGATGAAAAACAGAGAAAGCGTGTTTCTGCAAGAAATCAGCTCGAGAGCTCCGTTTATCAATACAAGCAAGCAGCGGAAGAAAATCAGTCTAAACTGTCATCAGAAGACTCGACCAAGGTCAAGGATGTATGTCAAAAAGTGATAGACTGGATGGACAACAACCAATTAGCGGAGGAAGATGAATACCAACACCAGCTTAAGGAACTACAGAACGCTTGCTCTCCCATTATGGCTAAACTTCATCCATCTTCTGGTGACAATAGCCAGTCTACTGGAAGTTACGGGACATCTACCCAAGGCCCCACTGTCGAAGAGGTCGACTAATTAAACAATTACATTAATTGTATTGCACTACAAATACTTCATGCATTGTTAATATGTTATTTTTTATAATTTGTATTTTATTATATCTCTTATTGTAACTGTTGGTAGTATTTATTTAATATTTTATGAAAGATATAAATAGTGAATTTCATTCTTTGCTTTGAATTAATAATATCTTGAAATATATATGTATTTTTTGTGAAGCAAATTACTTTGCAAATAAACTTTTTTAACAGGTCGTTACAAACACAGCGACATTATTTTGAAAGCATCACAAGTTTTTTTCTATCGTAACTGCTGATAGTATTTATTTCATATTTTATGGAAGATAGCAGTAATGAATTTCTTTTTTTGCTTCAAATTAATGATGTTGTGAAATATGGATGTATTTTTTGTGAAACAAACTACTTTGTAAATAAACTCTTTTAACAGGTTGTTACAAACACAGCGACATTATTTTGAAAGCATCACAAAGTAGCGAGTAAATTATTTGTCAATTGCAAGTCATTTCTGTACCAAAAAGTAGAGACACTTTAGAAAAGTCTTTACCGCCGCAAGCTTTTGATGGTTACCAAGACATTATTTCAGAAGAAGATAAAAGGCAGTCGATGCTTCTATGTAAATTACAAACCTAAGCATCTTTCTGATTGGATAAAATAGTTTCTAGTAGGTTTGATGGGCAGTTGATTACAAGGATTAGCCAACCGTAAAAGGACAGTTTGCTTTGATAATTAATAGATGCTACATTGCCGGAGATGGGATAGCAAAATGATAAATGATAAGTTCTAGAATCTATCAAAACCTTTTAAAACATGCAACACTACATATTATAGAGATAAAAGATATATTCATGTTAACGCTAAATATAATTTTAATAATTGAATTATCTAATATGTATAGTACTGGTGCATTTAGCAGGGTGATAATGCTTCATTGGCTTGAACAGAAGAGTTGATTTGAATTCACATACACAACGGGATTAATAAAAAATACACAAGCTGAGTCTTTGATCACTTTTAAACAAAAAAATTTATATCAATCTTATACTAAATAAGGTATTAAATATACTGATATTTAATACAATTATTTATATTTAATGTAATATAATACGATGTAGCATGGTATAATATCAATCATCAGAACTACGCTCTGATTCGAAGTCACTATTGTTTAAATCCTATCCAGTCTTTTCATATTTGCTTATAAAGTGGTTCACAATCTGACCTGAAAAGTCTAAAGCGTTTTGATGATCGTTGAGGATACTCTTCAGAAACACCTTATGGCATAATACTAGTCATTGTTATGGAGTATTCCAACTTTGAAACGTTCAAAACATGTTTAAGACTTAAAAATGTTATATCTGTTTTTTAATTCCAAAACTTCACAGTTTTTTCTTTAAAACTTTGAAAGTGACATCATTGAAATACTTACAGTAACAGCACCAGGGTAATATCTTATAATCAAAGTAGTTCCTTGTTTAACTTGTACTGAAAAATGCTAAGGTTGATGTCAATGTGTATCTGTCAAGAGGAGAATACAAAATATAGGCCACCCATAATAGGATTTAATTTATCTTTTTAAAATCCTGATGAGTCAATTGAAGAATACAACGACGCTCTCTACTTGAACGTCACCTTTAACAGAAACGCTGTTATAGGAGAAAGGTTGAAAAATACAGCGCCATGGCATTCAAATAGAGGTTTTAATTTAACGAC
This sequence comes from Watersipora subatra, assembly GCF_963576615.1. Classification (NCBI taxonomy): domain Eukaryota; kingdom Metazoa; phylum Bryozoa; class Gymnolaemata; order Cheilostomatida; family Watersiporidae; genus Watersipora; species Watersipora subatra. The sequence goes on along the minus strand of NC_088710.1, from coordinate 8,822,878 downwards.
TAATTTATTTTTAGTTTTAACGACTAATTGACCAGCTATTTAGAACAAGCCATTTGACATCGATACGTTGAGGCAGAAGACTGTTCAAATCAGCGTCTTCAGATACGTCTTAATAGCTTTTAGCAAAAACCATTTTAAATTTCACAGCATCTCATTATTTATTTCATTAAATTTCTACGCAAAAGAACTGATCATTGCTAGTAGCCTCTAACAACCTTGTTTCACATACCCTCAGCACCTGATCAGAAAGTATCACTGCATTTGGTTTTAACGTTTTCCTGAGTCTCTGACACACCCAACTTTAAATCTTGACTACATTGGGTGTCTTAGACTGGGAGCTCATATTTAGCAAATAAGATATTTATTGCAGGTAACCTGAGTGGAGGCAAACTGCTTGTCTCAGCATAGCAAACCAATAGTGTTCAGTAGTGATTGCTGACCAATAGTCATTGATCAGCAATAACCAGCACATCTGCTCTGTCATATATAACATGTCATATATAAAATAGTTTCAGTATTTTCAATTTCAATTGTACATGTAGTAACAACTAGATATAGCTCATGAATTAGCTAAATGGCATAAATCTTTTAATTTGAGCCAGTTTATAGGTTAGCCATTTTATTAGAGCAGCATCTACTCGTGATTTCAGAGCAATTTGTTTGACCTCCCCAGCCAAGTGGACTAACATCTGAATGAATAGCGAGTTAGGGCTTTATTCTAATAAACAAAGCTGGAATATGCTTATCAGAGCTTCACCAACATCTCATATCAGTCAAAACCTCTGGTGACAAGGTCACACGGCATTCAAATTACCATGCACCACTTTCAATGCACATGCTTTATTGCACTCAAGCTTTCTATAGAACCTGAACTTGAAGCAATTTTGACAACGCAGGCATAAAAAGGGGGTTGTGTTTTTTCTCTCATATGTCATCCTGCTTCTCGGCAGAGCTGTGATTTTTGTCACCCTCTATTACAGTTGATATAAATTTATCTAGTGTGGCTACACTAAAACTGACAATAGACTGGACCATCTTTGAATTGCACTTTTCTTAGTGGTCTGGTAGGTCTACATCCCTGCCATCAGTTATATAATCCAGAGACTTCCTTCACACACGTTTATACTCGAGCAGCCAGTGACTTGTGTTTTTTGATGAATATTAGTTAGCATCAACTAAGTATCCAATAAAATGCAGTATTTTAAAAGTTCAACAGTAGAGTACTGTCTACATAATAATAACAAGTTTGCATGAGAGGCGAGTAGCAGCGATGCTCTCTATGAATATTTATCTTGCTCTATTACACTTTGGAATAGTAATAGAGGTATTCGATCTATCCTATTACCATTGGACCAAATGAAAACGTTATCTTATTAAAAATGCTTTAAACAAATCTAGGTTAGGTAGTATAGAGTTGCCTAACCTTACTGAATAGACTTAAACATTGATGTGTATATGATAGTGATTATTCTACCTACTCTCCTGTTATCATCGGACTAAATAAAAGTCTATCCTATTAAAAAAGCGAGTTTGGCAAAAAAAGATAACATCTCCTGCATCTTGTGAATAAAATCCTTATATCAAGTATAGTAGAACACAGTGTTTTCATGATTTTGTCTAAAACATGGTGTACACCTATCATTCCCATACAGTGATTTCAGTGCCCCACATTATGTATGTTAGTAATACTTATTTTCAGAAATGTCGGGCATTTACTTTGCATGAGTTTTGTTTACATTAACAACCAAAATATTAATATTTCATTCGCTACTGATGCAGAGAAAAGTGCTCAGACAGATGTAGATAATAAGCAGAAAACTGGAATTCAAAAAATGGGCTCATATTGGTAAATGGCGAATATACACCAAGATTTTATAATGTCTAATAATACTGTAATAGCCTATATGTAAATTAAACAGCCTTGTACAGTATATGCAGCAGGTATCATCAGATCAACTAGTGTGATTCATTCTGTTGGAAACTAACTATGAGGATATCAGGTTTTAGTTGGTTCTAGCTGATTAAACAAAGAACTAGAGGTCTCTATGTTATTCATGACATCATTAAAAACTGTTGAAAATATTGACACTGTTCAACAGTTTTCAGCACAGTGATCTTCACTTGTGCAACTAATAATGTATGTTTCTGAATCTGACAATACAGAGCAGGCTTATGCGAATAAGGTGCGAATCTTATGCCCCACAACACCATTTTCACTCACAAAAACTTGCATCTTTTAAAGAAGTTTTGTAAGATTTACGCACAACTTTATCTTTTAAGTAACAATACAAATTTTAAATGTAGTTTTTTATCAACAACCTCAGCATTCAATAATAATGCGTGTATATTTGACATAGTTTTGATAATTTAGCAAAACTATATATATATATATATATATACAGATAATGGTTGAGACTTCACTGATATAGTGCTCAAAGTGGTCCACCGAGCCTGTATAAGTACAAAGACGGAAAAAGATTTTAGCAACAGTTTATGACTAAAAGTTTCATACTGCATGCAGTAATCATCAGATGCTAATGTGAAGTCTAGAGACTAGCTATAGACTATAGAAGCTAGAGTCTATAGAAGCTATAGACTTCACATTAGCATCTGATGATTACAGTATGAAACTTTTAGTCATAAACTGTTGCTAAAATCTTTTTCCGTCTTTGTACTTATATATATATATATATATATATATATATATATATATATATATATATATATATATATATATATATATATATATATACTAACTTAACTGTTTATTTTTGGCCTTGTGCTGAAGCTAGTCCTATGCAGCTAATAGTTTAATAGCGTTGACTACGTGATCTTATTACTTGCATTAAGAATTAATAAAATGTATTTTTCATAAAGGCTAATTTTTATCCTTGTTTTATAATCATACATATTACTACCAGTGATTGTGTAGGCATGAATAGAATGTGTGATTGAGTGTTGTGCATAATAATGGCTAACTGCATGATGATCAGTCATTATTGATAGGCAAAGCTGAATAAATATGTGGAGTCTATTAAACTGACTAGCTATTATCACCTTCGCTCACCAGCTTTTGAGCCAAATAGACTAAATCCAAAAATGAGTACAGTACATGTATTCAGTAAACCAATAAAACTAGTCGAAGTTGGAGTTGTATGTTACTGGCACTAATGCGTTCATATGAGAGGACAACTTTTAATTCTTGAAAATACTTTTACACACATTATTGGGTGGATATGCAAGATATCTCATACTCAATGGGTTAGTTAGTTTATTACATACATTGTATTGCAGCATATTAGTTTTAGCATATGGTAAAAACCACTACTACTTGATACAACAATCTTTTTAGTAGGCCTACATAGATTTTCTGGTAAACCTTATACAGTTTAATACGAAACAGAAACCAATTACTGTTGGCGTGTCTTATGCGGTCTTATGAGTGTCTTACTGTGTGTATTATTGTTGGCACCCGGCTTGGAATGACTGCAAAACCAATACACTTGGCCGACGGCTTTTTAACCACTGCAATAACCAAAACTTTGAAGTGATAGAACAACACAAAGATTTCACTTTCCTCTGCAATAATGGAGGAAGTGTTATAGACCTTATCCTGACAACCCAGAATACAGCTACCATAATAAGCAACCAGTGCACAGATGACTCCACAGAACTTTTTCCAGGAGCACCAACATGAGGCCACATTCTGTTGTGGACATTGTTTACTACACAAAAGATAAAAACAGAACCGAAAATCTCATAATCTTGGAACAGATGTGAGTGGATTAAATATACTACACAATTAGAGATACTTTCAGCAGAAACAATCCCAAGGATTGTAACAAAAACAGATCCTACAATTATATGGAACAAAATTCTTACCAATCTTACTTGTTCCAAAAAATCAAACGTCCCAAAAATTAAGTTATCAGGGCACTGCAAACCCTACTGGAATGAAGAACTGTCAACCTTGTCAAAAGAACAAGCAAAGGAAAAATTTAAATACAGAAGTTCTTGTGAGAATGGTGATAAGCTTGAATTATCAAAACAAAGATTCAGAGCAGCATTGGAAGATGCAAAAACAAAATTTCTGGAAACAAAAGCAGATGCCCTTAACTGCAGTAATGGTCCAGAGTTTTAGAAGAAATTCAAGCGAACCTTTTATAACAATACTAATGCCAAGATCGGCGATTTAAGTACCGCCAACAAAATTCTAACCACTGATTCAAGTAAAACAGGACTCTTCTATGACAACATCTTCAAAGGCAAACACCTTAACATCAACTCTACATCAGACTCAGTCATCAGGGACTCGTAAGCGGCGCAAGTGAACAAAAGACTTGCAGAAAAATTGCAAAACGAACCTAGATTTCCACACTTGACCACACCAGTCACAATAGAAAAAATGATCAAATCTACACAAAAAATTAAAACCAGAGGAAAAGGACCCGACTACAACGGCGTACACCCTTTAATGATAAAAAATGGAAGTTTCCAGTTTCAAATTACACTCAAAATCCTGTTTGACAGGATTCTTACCTCAAGCAAGTGGCCGTTTTCCAACAATGTAGTAATTTTCTTGAGAAAGCCTGGGAAGAAAGATTACACCACAACAAACAACTATCGCCCAATCACAATAACATCTATATGTGGCAAAATTCTAAAAAGAATAATTGAGCACAGACTTAGAATTCTAACAGAGTCAGAAGGCTGGATACCAAAATACCAACACGGATTTCGTAAAAGCAGATCTACCTCTACTTACTTATGTCCAATGTTGATAGAAGTTCAACACAATCAATCAACTAAACAAAAGGTCGCAGGCCTTTTTATCGACCTACAAAAAGCTTTTGACAGTGTATGGCACCAAGGAATGCTGTTCAGACTCGCTGAATTAGGAATAAATGAATCCTTCCTTCAATTAATATTTAATTTCCTCACACAACGAACAATCAGAATTAAAGTTAACAGCCATCTATCAAAGCCAGAACAATGCAAAATAGGACTGCCACAAGGAAGCATCTTATCCCCTATACTTCTTATACGTTACACAAGAGCACAAGAGACATGCTGAACTCATGGAATGGAACCCTGCTTCAATATGCAGATGATTGTTCAGTTATCTGCTCAAGACCAAATGAAAAACTACTATATGAAACAATGGAAAGCAACTGCATGAAGCTCACACACTGGCTAGAACAATGGCGCATGAAAGCAAACTGTTTCAAGACAGATACTATTTGATTCAACTGCAACCCAAAACAACTTCAAGTCAGCGGAGAAAACATAAACATTACCAATTCTACTAAAGTTTTAGGTTTAACTCTAGACTCTAATTTAACATTCAACACACAAAGAGAAGAATCAAAAGCGATATTGGCCAAAAGATGGAGATTACTTCTCCTGTTCATCAATGCAGGGTTAAAGCCATACTATTCTAAAAAGATACTAGAATCAACCATAATGCCGAAAGTGTTCTACAATAGTTTTATATGGAATCAAAAAGCTGACATCTCTCTCCATAGTTGTTTAAAAGACATGCTATAGGAGCAAAGACTAATCCCTCAACGGAAGCACTCCACCATATCACAAACATACCTACAGCTGAGTCTTTAAGCTCCAGAGACATATACACATACTGTAGAATGGTAATAGGACAAAGTTATTTCGCAAAAACTTTGTTATCTACAAAAAGCAAACTTCAGAAAAAAATACATTCCCACATTGTAAGTCTAAATGGTAGAAACACAACTATAGCAGATATGTCAGCAAGTCATTTTAAAAGATCCACTATTTGAAAGCAACTAACTAATGATCGACAACGTCGATGGGAAACTCATCTCATAATAGGACACTGTCCCACTGGTTTATTAAAGGACCTAGAATCAGATCATCTGGAGAAAAACCCAATTCCGCTTATATTACCAAGGAGACAAATATCAATTTTAACTGGGCTCTTCACAGGCCACACAACCTTACAATATCACTTATACAAACTCAATTTAACATTTACACCAACATGCACATGCCTGGATGAGGACGAAACAGTAGACCATTACCTATACAGATGCACCAACTACACCAATCTAAGAAAGAAAATATTCCCTAACCCTCACAACTATCAAGACCTGCTAGAATTTGTACATGGAAGTTGCCGATTCAATTGAAAGCATAATTAACCCACTGCAGATAAACCATAGAAGTAAACCTCAACGATACTTACACAGACAAATGGTACAGACCATATTATAGTCATTCACTTATTAATAACAATCAATCTTGCCACAATCAATACTCATAGAGGATCTATTCTTCAGACCTGAACCCTTGTATATAGTACATATCAATCAATTTATTTTTGTATAAGTTCTCCTGCATTACTTATTTGAAGTCATTCTCCCATGTAAATTTTCTTTTAATTTTCACACAAATAATCTCAAACTAAATATGAATTGTTCACTACTACCTTGCATTCAGGATACTTCTACAGTTTCCGTTTTATTGGATAATATGCCTGCAAATAGAGGCTTTTTGTTATTTTGTCGTCAGCAAAATAAAAGATTACTAACTAGTGCTGCATGATAACGCGATATAATTCGATATGACGATATATTTCAGTGGATGATTTTATATTTGGTCAGTTTTCAAGTCGATATGAATATCGAAGCCGATATTATTTTGAAAAATGGAGTTGTCTTGTCTCTTTATTGTACCGAGGTGACAACTCCTATTTTTCAACCAATATCTTTTCTTATCGTTCATATTAAAGCCTAATATTATATATTAAAAGAAGACAACTCCAATGTTCTTTTCCTCCAACTTCTGATATTTTTCGATGTTCGACATATTTTGAGATTTTGAATAGGTAATCGAATGTACATGCAAAGATATCGTGCAGCACTATTACTAACTATTGTAAAATATGACTATTGATTACCACAATAAAGATTGCTCATATAGTATATAACTGTTGGCGTGTACGTAAACCGCGTGTCAAGTATTATTCGTTCGCAAACTGGATTCATAAGGCTTTGGTACAACAACATGTCGATGGCGAATAAGGCGCAGCTCTTTGGCGCAGAAGGAGCGACTGCATGTTCTCACAACTGGCCACCTGTTTTTCTTTTTTCAATAGTCGCAGAAAGCGGCGAGCTTTTGTTTGCGACCTAAAAGTATAATCTTTACAAAAGTGTCCTTGTTGTTCGTAAGAAACGTTTGCATTGGTATATTTGTCATGTCCTCAACATCTGATGCTCAACAGAAAGTAAGTGCGAGTAGGGCTCAATATTTAGCACGTAAATAAGTTCTAGTGAGCAAAACATGCCCATTTGATGTTGGTACATTTTAAAAATAATTCTTTAAACTGATTATTTCTGTATAGTATAGTCGGGAAGTAGTCATATTTAAACAACTTTTTGTTAGTTTGACCTATCGAAAAGAGTAATGTAAAATATGACGTAAATGTCATTATACGTAACCTATACATTCCTGCCTCGGGCTTCACATCGTTAATAAAAATTACTCGTTGTTTAGTGCTACTAAGAATGGTCACAGATATTTAATTTAGTTACGTTGGAAGTGATAGTTCCTGTTGTAGCGGTCTCGCTTTGTTATGCAACAATCAAGGTTCATGTTAAGATGATAATAACCATCAAGTATAAAACTAACCTTCATTTTGATCACTATTTCATTTTTTAGTCCAAAACGATGTAAATTATACATCTATCAGCTTGAATGATAATTGGACAATATATTTTAGTGGCCACAAGTAGAAAATCCATTAGCATTCTGCATGATATTGTATGATAGTGAAGTTTTATTCTGGCATGCAGTTTGATGTGAAATTTTAAGTATAGCTATTTTATTTCATTGAAAGGCTTATGTAATGGTTTTTGAGCCATGCAAATATTGTGTTTGCGCAGGCCACTGTAAAATATCTGATCATTTGAACATAACTCATTTTAGACTAGTAGTTATGTCGAAGAATCAGGTTTTAAACTGTAATGATATACATGTGTCTTCAATATTCCAAAGATATGGGGTTTTGGGACTGTTAACTATCATCAACATAGAACTGTCAATCGTCATAATGATCATTATCTTGCTCACAAGTTGTTCAGGTTGAAGTCTTCATTGTTGTGCTATGTATTTACACAGTTGTGTAAATTTGCACCTACTTAAGCATTTGACACATACCCTTGTCAAACCAATGGTGGCAGTCTATTGACCTCTTGACAATAACAACTTCCAATATTTACAAAGTAGAAATTGGTTTGTATAAGAAAAGATAAACCTTGTTATAAATATTTACCTTTTTTTTCAATTCAACCAAATTTTTTGAGATGTCTGTATGCCATTGAAGCAGTTCATTTTACAATAAACTGTATTTCTTGCAGGTGACAGACTTCATAGATCGAAACAAGGCTGTTGTAAGTAAATTTCTTATTCTCATAGCATTTATTAGAACTTTCATAAATTTTCATAAGAGAAGGTAGTAATGTTACAAGTGTTTTTGCTCTAACTCAAAATACCTTTTTATTATGTTTTTTCAAGTATTTAAAAAATATCTTAAATAATCTTATAAACTACTTTGGTGGTAGGTAGCGTTCTAGTAATATTCTTTGGTTCCTGTCATTTCTGAATAAATTTTTTTAATAAAATTTTAAAATGATGATTTTATTCATTAGCATACTTGATTAGTGAATGATTTTATTCATTGTAGCATAAGTCATAGATACGCTGCTCATTTGTATTTTATGAGATGTTTACCTAAACTCTATGGAGGCTTGTCAGATGTCTCTTCAATAATACTTCCTGTGATGATTTTGTGGAATTTTCCTTCAAAAGCAAACGGAGAAGAAACCAGGAGCATATTTAATTATACTCTGTTGCCAATTGCAGGCTGAAAAGAATGTCACAGAGAAGTTCCCATTAAAAGTTGAGGAACTGGACAAGTTTCTGGCGGTTTGTCTTCTCACTTTTACAACTACTTTTTATACCCACTTTCATCCTGTCCTTTTTCTCCAGCTAATACCGACATCATGCTAAAATTTGATTGGCTACTCCTTTGAGAAAATGTTTGTTTGTTGTCCAATCAAAAACATTGTCTACTTAAAGCATCGTGTTCAATTTTTAGTTAAATATTTTGTTACTAAATAGAAAAAAGTAATGGTTTCACTGAACCATTAACATCGATCAGTTGTACTTTTCAACACTCCGGTGTAGTTGAATTTTAGTATTAGAATTCTTATAGAAAATGTCACAGATTGTTATTACTCAAAATTATTGCTGTCTTAGATTTAACAAAATACTAGCGGTAAGTTTGACAATGTCAAGGATTTCTGTCATTGTGAATCAGATATCCTGCAGGTTGGTGTTTTAGAGGCTGGTTCTCAGGATGAAATTGGCCAAAAATTGTAAAAAGAAACGCTTTGGGTTTACACAGACAAACAGACAGACACAATCACAAAGGGGGAATCAGTAATTTTGGCTACAACATTCATCAGCTGGTTCTCAGGATCGGAGTTTTGAAACCAAATATGTTTAGCGACCTGGCAGAAGGCACGGAGCATATGTGTGTGAAGTTGGGATGAAATCAGTCAAACAATGTAGCAGAGCAAACCCATATACATACTAGAGCATTAGGCCACAAAACTCACACTAGGAAAATCGTTTTAAAGTAGGGCAGCTACCATCAAACATATAAATAGGTATCTCAAAATTAGTTCTGATTTAGCCATCACTAATAGATTAGAAAAAACAACATACAAAGTGTTTGTGCGCATGTCACACAAACACTGAAAATAGTGCTGATAATTCTATGCAATGAAATCTCTAAATCTGTGACTGCCCCCAACTTTTAAACGAAACAATTGATTTTATCAATAGACAGCTCATGCTAACATGCCAGACTCGAGAGGTAAAACATGCTACCAACAATTGCCACAACTTGGCAGTTAATTGGCATTTCGATTAAAACTAAGTATAGTTATTTTACCATTCGTGAGTAGTTATTCTATTGCTAAAAGTTAATTTCTCTTAAGGCTATCAGATTATCCATATTTTTGGGCTTTGTCAATAAAAAAGTTTATCTTTAGAAGCACTCGCTTCGCGCAACTTGCAAAAATATTTGAAATGAATCTGATTTCTCTATTGTCCTGATCTTGACCAAACAAAGTATGGTAAAAATGTGGAGTTTATCTATTATGTTATTCGCTTAAATAGCTGCTCACATCGCAAGTGTATTGTAACAGCAACCAGCTAAAAGTTAAAGGTTGTTTATATGTTAATTCACATTTAGTTTCGCATCTCATGTGTGTATTTGTGTTGTTGCAAGGAAACATAGATTTGTAAAAGTGTGGTTGCGATCAAGGTAACTTTATGTATGCGTACACTCCTGTTTGGTAATCTTGTAGTCGGACATCCTGTGTATAAGCAGACTGACTCAGATTGCCAGCGATACCGGGATTCCTAAACCAGCACCAATACCCGCTATTGATGCTGCCGATGTGAATGGGGTGAGTACTAGTGCTAACTCAGTTTTACCTTGGGCCTGTTCCTATAATTCTGAGATTATTATTACAAATGTTATCAAATCATTAAAAATTCTTGCTCAAAATTTGTATCCTACTTCAGCTGCTCATATTAATGTCAGATATATATATTAAGTATACACTGACCATATCAGTTAGCAATGACAGATTTTTATATTGATACGTGTCTTGTGCTCCAACCCCTTGTTTTATTGATACAAGAGTGTCTTGTGATCCAATCTCTTACATTGGTACGGGTGTCTTCTGATCCAACTCCTTTGTTATGTTATTGAAAAGCAAAACATTGCTACAATTGTCACAGTTGCTTCACCAAAGAAACTGTTATCAAGGAATAATAAAGTTGGATACACGTGTATGTAGTAAATCCATCGTAAAACTTGATAGTCTAATGAAATGATATGCAACAGCAATTCTTTTTAGCACTTCTTTTGAACTCCCCATACTTTTTATTTTTTGCATAAATTCACTATTTATATCTTTTTTTAGAAGCTTGTACAAAACAACAAAGAGGTACTACTTAAAACTGGTAATTTTTGAAAAAGATTCTGAACACAAGTCTTCTGTTGCATGACATCCCAAGAATGACTTTGTTTATACTAGTTCACCACTTAACGAGATTGAGGCAGTGCTTGCAGGTTCAAATTCTTATTTAATTTTTTCTCAGGTTGTTGCCAAAAAGAGGAAACTGCCAGATGATGTCGGTGAGGTTACAGGAACAAAAGTGTATGCCTTTGCATGTGGATCTGTAGTCTGTAATCCATATATTGTTGAGCTCATCGACAAAATAAAGCCTAAAATTATGGATCTCATGGACTCAGCGAACAGTGTTTGTATCAAACTTCCTCCATAGAATTTGAGTATTTTGCTCATAGACTATCTTTTGCATAAGCTATTTATGCGCATTGACCTAATTGTACGAATGCTTGCTGAAGAATGTAGGACTTAATGTATATCAGGATGCCTCTATAGGCTACTAAACCAAAGAGATCGGTTTTTTCTACCGCCTGATGAATTCTAACACTTCAGTATGAACTGACACCATTTTTTTAAGAGTTCATCAGAAAGTATCGGTATATTTCTATCATTTGCGATTGTTTTTAATGTTTGAGTTGATTTTCTACCAGGATTTTTCTAGTTGAAAATCGACAAAATTTTATTGCGATTAAAACACTCGGCAGAAAAATTCGTGTGAAATGACGCAGCAGCTGCTATTGTTGCGATAGTTGATATCGGTTATTGTGTTCAAGTATAGTTGTTATAATCGCACATCCGATTGACCTGAGCATTTTAATCCCGATCAAGTTATATCGATTTTATTCTTAAAACATCCTGGCGGTCAAATCACATAAAACATCAAAAGCAATTGCAAATGATTGAAAAATACCAATACATTGAATAAAAGCTACTAGATTTTTGTCTAAGTTCATCCTTAGAATAAGTTGTTAATATCAATTTTATTATGTGTTACAGTCGAACCTTGAATTACGATCACCTTAAAATACAAATTCTCCTACATGTGATATAAACATGGAGCGAGCATTTGATGCTACACTTAATGTGGCTCGCTTTACTCGACTTGCGGAGTTTCTCGATTCGCTCTAACTTTGTAAAGAAAAGTGAAGATGCCAGTAAAAATTGAAAATATAAGTTATAAAATTGTATAAACAATAAGCAGTATGTAAGGTGAATCGGTAACACTTCGTTTGGACTAATGTGCAGCAAGTTATGCCGTTTTCATCTCTATTGCCACCATCATTTTCAAACATGTAATTTAGCCCTTTTACAATAGTGAGGAATGCCGCCTATTTTTTGCCATCATTTTCCGGTGGAGCAATATTAAACCTTTTGGATGCAAGAAATCTGCTAACTTACCTCAAACTTGTCAAAGATCTCTTAATAAATATGCATTGAGAAACTGAAAAATATCTCTACTAGTTGATATCTATTGCGTGCAATTAACCACCATGATATTATAGCCTGTGTCCTGCTTTGTAATTTGTTCGAGCTTACAATTTTTATTCCACTCTAAGTTTGAAGACATATCTTTATTTTATATCTGTACTAGCTGTGCTACCCGGCGTTGTCCGGGGAATAAAAATCAGCTTATAAACAATGAGAAGTAATGAGAGTTGCTTGCCGGTTGCTATTAGCCTGGCACATTGCCACTGGAAAATCTACAATGTTCGTTATTCTTACACAAAATATAATTGCACCACAATCAGAGTCAGTGCTGTCACTTTGCTGATCTGAACATTTAATTCTGAATTTGAATCGGCTATAATTTCATCACCATAATTTTTCGTTTTCTAACTCGGTAGGTACTGGCTACATACTACTACTTTAGGTACACTAAATAGTTCGAATGTCGGAAAAAAATGTTTGTTTTTGAGTAGGAAATTCCTAAACAAAGATTTAAAATTGCTTCGCGAATTTAGGCTCATTTTATAAAAAAAAATCCTCGGACAACACTGTCAATACCATAAAAATACTAAAGAATGTTGGTTATGTTGTCAACGAATAATAAAATTAAGTTACTACGCAATTGCTGGGGAATTCGCAAAAATTTGCATACGGTAGTCGACCATAGATTTTGCAAAAATGTGTATTCGGCAGTGAAAGGGTTAATCTATCAAATACTACAGAGATATATTCATGAACAGGTGACATAAATGAGCCATAATTTTATTACATGAGAAAACAAAAAGTTACTGTTTTTAAAACAAAAATATTTGCATCGTTTGCTCGGATAGCTGCGTTCTGATTGTTGCTTTCGATGGAATGAACATCTTTTGGATGTCCAATACCTTTCACAATATCTTCTGACCGCAACGCTTCTTCCGTACTGCTGAACTAGTCGATATTTTTTTGTCAAACAATTTTTTTTTTGGCAGAGCAAAACTTTTACTGGTTGCATTTAGCACAAATGCAATGCGTAAAATTTTTCTCGCTAAACGTGACCTTTGTATTATTGCAAATATAAACCGTTTTTATATAGATGTACTTCAAAGTATCAAGGCCGCATTAAACAAGGAACTACTATTAGCCTAAGGCTGTTATTAATTATTTCTATGGTGTTGCTTTCAGTTTTAAAGTAAAAACAAGTTAGAAGCTTTGGCGTGTGACAACATGAGAATTGATTGTTGTTGATGTAAACGATTCTGTGGATACTTTTTTACTGAGTCCTTGATATTATGGGTTCATATAGATCAAAGATTGTCAAAGCAGTGTTCAAATAGAGGTGGCGTTCAAATAGAGAGTGACGCTCTATTTTTCAACCCATCTCTCATAGTGACAGTCAAATAGAGAGCGTTCAAATAGAGGTGGCGTTCAATTAGAGGTGGCGTTCAATTAGAGGTTTTATGGTATATTCCCCTTCTCATAGCTCTCTTTTAACATTTTTACAACTCGAGTCATGCCTTGTACACTGACTTAAAGGTTGACTTGCAATTAAATTCACATTACAGTGATTTGATATCAAAAGATTCACCATGTCTTACTCTGCTGTGTTGTAGGGGGAAATGTGATTACAAGCTCTTAAAAGCTCAAAAACGAACAGTTAATCGCAGCCACACGAGACCGCCGTAGTTTGGATTCGCTTTCCAAAATGGCTCAGATTCCGATCTACGGCGGTTTTGTGATGGCAGCAGGCAATCAACTGTTCGTTTTTGAGCTTTTAAGAGCTCGTAATTGCATTTCCACATATTTTGTACCTACAACACAGCAAAGTAAGACATGGTGAATTTTTTAATACCAAATAACAGTAATGTTAATTTTGTTGCAAGTCAACCTTTAAGGTTCTTCAGTGAACGCTAAAGTGGATGTAGTCTTGAATGTAGAAAAATATTAAAAAAATTTAATGAAATCGCACGGACGAAGATCTAGTTTAAATAGTTATGAGTCACTTTTGTTGTACATTTGCAGATAAAGATGTGGATTCAAATGAACATTCCTAGAATAGAAGATGGCAACAACTTTGGTGTGTCCATACAAGTAGGTTGATGCAGTGCGATTACTGTTTCCTGTTTATTTCATCAGCTGATTGGTTTGTGTTCATGGCTCTATTGGCGTTTGGGGTTCATGGCAGTTCATCGTTTTCTTGCTCAACTGCAGGAGGAAGCCCTAGCTGAGGCGAGGCAAGTTGAAGGTGATGCCGCGACGTATCTGGACGCCCTCACCAGATATTTCGTACACCGAGCTAAGCTTTGTGCCAAACTGGCGAAGTATCCACATTTGGTACGGTTTAAACACTTATTCCTTATCCAATGCTCATAATATGCCCTTGCAGTCTCGTCCCCTGGCAAGAACACTAATGATATGTCATGGTGGTGTTTGAACTATGTTGAAGGCTGTCACCACTAGTCGCGTTACTGCTGCGCAAAGAACCCTGATCTTTAAATAAAACAAGCAAATGAGGTCTTGACAGAGATTTTCTTGAGACAACATGGCTTTTAGTTCAATATTTAGGACTGGAGTGATTGGGGCAAGGAACAGGCGGCCTAGATTTAGTTTCATTAGTTATTTGGTATTCTGTGAATATAATGATTGAGATTGAAATTGTCTCTTTTGGAGCTCTGTTTACTTTTTTAGGATGACTACAGAAGAGCAGTCCAAGAGCTGGATGAGAAGGAGTTCATAACTCTAAGGCTAGTTTGTGCTGAGCTAAGAAACCACTACGTGAGTATTGAAAGGCAATCTGTGAATGACTAGTCTACTACTAGGTGGAGAAGCAGGATTTATATGAGAGTGGGGGGAGATTAAGAGAAACTAGGGTGAGATCACTCTCAGAGGGGCAAGTACAAATGAATGAAGGGTGGTAGGCATGGCTGAGTCTGGGTGGAGGTTAAGAGAGAAATCAATAGGTGGGGAGGAAGTGGTACAGGAGTGGAGAGGAAGTGGTAGGAGTGGAGAGGAAGCGGTAAAGGAGTGGTAGAGGAGTGGAGAGGAACTGGTTGAGGAGTGGAGAGGAACTGGTAGAGGAGTGGAGAGGAAGTGGTAGAGGAGTGGAGAGGAAATGGTAGAGGAGTGGAGAGGAAGTGGTAGAGGAACTGGTAGAGGAACTGGTAGAGGAGTGGAGAAGAAGTGGTAGAGGAGTGGAGAGGAAGTGGTAGAGGAGAGGAAGTGGTAGAGGAGAGGAAGTGGTAGAGGAGTGGAGAGGAAGTGGTAGAGGAGTGGAGAGGAAGTGGTAGAGGAACTGGTAGAGGAACTGGTAGAGGAGTGGAGAAGAAGTGGTAGAGGAGTGGAGAGGAAGTGGTAGAGGAGAGGAAGTGGTAGAGGAGTGGAGAGGAAGTGGTAGAGGAGTGGAGAGGAAGTGGTAGAGGAGTGGAGAGGAAATGGTAGAGGAAGTGGTAGAGGAATGAAGAGGAAATGGTAGAGGAGTGGAGAGGAAATGGTAGAGGAGCGGAGAGGAAATGGTAGGGTGGAGAGGAAATGGGAGAGGAAGTGGTAGAGGAATGGAGAGGAAGTGGTAGTGGAATGGAATGGAGAGGAACTGGTAGAGGAGTGGAGAGGAACTGGTAGAGGAGTGGAGAGGAACTGGTAGAGGAGTGGAGAAGAAGTGGTAGAGGAGTGGAGAGGAAGTGGTAGAGGAGAGGAAGTGGTAGAGGAGTGGAGAGGAAGTGGTAGAGGAGTGGAGAGGAAGTGGTAGAGGAACTGGTAGAGGAACTGGTAGAGGAGTGGAGAAGAAGTGGTAGAGGAGTGGAGAGGAAGTGGTAGAGGAGAGGAAGTGGTAGAGGAGTGGAGAGGAAGTGGTAGAGGAGTGGAGAGGAAGTGGTAGAGGAGTGGAGAGGAAATGGTAGAGGAAGTGGTAGAGGAATGAAGAGGAAATGGTAGAGGAGAGGAAATGGTAGAGGAGTGGAGAGAAACTGGTAGAGGAGAGGAACTGGTAGAGGAGTGGAGAGGAAGTGGTAGAGGAGTGGAGAAGAAGTGGTAGAGTGGAGAGAAACTGGTAGAGCAGTTGAGAGGAAGTGGTAGAGGAATGGAGAGGAAGTGGTAGAGGAGTGTAGAGGGAGTGGAGAGGAAGTGGTAGAGGAGTGGAGAGGAAGTGGTAGAGGAACTGGTAGAGGAGTGGAGAGGAAGTGGTAGAGGAGTGGAGAGGAAGTGGTAGTGGAGAGGAAGTGGTAGTGGAGAGGAGGGAGACGCAGAAGGAAGTTGGTGGAGGAGGAGACATGCTCAACAAAAGGCACATGCCTTTCGTTGAGCATGTCTATCGGCAGCGGAGAATGGTTTGCAATATAACCTAAATTAGGCAAGAAGGCAAAGTATAAGTGAGTAGATGTGTATATGGTTGGTCTGAAAATTATTTTGTTCGCTCAGAGACTTTGTGGCTACTTTTGTTTTTTTTCCTTACTGGATTTGTTTGCAGCTCCTTTTAATTGAGTCACAAGTGTACAAAATTGATTCAGATGCAAGTTCCATTATTGAATTTACTTGTACTCTTTTCCAGAATTATCTAAAGAGATTATCTTGTTAAAATAAGAAGCTACCGTTTTTATTTGTTGAATTGAAAATGTCTTTAATAAGTTGAACGCGTGTACATGTATTTAATTATTTCACTTTGTGTTTAGGCAGGTCTTCACGATATCATTATGAAGAATTTGGATAAAATTAAAAGACCAAGAACTCAAAACACTCACAACATGTACTGAGATGCTCTATAAAGGTTCTGCTGTCCTAGTAATCTCAGGCTATACATACTGTTACCAAAACTTGTCTCGACTCTCGGTTAGCGTAGTCCAACCATCAGATAGACTTTATATATAATTACCAGAAGCATTGCACGTAGCTAGGCATCAGCTATCTTCTAGTCTGTTTCAACATATCGTGTTGTAACGACTAAAATCAGTTTCTAGTAGTACATGA
The DNA here is from genome assembly GCF_963576615.1 of Watersipora subatra. Lineage (NCBI taxonomy): Eukaryota > Metazoa > Bryozoa > Gymnolaemata > Cheilostomatida > Watersiporidae > Watersipora > Watersipora subatra. The sequence goes on along the minus strand of NC_088710.1, from coordinate 8,805,467 downwards.
GTCATCGTGGTATTTTTGGTATTGCTACCTCACTCCGCGGCTATGTATTGCTTTCTTGACACCTATATAACATTTCTACAAATACATTCTTTACCTAAATTTGTCTTATCTCTACTGCAAATGTGTCTGTGTCGCATTCAAACTAAAGAAATATTGCTGTGATGCCCATTATGGGCATCACAGCAATGATAGGCCTATGCCACGCCTATGATAGGCGTTGTCAGTACTATTGTTACTAAAATCTCTTGTTTCGTGAACTGTTGTTTGTTCATACTGGAATGCTTTTAGCATGATATTGCTAGCAAGGCAAACTTAGTTGCATAGATTGCTTAATTGTACAGCTTATGTTATAAACACAAAAGTTGTAGCAATAAAGTTTTAGGAACAAAAAACCACTTCATCCTGGAATTGAACTCGGGAACTTCATTTTTACAGACAGGCATGCTATCCACTACACAACACGGCCTATTTGACATGCTATGGAATAATTGTGCACATACATATTAAGTTTGCTTTAACTGCTTGCAAAAATACCATTGGTTACTACTAGCGCTTGAAGATCATGGTTGCGTGAGAGGTCATGACATACAATAACGATTATAAGCAAACTTATAAGCACAAACACGGCTTTCTTACTATAGTAAAAATTTAGACTAGCTTAAGTTAATAGTTAGTTTCTCAAATTCTTTGGGTAATTATTTTGTTACTCGTGCAGCGCCTGGCATTCAACTAGTTGAGATATAATGTGCATGTACCAGCGGAATGTCCGGCGTTGCACGGGTGTTAGAAATCAACTCATAAACAATGAGAGGTACTGTAGTTGCCTGCCACCTGTCATTAGTTTAGCACATTGTCAATGGCTAATTTGAGTAAGCTTACCATTAAGAGCTAACTACTTGCTATAGCTGCATACCTTATATATACCTTGCTATGGCTGCATGGTTTAGGAATAGTGAGCTTGGCTTCACCTCTGTGCATCTGAATGTATGAGTTCGATTCCTTTGAGGTGCAATCTTTTTTATTAGCATTTTAGCTGGCATCATGCAGATGTGGCTTTTATTATAGTAAAGATTCAAATATTAGCTCAAGTTACTAGCTTGAGTTACCCAAATTCATTGGATAAAAAAACTTAGCCAGTGGCAACTACATCACCTGCTACTGTTTATAAACTATTTTAAATCTTGAGCAAATGTGGAGCATATGAAGTAAGAAATGCTTTTCAACAATCTGTTTAAGCTTTGCCTCGAGCTTTTGAATATTTGAATTATGTATTGGACACACAGAAATAAACAAATACCTTTATTTAAAAGTTAAAATGGTAAGTGTTGTATACGTTTATTAAAAATAAATTTTCTATGCAAAAGCTTTTTTAGTACCATGCAACACCGGCAATCAACTAGCAAAGGTATAAAAGAAAAATACGCAAGTAAGTTATTCACGATGAACCCATGCTCCATGAATATGTATGATGCCATTGTTGAAATAACTGCCTTTGTCTGGAATTTATTGAATCTGATTCCTTTCTACTAGTAAGAAATTCATGGCATGAGGTAAGTTGCATATTACTATATATTGGGGTTTATTACAATTTCCTTTTTTTCCTCTATTTATCTTGAAAGGTATTAAATATGGTGTTAATTGCTGGATCTGTATACAGTAGGTGAAATTGATAAAAACCTACTGTTGTTGTAACCATTAGAGGTAGAGCTTTAACTCTGTTTTGCATAAAGTGATCTTGAGGAGGTTTGAGATGTGGCATGTTCATTCAGAGTCTTAAAAGGCCACCTGTCGAGCTTGCTCATCTATGGCACTATAATTGTAGGCCTACGTAGTTTAGTAGCTGACAACCTCTGGCAGGTGAATACGATAAACCACGAAAGCCTAGAAAATGGGTAAGTAGTCGCTTTCTGTAGCTTTAGCATTTAACTTATTTTGGTTTTGGCAGACTGGTGCACCTCTTCACTTTTGTAAGAGTAACTTGAGGGGGTCATGAAGTTGCACACAGTCACGGGGAGATAATATGTCATATAAGAACGTTTCTATTCGCTCGCATACTGTTTCCATCTGCTCTCTCAGTTGGTAGCTAAGCGACTAAGTGATAAAACAAAATCGCCTGATTGTATTGTCTAAGCGCCGATATCCATTTTTAACATGAAAGTGAACCAAGGTCGTTTTTTTTAGGCCTCTTCAAGTCACCCTTACCTTGCATGCATTGGCTGCCAACTATTTTTAGCTCTCACCATGACTGGCTAAAATAAAGTTTGTTTATATCAAAATTGCTTGAAAATATTTGACCTACTTGAAGTATTTGACCTACTTAAACCATGGCTGTAACCATGGCTGCAATAGGTAATAAAATAATTACTCAATGAATTTGACTAACTTAAGCTAGTAACTTAAGCTAGTAACTTAAGCTAGTAATTTAAGCTAGTAACTTAAGCTAGTAACTTAAGCTAGTAACTTAAGCTAATAACTTAAGCTAGTAACTTAAGCTAGTCTAAATCTTCACTAAAATAAGAGCCGTGTCTGTCCAAAGTCCGTGTCATGGTCTCTGACTCAATTATGATCTTCAAGCATGCTAGTAGTAACCAATAATATTCTGCTGCAAGTGCATATTTTAACTGGTGTAATAAGTATGTGCACAACTCTTCCATAGTATATCAAATAGGCCGTGTTGTGTTGTGGATAGTACACCTGTCTGTAGAATGGGCGTTTTCGAGTTCAATTATAGTGGGAAGTAGGTTTTTCGTTCTTAGACTTTAATCACTATAACCAGACAAACAAATGACAGACAAACAAACACCCAGATTTATATATATAAATAAAATGGTTATATATAAAGCACTATATATATATACACGTATATGTAAAAAAGTATTTACATATATATATAGATAAAATGGTTTGTTCCATAAACATTCACACCACATGGATGATGATAAAATCAATCAAAGGGTATGATGTTTACTCACAGTTTCAGAGATAAAAAATTGAACTGATTAACATTTCCTTTTCATGTATGATAGTTGCTTAAATGCTTATTCACTTGCTCTTTTCTAGTCCGGTTATTGTTTAGTATCCTGAGCTGAAAAATAACGCGCCAAACTTTTTGGTTAGCGAATCGTATTATTCTTAATATTTGATGTGGTAACTCTATGATATTCTGTTTGCAGAGTGTGATGATGAGGATATAAATGACCCTGGAAATCAGGATTACATGACTCTTCTCACAAACTCACAATATAAGCTTCAAGACAACCATTCAGTATTGTCCGGGTTCAACAAGTATGAATTACTACTTTAGGCCACAATGAGATCGCTACATAAAATGCACTCACTAGTCATTTGGCGTTAAAAGGTCACCATAGGGGCAGTGATCCTTATGATCCTGTGAGGACGTAGGCAACCATGGTTCTCGCACACCCTATAACCATAACTGTTTTTGGCAGGTTTTAACATTGGTTTGCCTTTGCCTTCTGTCGGGCATTTTCATTGAGACACTATCTCTAGCTAGCTGGCCGTTGTCTCTAGCGGAGGAGCTCCTCTGCCCTTGTCAGGTTTTGTTTGTTGGACTAACAGATATACATGCTCATAATATATCCGACATTATGATTGGTTTGTCTTATCTTTTGGGAGGGCTGTCATGTGGTTGAAGCAATACAGTTTTTATTCATTCTTCGCAAGCAATGATTTTATCAAAAGTGATAAAAATACGTAATACACACTGGTAGTTCTGTGATTCGCACCTTAAATATGTTTATATGAAAAATGCAGGTATAAGATTTTTTAACTATGTGTTTGCCTTTTTAGTTAATGTAGCTTATTGATTCAGGTTGTCTAAATTGAAGTTAGAAATGCAGAAGTCACATTTGTGTCTATGGACAGCTTTCCTTAGTAGCTGTAACCCTTTCTGTATCTGGTTGCTTTCATCTCTCTCTGTTAAAGCAGCAGTCTTATTTTCAGGGTGTGCTGTTCCTTGTACCAAATATTTTTATTATTCTCCGACTATATTTAGTAGTTGCTCTTCCTAACTATGTATGCGATTGTTTTAGTGGTATGCAGAGACAAGACATAGACATATATGGTAAGTGAAAGCCGCAACTTTCAGATTTGAACAGCTACATGTAAGTCGGTACTTGACTTTGCCTTTAATCATCTTATCTTACCCTTAGTGGGATGAACAACGTGTAGGGCAAAGTGATTGACCAGTCATGTAGGTACACCCATAGTGATGCTGTCAGCTATGTTGAGACACTTGCACTGGTGCTGTCAGCTGTGTTGAAACACTTGCACTGGTGCTGTCAGCTATGTTGAGACACTTACACTGGTGCTGTCAGCTATGTTGAGACACTTACACTGGTGCTGTCAGCTATGTTGAAACACTTGCACTGGTTCTGTCAGCTGTGTTGAGACACTTGTACTGGTGGAGTCAGCTATGTTGAGACACTTGCACTGGTGGAGTCAGCTATGTTGAGACACTTGCACTGGTTCTGTCAGCTATGTTGAGACACTTGTACTGGTGTTGTTAGCTGTGTTGAGACACTTGCACTAGTGCTGTCAGCTATGTTAAGACACTTACACTGGTGCTGTCAGCTATGTTGAGACACCTACATGTATATTGGTGCTGTCATAGGATTATGATAGCTGGTAGCAAGAGAGCTCATTGAGTGAGAAATCTAAGAATAAACTCCAAACTACGAGACCTTAATTATATTGCTAGACACCTCAATCTTATCTCAATCATTACTCATAAAAGAAAAAGAAAAATTTGATAAAATTTATCAAATTTTTCTTTCTAGCCTGAAGCATTAAAACAGGAAATAGCCACATACATGCGCGCACCGGCAGTTAGAGCCCATATTTATGATCTTGGGTTATGAAAAATTCCATAGCAACCACCGATATGGGCATAGTTAAATGGCAATTCTGGTTTTATAATTGGTCAGACACAAAAATAAACAAGACCATGTGAAAGAGCAGGGTTCAATGCACTATAAACCGCTGTTTACTAAAATTAGTGACAGTGAGTCATATAATATCGTAAAGCACGCTTAGCGGCTATTGTGAACAATGCAATTACCGCATGATTGTACATTCTGATGGCCGGGGTCCCAAATAGTAAAAAAATAGCTTGAAAAGTCCAAGAAAACAAGACAAAGCTTCGCTGGATAAATTTGCTGTGAAAAATATTTAAAATCTAGTTATGCGCAGTAATCCTTCCTACTTCCCGTGAAATGGGAATTCATTGCGAATAAAAATTAGATTTTTTCGAAGTACAAGCTACAATTTTAAAACTTCAGAAAACTTAAACTGCTTTTTTAACTTTTGCAATTACTAAACACATATGTACATGTCTTTCTACACGTGGCATACTTGTATAGTTTGTATATATAATACTGGAATCTGAAGAGATCAATGTAAACTGAATGGCGAAGCACGACTGGTTAGAGAATCGAAAAGGCAAAGTCGATGGTGAGCCAATCAGGTCGATCTTAAGCCAATCAGCGCAAGGATAATAAATTGATGGAATTCGCTTATTAGAGATTTTCTGTAGGTAAATGAGAAGGGTCAAAGGTTAAATTCTATTCAATAGTTGTGTCTCGAGCTTTTATTGGAAGATCTCACTTTTTAATCACTGACATTAATTAGCTTGTTGCTAGGGAACTTTCAAAACAATAGATTCTGTGCTCCTCATTTAAATTTTAGCGATGACACTGATAGCATATCGCTATACATATCCAAACAAAGGTCACTGCTGGTGGAGAGAACGCCTTCACATGATCAGAATAAAGTATACTGGACTGCTGTAGACTGTACAGACTCTGAGTTATTTATATAAAAACAAAAAAACAACTACGACTATTAAACATTGCATGCTACTTTTTTGCGCGATGGTTTACTATGAGTATAATGAATAACAAAGAAATTGTTTTGTCATTCATTATATTCATTATGGATGATAAAAACATACTGATTAAAACAATCCCCGACTGCTCAAGTTTCGCGCAGTGTGTGATCGTTTCTAGTTAATCATTAAATTTTTATTAAGGATTTTCATGTTGAGAAGAGGCGAATGCATGGCCAATTTAGAACAACCGAAAAACAAGGGTTTTTACTGTAATTCAACAAAGAGATAACTATTTTAGAGGATTGGACTAGCTAAAATCGTTGATTCAAGTGTGCTTATGTACATTTAAATACAGCTATAATAACCTCCTGTGGCATTGGGTAGGCAAATCCAGATTTATAGTAAGGTATCATGTTACATTAAAAGGGTTAAGGGTTTCGGTTTCTAAACCCTTAAATTAAATGATAAATGCAGAAACTTGAGTCACTAAAACTGCATTCTGAGAGATTACTGTATTGTTCACCGTGCTAATGATTATCTGCTATTATTCATAAAATAGTTTCACAACTTAAATGTTTAAATGTATAATATCTTTTGTAGAAAATGTCTCAGGAGCACCTGATAAGTTTTCTGAGAATGCAATATATGCTCAGGTAATGAAGTCAAAATAACTTAGTTTTAAAAAAAGAGCAATTTGACTTAACTATAGCTTTAGCTAGTCCGTAAGTTATCTCTCATGTGATGATCTGATTGCATTCACTGGACAAATGCATAGTCCTGCGATTCAATAAACCACCTGACACTTTGATAAATAGATAAAAAAGTAGATTTAGGTAGGTGAGCAGATAGAATGTCAGATATACCTTGGTGGATGAATCGACCTAGACTGGTAGGTGGACAGACAGATAGACAGATATACCGACAAACAGATTTACTAACTATCAGAAAAATAGACTTACATCGATAGGTGAACAAAAGGACAGTTATAGGCAAATAGGTAGACAGATATGCAGGGCAGATAAATTGGCAGATGGACATAGATAGATTTGCAGACAAGCATTGGACAGACATGGCAGGTAGACAGACAGATAAGCAGGCAGACAGTGGGCAGACAAATAGACGGATTGACATAGACACTTAGAAAAACAGATAGATCTAGAATTCTATAAATAGGTAGCACACAGACAAATACATTTACGAACAACTACCAGAAGATGATCAGCTAGGCATATACATTGATAAATTCCAATTTATCATTTACATGTGTGTAGGTATGTTACTTTGTGTGCGTGTGGGTATGTTACACTGCGAGTGTGTTACTCTGTGTGTGTGCGTGTGGCTATGTTACTCTGTGTGCAGGTGGGTATGTTACTTTGTGTGTTTACGCGTGTGGGTATGTTACTTTGTGTGTGTGCAGGTGGGTATGTTACTTTGTGGGTGCGTGTGGGTATGTTACTCTGTGTGTGTGCGTATGGGTATGTTACCCTGTGTGAATGCGTGTTTTGCTGTCTGTTAGTCCGTCTGTTAGTCTGCGTAAACACTATGCATTTCTACATTCTTTAAACATTTACAAGTTTCGGTTCAAAACTTCGTCCGGTTCCTGAGAACCAACTTCTTAATCACTATTTTATTAGAAACCCTAAAATGCACTTTTGCGAGTATTAAGAACAACTGCCCTCAAGAACGCATTTATGTATGTTTTTGTTAAAGCACTGTAGCAATTTGTATTGGACATCTACACGCGCGCTGCAGGCTACCTGATTAGAAAGGAAATAAATCCCAAGTATCACCGGTCTTCCTATTAGTATATAATAAAAGTCCATGGCCTCGAAATGTTTCCTGTTAAATAACTTGAGACGAATAACAGTTTTGATTTGTTATAATCCTGTTTGTTAAGTTTGAGTCGTTGCTGAAATATGTTTGTTAAACACTCCTGATGTTTCCATGGCGTTTATTGAGTTGGTAACAAATGCTGTGTCATGCATTTTTTTTACAGAAAAATTAAAACTGCACATTTTATCTTGAGCGGTCGCAGGGCTGTAGAAAAATAAGCATAATTACTTGCATAAAAACAAAAAGTGTATTTGCTGATCGAATATTTTTGTTGCTATTTAGTGATTTTTAAATACAGTACAAAAAGGTCAACTGCAATTGTAAAGGAATGAACCACTTCGGGCTTTTTCATCGCCGACCTCCCTGCGACTGATGAAGGCAATCTTGCAGGGAGTTTTTGTTTCACTTCCTTGATTTGAATGAAAAAAAAGGTTATGACCATGAAAAATGCAGATTTGGAATATATGAAAACAAAATGTCGTTGGAAGGTCAGTCTAACAAAAATATAACATTTTTACAAAAGTAACATATAGAAAACAACTCAATTTATGATTTTTGACTTTTTTTCTACCTCTTTCAAGTTATTATTTGATGGAAATGCCTTTCCTTGTGGGTGGCTGAATTGTGCAGATCATTTTTAGGATTGATGGTGCTACGATATTTATTTTTAATATTTATTTTTATTTGATAATCATTTTATATTTATTTTTATTGGATAGATGAACTCCAAATTTACATAGGCAAGTTGATGTGATCGCAAACACGCTTTGTTCGTCTTTGCATTTGATTCTTGCATCACCACGAATAACAGCTCGCATCCCAATTGGGAAGGCCTGCCCTGCAAAGAAAATGTTGTTTAATCAGTCTTTACCTTGGAGTCAGCATATATCACTGTGCATAGTATCTTTAGGTCATTAGATCTTATTTGTATGTGCTGCCATTTGACAGTATTTTTACATACGGTCAAATATTGTGATTAGCTATAAAATTTAACGATTATGTTATTTGACAGAATATTTTCACACAAAAATTTTTTGTTTAGTTTTGCTTTTTCTCGTTCAGGAATACATTATAGTATGAGGGTGAGTTCTTGAAAGCTTTTTTCACGATAAAAACATTTTGGAATCGATCCGATATCACATTTTGTACTGTAATGACTTACAAATATTTGCTTTCATACAATAATGTTTTTAAAAATAGTACTATTCTACTACTCTATGGCTTTCTGGTGTAAATTAAGGGTTTTACTATTCTTTGATTGGTTTCCTGGTGATAAGCAGCAGAGTAACTTTGTTGCACTTTTGTGTGTAGATTGTAACGAGTAAAATAAACTAGTCTTTCACATTTTAGTTTATTGAATTATTATTTATTATTGATACTAACTGGGTGTGAGCTGCTTTATTCTTTTTAATTTTGAAACATTACTAGTTTTATGTTGTGAATTGAAAGCTTGTGAATCCATTGCAAGGAGTTATCCTCTCAAACCACCCGCTTCAGCTTTAAACCAGTTTTGCTGAGTGTGAGTAGACAACTTTCTTGTTGGAGGATCTAATGTTCAAATGAAACTTTGTACCAGTTTTCAAAGCTAATTTGCTGTAATAAAAATTGAGAATTTCACCTAAGAACATAGTCTTCTAAACATATTCAGAGCTAGTATTGTGGTAGTAACTGCATCCAGCATTTCTGGTTTTCATGAATAGCCGTATGTTGGTTTAGCCAAGCTGCCAGCTTTATATTTAATCGTTGTAACATTGCTGTCATAAAATTGGCCCATTTTAAAACCATTTAATTAGTTTTCTATTTATCTAAAGCTTTATATCATCAGATTGTGCGTCAACCAAAACGAGAGTCCATACAAAAGACAAAAGCATTGCCTTACGCTACAAATTGTGGACCGCTATACCCTGCTGGAACGAGAGACAGCATCCCACCTCCTCCACATCCTGATATGGTATTAACCAAGGTTAAGGTCAAGGTAAGACACAGTGACCCACCTTTTGCTGGTATTTATTCTATTAGTTCTTATTGGATGTATGTACTCAATTCTATAGATGCCTTATGTACACACCATATTCTTCATCGCTGGAAGCATAGAATGTATATACCTATGTATAGTATAGATGCCTTATGTACACACCGTACTCTTCATCGCTGGAAGCATAGAATGTATATACCTATGTATAGTATAGATGCCTTATGTGCACACCATACTCTTTATCGCTGGAAGCATAGAACGTATATACCTATGTCTAGTATGGGTAAAAAACGCTTAGCTAAAAGTCACCACAACTCTGTTTGGTGCAACTGCCCTCTTCAGCGGACACTTAGCGACACTTGTCACCTGAAGAGGGCAGTTGTGCCAAACAGATTTGTAGTGACTTTAAGCTACGCAAATTTTTTTCTTATTTCTGTGTCTTCTTACTCTGCCTATGCTAAATGTTTGTTTTACTTCGATTCAAGGTTTCAAGATTTTTCATGGTTTGTGTCCTCATTTTTCACATGACAGTTACGGGTTCTCAACTCATTTCAACTTAGGGTATGTGATACAAACAAATTGCATGCAATCACTAACAATTATTTTGAAAATATCATTGCCAGCTGCTTTAACAATCTTCCACCTAATATCCATTCTCTTAGCAGAGAAAGACATTTTAAACACTATTTGTCGGACTATTTATTCAATTTTAATGGCTAACTGTTGCTTTTTTCCCTTTTTTGTTTTGTTTTACCACTGCTGTATGGCCTAATTTGAAAAACATTTCTATTTGTGAAATGAAATTATTGCCAATAAAGTACTATATATATATATATATATATCCATTTTTTTCTCCTTGAAATTATTTTTTCAGTGAGGAGTTCTCTTTAGTTAGCATTTTAGTAATTGCATTTATTATTTACATTTATATAAGTACATATATATAGTGTAAATAATAAATTCATATAAGTTACACTTATCTGTTACATTTATATAAATACATTATTGTATTCATATAAGTTACACTTATATGTTACATTTATATAAATACATTATTGTATTCATATAAGTTACACTTATATGTTACATTTATATGAATACGTTATTGTATTCATATAAGTTACACTTATATGTTACATTTATATGAATACGTTATTGTATTCATATAAGTTACACTTATATGTTACATTTATATGAATACGTTATTGTATTCATATAAGGTACACTTATATGTTACATTTATATGAATACGTTATTGTATTCATATAAGTTACACTTATATGAATACAAGAATGAATACATTTTTGTATTCGTTGATAGTCTTGTGACGCAATTTGATTTCATGGTTGATGCTGCTTTTCATTAACCCCAAGTATCTGTACCTTTCTTCTATATCCTTGATTGTACCATCTGTCATTTCCAGGCCATATTTGTGCACAAGATGTTTAAGGATTTCTTAAAGATTAGCCTACCACATTTTTCAGTACCGAAGGTCACCCACGATGTCTCCGTTTTGCTGTAGACTTAAGTACGGTGTGTTAGTGAATCAATGTACGTTTCTTCTTTTCCTAACTAGCTGTCATCAATTTAGAAGAAATGGTTTATCTTGGTTCCACTCTTAAACTGGTTCCCATATTGTGTCTCTTTCAGCGTGTTGCTAAGAGTGTTTAGGCATATGCAGAAGAGCAGCACCCTTGCAAAAATCAAGCAGATGCCACACTGGATTTTTACACTCTTTTCATTGGTCTCCAGTTCCGTCTTGCTGTGGGTCATCAACATTTTGATGAGCACTACAAGAGCAGGGTAGACATTGTACAACTTTAGGTACTCAAGTATCCAACTATGGGAGTTGAGACATAGGCCTTTTTGTAGTCAATCTAAGCCATAGAAAGATTGGTATGTTTTTTTTTCTGCTGTGTTGACAGACCGTCCTATCCACCAGCAACTGGTGTTAGCCTCCTCGGATGTTGCGTCCAATTTCATTCTGAGCTAATGTCCATTTGCTGATTCATGTGCTTTTCCAGTTTGTCTGCAACTATTCCTGAGAGTAGTTTCCAGCTTGTGGATAATCATGTTGTTGGCCAGTAGTTCTTGGGAATCGGCGCCTGCCTTAAGGCTTTCATCAGGAGTACAGTTCGTCTCTTGGTCAGCCATTCTGGATGGTCATCTTCTTCTATCAGGCATTATATTTGCTTTGCTATTCTAGTGTGCAGAGATGTTAAATTATTTAACCAGAAAGTTTGGATCGTGTCATGTCCAGGTCCTGCCCAGTTCTCATACGATGCACTCTGTACTTGATGTCCATTTCACGGATAGTGGAAATCCGTTTTACTGATACTAATATATATAGTATAAAATATAAAGAGCACTTGGCTGTTGGTCATTTAATACAAGTTTGTTTCAAGCAGATGTAAACCTGCTCTCATATATATAATCTATCTAATATAATATCATAATATAATATCTACCATATTATAAAAAATCTGATCTTGTAATTTTGATATATAGGTGATAATTAAAGTGCTTGTTAAATAAATGTTTCGTCTGGGTCTTGAACTGATGACATTTAGTGTGGGAGGCTGACACTTTACCACTTTTACCGCTCAACAACACTCCGAAGTTGAAAAATAATTTTTGATAGCGTAATATCATTGTTTCGTAACGTTAAAAAACTCTTACATGAGGAATGAGGTTAAAAAGCAGACTTACTCAGACTTATTTAATGCCCAAAAGCAGGTCTACTTCAAGTAATACCAGGTTCAATTGGTAATCTTATAACTTTAGTTTTCCGTATAAGTGTGTTATAGCTCCAGTTATAGTTATAGCTTTAGTTATAGCTCCAGTTATAGCTTTAGCTACAGCTCTAGTTACAGCTCCAGTTATAGTTCCAGTTATAGTTGTAACTCTCGCTATACCACTAGTTATAGCTCTAGTTGTTGTTTTAGTTATAACTCTAGTTATAGTTTTAATTATAGCTCTTGTTATAGCTCTATCTATTTACCAAGTTTTTTACAACTTGATTTGGTTTGGTATTCCTTTGTTAGCATTACAGTTTCGTTGCAGAAAGAAAGGAGGCGCCGCAAGACAGTCTGCGAGAACCAACAACCATCTTGTGCTGCCAGCCTGGTATCAGTGAGGGATAGAAGACGCTCCTCTATGCGGTACGTATTTCATGCTTTAATACAGATTCCTCCATGCATGTAGAACAGGATCATTATTAAAATATATACGCGAGTGCCATTCTTTTTGGGAGCCACAAATTTAAAAATAATGAAAGAAGGTATGAAGAACCGTGTAATATTATATGGGGACAATAGAGTCAAGGTATGTGAAGGAGATCTTCATATCGATTTAGAAAGCTGCAATGTTTGGAGAAACTTTAGATGTTGTATGTTGGAAATCACATGTACTTCTTGGTGAGACGAATATTTGCTCAGATTTTTGTTTCAGGTTGAAAAAGGTTTTATTCTAAGTAATTATAAATTGAGGTTGGATTAAGTGTAGTTGCAGACTGTAAATATATATAAATATACCTCAGCGTTTGTCTGTATTCTGTTTGTCCATGTGTCAAGTTATAGCAAAAATGTTTTAGGAATGAAAAATTCGCTTCGCATCGAATTTGAACTCAGAATCACCAGTTCTGCAGACAGGCGTTTATCCAATACCCTACACTGTCCAACTGGCTATTAATAGTATGGAATGAATTGCTATCATACTTATTACACCTGCCAATCTTTTATGGTTTCATGTTTAACACTTCAGCTAGCATTATGCGTGAAGCCAGAAAAAAAACTATGTTTCCATATGTGAAAAAACATAATTGGACTTATGTGAAGTAAAATGTTTCAACTCATACAGCCAACAAGACTGTTGCAATTAGTAGGCGCTGCATTCAGTAGCATCTATAAATCTCAAAGTTTGTCATCTTATGTTTAGATATCTGCCTGTCCAGCTATAGCTATTAAATGCTCACCATTAAATGCTCGCCGCGCGCTGGATTTTAACTCAGGGTTATTGCAACCACAAGTTTTATAACTACGAACATAACCGCTGACTATACAGTCCTTAGTACTGCAATGCTCTTATCATATACCATATAACCTTTTCTTAAGAGGACAAGCTAAATGACTTATTAAGTGAAACTCTATTAATTCTATGAAACACGATGCTTTTTAATATTTCTGTGCAGTTATATTTCTGGTTTTCCGTAAGATTCAATTGCTAAATTGCGGTCAAAGCTAATGCTTTTTACAGTTTTTTTGACAGTTGTATTATCTCAAGTGGGAATATTCTCTACATTCCCTCTCCGTTCGGTCAGACAAAGACAGTCCGATATTTCATTTTAACGTTTGTACCAGTATCGAGAGGTACTAGTATCGTCGTATTCAAAGTTTTGATGGATAGCTTCTGCAGGAACAGTAACCTTTTTTCATACACACACTTTTATGGACGAATTGTTATTATTGATTTATTTTAACATATTCAGGGTTTTTATTTTGTTTTCTCAGTTCATATTAATTGTAACATTACCGACTCATCTTTTATTGTAATCGTAACAAAACAGACTTGATTTAGCTATTACTTGCTAATTATTTCACATTTACATTTGAACCGTTTTATAGTTGTTTTATTTTGTTTCATAATTTATTTGCCTGTACAAAACATTTTTTTCATATGAAGTTTGAAAGTTACAGTTGTTTGACAAAGTTTGAAAACCTTTACAGTTGTTTTATTGTTTTTCTTAATTTATCTAAACTGCACAAAACCCTTTTCTCATGATATGAAGGTTGAAAGTTCGAATGGTAACTGATGTTATATGTTAAATAAAAAGAAATTTTTAAGCACTTTAAACATGAATATTTTAACCTGAGTATCATAATATGAGAATCTTAATGACTATTTGCCCAATGAATCAATTGTGTTTTATGTAGCTCAAGGTTAAGTTTGCTCCTCTTGCTCTGGAAGTCCCAAGATCAAATCCAGTTCCGTGCAGACTTTTCATTGCTAGATTTTAATTGCTATAGTTGGACACAGGAGTTAACAAAAAGACAAACACTGAGATATATAATTGCATAATGTATAATATGAGGAGTACTTAGCGGTTAGTTAATACTATTATACATACTACTATGTGTAATACATACGACATACATGCTATATATACTACTTATATGTACTATATTATAGTATATAATTATATAGTATAATGTATAGTATGAGGAGTACTTAGCGGTTAGTCAATCATGACAGATCTGTTTCAAGCAGACATACATGTAGGTCCGCTCTCATCATGTGATAGCTTGAGAAAGATGGATTGCTAGATGGTTATTAGTGAGTGTGAGAATGACTCATCTAACGCATCTCTTTGGTCAATGGGTGATCGCTATCAACCAATAAGATCTGCCTAAGTGGTTTCCTCCTTGAAATGGCTGAGCAGATAACTCCCAGCCTGCATGATGATGCAAATTCATTTCTTGTATTGAATGTGCATTAGTCTGGCTTGCAAAAGTTACAAAAGACAAAGGTTACATTTTTTGCTTGTATTTGAGTAGGCTTTACATTGCCTAACTTTTTTCCATTTAACAGTGTACGCTACCGTTTGTCTTTTGCTCTTCTGATATATTTGCCAAGTCAGTCTGGTTTATTTTACCTGCAGGTAAAACTTTTACCTGCATAGCTGAATGAGGCTTTGTGGTTGTTGTACCTAGCTTTAAAGCCTGTTTTACAAAGTCCTACATATGTTTCTCTTGCGTTGTTGTTCGTTCTAGTTCCCGTAGCTTGATAGTTTGATGTACACAGCTATTTCATTGCTATACTATGAAGTAACTGTGCACATCATACATATTACACTTGCCAATCTTATATGCCGATTGTTGAAATACTCACTCTTCAGCTAGCACGCTCAAAGGTAATGATCGCGTGAAAGGTCATGAAACAATATATTTTCCTAACGCTGGCTCAAGTTATAATAACGGCTCTTATTATAGTAAGATTAACTAGCTTAAGTTACTCAAATTTGTTGAGGAAACAAACTTAGCCAATTAAAAATAAATTTTCTATGCAAAAACTTTTGTTACCACCCATGCAACGCTGGGCATTCAGCTAGTATACATATATTTATAGCATTTTGGGAAATTCTTCTATTTTTCTTCTAATATATATTTTTTTCTAGGGAATTGGTCCAAGCGTCAAGCGTAGGTATTTTAACCAATAGTCATTAAATATTGGCATGTGTAATGAGTATTTGTACAAAAAGTCCATTGTATGGCAAGTAGGCCTTGCGGTTTAGTGGTTAGCTCGCCTGTTTGGAGAACTGCAGGTTCCGAGTTCAAATCCAGTGCGAAGAAGATTTTTCATTCCTAAAAATTTATCGCTATAACTGGGCACGTGAATGATGGACAAACACTGAAATTTACATTAATATAAGATATTATTGTTAAAACACTAGTTTTTTTAAGGAATAACAGAGAAAGAGCACTCAATACACAAAGAGCACTTACCGTTGGTCAATTCACTACCAATTTGTTTCAAGGAGATAAAGATCTGCTTTCATCAAGTGATAATTTATATAAACATGTATAGGCCTATATGTGCCAAAGATTTCTGATATATAAATGGTATGTTACAGTGATGTAATTGGTATGTTACAGTGATGTAAATGGTATGTTACAGTGATGTAATTGGTATGTTGCAGGATGTAATTGGTATGTTACAGTGATGTAATTGGTATGTTACAGTGATGTAATTGGTATGCTACAATGATGTAATTGGTATGTTACAGTGATGTAATTGGTATGCTACAATGATGTAATTGGTATGTTACAGTGATGTAATTGGTATGCTACAATGATGTAATTGGTATGTTACAGTGATGTAATTGGTATGCTACAATGATGTAATTGGTATGTTACAGTGATGTAATTGGTATGTTACAGTGATGTAATTGGTATGCTACAATGATGTAATTGGTATGTTACAGTGATGTAGTTGGTATGTTACAGTGATGTAATTGGTATGTTACAGTGATGTAATTGGTATGTTACAGTGATGCTGATGCACACGTAAAGTTCAGAGCTGTTGGGGAGGTCGCAAGAATCTCATGCGGACCCAGTTATCAGGTAAGATCATTCTGCATTTTTATGTTGTAAAACTCTGAAAAATGTTCACTACAATCTCATCTGTTTTTAAAGATTTACTTCTATAAGAGGAAAAAATGCTATAATTTGTTAATATAAAACATTAATAACTGAATATTATACTGAGCTGCCAGGAACAAAGTCAGATCAAGGTCAATATTAGTTATCTGCACTAGTTAGAAACCTAGAGGTTGAACCTGCCTCAGCGCTAATGATAGTCCTCAGCATTAATAGTCAATGGCTGTGAATCTGACCTTGAACCTGACCTTGAACCTGTCTTTGAATCTGATATCAAATCTGACCTTGAATATAAAAAAATTGTAATGCAATTTTTGAGCTATTTCTTTTTTATGTCGATAAAAAAACATTTAGAAACTGAGAAACAACTTTTTTTGCATTTAGCAACTCAACATGTTTAAACTAATTACTGTATCTCACCAGAATATCTGTGAGAGTTGCCTTTCCTTATTTATCTATATTTATATGCTGGAGCATGTCATGTGTTAAAATGTGAATGCAACCGTTATTTGGCAAGTGCACTGTCAATGCTCTTTTGTAGGGGACGCCACGCACCAGGTCAGCATCTCATGCTCTTCGCTTTAGTTTTCATCAAATCTTATAATTCTAGTAATTCGAGCAACCATATATATTATATATTTTGTATACACGGTATAGACAAAATATTTGAGTTTACATTTTATATGTTTGTGCAGAGGCCAAGGAAACTTATTCTCTCATCTACTGCTATAACATCCGACCTCTAATTGGCATAGATGGAATAAAAGATGCACCACAGAGTCAAATATTATGTATAATATATATACATGTATATATAGTTATATATATTATATATTATATACCATATATTCTAATAAAAATACATATACAATATTTATCATAATGATATGGTATATAATATATTATATATTATATTATTATATATATATATCATTATGATGTATATTATATTTCTATATGTATAATTTACATAGTATGTTATTAAAATACAATTTTTGTATTTCTATATACAAAAAAAACATATAAAAAACATATCTAAAACATATACATGTATATATATAAAGACATATCTATATAATATATGTACCTATATATAGAAATGTCAACATCTAAAGATTATTGGTTTGTAACAGCTAATATGTTCAGCTCAGCATTTTGGATGATAACACGGCCTTGACCAGTGTGGACGATATGTTGGACATGTTGTATTTTTGTGTGAGTTTGTGGTACTACATGTAGTTAATCTATCTCTCCTGTTCATAGTAGTTTACTTGGCTATGCAGTAGTATAGAAGAGAGCTACAGCAGCAGAATTGGAAGTTAGAACTAGTAGGCAGCTGAAAAACTATAAGCCATTTGGTTATTTTATCACAATCTTGAGTGTACTCTGTTTGAGTCGAATACTTGTAAATAAAAGTTATCACATCGATCGCACCAGTTGATGTCGTTTACTTGCAGCATCGGAGTGAACAAGTAAGATTATAGTAAAGATTATAGTAAAGATTATAGTAAAGATTATAGTAAAGATTATAGTAAAGATTATAGTAAAGATTATAGTAACGATTATAGTTAAGATTACAGTTAGGACTATAGTAAAGATTATAGTAAAGATTATAGTAAAGATTGTAGTGAAGATTGTAGTAAAGATTATAGTAAAGATTATAGTAAAGATTATAGTAACGATTATAGGAAAGATTATAGTAAAGATTATAGTAACGATTATAGTAAAGATTATAGTAAAGATTATAGTAAAGATTATAGTAAAGATTATTGTAAAGATTATAGTTAGGATTATAGTTAAGATTAATGTTTAAGGTGGATACATGCTGTGTTTGTGTCTTTTGTATTGAAGAATTTGTTGCCCATCTACAGTAGTTAGGTTGCATAGAACCTTCATCTCGGTGTGATTTTCGTCTCTGTCTGTTTATTATGTTGTTGAGCTTCAATTTACGTAACTAGCAACTAGTAACTAATAACTAGTAACTAATAACTAGCAACTAGTAACTAATTACTAGTAACTAATAATTAGTTACTAGGTAATTTACAACAGTCTTAGAAGCTGCAATCTTGACACAATTGTGAAAAGAACTACTCGCTCATTCAGTGAAAGTGATTTTGATTGTAAAATGACAGATAAAGCTATTTATTTAAGCTATGGTGGCAGTCCAAATGTGATACTACCATGTGGTGCTCGCCAAATAAAAGAGAGAACAAAACAGAACGTAGGATTGCTGGATGAGCAACTTTTACCGTTGGATGGATTTGACAGCTATCCTGACAGTTGCTATCATGATCCATACAAGCTTGTTGTAAGTAGCTATAACCTGGTCTAGTACAGCACACTAATCTCTAATTACTATCGTTTTGTATCTTTCAAGTCCAGTATTCGTAGTCTTTAAAAACATTGTTCATATATTTAATAACATTGTTCATATATTTAATAACATTGTTCATATCTTTAATAACATTGTTCATATCTTTAATAACATTGTTCATATCTTTAATAACATTGTTCATATCTTTAATAACATTGTTCATATATTTAATAACATTGTTCATATCTTTAATAACATTGTTCATATCTTTAATAACATTGTTCATATCTTTAATAACATTGTTCATATCTTTAATAACATTGTTCATATCTTTAATAACATTGTTCATATCTTTAATAACATCGTTCATATCTTTAATAACATTGTTCATATCTTTAATAACATCATTCATATCTTTAATAACATTGTTCATATCTTTAATAACATCATTCATATCTTTAATAACATTGTTCATATCTTTAATAACATTGTTCATATCTTTAATAACATTGTTCATATCTTTAATAACATTGTTCATATCTTTAATAACATTGTTCATATCTTTAATAACATTGTTCATATCTTTAATAACATTGTTCATATCTTTAATAACATTGTTCATATCTTTAATAACATTGTTCATATCTTTAATAACATTGTTCATATCTTTAATAACATTGTTCATATCTTTAATAACATTGTTCATATCTTTAATAACATTGTTCATATCTTTAATAACATTGTTCATATCTTTAATAACATTGTTCATATCTTTAATAACATTGTTCATATCTTTAATAACATTGTTCATATCTTTAATAACATCGTTCATATCTTTAATAACATTGTTCATATCTTTAATAACATCATTCATATCTTTAATAACATTGTTCATATCTTTAATAACATCATTCATATCTTTAATAACATTGTTCATATCTTTAATAACATTGTTCATATCTTTAATAACATTGTTCATATCTTTAATAACATTGTTCATATCTTTAATAACATTGTTCATATCTTTAATAACATTGTTCATATCTTTAATAACATTGTTCATATCTTTAATAACATTGTTCATATCTTTAATAACATTGTTCATATCTTTAATAACATTGTTCATATCTTTAATAACATTGTTCATATCTTTAATAACATTGTTCATATCTTTAATAACATTGTTCATATCTTTAATAACATCGTTCATATCTTTAATAACATCATTCATATCTTTAACAACATCGTTCATATCTTTAATAACATTGTTCATATGTTGACAGTGACATGCTGACAGTGGTTGGTGTCATACATATCAAAGCTGTCTTATGGGAATTTCCAAGACTAAATTTGAGCATATTCTTCAGTTATTATTGGCATAATTCATAATGAAGTTTGTACCAATTTCTTTGTCAGCTTTTATTAATTGCTTCTATTATTATAGAAGGGATTTATCTAAGAGTTGTTTTTCCTTGATATGTTCTGCTAACATTACAGGAAAAGATAACATATTGTCGTGTGCTATAGATGGAGAAACGAATAGGAGAATATAACATAGATTGATTGAAGAAAGTTCATCTATCTTCAATCAATCATGTTTGATTGATTTGATCAAATATTCATCATCTTTGATCAAATCTCACCAGTGATTATAGCGACGATCAGCCTGTGTACCTGCTGTTTTAGACGGATAGAAGCACAGATGCTGATGATGGTGGAATGTTTATTAAAGTTGGAATTCAGCCAAACGTTTTGCGAATGGATGACACCATTTTTACAGACGTATTTGAGCCAGATACCAAGTTTATTGCTGGCAAAACAGTACCAATTCGGCCAATTCATGTAGAGTAATTATACACTTCTATAGTAACTTCTCAGTTGCACCGGCATAAAGGTGCACATATATTTGGATACTTAAAGATGAACGTAGACAACATTTTAGTAGATCTTATCCGAAAGAGTTGGTATTTGCCTATCATTTTTTATTGATCTTGTTGTTGAAGGTGATCTGATTGTCAGGATGTTTCAAGATTAAAATCAATAAAACTTAATCACGGTTAAAATGCTCAAAAGAAAAGTATGTGTCAAAATGACGTCACTAGTTGCTCAGTTGCCTGTTTCTCTCGTTATTGATATCGGCTATTGCGTTCAAGTTGCAGCGTTACGCGTCTCTATTCTGTCAGTTCCTTTACTAAAGTTCAACTATAGACATAATCGTACATTTGCTTGAATCTCTGACGGTGTTAACCATGATCAAGGTTGGTCGATTTTAATCTTGAAAATCCTGGCAGTCAGATCATCTCAAACATCAAAACAATCACAAATGATAGAAAAAAACACCAGTACTTTCTGCTAAAAACTACTACAACATTGAGCCATCATCTTTAAAAAACACTGTAACACAATATTTTTTTAAACAGATGAAAACTTTTATCGATGACTTTATTACAGAAGAAAGTTTAGCTAAAATGGTTTTCATCAGCTCCTACAGAAGTACATAGGTGTTATACATGTGTTAATATAACATAGTGTTATATTAATATAACATGTTATACTAATATAACATGTTATATTAATATAACACTATGTTATATTAATATAACATAGTGTTATATTAATATAACACCATGTTATATTAATATTACATGGTGTTATATTAATATAACATAGTATTATATTAAGCGAAATATTAATGAGTGTGTACTAATTTTTAGAAACCAACTCGAGATTCATGTGTAAGTGTGTTCTCATATGTCAACGAGCAAGATACCAATAGATATGTCTACCTGTATGATGCTGAATCTGAAGTAGAAATAGAGTTGGGCATAAAAACACTTGGTGAAGAGCAGGCTGTTCAAGATCTACTGGCTAAGACTGGTATGGCCTTTTAGTGTTTTTTTGTTGTTAGATTGTTCGAGCATAAGATAAGGAATGGACTGATCACTTAGAAATGTGAAATCACGGCTAGTCATTGCATACTAGCACCGCAGTATTTACTAGGTATTATGGACTGTCGCTGTACACTTGCAGAATTAATCGAAGTCATAACATGTAACTGTACACTACTACAGAAATGACTACCAAAATGTCAGCAATGACTAGTAATTCCCATGAAATTGAAAAAAAAATTTTTAAGGTTTATTTTATTTGCAAACTTTGAATTAAATTTTCTTTTAATTTTTCAATGTTTTATTTAAAATTTTTTTTTAATTTGCTCATTTTCCATAAAACTAACTTATTTTTTCATAATTCATATTTTCATAGTACCTACTCCTACATCCTCCACCTATAGTGGATCTTATTGGCTGGTAAGTTTGAGCTTCAATCAAGGTTTTAATCATCTGCTTTTAATCTAGGGTTTTGTTCTGCTCAGTAAAGCAGCACTGAAGTTAATCAGAGTGAAAGAGGAGTGTAGACAACTCTCGTTTGTTAGCATTAATACAGTCTAGGCCATGTCCAGACACTGAATAAATGGGGGCATTGAAAATTCAGTTCGGTACTTTACATTAAACAGCCTATATTGTCTCACACATATATATTCCTAGGCTACAAAACAGTACATACATGTATCTATATATATTTCTCAAAGTTGTTCGTGTGTGTATTCATTCGCCGTTGTGCGTGTCCAGCTACAGCTAGTAAAATCTTGCAATAAAGAAACTGTTTCGCAGAAGATTTGATCTCGGAACTTTCCCTTCACCAGACTGACACCTTACTAATTAGGCCACACATACTTGACAGATTTGTTAGGCAATATATGTATATCGCTACATGGGAACAAATACGCTACCGCTTTTCTGCTGGCGTAATGGCATGAGAGGCAGTAGCTCATATTAATAAGCTGACTCAAATTATCTATTGCCATTGTGCCAGGCTAATAGCAAGTGGCAGGCAACTCTCATTACTTCTCATTGCTTATAAGCTGATTTTTAATACCAGGGCAACACGGATAGAGCAGCTAGTATGTGTATATGCATGAGAGAAAGAGAGAGCAAAATATGATTATATTTGAAATAGAATAGAGTATAATATTAACAGCAGTAATAATTACAAACAAAAATTACAGTAGCCGACAACATTTACTCATGCGCACGCGTTGTCTATCGCTTGAGCCAACCATCGGTCAAAGTTATCATTCTTTAGACAGAGACAGTCATATCGTACAATTATACGCACCTCAGATGTTGTCCGGACAATTAAAAAGTTCGGGGAAGTGAATGCCAAAGAAGCTTGATTCATTTCCACATATATTTGATTAAAATTATTTTATTGGTTTAGCACTCTTTGCTCGGCCATTTGCTATGGTCAGCCTGTTTGTGATATTAAAAAAAGAAAGCAGGCATGAAAAATTTATATGTATCTTCTTTTAAACATCATTAAAAAATTTATTTCTTTTTTACAATAGCATGTTAAAATTACCTATGAGCATGCATTCATTGTACACTCTGTATGAAAGGCAAATAGAAATGTTTAAAAATGATGCATGTCGTATAAAATGAAGGAATTGTAGAGTGTTTCTATTGTATGCAGCTTTATGCAAGTTCTAATGCATATATTTTGCAATTAATTTCGGTCACTAAGACTAATTATACATGAATGGTATTAGGGCTCAACGTATTGCTGCAAAGTTGGTTGTAATAACCAAGATGAATTGTCTGAAACCAGCCATTTATTCTGGCAAACATGGTGCAAGTTCTTTTGCAAACCAGCCATTCGTTGCCTTGTAGGAACTTTTGTAAAAAAAGAGGCATTAGCTGCTGCTTGCCGATGCCTTTTTTATCTTGATTGAGCTTTAGGAACTTTTGAAAGTTTTTATGACGGAATCGACGACGGAAATTCCAGGACATATTTCATAGTGGTTATCACCCTGGTAGTCTCGAGTGGTGGGAGAGACTGTTAGGTGTGTCGATAGAGCGCAGAGAGTAACAAAATGCACAATTTTTTTGATAAGCTGGAAAGTTGAAGATTAGCCCTGGTTTAAGAGCTCTGGCAGGTATGTTGAATGTCACGAGTTCGAATCCCGCAGGATGTAATCCTATTTTCCAACTTCCAATGGTGATTTCAGACAAACGGAAGTGGCTCTTATTATAGTAAAGACTAGCCCGCAGAGATTCCCATGTGCCGTGAAAGATTGTCGAGTGTAATAACTATGTGTACAGTTGTTCTGAGATGTGGAAAGGTGGTTGAGTGATAAAGGTGGTAATGTGCTTTGCTTTGAATCGAAATGTGAGGATTCGATTTTTGTGCAGCGTAATCATTTTCTTTCTAATGCTCTTAGCGTGGCCTCGATCAGACGGACAAACAGATTGACAAACTAATGCGGCTCTTATCATAGTAAATATAATAGTAAAGATTGGATATATTCAGTCATTGACATTTCCTATTAACCAATAAATGACATATTTTGTTTGAACCAAAATTAAAAGCACATAGTTAAATTACATGATGAATTTAGGTAACTGACATTTACTGAGTGCAGTTTATGCCTTGTCTTTAACATTCGTGAGATTTCTGGTTGGTCATTGTGAGGAAAAAACAATGAATTCTGTTGCAGATCCAAAGCCGGTGGTGCCACTACACACATGTAAAACTTTTGGTGTCCATCAAAAACTCAAATTTCTTGCACCTTCTACATGTGAGTACCATCATAAGGGTTTGGTGAATTGGGCCACGAAACTGGATGAAGGACTAACAAATGTCACTAAAGCAAAAAAGACCAAAATATTTGGTTCCAAATATGCCAAACCATTGTACGCGATACAAGTGGTTTCTCTTTGCGCTTTAAGTACGTATGAAGCAGCTGACTTACAATCAAACCTCAACTTATGATTGCTTTTTCATGTGAATTTTTGACACGCAAAGTAAAATGGGTGCAGAATTTTGTTCTCACAAATGAAGCAGTTTTGCGCACATGATATTTAATATTCTACCAAATATTACAATTGCGTAAAAAGATGGTAGCATTAAAAATAAATGTGTAAAAATGAAAAACACAGTTGATGAAACTAGCGCAAATTAGAGTAAGTTACTCTCCTCGTTTCTATCACCCAGTCTACCAACATACTTACATGTGCACACATGTATTACCAAGCCTCGACCTTCTTTTACTACTGGTTATTATTTCGTTAATTTAGTTTGTAATTTAGTACGTAATGTCATAAATTATAATGTAATTATAATTTATTAGTAATTAAAAAACTCCAAATTGTAAAGTACTTATTATTTGGAGTTTATATTTAAGTTTTTGCATAGTTTTATAATAATTAATTTCATTTTAGCGCTATATGTATATATGTAATAGCTTAAATAATTATCATTCTTTTTTAGCTTTAAAATGAATTGAAAAAAAAAGTTCTTATTATATTATTTGCTCCAACATACAATGATTTTGACATACAAAGTGAATAATAAAAAATATTAAGTATATGCTGAGGTTTGACTGTATTTCCATCTGCTTTTTTATTGACTTTGTTACTATTTTATCTTCAAGTATTCTAGTTCAAAATATCCTTATTTTAGCATTTTCATTATGTAGA
Source organism: Watersipora subatra (assembly GCF_963576615.1). Lineage (NCBI taxonomy): Eukaryota > Metazoa > Bryozoa > Gymnolaemata > Cheilostomatida > Watersiporidae > Watersipora > Watersipora subatra. The sequence goes on along the minus strand of NC_088710.1, from coordinate 8,779,807 downwards.
AATATATCAGACCAACTGCAGTGCGTCAGTCACAGCTACGTGTAGCATATCAGCTATGATTTAAATTCCTATAAGCACTGCGTTGGAATAAAACTCAAAACCACTCGAACATGAAATGTAAAGCGTCATAGTCATAGTGTCACCTAGCGATGTTGCGCTGTGATGTCGCACGGTGATTTTGCACAGTGATGTCACTCAGTGATGTCACATCGTGATGTCACACGGTGATGACACACAATGATTTTGCACAGTGATGTCACTCAGTGATGTCACCTGGTGATGGTGCATGGTGAAGTTGCAAGGTGATTTCGCATGGCGATGTTGCTTCATCATGATGTCACACAGTGATGTCACACGGAGATGTCGCACAGTGATGCTACACATTGATGTCGCAAAAGACTGCATATTAGGGTAAAAAATTTTTTACTTCTATGTAATTGCATATTTAAAGTTTAAATTCTTAGTTATTAATTTAACATTTGCAAGGAGAGAGACAGCAAAGTCACCAGTTGAAATTATCCATGGTAGTCACTTATAAAAATGTCCTATTAGTATTAGAAACTGAGGCTAGAGGTCAGTAATGTAATACTAAAATAATCTAGTAGTCGAACTATTTATCAAGAACATAAAACTATTTGCATACGTTTGATCCAGTCTGAATTCAAACCTGTAATTTTTAACGCACAAACCGTTTGTCAACTTGGAGATTGAAAAAAATCATCACTAAAATAGCTTGCTGATCTTTTACTGAAAGTTCAATTTTATAACATTTGACTTGAATTATTAACCGATAAAAACAGAATATAAAAATCTACAAAACTAATTTTACTTAATAGTTCTTTATTTTGTTTTTGTCTCATGGTATAATTTAATTTGAATGGTACTGACCACTGATAATATAATTCATATCTATTTATGGTAGAACTAGAGCTTTAATGAATACTCTAAATACTGTGTAAATAATAAATATAAATCAATATAAATAATAATAATAATATAAAGTTCAATGCGGTGGTGTCAACTGACATCCTTTCTCATGTTCATTGCCTGTTTTTATTGGATGGGGTTTGCGTTTGCTGAACTTTGTATACATTCCCTTTAGTAGCTAATAGCAGAGATGACCAAATAAAATTGACGATATTGCTCTGTAAAACGATCGACAGATTCTAACATCCGCAGTTAATTAAACGGCCAACTTTTTATAGTATATCTTTTCAGTATTTGCATATTTTCACAGCAAAGTAGTAATTTTGCTGTGAACATCCAAAATTACTCACAGTTTTGAGGATAAATGGGTCAAAGTATGTTAAGATGTTAGAGACTTTAAGGTAAAAAGATGAAATTGTGACTAAAAATTAGAGAGTGGTAGAGCAACCGTCTCCTAATAAAAATCCAAAAAGGTAAATTGCTAACAAGTAGGGAAGCAGTAGCCTAGTGGTCTAGAGTGCTTACTCTTAAACAATGGGTTGGAGGTTCAAATCTTACCAAAGGCAACTGGTGGTGAATGGAATGACTTCCAACTTTGCATTGTGCCCTGCAACTTAAATAGTTTTTAGCTATTAAGGTTCCCTTACCACCGGATTCAGACATGTCTAACCAAGATCATGGGCCATTGTTTGTGCAACGATGCTCTTTAACAATCATGAACTCGATCAATAGAGTTCATGCTCGAGTCCGTGTTTTTACTCACATGAGTACACACACAAGGCTAGAAAGTAGAAAGTATGTGTCAGAAACAAAATCTGGAAAATAGAATTGAAGGATTCACAAAAAACTGCTGTTGGGTCATGGGGTGTATATAGTCTTTTTGACAAATGCCATAGTTCCCACAAATAATGGCAATGTGTCAAACTGATTTTTTGTTTCACTTTCATCAATCATTGATAGTTAATACGTATACCATTTCTGTTCTGTAGGTTCACATTCCAAGGTGAAATATATGCAAGTTAGAGGAGTAATGTATGCGATCGGAAAGTCCCGAGCTATTGTGAGTCATGGAGACTATATTATTATGAATCCACGTGCCCCTGACAGCGGTCGCAGACGTTAATATCCATCGTGTCAACTGACTTAAAAGACACTTCACAGTCATAACTCCAATAATTTAAACTAGTTACTAGCTCTCTTCAAGTTAAACAAAGAGACCCAAACATTGGTACTAAGGCTAAATTATTTTAATAGCGGTCTCAGAAAAGCAGAAGCGCATGATGCTCATGTCTTATTGCATATAGGTCTTTCATCAGTGACAAATAGACATACTGTTATTTAAAAACCTGAGAGCCTAGAATAGCCTGAGAGCTACAAATATACCACAATAGCCTGTGTACCAGCTCATCTTCTTGCTCCCCGGTGTAATAAAAAATGAAATCTTGCCTATCAAGACTTCTTTTGTTGACAGTTTGAAGTTCACCTGTTTACTCATTGCACTGTACTTAACTGTAATAAAACGATAGAGGACAACTTCAACTTTTGCACTAATTCACTATCATGATGCTCACCAGTTTTAACTTGAGCTGCAAAAGTGTTCACCATTTCAGTTGGGATGATAAAAGGAATGTATCTAATGGCAACTTCTTATAAACCCTGTATGAAGGCTCTACACTGGCAGCCGTTTGGCTTACACTCAGTGCTGCTGCCTATGCCTATGCCACTGCCTGCTGCCGTGTCGAATCTCAATTGTTGTGTCATTTTTTGATACAGAACCTTTTGTATATAGCCATTTAGCTAAGGGTTCAAAAGAGTTTAGCCTTATGCTGGCATGTCGGTTAAGCATGTTGGCAAAGACTCGTAATGGTTGTGAGAAAAGGTGTGCCAACTGAGACAACTGGAGTGTGGAGATTTGTTTGAAACGTGTTGGCCTTGACGTGTGACACAAAAGACCTGTGACATGCCCAAATATTTTTAGTCTGCACAAATGTTTTCATCTATTCATCCAGTTTTATTTCATGCATGAATAATGATCAGTGTGAACCCGACTTCAAAAATATGTAGGTTGGTACACTCTGTTATTACCTCTATTAAGTGGCACATTCTGGGCAAAATTATATATATGCAATTACACTTTTCCCTATGCAGTTATTTAGGATGAGTGAAAAGTTGCCGATGTGAACTGATGTAGGAGACTGCAACTCCTAAAATAAGGCTGTGAAATAAAATATAAATAATTAGCTCAGCTGTCAACAGACAATAGTAGATATTTATAGAATACATTGAACTTTTTAACTGCTGAGAACACGAAAGGAGACCTTTTTAGAATGAACAAAAAACATGCTCATTGGTACATATTCTCATATCTTACTATTTGGCAGGAAAATAATGTTACTAAAATTAAAACAAGTGCATGATTTTACTTCTTTAAGTAGTTTTAAATTTGATTCCCAAGGTTGATCAATTATGCAAGTTATTTGCTAAACTTCCATACAGCCATTGCATAGCATCACCTGCGTAGCCAGTGCTGAGCGCTACGCTGGGCTGACAAGCAAATCATGTTTCCATATATATTTCGCTATGGTGGAGCGATGATTGTGCGACTCAAAATTTCAAGGTATAATTATGTCTGCATAGGAAGTAACAGAAAAGTAAGACCTATGCACAAGTGTGATGTCATTAGTCGCTTAGGCCAAATCCACGGAGCAAAGATGACGCATTGGCTGGGTGTTCCATTTCCAAACAACCACACTGAGTCACAACAGGATGAGAACGACACGCTTGTTTCCATGACATCGCAAGGTTGTATAGGGGTGGGTCGCCATGCTATCGCTCTATGGAAACTTGATAATGATGCCATTTAGGCTTTCATTCATGACCGATAAAAATTTTCATTTATTTACTCAATTTTGAAAGGTAGCTGAGATTCATTGAGGATGTTCATTGCGAACCCCTAACGCGGGACATAGTGGATGTATCAGATGACAGACATTGGCAATACAATTCCTGCTACTGGCAGAACTGACCTATTGACCTATTGAAAAGCCAAACGGGTTTTATGTTAAAATATATAAAGCTCAACATACTTCTGTAATATTGACTAAAATCTCCATGTCATTCTATGGCAGCCAATTATGCGTGTTGGTGGAGCAGGGGATTATGTTGGAAATATTAATATATACTGTACATACTAATAATAATAATACCCTATAATACTATATAAAAAATTGTTTCCTCACCCCGGACACCCCGTATGGGTGGTAAATTCTGCTCTAACTCGGGTCTCCTACCAGAGACCTGGGAGTTTGAGCACTCTTCTCAAGATCTTAGCTGTTCCCAATAGCGGACTTTTCTGCAACTCACCTGAGTTGATTGCTGTTGGTATTTGGGCAAGCCACATTTTATGCGCCGGTGTTATTGCGCCCAGTGCCCCAATGACTACTGGGATTACAGTTGTTCTTACATTCCAGCATTTTTCAATTTCTTCTCCAAGAGGGAGATATTTCTCTACCTTTTCTTTTTCTTTGCTGGCTATATTGTAGTCATTGGGTACTGCTATATCTATTATAGTAGCCCTCTTGTTCTCCTTGTCTACCACCACTATATCTGGTTAGTTTGCCAGGACATGCTTGTCAGTCCGAATGTAGAAGTTCCAGAGGATCTTAGCCCGGTCATTTTCATTGACCTTACCAGGAGCTTCCCACCAGTGTTGTGGTTTATTAAGGCCATACTCATCACATAGACTTCTATACACAACACCTGCGACATGATTATGCCGCTCAGTGTATGCGTTCCCTGCTAGCTGCTTGCATCCACTGATGATGTGTTGGATGGTCTCAGGTGCATCTTTGCACAGTCTGCATCTAGGATCGTCTCTAGTGTGATAGATTTTCGTTTGGAGTTGCCTTGTTGGGAGCACTTGCTCCTGGGCTGCCATGATTAGCGACTCTGTATTGGCCGTTAGGTTTCCTTTGTTTAGCCACATATATGTCTGGTGAAGATTGCCAACCTTAGATATTTGTTGGTGGTAAGCACCATGAAGAGGTTTCGTGTGCCAGTCAATTTCCTCATCATCAGGGCGTAGGTCCGTTGTAAGAGCAGCCGATTGAAATTCAGCTAGCAACTTATCTGAGATGGCCATGGAGGCTGCATATGCTATGATGCTTTGCTCCTCCTCTTTCACCGTCTGCTGTACACTTTTGAGTCCCCTACCGCCATCTTTCCTATCAAGATACAATCTAGTAGTATCAGATTTTGGGTGGAGTGCTCCATGCATGGTCAGCAGATTACGAGTTGCTATATCTGTTTCTTTGATGGCTTCCTCAGTCCACTTTATTATGCCTGCTGGATATCTTATTACTGGCAGTGCGTAGGTATTTATTGCCATGACTTGGTTCTTGGCATTGAGCTGGCTCCGTATGACCTGCCGAAGGCGTTTCTTGTATTCGGTAATGGCTTTGTGACGTACCTCGGCTTCGTGGTTGATGTTGCTTTGCATATATATATATATGCCAAGCGATATAGCTTTGCATATATATATAAGCTTTGCTATATATATATATATATATATATATATATATATATATATAGACTATATAGACTATATATTTAAATGGCCTATATATATTATACATACTACTATGTATACTACATACGACATACATACTATATGTACTACTTAGGCCTATACTATAGTAGATACTATATTAAAATGTAAATCAAAATGTATATATACACTTATATAAAATGTATATTATATATACATTTTATATAAATGATATATATTATACATTTTGATATATTATATATACATTTTATATAAATGATATATATTATACATTTTGATATACATTTTAGTATAATATCTACTATTATAGTATAAGTAGTACATATAGTATGTATGTCGTATGTAGTATACATAGTAGTATATATAATAGTATATATATATATATATATATATATATATATATATATATATATATATATATATATATATATATATACGTATATCATATACATGTATAAGAATATATTGATATATGTAGTTCTATCTTGATATATTAATATATATGGATATATATTGATATATATAAATATATTGATAATTTATAAAATATATGTACTTGCTAATTTAATGCTTAATTCAATTTAAACATTGATTTAATTATTAATGCAAGTTAAAAACCTAAAATGATTTAATTATTAATATGATTTTAAACTACCAAATCATTATTCATTTAATCATAATTTCTAGCGTCTCCTAAACCCTATTAACAACATTATGTACCTAGCAGCAATATTCATTCGAATATTTTGGTTATTTGCTCAATGGCTGACGCTTGCTAGCAAAAATATCTTCAGTATTTCATTTTTAACTCTGTCTGTAAATCTGTTGACTTTGTGTAAAAGACATCTTTTGACATGTGTGGCAGGTGAGAAATGGAGGTGAAAAATTGAGCTTCTAATGCTTCTAAAACTGCTTCTAATGGAAGCAGTTTTTTGTATTTACAACTCCAACTTTAAGCAGTATGTTTCTATTGTTTGTATTTTTGTAATTAAAATGAATTGCAATATATTACAATCAAAGCTTTTTTAAGATAATACTTTAATTGCAATTGCTGCTGTGCTCTTGCTCGAACTGATAAGTACTCTGCGCACTTGTAGTATTCAAATGAGTGTTGCCGTCAGCCCCTATGTTGTTACATCTGTTGACAGTTTAGCAGCAGCACATAGGGTTTTTACATAAACATTAAAACATATAATTCCCCTAGAAACAAACCAGAAACTGGTTGCAGTTACAAAACCTATCAGAATTTGAGCTATATGCCAATTTAGCTAAGACTTCTGCTTTGATGAGCCTAAAAAGGGTTATCTCATCATAAATTATCAAATTATTGACATCATCTTGTAGAGAATTTTGATTTCCATTCAAAGGTATGAGATGCAAAGCCAGTTTTGAAACTACTGCAAATGAGAGTCGATTTTTGTTAATTAATGTTGCAGTATCTCCATCAGCTATTATGCAAAACTTAGTGGGCGTGGCCTGTTTGCCGTTGGCCGTGTAACTTTCTCGTACACGGCACTGGTCAATTCTATCGATCATAAGTGGTCTTTACTCTATACTCAAGAGTACACGTGCTCATAGCAGAATGCCAACTATGCATGACGTTAAGAAAGACGTTACGTCGCAGCATTCCGTGTAGTAGCCGGTTTAAACTGAGAAGTTGCAAGGAAATTCTGCTCATTGAACTATGGCAAAATCTGTCGGCATAGACCTTGGTACTACTTACTCCTGTGTAGCAGTCTTCCAACATGGAAAAGTTGAAATCATAGCTAATAGTCAAGGTATGTACGTTATTGAATAGCACTAAACGTATCATCAGCAATGAGTCTTGAACAACAATATATGACCAGTTCAAAGCGAATGCGTGGTAATTTTTTATGAAATTAACTTAATTGGCAATTCTAAACTCTTTGGGGATTGATTACAATGTGACCATCTATACATAGTGGATGTTTGCTAAAATCCTTTTGTTAGGAAATCGGACGACTCCAAGCTATGTTGCCTTTACCGACTCTGATAGACTTATAGGAGATGCAGCGATGAACCAAGTTGCAATGAACCCAGCAAACACTGTATTTGATGCCAAAAGACTAATCGGACGAAAGTTTGAAGACGAGTCTATCCAAAACGACATGAAACACTGGCCTTTTAAAGTGATCGATGATGATGGAAAACCTAAAGTTCAGGTAGAGTATCAAGCGGAGACAAAAATTTTAAGCCCAGAGGAAGTTAGTGCAATGGTTCTGACAAGCATGAAAGAGACTGCAGAAGCATACCTAGGAGAGAAAGTAACCGAGGCAGTTGTTACTGTGCCAGCTTACTTCAACGATTCTCAGAGACAGTCAACTAAAGATGCAGGAGTAATTGCTGGTCTCGAAGTCAAGAGAATCATCAATGAGCCAACAGCAGCTGCCTTAGCTTACGGACTCGACAAAAGTCTCGAGGGAGACAAGAATGTCTTTATCTTTGATTTAGGTGGTGGAACATTTGACGTATCAATTTTAACTATATCTGAAGGCTCAGTATTTGAGGTAAAATCTACTGCTGGAAATACACACCTTGGAGGTGAAGATTTTGACAATCGCCTTGTAGAACACTTCGCCAATGAATTTGAAAAGAAACACTCGAAAGACATGAGAGAGAATCCGAGAGCTCTGAGAAGACTGAGAACAGCTTGTGAGAGAGCGAAGAGAACTTTGTCAAGCAGTGCGCAAGCAAATGTTGAGATTGACTCACTGTTTGAAGGCATTGATTTTTACACGAGCATAGCTCGGGCCAAGTTTGAAGATCTTTGCAGCGATCTCTTTCAAGGAACTCTCGAGCCCGTTGAACAGGCCTTACAAGATGCGAAAATGTCTAAAGAAGAAATTCATGAAGTAGTTCTCGTTGGAGGCTCTACTAGAATTCCAAAAATACAAAAGTTACTGCAGGACTTCATGGGAGGAAAACCCCTAAACCGATCGATAAACCCTGATGAAGCAGTAGCATATGGAGCTGCTGTTCAAGCAGCCATTTTGTCTGGCGATCAAGATAATTCAGTAAAAGACCTACTCTTGGTTGATGTGGCTGCTTTGTCTCTGGGACTAGAGACAGCTGGTGGTGTGATGACCAACCTCATAGACAGAAACACAAGGATTCCCACAAAAAAAACACAAATCTTCACAACATACGCTGACAATCAACCGGCTGTCACTATTAAGGTATTCGAAGGAGAAAGAGCTATGACAGCCCAAAATAACAAGCTCGGCACATTTGATTTGACTGGAATTCCTCCAGCCCCAACGGGAGTGCCACAGATAGAAGTGACCTTTGACCTTGATGTTAATGGACTTCTCAATGTGTCAGCAGTAGACAAAAGCTCTGGTAAATCAAAGGAAATCACCATCACTAATGACACAGGGCGTCTTAGCCAGAGAGAAATTGCCAAGATGCTAGAGGATGCTGAAAAGTACAGAAAAGAAGATGAAAAACAGAAAAATCGTGTCGTCGCCCGAAACCTACTTGAGAGCACAGTCTACCAATACAAACAGGCAGCAGAAGAAAATCAGTCCAAGCTATCAGCAGAAGAATTGACCACGGTCAAGGATGAATGTCAAAAGGTGGTAGACTGGATGGATAGCAATCAATTGGCAGAGGCAGACGAATGCCAACACCAGCTCACGGAATTGCAAAATATATGCTCTCCAATTATGAAAAAACTTCATCAATAACCCAAGAACAATAGCCAGTCTACGGGACCTATGGACAGCGGTTTTACTGTTCAAGTTGTTTGTTTGAGTCTGTGTCTCTTGTTATATGTTAGTTCTGTAAAATTTCGTCCACATTCTTTCTCAATTACAAAGAATATATTTCTTTCGCATTGTTATTTAACACAAGTTTGTGGAAAAGTGTATACCATTTGTGTTTCTCTATAGTATAATGACATAGCGTTTTGCATAAATAACAGTACAAAGCTAAAATGAATATTTTCATGAAGCGAGAAGACATGTTTAACAGGCTTGTTAATTGAACGTGCATCACAATGTAAAATGAAAGATCTACATAGGCAAAAAGTATTATAGAGACTTTTTGAAAAATTAGTCAATCGTGTGTTTAAAAGCAATTAAAACTATTTTGAGCGCCACTTCTGCATGAAATTCTGGAAAAACAACTGCTTGTAGGAATAGCTAGTCACATCATGGTATAAAACTATCATATCTCCAAGTGTTAAACTTACTATATATGTAATAAATGTCATGATAAATTTATAACTGCATAACATGTGTAGCTACAATCCTAATACATATACACGTAATGTATAAACTGCAACGTAAGTAAGCATTGATTTTGTGATTAAGGAGTTGCATGCTCGTGACAATCTATCAGCTAAAAGGTGTGTAGAAGGTTTATTTGTGGGTGTCGGGTTTGTGAGAAAGGTACGTATTAGCGAGATTAGCGAGAGGATTTACAACCGGATGTGACTTAAAACGCGGGAACGCAAAAAGATTCCTCGCCAAGCATTGTACATGTACCTATATTGGAGCGTTGCTGTTATTGTGTGAGAGCATGACCGAGAAGGCGGTTTGTAATTTAAATATTTTTAATAGTGTTATAAAGTACTGTAAACATTACTAAATTAGCGTGTTGCCGTACTAGTGACCGATAATATCAAGCATGTCGTTTTTCACGTTTCTCTGTCTGGCTCAGTGTTTATGCTTTATTGCAATTTGACAACGGCAGTAGGCATTTTAAATATATGTACGTGACCATTCTTTCGAGATAATCAATGGAATCCTTTTTGTGATTAAATTGTCCAAAATTTGGCTTTCTAATGGTTTCGCCAGACCAATGCTTATATTCGTGGTACTAAATGTATATGCGTCAACGTCATCCAAAGTTTAGTGGGCGTAATTATCGAGTAAATTTACTGTTTTGCTGTTAAACGAGCGTAAGGCGAGCTGAGGCAAAGAACCTCTGAGGCGGAAAAGGCAAAAGTAGTAGTGCTTGCGAATACAACGTGTTTTTAAACCACAAAAAGGTAGCAAATATCTATAACAAAAAACAATGTTTGCATGAGCTGCGAATTTCTCCCAAGACAACAGACTTGCCTGCCAAATTGTGCAGTTTATAAGTAAAAAAAATTTAAGTAATGGTTTGACCAAACAACTATCAAAAGCAATTTTCATGGCATAAGCAAATGAAGCTACTAATAACGGCAATAAAAAATTAGGCAGGTTGTTAGATTAGCAGACTATGTTAGCCATCTGTAGCCATGATTTACATGCTATTACCTGTATTGGTATAAACCAACTTGCTTTTTGTTGCTTTTTCTGCATATCTTTGTACAGTAGGATTTTTCTCGCACTGGCAGGTATCCAACTCAAGTAGAGAAGTGAATATTGTACAAGCTCATCAATTAAAGTTTACTTGACATATTACCATAATTTTACATTTAAACTGAGCTGTGGGAACAAAAGATTTGTTGTACGTACTTTAACTAGCATGTGGTACAATGTTCAGTGATGCCACTGCATGCTTTCCCTAAATATGATTAGGATAATTGTCGCTACTGTTATTTTCTTATAGGCTTCACAATATTGATTTTTAATACAGATACATCCATGAATTGAGCAACATTTGTAGCATTATCACACTCCCTACATAGGTTAACGTAATACTCTAGCGGACCCAAAATGCTTTAGTGATAACTTTTCTGCATCTAAAAAGAGGTACATCGATATGAAAGCTCCATTTTCATCATTCAAACACTGCTGAAGAAATCACCTATTGATGTTATTGAAAATTTGATTGCTAGGTTACGACCATTTCTGACTCAATCATCAGTTAGAACCATAGATATAATATATTATTATATTTATCATGGTTTATTATATCTATGGTTAGAATACTTGGTGCTGTTTACATGCCTGAGCTGTGTATCAATAATGTTTGTAACTGTAGGAGGTATTGCTACTGACTACAGCGCTCACAAGACTAATTAGCATGACATTCAATGCACACAATAGACCACCCAAATGCACAAAAAACACACCAGTCCATAAACAGAATGGCACAGTAAGCATTAGTTTATCATGAATTGACGAAAAATAACATTAATCACAAGACTCTCTCAAGTAACACTAATAAATAATCAATAAATTGATAGATCTAAGTCAACATATTTGAACCTAAAGTATTCAATTAGTGTGGTCCAAGACAAAATTTACTTAAATCTATCATTTTTATATGAAATATTCAATTTAATCATTTCAATACTTTATTTTTGCATTTACTATTTGAAATATTTTTAATAAACCTACACACATACGCTTAAATACTATTGCAAATACATTACCAAAATCAGAGTTGAAAGATCCATGAATAGATTTCGGAAAGATCTGAAATTGGACCAACTTGGCCATGTTCGCTGTACAATTAGTGTCAATTGCAGATCCAATCCTCTCTCAATTTCAATCATCGCTTGTGGTTTTAGTATAAAAAGTCCTCCATCGCTGCATGGATCAATTTACAGTCCATGAGTTTTGATAACCCAGTTCTAGATGAAAGCTTTTGTTCTTCTGGTTTTTTACACCTTTGCCTAGATCCATTCGTCCCTTGTTGGAGACACTCACTTGCAATGGTGTTTGGCTTAGTCCATTTGATCATTAACGACCCTGTAAAAAACTCCAATTACACCGTAACTTCATTTTGTGTAAATGGCTAAAATGTATGCGTAATAGTAGCAATATCTTATGAGAATGTGTAATACAAATTCAACGAGACTCTTTCACTAATCAATAAATTGTCATAATACCTTAAGGATGTTCAGAATCTCAGATGAATCACATTCGTAAGTCTTTGTAACTCTGTCACAGTATCAATGAGTCTTGAAGACCTCTGACTGGATTGTTTTATACGTTATCATTTCAGCCAATTTCATGTAAGCTTTTGTTGTATTCGTCAGTTACCTAGTCAAGCAGGCTATCAGCTCAGCTATGCTATTTGGATGTTTCAATGCATCAACTTTGCATGATGCCAGTTGATAAAAAATTTTTTTTACGTCACTCCAGTTTTAGGCTTCAAGGTTCTATTTATTTTTGCCAATGTAGAATGGCGTATCGACCACGATTTGGCGGACGTGGACACAGAAGGCGTTACTCAGAGCAACAGTATGCTAGTGCAGAAGGATCAAGTCAAGATGCTTCTCAAGGTCGGCATAAATGAGCAGAGTGATTATTCTTACAATTCCTAAGAAGAGGAGCTAGTTAAAGCACATAAATTTTTTATTGTATATTTCAGGACATCAGAGTCTTGACTTTCGAATGAGCTATTGTTTGCCATGGTGAAACAGACATTGGTTGGTGTTTATAGGATTTCCCCAGAGCTCTACCGCGAAAACGTTTACTGGCATAGTCTCGAAAATTGTGACGTCACAATTCTCATATTCGTTGTTGTGTGCTCTTACCGCTTATTTATCAACTACGAATGTGACGATAATGACGCTAGTGGCAGGCGAAGGTAAGACAACTCCAGAGAACGAATGAAGATGACAAAGGAATCAGTGTCATTAGTTCTCCATGTACATATTTTTTCTATGATAAGTACCTCAGACTCCAAGAACCATACTATATTTTCCCGATGATATTATGCACTAGCTCTTTATTCTTAATGCGATGTTAAGGGTGACGACTGAGACTAATTAATTTCAAGCATTGCTTGATCTCGCGAAAGTGACATTTAGTCCTAGGACCACGCATCCGCAGGTCATAATTTAATCGATGTGATTTCATTACCTTTATCAACGACAGTACATTTATTGAAGCATAATTAATTAACCCAGAACGTGTGTTTGTATTGGTCTGGCGTTAGCACGATCGCGGGCATTGTTGATTATCTAGAATTTCAGTTTATTATTAGCGCTCTCCGGGTTTAACAGCACTGAATGTCACAGAAAAACGCAGCCTCAATGGCAGCGAAAGGGATCGACGACCTAAGGCTAAATGAGAATTATGACGCCACATTTTGAGTACCTGAACCAAGTGTTTTTTTTGCAGGACGTACTTTTGGCACTCCGTTTTTCATAGTTCTATTATTCTTTGTGTATTGAATATAGGGTCATTCGAAAGCCAAGACTCTGATGTTTTGAAATATATATTAAAAAATTATGTAATTTATGTGCTTTAACCAACTTAACATGAGTTCATTAACATTAGTTAACCTACTTTTAGTGTAACTGTCTGCTGATTTGCGTTGATTATTTTAGTTCCGAGGAACTTCTTTCTCGGTTGTAAAACGACCACCTAGTCTGCGTACATTTCTCTTTTTGTTGGCCAACTTTTTACAAACTCGCCGTTAGCCTTCTGATAATACATTTATGCATAATGATGCTTCTAAAATCCACTCATTTGTAAACTAAGAACGAGCCAATATGTGTCCCAATATTTCACTCAATGTTTTTTTCGACACACGGTTTATGTTTTATATGAAGTTTTTGTTGCATTTTTTGATAAAAGATTTTTGGTTTAAGGTTTCGGTGTTGCCATATAACATATTTAAGGGGGTGTGACACAGGAGTTTGAAAAGCTTGACACAGTAGTAACTGCATCATGCCTCACTCTACACCATTTATAGGTTTCATCTGCTTTCATCTGCAATAGGCTGAATAGGCTGAATATGCAATACCTTATATACATGTGTGTATAGTAAGAAATGGAAAATATAGACTTTTTGTGCAGCTGGAATCAAGAGATTTTGCATTTACTTTTTTCTGAAATATTCAAGTAATCTATATACCATTGAAAATATTTAACTGACATTAAATTTTGCTGGCTTGATCTGTTACAATAGCAAAATAATATTGCATGTATTGGGAGACAGCAGTAAGCAATCAGGTATTTGAAGAATTAGGTAGAATGGCAATACAATTATAATTGTATGAGATATATACAAATAATATATAAGGAGATCCCAACTATATGTCATTTTTTCTCCCGCGTGCATCAAGGGTGATGAATGATATTTTTAAGGCTATCTTATTCTCATCATTCAAATCGAACTTGAAAACTGGCACCAATTTGACACTACGTTATGTGGAAGTTTTTACGTAATACGGAGCAAAAACTTTAATGTCAGGTTATCTTGAGCAAAATTCTCTTAAAGCCTCTGCTAAGAGAAAATTACTAACAATGCTAATAATAATAAGGGTGATAATGTATTTATGAAGCCACTAGGTGAATGCCCGGCATTGCAGGGCGCAATAAAAAAGTTTTTGGATAGAAAATTAACTTTTAATTGGCTGTTTTTTTGCCCAATGAATTTGAATAACTTAAGCTAGTAACTTAAGCTAGTAACTTAAGCTAGTAACTTAAGCTAGTCTAAATCTTTACTATAATAAGAGTCGTGTTCATCCCTCTGAAGCCGCACTTGAAGGTTAAAAAAAGATTGCGTTATGATCTCTCACGCATGATCTTCAAGCATACCGCTGGAAGTGTGAAGGCGCTATTTTGACCAATTGGCAGGTGTAATGAGTATGGCTAGAATTATTTCATTGCTTAGCAATGTAGTTGCTTGGCCTAGTGGATTGCACACCTGTGTGCAGAACTGAAGGTTTTGAGTTCAAACCCAGTGCAAAGCAGATTTTATGTTCGTATAACTTTATTGCTATATATGGACACACGAATGACAGATGACAAACACTGATATTTATATAATTATATAGAAGATTTAGCTAGTCTAGCAAATAATTTGCTATGTAACATCAACGACTATACTTTGTGTTTGTCATAGATTGATATTACTGCTCGTGTCTAAGAGTGTTGAAAGGTTGTAAATTGTTTTCTGAAAAAAATTTTTTTAATAACTATTTTGTAAAATGTGCAGACTTTGTCCCTGTCACACCTCCTATATAACACAGACTGTTATAAAAGTTTAGGTTTTTCTCTGTTGGTTAGTTTGTCCTGTTTGTCAATAGAGGGTTCCAATTACACAAGGCGACCTCCCGGACTGAGAGGAAAGGAAATTGGACTGTGGTATGCCCGACGAGGCCAAGCCAAGAGAGAACATGCAAATGTATGTAGATATCTGTGTTGTAATACAGTACATATAGTTCATCGAAATAACATGGTTCTAGCAATTATATTCTTGCTTATCTCTTTGGATGAAAAATTGATTTACAGACTTTAAAAAACTTTACTAAAGAAGCTGGGATTAAATTTCTGGTATGTTAATTTCACAAGCTTAAACCGCGAGAATTATATTTGGAGAAAAATTTATCTTCTGATGAACAGGAATATTTTGATAAACTTTTGTATTAGTGAGTTGGAGTTGTCTCATCGTGACAATACTGATACTCCGAAGAAAAATTTATGACCTGTATTGTGATAAACCATTATATTAAAAACTTGGAGTTGTCTTGGCAATATTATTAATGTTCCTTATTCACAAAGTTTTTAGAATGCTTCATTGATGGGCCTGTCAAAATATTAGTTTGCTGAGCAACTAATGTCTCATATTGATGTCATCACTCTGCATAGAAGTGCAGCAAAGCAAATGAAGGCATGTAGGTGGTAAAATTCATTAAACACTTTTGTACTACTATAAGGCAGCTGTTTTTATTTTACATAAAAATTATAATTTATTGACATCATTCCAATTCAATTTTAATTGCTGTCTCTTATTGAGTCAATCAAAAAAAATGACACTTAGCAAAATTTGAAATTGCAAGAACGTTGCTGCAATCAGGTGTAACCGGGTATAATCAGAATTATTCCATTGCATGGTAATGTAGCCGCTTGGCCTAGTGGATATCACGCCGGTCTGCAGAACTGGAGGTTTTGAGTTCAAATTCAGTGTGAAACAGATTATTCGTTCCTATAACTTGATCGCTATATCCTGCACTACAACAAAAAATAACAGTCGACAGACAAATTTTTTTATATATATATATCAGTCAGTGTTTTTTATTATATATAGTATAGGCATACATTTTTATCGGGCAGTCATCATTTTCCTAACAAAAAAGTTTTACATATGGTGCCACAAAAAAACAAATAAAAAGGCACTGTAATGCCTATAGCTTGAACAATGAGTCGTGGTCAGATAACTAACCTAATATATTGTGATTATTCATTTTGTAATAACCTAAACGAAGGACTCTTATGTTGTCTTTAGAGGCTGCACGTTACGCTGGATGAGCAGTCAGTGGAGAATATCGAGAAAGTTTTGCATAATCACGGCAGGAATGACTCTGCTCCGAGCTCTTCAGCCTGGAGTTCATCGTCTTCAGCCTCACAACATTCATCTCGGTGGAGAGATCACAAGCCATATAACCATAGGTCACATGAATACAGACCATCTGATCATAGGTCTCATGATCACCATGCACAGGGTCACCAGTCACATGATCACGGGCCAGACAATTATCAGAAAAATTTTAGTACCCGTTCTAAGTCACCTTCTAACTGGTCTCAGGACCATAAATCAGCTCGCGGTACGTCAAAAGATCCTCGATCACACGTTTTGGAGTTAATTGACCAGAAATCTCTTCAAGGCAAATACAAATCTGCAGAAGGTCAAGCAAATGTTAAGACTGAGCTTTCATCTGATGATGACATCATAAGTTTACTTGATGATGAAACAACTGATGAATTTAAGACTGAGGACACAAGCGTTCACTTTCACCCTACTTCTGAGGGTAAGAACATTTTTAAGGATACTAAGTTATAATAGTGAATGTGGTTGTTTACTAGTACTTGATTCGCTTTTTGAAGACACTTGAACAAGCGATCACTGCAATCACAAGCACCTCAGATTTACTAAACGAGGTTGTTTGTCGGCAAGTGACTTAATTGTTATAACATAGAAGCCATAGAAAGTTCTAGTGATCAATATAGCTGTAGAAAGTTTTGATCAATCAAAACTCAATAGTACAAATTTAACTACTTTCCTCTTGCTAGCTTCTTTATCCCTTTGGCCGAGTGTCTCTTTTGCTGCTTGCCTCTTTCGCTGCTTGTTTCTTTCGCTACTTGTCCTTTTCGCTGCTTGTCCTTTTCGCTGCTTGTGTTTTTGCCACCTGTATCTCTTTTCACCTTTACACAATATTTTTTAAACTCTAATGGTGATCTGCAAATGTAAAGCTTATATTTTGTGTTTTGAAAACTTCTAAAATGACATTTTTAAAAACTTATTTCAATGCAACATTCAACCTTCACATTTCATGCACTTCTATATAATTTTTCAGTACTGCTTGTAAAATATAGAAATTTTTGCTTTGTTTATCTTCTGTGACGACAACTGTGCGTCACAGCTAATCCATTTACACTATGAGTTGCTTACGTGCAATGAAACAGTCTGCAGAATGACTTACTGCATAAGGTTCACTTATTCCACTTGAGGGAATCTCTTGTCAGCTTTCTATTGCCAGAAGCACATATGATTTCTACAGTCAACTTCTAATAGTATCTATGCTTTTGATTTTCACAGAAATGTTGGCGAGTCGTCTCAGAGATGATCCCGTGAGAAATAAAGTCCTCAAGGATGAATTGATCGATCGCAATACCCAAGGCTGCCCTCTGTTGGATTTCCGGAAGATGTTACCTTCATATCAAATGCAAGATGTGAGTGAGGACTGCTGGCCATTGGCTAACTAACTGAGTAACCCGAATGTCCATCTTATTGCCTAACTAACTGAGTAGCCCGCATGTCCATCTTATTGCCTATTGACTTGCAATGACAAAAAAGTACTACTTGCTCCGTTCTTTGATTTTGTTTTTATTTGATTTGCTACTGTTTGCTTTAAAGGCTCGGCGTTTGAAGGCAGCATGGTGGGTGCTAATATGAAGTTTTAATTTAGCCCATTGGAAGACAGCTCTCTTTGCAAATACACTTTTCAGAGTATCGCAGACTGTTGTAAGAATTCTCATTTAGTAGATGTCAGATAATCAAATCTCTTCTGACTGTGATGTATATTCTTATTTGATAAAATGTTTGCTGACATTATTGTCTTTCTAGTAATGCTAGCAGTTGTTGGGTTTAAGTAAATCTGGCATCATCTGGTAAGAATGAAAGCATTGTCTGCTGTTCTTCTCCTTCTGTCTCTATCTTGTGAATGAACATGGAACTGAAAAGCTCATATAATATTCATACTTTCTTAGCAAGTCTTGGAGGTGATTAGAGATAACCAGGTCGTTGTGATTAGTGGAGAGACTGGATGTGGGAAGACAACTCAGGTAAGATTTATGAGCTTCAATACTTCCTGTCTCCTCACGTGTTTCACTAGATATAATACTTGCTGTCTCCTCACATGTTTTACTAGATATAATACTTCCTGTCTCCTCGCATGTTTCACTAGATATAATACTTCCTGTCTCCTCTCATGTTTTACTAGATATAATACTTCCTGTCTCCTCACATGTTTCACTAGATATAATACTTCCTGTCTCCTCACATGTTTCACTAGATATAATACTTCCTGTCTCCTCTCATGTTTTACTAGATATAATACTTCCTGTCTCCTCACATGTTTCACTAGATATTATACTTCCTGTCTCCTCACATGTTTCACTAGATATAATACTTCCTGTCTCCTCTCATGTTTTACTAGATATAATACTTCCTGTCTCCTCACATGTTTCACTAGATATAATACTTCCTGTCTCCTCTCATGTTTTACTAGATATAATACTTCCTGTCTCCTCACATGTTTCACTAGATATAATACTTCCTGTCTCCTCACATGTTTCACTAGATATAATACTTCCTGTCTCCTCTCATGTTTTACTAGATATAATACTTCCTGTTTCCTCACATGTTTTACTACCCTAGGACACTTATATTTC
The DNA here is from genome assembly GCF_963576615.1 of Watersipora subatra. NCBI lineage: Eukaryota > Metazoa > Bryozoa > Gymnolaemata > Cheilostomatida > Watersiporidae > Watersipora > Watersipora subatra. The sequence goes on along the minus strand of NC_088710.1, from coordinate 8,760,502 downwards.
GCTAGTATTTAGTTTCGCGAGTAGCATACAGAGTAAAATTTTGCTGCAACTTAATTTCGCAGCTTTGATGAGTGCGAAAATATAGTGATGTGAAAATAAATGCAGTGGAACAAACATTAGATTCCTCAGGTCCAGTTCACTGGTACGAAATATTTTTCTATTTGGGACTACCGTACTTTTCGGACTATAAACCGCACCTCTATATAAGCTGCATCGGCTTTATTTTCCAAAAAACGATAATAAAACAATACATAAGCCGCACCTTAGTATAGGCCGCAGAACTAAAGACTGCTTTTTAACGTGGCAGCAACTTTGCCATTTAAAGTGGAACAGTGCAGGACCGCAAAGTTTCGTATTATCCGACTCTTTTTAACTTAGTGCCTAGCGGGACAGTACCGTGAGGCATTGTTTCGTATTTTCTTTCACCGCTAGAAGCGCACTAATTGGAGATTCCCGTTAGTTCGCCCTAGCGGTGAAAGAAAAAGCCACAGATTAGCTGCACCCTTATATAAGCCGCATGGCTTAAATCATCAGAAAAAAGTAGCGGCTAATAGTCCGAAAAGTACGGTAGTTTGTATTTGTGAACCGCAGGTAGGAATGTGTAATCGACATCAATAATGCAATTTGATCGCTTGCTGCCATTTGTCTTCTGGACTATCAATGACGTCAAGGTCCCTGCCGCAGTGACTGATGTGGTACCAATATTAGAATTCAAGTATTTATAGCACGCGGTGCCGCGGTGGCCATGGCTCCGGGTTGTTATTGCTTTTGGTTGGTAATAAAATTCATCACCACAATAATTATTATTCAATTTTATGACTTTCCCTACCAGACTGTCATCCTCATCAGTTACATATTCAATGACTAAACTAATATCATCATCTTCCTCATTTGTCTAGGCTTTTCCAAAAAACTCATTATCTTAATTTGTTTTGCCATGCTGCTCAGTCGGTGTATTAGCTATAATGAGTTTAGCAAAAATTGCCCAATGAGCCAACCACACACGAAAATTGCCTGCATTTCTAATATGACGATTTTATTGTGAATATCAATGAACAAAGCCATTTAATTTCGCGTTTTCGCTCGTTCGTTGTGATAGTTTGTTTCGCTCATGAAATTTTTGCGAGAGGATGTTGCCGCGAAAACGCAAAAGTTAGATGCCGCGAATACATAAGTGTCCTAGGGTAGATATAATACTTCCTTTCTCCTCTCATGTTTTACTAGATATAATACTTCCTGTCTCCTCACATGTTTTACTAGATATAATACTTCCTGTCTCCTCTCATGTTTTACTAGATATAATACTTCCTGTCTCCTCTCATGTTTTACTAGATATAATACTTCCTGTCTCCTCGCATGTTTTACTAGGTAAACTACTTCCTGTCTCCTCACATGTTTCACTAGATATAATACTTCCTGTCTCCTCTCATGTTTTACTAGATATAATACTTCCTGTCTCCTCGCATGTTTTACTAGGTAAACTACTTGCTGTCTCTTCACATTTTTGACTAGATATAATACTTCCTGTCTCCTCACATGTTTACTAGATATAATACTTCCTGTCTCCTCACATGTTTCACTAGATATAATACTTCCTGTCTCCTCACATGTTTCACTAGATATAATACTTCCTGTCTCCTGACATGTTTCACTAGATATAACACTTCCTGTCTCCTGACATGTTTCACTAGATATAATACTTCCTGTCTCTTCACATGTTTCACTAGATATAATACTTCCTGTCTCCTCACATGTTTCACTAGATATAATACTTCCTGTCTCCTCACATGTTTCACTAGATATAATACTTCCTGTCTCTTCACATGTTTCACTAGATATAATACTTCCTGTCTCCTCACATGTTTCACTAGATATAATACTTCCTGTCTCCTCACATGTTTCACTAGATATAATACTTCCTGTCTCCTCACATGTTCACTAGCTATAATACTTCCTGTCTCTTTACATGGTTCACTAGCTGCTATGCATTACGTATCCTTAAAGGTTTCTTTAGTTAAAATGTAACATGAATGGGTTCACATGTAGGTTACTTGAGCAATAGGCAAAGTATCTCCTAACTGCCCTACAAACCAAGCAAGATAACTTAACTGTAACTAGGCTGTGGTTGAGTCCTGAGTAATGTTGAGTGAGGTGACAATAAAGAATTTCCAAAGCAACATTTTTAGATTTATCGATATGTTTAACATTGCACATTTTGCATTTGCATTAGAGAGAGCTTTGTTGATGGCGCAGCTGATTCAGGTCCAAGTCTCACTAGCCCCTAGTTTTTCCATGGTTGTCGTATCTCTAATGACAGTTTGCAGATTTTTTAAACTCTCTTTGCGATAGTTGATTGCAGAGTTTAACCTTGGTGTCCTTACATCTTTGTGTTCTTACATTTAGCAGGATGAGTATCAGTAGTAATTTAACTGTATCTCTCTTGGTTACCAACATTTTCGGTAAATATAGGTGATGTTGTAAAATTTTGTGAATTTTATTTTTAACTTTGGCAACTCTAAATATGTATGGTTGCTCACTATATTGGCTGGGCTATAGTTAGCGGAGAATATGCTGACTACTGCTGTCTTGATGCTTTGCAGGTGCCCCAGTTCATCCTTGATGATCATATCACAAAGAACCAGGGCTCAACTTGCCACGTCATCTGCACCCAGCCTAGGAGGATCAGTGCTATTTCTGTAAGTTTGACTGAGTGTTAACCACTTTATCTGGCAGCCATTTCTGTATGTTTATATGGGTGTTGACCACTTCATCTGGTAGCCATTTCTGTAGGTTTATATGGGTGTTGACCACTTCATCTGGTAGCCATTTCTGTATAGAGCTGTTACAGTCCAGTTTTTATTGTGGCAGCTTCTGTAGGGTTGCCTAAGTGTTATGTTATAAGGTGTCCAAAGTGTTATGTTATAAGGTGTCCAAAGTGTTATGTTATAAGGTGTCCAATTTAGTATGTAGACTCATTTACATGGGCTATAATCCATTTAGTCTTATGGCCATTTTGTATGCATGCTCAGAGTCAAGTCATTTCATCTGTCGGTCATTTTCTGTGTTTGCACAATGTTTCACCACCGCTTACTTTCTCATTAGTTTTATAATTTTTTATATGATAACAAAAGTTGTACATTGTCAACTATCAGTTCCTTTTGATTTATTTATTATAAGATTGATGAGAGAATTTCTAATAAGTCTTCAAACGCAGATTTATTTGACTGCCTTCAAATTATCGCTTTCAGCAGCTGCGTTGAAATGGCGTTTGTGATCATATCTTTATCAACAACTAAGATATTTACTTACTGCTGGGAAAACTGGTTTAAATACTCTATTCAGAGTTACTGTTAACAGGTGGCTGAAAGAGTAGCAGAAGAGAGAGGTGAAAGTTTGGGTGCCAGCGTTGGTTACAGCATCAGGCTGTCTCATTCCCTTCCTAGGAGTTATGGTTCCATCACCTACTGCACAACTGGAATTCTTCTTAGAATACTCACTCATAATAAGCATCTAACCAATTACTCACATGTCATTGTTGATGAGGTATTTCTATAGAAATGTTTATGAATGAGCTAAGCTATAGTTTTGTAATTTGACTTACGTATGCAAACTGTGCATGTAGAAGAAGTTTGATTCATCTATTATGGCTACCATGTTTATAGAATATTTGCCTTTATTATTTCCTGCTTTTGATATAACTAGACTAGATGAATGCTCGGAGTTGCACAGGTAATAAAAACGTTTTTGTACAGAAAATTTCTTTCCCCAATGAATTTAAGTAACATAAGCTAGTAACATAAGCTAGTAACTTAAATCTTTACTATCACAAGAGCTGTGTCCATCAGTGTGAAGCCATCTTGGGCTTATAATTGTGCTTATAATCGTTGCGCTACGCATCATGGTCTCTTACGCATTTATGATCTTCAAGTGTCCTAGTGGTAAGTAATAGTATTTTCACAAGCTCTGCATAAGTATGTGCATAATTATTCCATGGTATGGCAAGGACAGTGTAGCATCGCGGTTAACACGCCTGTCTGTAGAACAGGAGGTTCCGAGCTCAATTCCAGCACAAAGTGGATTTTTCATTCCTATAACTTGATCGCTATAATTGGACACACGTGGGACAGACAAACACTGAGATTTATACATATAGACAAAGGTAATACGCTATTTGTCAAGGCTGTAGCTTGGGTATAGACCATTAGATATTGGCAGCATCTAATCTAATTGCTGATTAACTCGGTCCGTGCTAAGGAGATTCAAATTGATATTTAGATGTTAACAAATTTTGCAGAAATAAATCATTTAATATGAATATATTGACCTAAAATCTTTACTGCAACGTTTGCTATAATAAGAGCCGTGTCCGTCCGTCTCTCCAAAGCCATTTTAAGAACGTTAAGAAAAGTTTACCTGGCACGGCAATAAACTCAGACATTTTGTTTCGCAGCCAACTGCGCTGCCAACAGCACTACTAGACCACGCTTTACGCATCCTACAATAATACAATAATTGAATCTATGAATAATTGTGCACATACTTATTACACCTGATGGTCTCTCACAGCGCACGGATCTTTCAGCGTATATAATATAATATATAAAATAATATAATATAAATATTAACTTGCTATGGAAAAAGTAAGTTACTTTATATTTCACTATTAGTTGATTAAAAGCATTCGGTTCACACAAGAGGCAAAGCAGATGCTGTCCAGTTCAAAAGAGCTCCTGAAAATCACGTAACAGACATTAAACAATATTTTGACTGGTTGTAAAATAAAACTAAAACCAAACTGTTGCTAATCTCCGAAGCAAGAAGTATGTCAACTCTTTGTAACTTTATGTCACTTCATAAACAGTTGATTTCTTGAAAAGCCTTAAATTCTTTTGAGTAACTACTTGATAAAAATACTAGTTTATCTAAAATTTTAAAGTAAAACATTTACTAAATTCCAAAAAGCTGACAAATCGGACAAAGCCTGCGGTCAGCAGATTAATAATAGGTCAGCAGATTTTCCTATATGACATTAGAGTAGATTTGCGAGCAGGGGCTACTTCATAGCTACCGTATAAGACCTTATCAGCATTGTCTGCTGGACTCGTACGAAATTCATATTACTTATCGTCTTGTGAGTGTAAAACAACTTGGTCCATTGTGTTAAGTCTTATTTTTTGAGGTTCACGAGAGAGACATACAGACAGATTTCTTGCTCATATTGCTACGAGACTTGTTGCCGTCCAGACCTGACCTCAAGGTCATACTGATGAGCGCTACTCTGAATGCCGAGAATTTCTCGGAGTACTTCTACAATGCCGCCATGTTTAATATTCCTGGATTCACATTTCCTGTGACTGAATACTACTTGGAGGATATTATGGACACTGTTAGGTACGCCCATGTATATTATGGACACTTAGGTATGCCCATGTATATTATGGACACTGTTAGGTACGCCCATGTGTATTATGGACACTGTTACGTACACCCATGTATATTATAGACATTGTTAGTTGCGCCCATGTATATTATGGACACTGTTAGGTTCGCTCATGTATATTATGGACACTGTTAGACATAACCTACGTATTATGGCCTCTGCTAGGCATGCCCTTAGCTACATTTTGGTTGCCGGTGTGACGCGGTTACTTAGGTTATTGAACATGGCAGCCTTAGTCATTCCTATATAGATGAAGTCCCATTCCTCTATCAGTTATGGCCATATGAATTATGAGTGTTATTTTTTGCTAAACAATAGTTACCATTGAATCTTAGGTTTTAGAGTGTTTGAAAGTTGCTCAGCTCTAGTTGGGTGGGACGCGCATAACCACCGCTGCTAATGCCTATAGTTTGCAATTTAAAAAGGGCAACTTTATTGAGGCTTTGTAAAACAAATGATGGGTTCTGTTGTTACATTCAGTTGTTTACGTATTATGTAAACTAACGATGAGTTACAATAATGATGCAGAAAAATATCTACTCTCAGTCAATATAATGCTTATTAACATTCTGGTAGGTACATTGCTGCCGATGTTCTGGTAGGTAAAATGCTGCCGATGTTCTGGTAGGTACAACGCTGCTGATGGCCCTCGTATTTCTCTAAAGGGAGCAGGTCCCTCTTGGAGCCGTTACAACCGCAAACAAAAAGAAGAGGAGAAGGCTGATTTGGAGAAACTGAGGACATGGCTTAGGGACAGTCACCTCAGGTAATGACTGAGGACATGGCTTAGGGACAGTCACATCAGGTAATGACTGAGGACATGGCTTAGGGACAGTCACCTCAGGTAATGACTGAAGACATGGCTTAGGGACAGTCACATCAGGTAATGACTGAGGACATGACTTAGGGACAGTCACAACAGGTAATGACTGAGGACATGGCTTAGGGACAGTTACAACAGATAATGACTGAGGACATGGCTTAGGGACAGTCACCTCAGGTAATGACTGAGGACATGGTTTAGGGACAGTCACAACAGGTAATGACTGAGGACATGGCTTAGGGACAGTCACAACAAGTAATGACTGAGGACATGGCTTAGTGACAGTCACCTCAGGTAATGACTGAGGATATGGTTTAGGGACAGTCACCTCAGGTAATGACTGAGGACATGGCTTAGGGACAGTCACAACAGGTAATGACTGAGGACATGGCTTAGGGACAGTCACATCAGGTAATGACTGAGGACATGGCTTAGGGACAATCACATCAGGTAATGGCTGAGGACATGGCTTAGGGACAGTCATCTTAGGTAATGGCGATGAGTAACTGATGTTAATCAAGGAATTATTGTGACCCCCTTTCGCCTTAACCGCTCAATCGATATCCAATAATCTTTACATACTTTTTGGCATTCAAACATCTCAAACAATGTAGCACAGTGTTTTTGTATTTTCCATCCTTTTTTGTGCGCTTTTTCGTTCGAAAAACTGTTTAGCTAGGTAAATCAGCTGAAACAGCAACGATGGTAAAAATTTTCATGAGCATCCTCCAACTCACTGCGTTTCTTTTACCGGTGTATGTGGATAATTATTTTACTTGCCCGTTGGTGTAAATATCTCAAGTTGTTTCTTGAACAGCGAGCATATTGACTTGAAAAAATCGCTCATCTATCAGCTGTTCTATTTGGATTGTTGTTGCTTGTAAAGTAACCCATCATGCGTTGGAAGTGTTCTTCAGGCTCCTTATTTTAGTGTCATATAAAGTTTATCTGTTCTGATGGGAAGACAACATTGTGCTGGTGTAAGATGCTCAGGCTATGAAATCTTTCTTATTGTCAAGATCCTTATTGTTTTTGTTTTTATCTCACGGTCTAATTTTCTTTAAGCAGCATTGCTCGGTGTGAATAAAGTTAGCATCTATCTAATATCTATTATATAAACTGCTTTTGTATTACGTAAGAAATTGCTCTTCCAGCGTTAAATGCGCATTGAGCATATTTTATCTCACACGAATGCACTGTAGTGTTTGTCATGAGCTAGTAGCATTGTTAGTTCTTAAAATAATTGATATTGAATCGTTTGTAGATAAAGTTAATTTCTATCTAAAACCATTCTAGCGAATATTCTTGTAATAATTTTCTTTTGTGTAATTAGTTATAAAGCCTAGAAATAATAATAATTACTTCGAGCTATTATGCATAGCATTTAGAATAATTCATTATATAATATGTAAAAACTAAATTTAAAGGCAGTATTCAGTGAAAATAAGCTTTTATTGATACATCGTCATGGAAACAAGTGAATGACAGTGCTAGCTCAACACTGGTTATAGAGTAAATGTTAGAAATAGCGGGGCGACTTACTCTAACTTACACTAGATATACTTTAAATAAACACAATTTCTATATCTTTGCATTTTAATATTTTTACGTGTTATTTTTCGTGTTTACCTGTTTTTGTTTTGATTTACACAACTGTAGTGTTTCCGGGAGTTTTTGACATCATATGACAGAATGTTCATGGCATGTCTGGACAAGTATTTGTCAAATTTTATATCATACGTAAAGATAATTGTGAGTTAAGGTTTGAATCTGTGTGAGTCTTTATCAAATTTCCTTATGTATTATTTTGCTACAAACCTGATTTTGGTCTATGGAGATGTTTCTTAATTGTAGTCTGAGCGATAAGGCGACAGAGAATATACTGGAAATGGATCACAACAAGATCCACCCAAAACTTGTTGCTGAACTCATCAAGCATATTTGTCGGATGAAGCCAGTAAGTCACATTTATATCATTTATAGTTAAACCTCTACAGTCAAACCTCTACAGTCAAACCTCTGCAGTCAAACCTCTACAGTCAAACCTCTACAGTCAAACCTCTACAGTCAAACCTCTACAGTCAAACCACTACAGCCAAACCTCTACTGTCAAACCACTGCAGTCAAACCTTTACAGTCAAACCTCTACAGTCAAATCACTACAGTCAGACCTCTGCAGTCAAACCTCTGCAGTCAAACCTCTACAGTCAAACCTCTACAGTCAAACCTCTACAGTCAAACCACTACAGTCAAACCTCTACAGCCAAACCTCTACAGCCAAACCTCTACAGCCAAACCACTGCAGTCAAACCTCTACAGTCAAACCTCTACAGTCAAATCACTACAGTCAGACCTCTGCAGTCAAACATCTATAGTCAAACCTCTACAGTCAAACCCCTACGGTCAAACCTCTAAGGTCAAACCTCTAAGGTCAAACGTCTGCGGTCAAACCTCTGCGGTCAAACCTCTACAGTCAAACCTCTACAGTCAAACCTCTGCAGTCAAACTTCTGCAGTCAAACTTCTGCAGTCAAACTTCTGCAGTCAAACCTCTACAGTCAAACTTCTGCGGTCAAACCACTGCGGTCAAACCTCTGCGGTCAAACCTCTGCAGTCAAACCTCTACAGTAAATCCTCTATAGTCAAACCTCTACGGTCAAACCTCTACAGCCAAACCTCTATAGTCAAACCTCTGCAGTCAAACCTCTACAGTAAATCCTCTATAGTCAAACTTATCCAGCCAAACCTCTACAGTCAAACTTCTACGGTCAAACCTCTGCAGTCAAACCTCTACAATCAAACCCTTACAATAATCTCCATGTTCATGCCCATAGTGCCATGTCCCAATGACCCATAAACCAAAATGGTCAACAAAATTTTTTTGCTTGCAAAACCTAACTTTAGTTTTTTAATAGCCTTTGAACATAACCACTACCAATCAGATAGTTGGTCACGCTTGATGGTTTCGTAGCTCTCAGTCTTTGGTTGGCAAATATTAGTAATGTGATGAAATTTTAACACTTGCGAAAGGAGGTGTTCTGACACAGACTCATCTTCATTGATGAGAAATTTTGGTCTACTGTGCCTGCTGTAATAGCCAGGAATGTTGTGGCTCCGTTTTACCATTTCAGATATTCGCCAAGTTTATAACAGATCAGTTTTTAGTTGTTCTGGTGAAACATGCATAAGTATTATTTTACTAAAACATGTAGAATTTTATAATGAGTTTAAAGATATAAATAATAATAAGCAGTAATTAAAAGGCATTGTCCGTATGATTTGATAAATTGCAGTCTAAGAGAAACAAATTTATGTTTAGTTTCACTTCAAATCTAATGAAAAAGTCAAATTTTTTAAGATTTGTAAAATTCTCATTTTAACTTTGATGCACTTACAAATATTAAAAATGGGATAATTTCGTAAATTATCTTTTAAAAACCCTTTTTTTTGATGCTAGGTTGGTTTTTCCACATTTTGCAAAGACTGTCCACTGATTGATCATGATGCAGTATGACTTACTCTCCTTACCCTTTCTTAAAGAAATTAATCCAGAGAGAGTTGAGTTCTGTCTTGTGTGTTGAGAAAGTTGAGTTCTGTCTTGTGTGGTGAGGAAAGATAAATATCTGAGTCTGTATGTGGAATACCTTTGGTAATTGATTGAGAGTTTATCAACTCAACATCTGATGAGATGAATGAATTTAAGTGAGCTGGGAAATTAAAACCAGTAAATCTATTTTATTCTCCTGTAACCATTAATTTTTTTCTTTGATTATTTAAAAGTAACTCAGTTTGTACTAGTCAAGTATTTCTGAAACCAAAGCTAACCTGGTCTCAGTTTGGTAACTAGAGTTTAAAACTTAAGGGAGGCTCCAATTTTTTTCCTCTACTGCTATTTGTCTTTGTATATTTCTTTTTATTTTTGTGTTTTATCTATGATTATTTTTTGTATATTCTGCATAATCTATTGTTGGTTTTAAGTTTATTCCTGTTGTTATTTCTATGCTCTCTAGGAAGGAGCTATACTAGTATTCTTGCCTGGCTGGTCAGATATAAGTGATGTGAATAAGATAATCTCATCTTCACTGAGTAATATGTGTACCAACATCATACCTCTTCATTCTCTCATGCCAACCAGGGAGCAGAAAGGTGTATTCCTACGCTCCCCTGCAGGTGTCAGGAAGATAGTCCTGGCTACCAACATCGCTGAAACCAGGTAGGTCAGATATGGCTAATGATAAACTGTACTCGTCAATGCTTCTGTGATTATTGCTGTGGCCTCTCCAATTGATGTTTTTGTTATACCTTTAGTAGCTAGTTTGGTGTGTAAACTAACCATGTGAGACTCCATAACCAGCGCAAAGATTTGAAGAGCAATGTATTTCTGTTCAATGTTGTTAGCCAGAAGAATGCTCAAGTCAGATGTGTGACCAGTCAGCAGTGCCTATAGTCAGTATGTGTGAGACCAGACAGTAGTGCCTATAGTCAGTATGTATGACCAGATAGTAGTGCCTATAGTCAGTATGTGTGACCAGATAGTAGTGCCTATAGTCAGTATGTGTGAGACCAGACAGTAGTGCCTACAGTCAGTATGTGTGACCAGATAGTAGTGCCTATAGTCAGTATGTGTGACCAGGCAGTAGTGCCTATAGTCAGTATGTGTGACCAGATAGTAGTGCCTATAGTCAGTATGTGTGACCAGACAGTAGTGCCTACAGTCAGTATGTGTGACCAGATAGTAGTGCCTATAGTCAGTATGTGTGACCAGGCAGTAGTGCCTATAGTCAGTATGTGTGACCAGACAGTAGTGCATATAGTCAGTATGTGTGACCAGACAGTAGTGCCTGTAGTCAGTATGTGTGAGACCAGACAGTATTGCCTGTAGTCAGTATGTGTGAGACCAGACAGTAGTGCCTATAGTCAGTATGTGTGACCAGATAGTAGTGCCTATAGTCAGTATGTGTGACCAGATAGTGCATATAGTCAGTGTGTGTGACCAGACAGTAGTGCCTATAGTCAGTATATGTGACTAGGCAGTAGTGCATATAGTCAGTATGTGTGACCAGGCAGTAGTGCATATAGTCGGTGTGTGTGTGTGACCAAACAGTATCAATGCTTACAGACCACCAGAATTTACATAGTCCTAAAGTCTGTCTGTCTTAAGCTTCTCATGTCCCTCTTGCAGCATAACCATTGATGACATTGTCTATCTGATCAGTCTATGTCTTGCAGCATAACCATTGATGACATTGTCTATGTGATCAATCTGTCTTGCAGCATAACCATTGATGACATTGTCTATGTGATCAATCTATGTCTTGCAGCATAACCATTGATGACATTGTCTATGTGATCAATCTATGTGTTGCAGCATAACCATTGATGACATTGTCTACGTGATCAATGCTGGCAAAATAAAGCTGACAGGCTACCTCAGTGAAGGCAACATGAATAGCCTACAGAGTGTGTGGGTGAGCAAGGCTAACGCTAGGCAGAGGAGGGGGCGTGCCGGACGAGTTCAGCCTGGTAAGCTATTTATTTGCTAAGAAATACGCTCTTAATTACCTATGTTGTAAAATCACTTTTCAATTATATTTATAAAAACAACTGATCTGATTGGTTATTTCTAGTCCAAGTCCAACTTTTATTCAAATTTTTAGTCTTAATTTAAATTCCAGTTATTCTTTGCTTGCATGAATTCCTAGTTTTAATTAGATAAACATTTCTTTGCGTTGCAAGTGTCTCAAGGAGAGTTGTTTATTCAATGGCAGCTGTGAGTTATGTGAAAAATTCTATCTTCATGGTTTAGTACTAATTACTCTGATACAATTTCATCTAGCCTCGCATTCGTCATACAGCTATTTATTACAAGTCAATTGCATATAGAAACAATTAGCTTCAAAAATCATCAATTTGATTCGTGTTCTATAAATATTTTTTTAGAAGACTAATTTTACAAATAGTTAAAGGTTGACTTGCAACAAAATTCACATTACAGTTATTTGATATGAAAAGATTCACCATGTCTTACTCTGTTGTGTTGTAGGTGCAAAATGTGTGGAAATGTGATTACAAGCTCTTAAAAGCTCAAAAACAAACAGTTAATCGCATCCACACGAGACTGTCGTAGTTTGGATTCTCTTTCCAAAATGGCTCAAATGTGACGTAGCTGTGGTAGATGGTTTCTGTTTACACTTTCATGCAACCTTATTCGTCGAAATATTTTCCCAAATATAGTTCACGCATTCAATGAAACCATGTCTATTGTTCTTACGCGTCTGTTTTATCGTCATTGTAATGCTGTCACTTTTAGCACTGATATCTTATAACTTACCGTAAAAATTCGTTCAATTTTTTAGCCTTAGCTTGAAGGAGTACATATCATTGTCTAATAATCATGACGAGCCTGTTGGTCACTTGTGATAATCAAAAAGTGATGCAGAAATGATTTGCGAAGTATTGGGTCACATGATCCGATTACGACTTGCCGATTAGACCAAACCGAAACAAAACTGTAAAGTAGCGAGCATCTATATTTGATACGGGATCTTCGGTAAAACCCGAAGTGTTTGTCATAAACTAGTGCTACGATAAGTTTATATTGAGCTTTTTATTGGCCTCTCAATTCACGTGGGAACATCACGTGACAAGACAATAACCAAATTTCATGACTACGTCAGAGGAATAAACGGATTCCAATCTACGGCGGCTTTTCGTTTTTGAGCTTTTGAGAGCTTGTAATCACATTTCCACATATTTGGCACCTACAACACAACAGAGTAAGACATGGTGAATCTTTTGATACCAAATAACTGTAAAGTGAATTTTGTTGCAAGTCAACCTTTAAAAGAATAATCTCTCGTCTGTCTCTGTAGGCATCTGCTACCACCTTTACACAAGACACCATGAGGCCTCCTTGGAGGAGTACCAACAGCCAGAGATGGTTCGGTCAAGACTTGAAAATGTTTGCCTTGATGTAAAGGTGAGGTATTGACAGGGGAGATAAATACTCCAGCTATGATGATATTTCTTACTATATGTTATATTATATTACTTTATTGGCAATACTTTCATTTCAAACAGAAATGTTCTCTAAATTATGCCATGAAAACATCATAAAACATGTTGAATGTTGGAGCACCATTTACTTTGTCTGTCGTGTTGTAGCTCATATATATTCAAATCATGACTGCTGATTCACCAGTGGATATCTGTGTTTAACATGTCTAGTTGCTGTCATGCAATGAAACATTTGCCAAAGTGCAGGCTACGTTTCAAGTGTAGTTGTCACCACATTCCTACGGTTCACTGAGGTATAGTTTAGGATATTTACACTGCATGTTCTCTGCGCTGATATTTCGAGTTCAATAGAATATGTGCTCTCATGTGAGTGTTGGTACATTTAGCTGCTCAAGCAAGGGTATGTCCAGCCTTTCCTCCTTAAAGCCATGAACCCACCGAGCTTAGAGGCTATTGAGTCGTCCCTTCAACTCCTCAGAACTTTGGTAAGTGTGGAGGTCATCAAGTTTTCACTGCTAGATTTGGTTTGAGATTGAATAGTTCTATTCTTCTTGATTTGATGGTAGCTTATAGGGCGGCATTACCTAGGTCTAGGGTGCCCAGGCTATGTAATCCTTATGGTATTGTTTGATTATTGTATCGTATAAACGTGGTTGATCATGCAGTCGCTCTGCTTGTTACCGCTGAAAAGGTTGATTAAGGCAGGAGATGGAGATCAGTACTGCCTATCTTTAACATGAACTGGTGCGCTGGCAGTCCTGTACGCTGTGAGGGACCGTCATGTGTAATAAGTATGTGCCCAATTATTCTTAGATGTAGAAAGTTGATTGAGTGGTGTAGTGGTAGCACACTTGGCTTCTAATCTAAATTTCTGGGTTCAACTCCTGTACTGCGCAATTGTTTTTCCTAATGTTTTTCCTAAAGCCGAATATTTGAGCTCACTGCCCGTGCAATGCATTGTTTTCACCAACCTCCAAGCATTGTTTCCGACAGACGGACACGGCTCGTATTATAGCAACGATTATATTTTGACCTTTCCTTTAAGTAGTAGAAAAACTAAATATAATAGCTTGAGTTTTCCGATTGATCTAGGATGCGCTTGATGAGGAGGAGCGACTGACGCCTCTTGGCTACCATCTAGCTCAGATGCCCCTGGACCCTCATACAGGTAAAATGGTACTCATGGCTGCTGTCTTCTCCTGCCTTGACCCGGTTCTCTCTATCGCCGCTTGTCTCAACTACAAGGATCCATTCCAGGTGCCATTGGTGAGTTATGACAGCATATAATCTTGTGAGGGAGGGTCGATAGAGAGAAGACAAGACCAGTTAATTTGAGTCATAAAGATGTGACATTTGCAGTCACATTTTGTCATGTGACTACAAAATGACAAAATAACTTCATGAACATTTTGACTTTCACAGCTTGTAATAATTTACTTTGGCATTTTGAAGTATACATAAAAGAACATGATAAACTATTCAATGCATGGCATCTATCGTTGGCATTTTGCGATTATTTACTCTGAAGACTCATACTAACATGGCTGGTGGGCTGTAAGGTAATTCCATGTAGGAAGATGTCAATTTATGCCTCAAAAGACGAGACAACTCCTTTTTGCAGGAATATGTCACAACTGTGTAATACTGTAATGCATTTGAAAGGATCATCATATAAATGTATATATATATTTGTTGTTGTTGTTAATCTCTGTTATATCAGTATAGATTATTGTCGACCAAATTCTCTCTAGGTATTCTTGCTTCCTGATTTAACGTTTATTTTAATGTAGCAAGTATTTGATCATTAGGAAACTAGTAGCTTCTGCTGATGGTCAACCAAAACAGAATGTCTGGTTTTTCTATACTAATATACAAGGGACTTGTTTCTATCTCTCTCTCTGATCTTGCTTTGTAATCATAGCGTAATCATTTCTCCTTATGGTTTGTCCATTCTGGCTGTCTTTTGACTCTATGAGAATAAGTATTAGTCACAACTGAATGATTGATGTAGGAATCTAAACTTCATTTTTCCTAATTATTCAAGACTGGTGAAAAGGTTATCTTGCCCATGTATGCTTATTATTATATAATATTAAGATATTATTTAATATTGTTATATTAATATATGTAATAAATACAAACATGTATTTATTACATATTTAATGCATTCAATGTGTGAAATCAAAAGAGAATGAAAAGTACATCAAACATAATAACTCATGCGAGTGTCATTGCAGCTGGATTGTTGCAATGTAGCAGTGGGAAAAAATTTGATATGAATGATCATTTGATAAAATTGAAAAGTTAGGACCTGCCTTTGTCAAGTATCACACTAGAGTATGTGCTGTACATGAACCACTTCTGAGCTCGTCTTACATTCACACATTACTTTGCAGGACAAGGTGAAGGAAGTTGACAAGATTCGACATCGCCTTTCTCAAAACTCGTTCAGTGATCTCATCATGTACTATTACGCTATAAAGGTACCTAAGACATCTAGGGTGGTGTATTTTTGGAGATATGGGAATAATCTATTTGAAAACTTTCATTTTTAATTCCGATATTATTAAGTTGTGAGTTCTTAACCCTTTTGCTCCCAGTTGGTTGATTACACCTTTTGCTATGTTACCATCAGAATTTCAGTGCTGACAGTTTTAATAAAATTTGTGTTAGTGAATAACAAGTGAGTACTGTTTTAGGTTACTTACATTTCATGTTGTGGCTTCATGACATATTTCTAAATCATGAAATCACGATTCACCATCGTGGGAGTCAAATAGGATACCAATGATGTGGTTAAAGAACGTATTTCCCATTCTCAAACAATTTATAAAACCAGCTTTAACACAAAATTGCATTTTATTAGCCATCTAGATCGCAACTAAAATTCATTATAAATAAGTTGTCCACAACTTTTTAAATATAACTGCATAGTGGGTGGAGCCATTATGACCAAGTTTGATTTGAGACAAACGCTGTCACAATGTTTAAAAGGCTTCAGGTTGACCGATATAAACTTTATTATCAGCGGTCAAATTAAATTCAATGTTCAAAGCAAATTACATCATGAGACAAAAATAACATAAAGAATAGCAAAGTAATTATGAGTACTGGAAGAAAAGAATTATGAGTACTGGAAGAAAGCTTCTTGCGTAAGACAGTTCCGTAATGTGGATTGGCTAGGTATTGGTAGCTGGTATATAAGGTGTAGTTGAATTTCAAGGAAAGTAGTAATGGAATGGCAATAACTATTGGAAGAAATGCAAATAAACAGACTTACATATAATTCGCTGGCTCTCGTTCTGTTCAAAGACTAGTGAAAAGGTTATTTAGCCTGAAATCCTAGTTTATATGAGGGATGAGAGAAAACTTAGATCTCCAACATCATCAAGCATATTTGGTAAGGTTCATGAGCTTTGTCAAAGGTAGTGTAGTAAGTTAAAGTTCGACTGAGTGTAGTTTAGAAGTGTTTGTATGCTACTTGATATGTAAGTTTACTTGAGTAGTCATCCATTATCATGAGGATTATTATCATTAACATTCATTCATTGATTTGCAGCCAGCTTGTTATACAGGTTGTTTGAGATAACACATAGAATTGAGCAAATATCTGCTGCAACTTCTGAGGAGTTTGTCAACATATGACATCCGAAGCTTTTTAAAACGTTTCAGTTTTTTGAATCGGTAGATATTCATGTACAGGTATATATGCAGGTCTAGTTTACCAAACCTAGTTCAATGTTTGAATATTATTAAACAAGTGTTTCATATGTTCTTTCAATAGTCTGAAGAATTGGTAGGAGCAGAGGAAAAAAAGTGAGCAATGATTTTTAGAATTAGAGCGAGAAATTAGAGGGAAACACGATAAAACATCAATTATTTAAAACATCTGCTATGCCATCAAGTAGTTGCCGTAAGAAAACAGTCAAGGTGATGAAAAGCAGAGAAAGCCTGGAAGAGTGGAGGGTCTGAAGGTGAAAAGTAGGAAAAAGTACACAATATTAAATATAAAAATAAAATAATATATTAATAGGTTAATATTATTCAAAGTTCATGCAGTTCAAGTTTGACTGTCTTTGTATCTCTATCGCTACCTATGCTCTGTCTGTTTGTCTCCTGTGTCGCCTTGATACGCCTGTCTCTAGTGTAATGTCAAAGCAAATAAACGGCTCCTTTATGGATTATCACTGTATTTATTCAGTTTCTTACATATAATATGACTTTTCGCATTTGATCTTCACATAGTTGTATATAATGCATTTGTTTTAATGTTACATATAATTACTTGAAATATTTATCATTAAGTCTGTAAATTGTGAATTGAATTAAATACAACACTGTGTTCTTATAAGAATCTTTGCTCCCATATTTACGACATTTTTGATTTACAAAAAAATATCAGAACAGAGTAAGTTCGTATGCTGAGATTTGACACTCTCAGCATAATGGCGCTATGACATGACAACAATGGAGTCAGTTTAGCAAGGCACTTGTTCATTTGTCAAGGATATTTTGTAATGTTGTTGTTTGATTGGGTGATCAGTGTGATGTCATAGTACTATGCAACTATAATAGTTCAAAAGTGGGTTTGAACTGATGGGTGGCAGGACTGACAAAAGACCGGACATCCTTCGAAGTATAGATAAACACTTTGTTTACAGGTTGCTATGACATAATTTCTCATATGTAGAATGAGTGGCAGTGTCAAGGAGGTTTGCTGTTGAAAAGAGCCTGGTCTATAATACCTCACGTCTATAATATACACCGTAAAAACCTCTAATTGAAAACCGTGGTGCTTTATTTTTCAACCCTTGCTCTACTGTGGCGGTCAAATAGAGGTGGCATTCAATTAGAGGGTGGCGCTCTATTTTTCAAGCCTTCTCCCATTGTGGCGATCAAATAGAGGTGGTGTTCAAATAGAGGTGGTCTTCAGTTAGAGGTTTTACAGTAGATCTACTATATGTACTGTATACAACTATACATAGTATATACATGTATATAGTCTATAATATACTCTGAAAGTATATTGTAGTATTTACTTGAATGCTGATTTCTTTCCACATCTGATTTTTAATGATTTGGTTTTACACAGGGTTGGGAGGATGCAAGCAACAAGTCTGCCTATTGTTGGGACAATTTCCTGTCCGCAAGTACTGTCTCACTGGTACACAAGATGAAGGGACAGTTTGCTGAGTTGCTACACAAGCTCAAATTCATTTCTTCCTCTTCTTCAACTAACCAAGAGGCCAATCAGAACTCAGGTAACTGCTGTAAATGTATTGTTTGTAAAGGTATAACGCTAGCTTGTCTTAAGACGTCCTCTGATGTGGTGCTTCAATGAATAGCCAAGAAAAACTTCAAGCAGCCAAACCTCCACTTATGAATATGTTTTAAGATGTGTTGAAAGATGGGCAATTCCAATCAACTTGTTATATAAATTTGCCGCAATCATGTTCTATAAAACCTATGAAATAGATCACGAAAAAGAGAGAAGTTGTCGATGCAAACCAATAATACTGCAGTTACGGTACAGCCCACAAATTAAAACATTAAGTCTATTTTTTCTTTTTGTATGGCCAAAGGGGTAAGTTTGGAAAAATCGTCGAACAGATTAGGCAATTTACACGTATTTTACTGTTCATATAATGTAAAACTCCTATAACGTAAACGTTCCTGAAACAATATTAATGCTGTAGGAGTACCTACTGTACATATACGTATTTATAAACCACCAGTTGGTTTTTTCTTCAATAATAGCATCAGCTGGTTTCTTTGATGCCTTCACATATGAATGTCCTTCAAACAGCAAGTGTTGACTACTGCTTATAATCACGTAGCGCATCAATCTATTGCTTGCAACTCCTTTCAAGAATTTTGTTTCATTTGTGCGATTTTTGTCTGGCTGTCCATCAAAATTGACAATGACTTGCATCTTAGCGATGCATGCTTGGGTCAAGCAGTATTGTAGAGAAGAGGTGACCTTGTTCTCAGTATCTACCACTTCTGGAACTGTCAGATTAACCTGAAGGGATGCATTTCGCAACAAGCCTAGTCTGACAGAGCCAGGTAGCCATTTCACTTACCCAATGTGCGAAGGACAGAGGTGGATCTTTAATGTGCACACATTGTCAGCGTGGGACACGCACTGGACCTCCAAGTTATGGTCTAAATCTGAAAGATCCAGCAATTTAAAGTTGAAAGCTTGCTGAGAGCTTTTTGTCAAATCGGCATTAAGCAGGACTCAAATCACCAACCTCATGGTTGACAATCAAAGATGCTACCACTACCCTGACAACCTCAATTGTGATTACGTATTATCTTTATCGAGTACACACAGTTTAAACATTCTTAAATAATTTTTTGAGTTCAAAGAACACATAAATCCGGATCCTTCTTACCTGGTCACACCCAGCTCATTTGTGATATCGTTTTGTTAGCAATTCACCATTTCAATGCTTCAACAAAGACATGTTGATATGTTAACGGTATCAGCATATAATGCAGCACTTGTGTTTCAGGCAACATGTCACTGGTAAGAGCTGTTGTGTGTGCTGGCCTCTATCCAAATGTGGCCAAGGTCAAGTGCATAGGCAAACGGTATGTATTCAACTCAACTGCCCATTTCTTGCATACCAGCTGACTTTGGAGAATCTTTTTTGTCTGATCTTGTCATTTTTATGAGTGGACGACTCCCACAAAGACATAGTGAGCAACGTTCTGACTCATGTGTTTGTTTTATCTACGTGTATTTTAAGCTCAGAAAATCAATTACTTAACCTAAAGTGTTGGTAAAACAGGGCAGTATCCATCTGTTTGAAAATGGTACTGCGGAGAGAGTCCAAGAGGGGTACTGAGCCCCCTCTTGGTGGGGGGAGGGGGTTCCGGGGGTTCTCCCCTGAGAAAATTTTTAGTATAACTAGTCAAAATGGTGCAAATCTAGCACACTTAGCTCCTGATGGGGGCACATGTTCTAACAGCAAATTTGACATTATAATCCAGTTTTCTAAATATAAAACTGTTTGTTGAGATTGTCTTTAACAACGCTTATTAAAAATATAATGTGAATGAGAGCTGCTAAAGGGGTTGGCCACAGCTAGCATGAGCATTAAGTAGAATTATCACCGGGTACAATGCTGAATGGTGTAGGAGATGAGTAGTCTCCTATGAAATAATTTAATTAAATAATATTGTAGAGTTAAAAAGTAAAATTAATAGAGCACCATGTTAAAAATAATGCACTTATACTATAGTCTATAATAGGCTACTGAGCAAGTAGTAGCAGATTTAAGTTTGAGCTATGCATGTTACATGCATTGCTCAAACTTAAATTTATTTCTATGAACAAAATCTTTTGTACATAAGCATTCATTTACATATCTACTATTACAAAACATACAACCATGTACAATTGTCTCTGTATGAAATGCTTGGAAGCATTCCTTTCGGTAGAGTCCAACGCTATAACGTTGCCGTGCAAGCTACCATAACGATCGTTTTTCTCTGTATATTCCAAGTATAATAAAAGTCTAAAAAGTTTACATCACTTCTATCATCTGAATTATTGTTACTCTAATCACACCAAAAATCACTTACGATCGGAGGATCAAATAATATTTTATTTTACCGTTTTGAAAGTCGAGCCGATGTTGACTGGTATTTCCAGCTTTTATTCTTTTCCAAGGAGGTGCGATTTCTTTAGCACAAAGCAACGCCTTTCGCATAATCGTTTCATATCTTAATTTATCGACTAATATCTTGTTGATGATATTTAAAACTTACTAGCATTCATATCCTTTGTTTAACGTTAAGAGATGGCAGCTCTATAAACGTCTACTGAAAGCGACATAAATGCTGTTTCCCCACGAAACCGATAAACGACATTTTGGTCATTTCCCCAGCCAAAGTGTTAAAATCAAGCAAAAATGACGTGAATTCCGGGATTTTGAGCCTCAAAAATGGTACTGCCATGGCAGTAGCTGCAGTATCGGAGGATACGGCCCTGTGGTAAAATATACTGGACAACTATGTGAAACTGTTTGCAGCTGATTAATCCTGTAACAGCTGTGAATGCTCTCATCTCTATCAGGTGATACAGGCAAAATAGGAGAGCGAAAGTTGAATAAGTTTTGCAATAGCTGAACTCTTTTACCCTAAAAATTACCCGAGATCTTTCCAGTTAATGACGACACTGACTGCGTATTGTAGGCAAATTATGAAGCTAAGCACCAAAACGGAGAAAGGTATCAAGTTTCACCCGAAGTCTGTAAATTCAGAGGGTGACTTGACGAAGCATGGCCAATGGATAATGTACTACGAACTTCTTAAAATCAACTCAACGGTAATTAAAGTTTGTCGCTATCAAGTCAAAGTCTGCGAAAATATATTGAAAGTTACTACTTTGCTTGGCAGGCTGTGTCTTTGCATACTTTGGCAATTTAATGGGTGTTAGTTGTATAAAGGTTTTATTCAGTAAAAAAATTCATGTCTTTGTTAAGGCGAGCATGCAAACACTATATCCAGCTCTGAGCACCAAAGCGAAAAGCCATAGCAGTGGCAGCACACTTAGTAAGGACTTGTTCATGAAGAACCTCAACATGTAAGTGGGCCTATCATCATTGTATTCTATGTATATTAGGTGACAGTGATGGACAGTACACTCATGCCCGCTCTCCCCATAATGTTCTTTGGTGGGGAGCTAAGGCTAGAGATGAAAGGAGATGACGAGTTGGTACCCAAGTACCAAGCTGTCATTGTCAATGACTGGATAAGCTTTGAGTGTGACTGGAAATACGCAGAGCTTATTAATGTGAGTTACTTGAAAGAGTCGAAGCATAAAATAAAGTGTTGCAATATACAGTCAAACCTCAACTTATGATCACCCTTACAGCATACAATTTAAAATTTGAGTATTCGTCAGGATGTTCAGTTTTTGTCAGGACCAAGAGATTTTCAACATCAACATTAAAAAGTTCTCGAAACATTAGACAGTTTTCTAAGCAAATTTAAATAAGCCGGTAGACATTAAATGAAATGACAAATAATGAAAGATAATTGAAATTAATTGAAACTATATTTAGCATAAGTTGGAATAAGTTACACCATGGATGTCTATCAGACAATTTATCACCTAACCTACTCATTGCTAAGCTTTATTCCCCCATTTTTAAGGCAAACTAACATAAAAACCTTACTAATTAGTTTAGTTTCACACAGAATTGAGGCTTTTCTGTTTACCTAGTTTTATATAATGCCTATGTTTAATGTTACATGTAAAGGTAATTACTTAAAATATTTATTGTGATGTTTTGGTCTTTGTAATGAATTGCAGTGTGCCCTCGAGTTCTGATGAGCCTGTTATATGATTATCTTGCCCTACAATGTTACACACGATGTCTTTTTGTCTTCGCTACACCACATTTTTCTCATCCGACAATATCAATAACAAAATTTTCTTGGAATTAAAATTTGGCAGTCAGTGTGCCGAATATGTCGATATAATGAAGGTGCCGATATGCTATTCGCCGAAAACCCTCTCACAACGCATGAAAGAGATACGATGCTCGATCTCTCTCAGTTCAGCGTTGTTCGTTATTAGTTATTGTGAAAACGAAACTGGAAGATGGTGATGAAATATTTAGCGATGAGAAAGTTGAAGTTCAGCTAAATAGTAGCAAATACTTACTAAAACTTAGCTTTAAGTACGTGTTTAGTAAGCTAAATTCATTTTAAAGTTAAATTCAACGTTTATGTTATACGTCTGGCTTGAAAGTAAGAACTCCCCATGGTACACACCGCACATAGAATATTGTAATGTTACATTTTATTGCGGATCATAACTACTTAACACTAAAGTTACTGTAGGTAACTATAGTTACTA
This sequence comes from Watersipora subatra, assembly GCF_963576615.1. Classification (NCBI taxonomy): domain Eukaryota; kingdom Metazoa; phylum Bryozoa; class Gymnolaemata; order Cheilostomatida; family Watersiporidae; genus Watersipora; species Watersipora subatra. Next base: position 8,737,346 of record NC_088710.1, on the reverse strand, counting down.
AGATTAACATATTATTTTGCTTTCAATTTTTAATTTACAGTAAATATATAAAATTTCGATGATTTTTAGCAGGGGGTGTTTTTATTAGATAATTACCATGGATTTCTATAGCACTCTATACGACGTTTCCGTCTTGTGATGCTAGCACTGGAATGAATTAAAATCATATGGCGAAGGTCGACTGTACTTCATATGGTTGACTGTAAATAAAATAATACATTCATATGAATATCTTTGTGCTAACATGCGGTGGTTTTGACACACGAAGCAACTCTTAGGACAGATTAACTTTTCGTTTGTCTGCACTCCACACTTAAACCTAATGTGAAAACGCAATTTGCGCTAAATACTTGTGCAAAAGTACTAGTTTTGGTTGATAGCTGCAATGTCGACCATCGGTTTGGCTTCCAGAATGTTTTGTGAACGTTTTTCTTGTTTGTTCCCACTAATCGTCAAATTCTGTTTGCTCGACAGAGGACAGTCAGCGTTATCTATGACCGTGTCGTAGTCGAATATGTGTTGAATATTTTTAATGTATCCAATCATTACTTGTTTGCAGGAACTCCGTAAGCAGCTCAATGATGTCCTCCAAGACAAGATTGCTAATCCTCTTCCAACCAATTGGAATACGGATTTGAAGGAAGGGGCGACGCTGCAGGCGATTGTGGACCTGCTGGGTAGTGACATTACAGCACGTGCCAGTCCAAGAAATCGTCGTGACAACACACGGCCCTAAAACTATCATGTCTACAAGTAGCCAATCGAATATGGTCTCTTGAAGTTATTTATTAGGTTGCGAAAGGAGAAAAAATGAGAAAGTGCACACAGAAAGTGGAGGGAGTGAAAAATATTTAGTTGTGTATATAATATAGAGCTTTAAATAACATAGACATCTTTATATAACAGAACCTAACCGCTAAAAGGGTCTTTTCTCAAATAGATGTCAATTGTTGTATGGAAAACATTCCATGTTGATATAAAAATAAATGATTGTTTATTATTGGAGATTATGACTGGAAGGCATAGGCTTACTATTTCGTTTAATTCTATTTTGCCTGCGAACTCGTGCATTCAGCCTATCAGGTTTGTTAGCTGCTATATCAAAGAGCTCCTCTTCACCTAGGCCTATAACTGTACCATTCTTCTCGAGTAGATCCGATATGCTGCCATCATCTATAAAGCCATACTGGGTCAACGTTAGACTTTTATGTCTCGGTACTGTAGGTGAGCTGCCAGCACTTTTACTTCTCATATTTGTTTTTTCTCTGTAGCTTTTTTGACTGACTGCACCAGATGTACCAGCTGCATCGCACGAGTCAGTTGCACCCTGATACCTTAACGGGCTGCTAGAAGCTGTAGTTGAGGAAACTCCAGCCTCCCCGCCCACAGGTTCAAGTCGTACAGGAAGTCGCGCGTCTGGCATATTCGCTTTGGGTATCTCTGATGTCCTAGTGTTGGAGGGTTTACAACGAGCGCTGGGTATTTGGTCACATAGGTCTTTACAAGAGTCTCCCAGGTCGACTCTCAAAGTCAGGTCTGTATTTGATGCCCCCACCCCACTTGTCCTTTCTATCAGCCTCATGTTCTGAAAATCGGGTGGGGTGAGATTGGGATTAGCACCAGATTTCTCACAGTTGTTAGAAGAGTTAGCCTGAGTTGTTATGTTATGAACACTTTGAGGAGGGGTTGTCTGACATCCAGTATTTGTAGCTCCATACTCAGCTGCAACATAAGAGGGCATGTTCTCAGGCTGCAAGCATAACAATAAAGAGCTGCCCACTTTTACTATTAATATTAATGCTCTACATCCAAGATGTTAATTCATGCTTTTATAAGACTAGATGTGCGAATCCTATTATAATTTTGTTGTTCGTATATATAATAATCTTCAGGTTATGACCTTTATGACAGGCACAGACATGTCATTGATATTGCCTTAAACAGAATCTACTCAAAGTAACACATATGAGGACAATTAGGGCCATTCAGTAAATAAGATGAATCGGTTCATAACGAGTTCTATTATAAGTAGAAGCTGTTAGTTACCAGCTCAGAATGCCTTTAGCAAAATATTTAGATTGCCTTATAAAAAGGGGACTGTAGGGAAGATGTGGTAGCGATTCCCAATAAAATTGGTATATTGCTTCTGTTGTTTTGGCTGCTGTATGGGGCCAAGATTTGTCTTGGTGAAAGATAACTCCAGCTGACTGTAAAGCTCAACGCTTACTCTTTACTTCCTTCTTAACCTGTTTAAAAGTTCACATGAGGTAGTCCTGTTGACAGTGGTGCCTGTTTCAAGCATGACTTGATGGTTAATCTATTGTGACTAGAACTTTTTTTTTACAGGAGATTTACCGTTTCCACTGACGCTTGGGTTCCTGGGTTCCGTTTAATTGTGTGGAATCCTTCTAACGAACTCATCATCTTCTCATTCATATTAGAAAAGGTTCTATTAGTACAACTCAACCCTTTCCTGTCTGTGCTATCGGGTCAGCTGTTTGGGAATCCAGCATCAGCTGATTTTAGAGCAAGTGATGTCCTCATAAACAATTTTGTGGACTGCACCAACTGACACACCAAATTTCTTTGCATCATCTTCCGCTGTTGACCTTCTCTTAGACTGAACAAACTTATTAATTGATTCAGTCATGTTAGTTCTCATATCAACAGGTCTACATGATCTTTATTCATCATCAATACTTGTCTCGCCTTCTCTAAACAATTTGCCCATTTGTAGACATTTTTCTGCCTAAAACTATCGTCGGCATAACATTTATGATTCTGTAAATCACACTGGGTTTGCTTACTTACACCTTTCAGCTTCTAAAATATTGATAACTTTTTCTATAGTTAACTTTGTAACTATAGGAAAACTTCAAAACCGACCATGTGACCATAAATTTTAAGAAAATTATACTAGTCATCAGTAGAGATTATATAAACTTGCAAAAGATAGGCTTCTACTCATAAATAGAACTCATTTTATAAATAGAGTCACCTTATTTATTGAATGGCTGCTGTAAATATGCCTAGACTAGACATACCTTATTACTAGACTAGAGGTTCTTAGAGTCGTATTAGCACAGTAGTTGTTGAAAAGAAGAAGAGAACGACATAAGCAAATCTTGTCCTACTTCATACATGGCATGGAAACAACTTGTTACGAAACTGTTGTAATACCGAACAGAAATGTCTAGATATTGGAAACATCGGGAGGAGCTGGTGAAGAAACTGCTTTTACTGACCTAATTAACGCAACAGCCAAACTTCAACTTTGATCACCTCTACATTACAATCTTGGCAAACGACGAAAACTTACTTATATTGTATTTTTTTACAAATCACTAAAACTGATTAGCTCAATTAAAGAAACCACAGAGTGGGTTGTGACCGTAAATGACAAGCAGAGCATACCATAATGAATGCACCAAGGCTAAATCATCTACATCCGCATGAGTAATGCTGGAATTTTCTCTGTAGCTAGGCTGCTGCCCATTTGCAGCTTCACTTGTCACATTTAGTTAGTCAACTTTCACCACATTCAATGTGCAATTAATTTATGGTACACCAAATGATCTACTATAATTGTTACATGGTATGTTCGAAAGGGGAAGAGGTGAACAAAATCGGTGAGAAAAACCTCTAGAATGCTGGTCTCACATGAAAAAAGACAAGTGACATGTACACCACTCATTTTCAGATTATAAGGTAGTTTTGCTGACAGCTGTTATTAATTGTTGCAATCGGAAAACAAAACTTACAGATACGCACAAGAAATATTAAAAATAGTAATGCTATGCAGAGATTGAATTTACAATAAAGGTAGCTATGTTATTTTCTCAACGTTCAATACTAGCCCAAACAACTGCACTAGTTGCCTCTCACCTAGCTTATTATTAGCTCACCTCCCCGAATGGAGATGCTAGCCTATTGGTACGAACTGTAACAGCATACATCTGTAGCGCGAGTTACAAACAACAGTAAAATAAATTGTGCTAATGCTGACCAAGAGGTTCTGTAGAAGAGCTGCGGTCGACAATAGACGAATAGGCAGGTGGTAGTCCGACATTATCAGATGTGGGACTGTAAGGAGGTGGAGCACCAGGAATGTGCAGAGGCTCGTATGAAATATCTATATTGACTTCATCGTGTGCCGATGTATAACCGACTGCCGTACTGCTGTCTCCATGCTGCCCACGAAAGCCTACAAGAGAAAATGTACATGTACTACAAAGCAAGATATACAACATCTCATTCTATAAGGAAATATGCATTTATGCGCATACCTCAACATTAAACCGCTTGGTACACCCAAGACCGGATGTTATATGGATGACAGTTTGCAAAGTTCATTTATAATGTTCTGAGTAAACAACTCCAAGTTACAAAGCATGCGCGAACAACCAAATACTAAGATGAAAGGTGGAGAAAAGCCATGATGATTGGATGGGACAGTAACAAAATTAAATATGCCAATACTGTGAGCACAGCCTAAATCTCTTAGCGCTAAACTGCAATGCTCAAAGATGAAAAATAAGTGTGATACATGTATGTACATGGAAACATGGAACTTTCTAGGAGTGTAATTCTACCGCATTTATTAAGCATTTATTAATCCACACGCATGAATGAATATTGCACTAGGTTAATCATCTTCAAAGCTGAATCAAAGACGAACAAATACAGATATTTACTTGCTAGTACAAACAAACAGGAAGTAGGTGATATGCCATGTGAATAGAAAGCAGAAAAGAGAAATGTTTAACGGTCAAGCGACGGAGATGAGAATGGCTGCAGCATTCTCAGCTGACCTTTAGTACTTTGAAGTGTCTCATGAATCAATGTAAAGTGCTGTTAGGCAGGGGATACGCATTAATATTATACAAATTATTTACATAGAATAGAGATATATAAATGTATATATACGTGTATTCATGTCGCTCATATACAAAACAATAACGAGTCTAAAAATAGAACTCGAAGACAAGCAACAAGTACATGTAAATTGTCTACATAGCTAAGGCTAGACATCTTCATAATCACATGCATAATAAACATCACACACATTAGTGTCTTATTCATAATGGAAATAATATTCATGGCATCTGTACCAGAAAGTGCAAACCAGGAGCTGAAACCATTGCTATCATGCAAAAGATACATTCTCCATAAAGACACAATGGACTGCCTGCCATTGCTGACAACAACGCCTCTGAGAGGAGTTCCTAGCCAATGTATAGAATAGAAAGGAGTTACTAGCCAGTGTATAGAATAAAGAGGAGTTACTAGCCAATGTATAGAATATGGAGGAATTACTAGCCAATGTATAGAATAGAGAGGAGTTACTAGCCGATGTATAGAATAGAGAGGAGGGACTATATAGACCATCTATAGAATAGAAAAGAGTTACTAGCCAGTGTATAGAATAGAGAGGAGTTACTAGCCTATGTATAGAATAGAGAGGAGTTACTAGTCAATGTATAGAATAGAAAGGAGTTACTAGCCAATGTATAGAATAGAGAGGAGTCACTAGCCATGTATAGAATAGAAAGGAGTTACTAGCCAGTGTATAGAACAGAAAGGAGTTACTAACCAATGTATAGAATGGAGAGGAGAGGAATAGAGAGGAGTTACTAGCCAATGTATAGAATAGAAAGGAGTTACTAGCCAGTGTATAGAACAGAAAGGAGTTACTAACCAATGTATAGAATAGAGAGGAGTTACTAGCCAATGTATAGAATAGAAAGGAGTTACTAGCCGATGTATAGAATAAAAAGGAATTACTAGCCAGTGTATAGAATAGAAAGGAGTTACTAGCCAATGTATAGAATAGAAAGGAGTTACTAGCCAGTGTATAGAATAGAGAGGAGTTACTAGCCGATGTATAGAATAGAAATGAATTACTAGCCAATGTATAGAATAGAGAGGAGTTACTAGCCGATGTATAGAATAGAGAGGAGTTACTAGACCATCTATAGAATAGAAAAGAGTTACTAGCCAGTGTATAGAATAGAGAGGAGTTACTAGCCTATGTATAGAATAGAGAGGAGTTACTAGTCAATGTATAGAATAGAAAGGAGTTACTAGCCGATGTATAGAATAGAGAGGAGTCACTAGCCATGTATAGAATAGAAAGGAGTTACTAGCCAGTGTATAGAACAGAAAGGAGTTACTAACCAATGTATAGAATGGAGAGGAGAGGAATAGAGAGGAGTTACAAGCCAATGTATAGAATAGAAAGGAGTTACTAGCCGATGTATAGAATAGAAAAGAATTACTAGCCAGTGTATAGAATAGAAAGGAGTTACTAGCCAATGTATAGAATAGAAAGGAATTACTAGCCAGTGTACAGAATAGGGAGGAGTTACTAGCCGATGTATAGAATAGAAAGGAATTACTAGCCAGTGTATAGAATAGAGAGGAGTTACTAGCCGATGTATAGAATAGAAATGAATTACTAGCCAATGTATAGAATAGAGAGGAGTTACTAGCCAGTGTATAAAATAGAAAGGAGTTACTAACCAATGTATATAATAGGAAAAATGACTAAATAAATGGCTACATTAATAAATTGACAGAATAAAAAAGAGGGTTTTATAGTCATGTCACCTTCAAGTTAAAAACAAGGAAACAAAGAAGCTCAAGGTGTAGCTTTAGCAGTCGAGGAACATGGGAATCGAGGTATAGCCTTAGCCATCAAGGAACAGGTAAAGATGATGATGAAGATATGTGCTAGCCTAACTTTAAATGTGTGAACATTAACAAATCCATCTTATTGATGTTGATTGTTTTTTTAATTTGATATTTTTACACTGTAATGTTGATTTTTATGTCTAGCGTCTCTACTTTCGGTAGTTTCAGGCTTTCTTTGTCTTGCATCTTGTTTGCTTTCCTTCTCACGGTAACTAGTAGCCAATTTTAGAGAATTTTTGAAAAACTGATTTAAAGATGTTTGCTCATGATTTCTGATAATGCTAGCGAAAGAATTATTTTCATATTTTACTAATACCACCACTCACAAAAGTTTTTTTTCGTATTCATGATGTTAAAACTTGATTTCTGTTGGTTGATTTCTTTTCTCTTTTGGCATATCATGAAAAACAACATTTGGTTGATGATGACCGATGCCAATGGAAAGTTATACATACAAAACTAAAAAGTAAGGCAGCAAGTGATGCTGAATGGTGTATGAACCAAATCATGTGCGGAAAAACGGCATAGATATTTGTTGATTTCCAAAAGTGAATGATTTTAAGAGACTTTGGACACCATATTTTAGAGATTACTCTAGGGTATAAATTGGTCTCAGAACAATTCATCTGTTAAGACGATCACAAATCAAAATGTTGGCTGCACTCAGCAGATATAATTTAACAATTTAGTACATAAAAATACCCAGTTTTTATTTAATTTGTTTCTCTAACCAATATGACCCACACACACACACGGTCATTTCTATTCATATATTAATCATGGTTGTAGCGAGTAAAATCTATATCTCAACTCCTACTTAGAGGAAAAATGAACTCTGAGGCTAATTAATCCCCAAATCAATCATGATGGAATGATAGAATGCACTCAGGATAATTGACACTCAAATCAGGGATGTCACATCAATAATGGCAGTGGTTGTTTTTGTCGTCTAGTAGCCAAGAGGACCAACCTTGTCGGATGTTGAGGAAAAGCCTGTGTCGCCGAAGTTTGTGCATGAGAAGTAGAATGATGGCAACTATGAGGATACAAGTGGCCGTGCTGACAGCTAACCGTATACCGGCAGTGCTTAGAGCATCTGGACCTGCAGCAGTGAATACAAAAGATTATAACATCCAGCCATAGCAGAGAAAAGACAATATTCAATTACAGCGCACCTCCGGGTTACGACTTCGCGGAATATGTATGTATATATATATATAGACATATATATATACATATATATACATACATATCCCGCGTACGTATGTATATATCTAAGATAAACATGTGCATATATCTATCTTCTATCTAAATATATAAATCTCAAAGTTTGTGTGTCTGTGTGTTTGTACTTCGGTTTGTCCAGCTATAGCTATTAAAATGGTGGAATTAAAACCTCACATCGTGCTAGATTTGAACTCACGAATATTGCAACCACAGGTTAGTAATCTTATTGTCTAACCAAGGGTCTACCAAGGCTCTTACAATTTATAGCTCTTACCATATACTTTACACACCCTTTTCCGATTTCACACCCTAAATGACATATTAATTGAAACTCTCTGAACTCTATAAAACTCGATACTTTTTTGTCCTCGCCATACTAAAGCTAATTTGTTTTCCGCAAAACGATAACAATAATTTTTCTCGGAATTTAAATTTGACGATTATATCTCAGTTCAGCATCCTCCGTTATAGTAAGAACAGGTTTGCAAACAGATAAATGATAAAATTTTGGTTAAAAGTTTATTATTAAATTGCATAGTTGCAGACTAAAACTTCCTTCAAGTATGTTTTTAGTAAACTAAATTCATATAAGTAAAAGTCAGCATTTATGTTACACGTTTGTCTTGAAGATAAGAACTCTGCACGTAGTACATTGTAATGTTACATTTTCTTACAGACCATAACCACAAAATGCCCTGAAAGTAAAGTAGGTAGCTATAGTTATTAAGGTTAACATATTGTTTTCTTACTATTTTTTAATGATTATTTTGATGATTTTTACCAGGCAGTGATTGCATTAGATAATGCATTAGATTGCATAATTACTATGGGTTTCTATATATATATAACACTCTATACGATATTTCCGGTTAGAATGGTAAATGATGTATATTTCAAACAAAAATAATTTTTTGTTTGAAGACTTTTTTATTACCTGGGCATTCATCTCGTATGTACATATATATGATATATATATATGATATATATATATATATTTATATGATATATATATATCATAGATATATATGATATATATATGATATATATGATATATATATGCCTACTGTATGATATATATATGATATATATATATTTATATGATATATATATCATAGATATATATCATATATATATGATATATATCATATATATATCATATATATATCATATATATATATATATATATATATATATATATATATATATATATATATATATATATATATATATATACTGTATGATATATATATGATATATATATAAATATATATATAATATATATATATATATGATATATATATATTAGCTGTACTGCTAGTAAAGCTTAGATATATAAGGTAGATTAAAGAAACGTGAGGTACATAATTGAATAAAGGTTTATGTTAATGTTACTTAGGTCTATCCAAACAATTCATGTAATAATACCTATAACACAACAGAGTATAACACAACAGAGCGTAGTTCACAAGTTGCGAAAAAATGACATTAAAATTTTTTACACATTAAAACGCCACACTATAATAATACCATCGTGTGTTTGAGCCTTTTCCTACCACCTTGATTATTCGTGTAGGGCTTGGCAGCGCTATTTCTTTGTGATGCCAGAAGCGTGTAGTTGAATTTTTCCCCAGGCTTCCTCTCACCCAACACTGCGTAATCTACCTTGTGACTGCCCATGGCTGCGCCAGACACCACTTACACAGTAGGCTGGTGGACGAGCCACTGGATTTAATGAATGATTAGACAAGCAAAGGCAAACACACAAGTGCTTCATATTGATATTCGTGAGGCTGAGTATTGTAAGACACTTTATTTGTTACGCACGCAAGATATGAGAAAATTATTATAGTCCCAATCTATAGACTCGCGTGCAAACTCTTGATAGAGACGGCGGCGCTATACATCCATAGACATCAATAATATATTCACCGCCTTTCATTTCCTGTTTCCAGTGAGTCAGCTGCCTCCACTATCACTGAACACTCAAGAACAGGCTTTCAATTCCGACTATTGTTTTAGATTGTATGTAACACTATTTCTCCCAATCAATAGAAAAACCAGAGCAGCCAACTCTTCGCGTTCACAAAACAATTGCTGCCAGACGGCGAATGGCACTGATAATTAATTCTCACTATTAGCGATTGATTTTTGACTGTCGCCCTTGGAAGATATCTACATGGTTTTACCTAGAACTTTCTTGTTTAGCTAGGAAACCAGACCCTGTAGCAACCAACTTGCGACAGAATAACTCAAGTATGGACTATGACCAGCAGATGTGAGAAAAGAGAGGTGGCTGGAGTGAGAAGCTGTCCTAGAGAACGTTACACATTCAGGCTTATGTTGACTTCTGCGATTAGGAAACAGAACGGGAGCTCGGATGCATCGTATAGGAATGTAAAACATTGCAGACAAAATAAAATACAGATATACACACACGACTGGTGAGTTTTTAGCAAGAGGGTCACCCAAATAAATGTTATAGATTGTAGATTTGACTAATCTTAAACTTACAAGGGAATTGCCTGCTCATATCAAGCTATGTCGACAACCACAAAAGAAAATGCTGACAATCGAGATAGTGTACATGTGTTCAGTGATTCTGCATGTTGTAACTATGGCTCTGAATAATGAAGACCAACCAACCATAGTATAGCAGATGAAAACACCATTCTTCATAAGTGATGTTAATTAATGCTACTCAGTCTCAAACTACTGCTGCCTGTTATGTACAAGTGTTAGCTGCCACACGATATATTGTACAGAACATGGCAAAGAGTAGCGAGTTGGGTGTTGCACGTATCAACAGTCTTAATTTTATTCATGACAGATTTGACATGCATGTTCCAACTTTGCTAAAAGGATATTAAAGGGAGAATATTCTTTCCCTGGAGATGGCTTTAAAATCGAATGACATTTACTACCATCATAATGATATTTTTTACCAAAACTAAACTATTTTCTACCGAAAAAACCTTATCAGTTTGCCTACTGCAGTTATGTATAGTAACTATATTAAACTATTTCACACATGTAACAGTACAATTCTAAAACTACTTTCAACATGTATAGCCCAGTCCATTACAAAAAAACTGTTGTCACAGTGCCTGGACTCACGAGTCAAGACTAAGACAACATATCAGCAAATACGCCAAGTTTCATCCAAGTTCAAGCCTCCAGGTCTAGCTATAGGGTCACCCCAAATACCAGAGTTCTGTTGAATCAAATACTAATATAAATGACTTTTTCTCATACTTGAAGCAAGACCTTTGCTTGTATCAAAAACCAGCTGTCTTACCATTACTCTAATTTTCTTAAAAGATATCTGCACAGACCGATATCTCATCAAATGATGGACAGCGTGACACCAGAAGTCAATATCTTGTCACAAGGCTTTATATAAAATCACTATTTTCAAAGGCGCATGTGCTTGAAACTATTGGAAGGAGCAAAGGAAAGAGCTCACGGCCATGTTCAATAGTCAACTATTGTTAGATATGATAAGAAACATGGCAATGGTGTCTTTATACCTTCTGTTGATTTTCCAGAGAGCAGATGTAAATGAGATGGTAGACACACAGAAAGTCAACAGTTTGACATCGATGCTATACTATCTAGGCAACATGTATAAAACGTCAGCTTTTCTATCAGATTTTTGCAAAGGTTCAAAACACAGGCCCTCATAGCATCTCATCCATTCAAACAGCTCCTTACCTGATAGAGTAGTGTTTGTGCAGACAAATGAACAGCAAGTTCTGTGCACCTTCTCAAACTTCTTACAAGGGGGTTCGCTAGAAAATAATTAAGAGAGACATGGAACACGAATATCATCAAGATAATGGAACCTAAAAACTTTGGGCTTACACGATTTCACGCTGACGAGTTCATAGGATAAACTGACTCAGTAATAGCAACTGACATGACAGCCACTACAGAGTGCTTTTGCTATTTTTAGGAAGAATCCACTCAAAACATCTCCAAGGCATTAACCTCCAATCATCTTGAAGTTACTCCTTTCTAGGACATGATTTTTATCGTAGAAATCTGCAGCCGATGCTATAGAATTACAGCAGACAGCTCAATATTAGTTCAATATAAAAAAATTATGCAATAAAGAGATTTTATAGCTACTTTACCTCAGAAACAAAAGGAGGCGCAGCATGGGCAATATATGAAAAAAGAATGCATATGTCAGCGGTGCAAGTCATGTCAGCGGTGCAAGTCATGTCAGCGGTGCAAGTCATGTCAGCGATGCAAGTCATGTCAGCGGTGCAAGTCATGTCAGCGGTGCAAGTCATGTCAGCGGTGCAAGTCATGTCAGCGGTGCAAGTCATGTCAGCGGTGCAAGTCATGTCAGCGGTGCAAGTCATGTCAGCGGTGCAAGATAGCTTATTAAACTAAATGAACTTTAAACTAACTTTACTTTCATCTTTACATTTCATTTTATTCTTAATTTTCCCTGCAGTGTGAAAATTAAGAATAAAACCCTTACACACACTTTAGAGTTTTTGTTAACACCTCTTTCACTTGAAGAATATTTAAATAACGTATTTAATAACGTATGCTGGAAATTAATGGGGCTTAGAGTAAAATAGTTTCATGAAATTCACATGTTGGTTAAATTGAAAATGTTGGCGATTGCCTTCATATGAAACACGCTTCATAGGAAGGCAATCGCGAGTAGAAGGTTGACTGTATTTCTAATATTCCTTCAAACCGCAATTAAAAACCAAGGTAGCATAACTCCTACTTGTGTGGATCTAGAATAACAAAACATTAGAAAAGCTTTAGAAATAATGCATAAAGAAATCTGAATAGTTATACCAAGAAAATTGAGCCTAAACTATTAATACTACATCAATCTGTATCGCACTGCCATTATTAAATCCCCTTTTCCTATAGGCTTCTTACGAATTTCAATACCATATATCTTAATTAAGTTCAGTTTATTGGTTTTCACTAGATCTTCATGAAGTTCCGTATTTGGCCAGTAAAAACCATAGACCAAAGGTCCGTTTGTGTAATACATTACTATAAGCCATTTTGGTGCTTATATTAGGATAAGAGCTGCCATATGAATTATAGGCCAACGCATAAGGCATGTACATGTAGAACTGTAGGTCTTGCTATAAGTATTAAGGTATATAGAATTATAGGTCTATGGCATAGGCTTCTATACATAGGTGCTAAGGTGCAAACCATTATCTTAAATAAATTTCCTTTTTTAAATGACTAAGCGCTTAGAGCTAACCCACAGCCAAGCTAATTTCCAGTCTTCAGTCAAACCGATCGCAAATCTTATTTCCCTTTTAACTAATTAATTAATTTTAAGAATAAATAGACAAAACTGCTATAAACACTCTATCAAAAACACATAGTGCATTGAGAATCTAGCCAAATATGCAATGCATATCCAGTTAAGGGTGACATGACTCAACAAACGGTTTGGAATACAATGCCTTGGGAGTTGTTTTATCTCTCATATTGTTTATGCTTTATGTTAGAAGCCACAATTACTATGTTTCCATTCATGACAGCGTAGCGACACACCCCCATATGGCTGTTTCCATGATGGTGCAATTCCATCATGGAAACAGCCATGTAGCTCACCTTCTGTTGTGATTCAGTGTCGCTGTTTAGAAGTGTAACATCCGTGCGATGCGCCATATTTGTGCCATTGAAACAGCCTTGGCGACCAACGGCGTCACGCTTGTGCACGCGCATAGGTCTTGCTTCCTGTTGCTTCATATGCAAAAACTGTTATTATCGAAACTCTCTAAACTATCTGTTTTATAACCATTCCTCTACTATAACACCATATGGAAACATGATTTACTTGTCAACCCAGCGTAGTGTTTCGGCACTGGAGCACCCAGACATCGCTACATTATAATTTGCTGTATGGAAATTTAATATATGTGGAGTCTGAAGTCTTACCCACACGCTGGAGAGAGGCACATCTGCTCTGTCCCGTTATGGCAAAGGCATTCATAGCAGTAATCTTCTGGCTTAGGATGGAATTTGGAGCCGTGGTCTACCAAAGCTCCCTCATTATTCTGACAGCTAGTCAACAAACCCTCTGGCATATTCTCTGCATAATAATATGCGATAATGCCATCAACATCCCTGCTCAACATCCTTGTTCGCGTTAGCACAACTACTCATACGCTTAAGAGAGAAATTTTTTGAAAAAGAGCTACGTATAAGGAAAACGTAGAAACAGAAAACTAATTATATATATATATAAATTATATATATATATAACAGAAAACTAATTATATATACATATCTATAATTAGTTTTCTGTTTCTATGTTTTCCTTATACGCAGTTCTTCTAAAATTCTATATTACTATATAATATAGTAATATATTATATAGCTTATACCCTATATATAAATTATATACATATATAAACGCAGTTTAAAGCCAACAAATTTCAGAGAAAAACTTAGAAATAAATTTATATCAAGTATTATGACCAAATTTAGGAGTGGAAAGTGATGCAAAAATACTACTTGAGTCAGGATGTGCAAACAACGAGAGCAAACAGCTGCAACATCTGAGAACACTAATAACGTGAACATACCCATAGAGTAAGAGTGTTGCGTGCATTCATATGCCAAGGGATGAGCTAAATATCATTTAATAAATTCTACTTTGTCTTTACGTGTCTGTTAGTATTTGTAAACGGTGTCTGTTTTTACATTTTTTGGTTTCATACCAACTTCACACACATAACCTCCGGGCCTTCAGCCAGGTCACTAAAAATATTTGGTTTCAATCTCCATCAGGTCCTGAAAACCAGCCTCTTAAACACCCACCTACAGACTAACAGATTAAACATGGAAGAAGTCCCAGGCGTTGCCAGGGTTACTGCTAGTCTTAAAATAAAAGGGAAAAATGGAGAGTAAGTATACAGGATTGTTTAAGATAGGAATATACTATCAGTCAGGGATGACTATCTACATTAGGTATCTAGACTTGAACTCTCTCAGTATTTTAACACTTGTAAAATAAGGTAGCTTATTCAAACTTGAATGATTCACTAATTGCATTGGAACTCTTCGCTAGGCTATTCATAGTCAATGGGTAGAACGACTGAATTATCAAGATTTAATTGTTCTTTTGTTGCCGACGTATCATGACATGTACTTAAACTTAAGTTTGCTTTATTGTAAATTGCGCTACTTAATTGCTTAAATACGCGCTTTATTGCTTCAGGCACTGATAGGTAGTTCTGATTGCTATGATTGCTATGTCAGTAAATAGTAAAGATGTTTGGCAGCATCCTTTGTTTGTATTTCAATAAACATATTACAACAAAATAATTGGATTAGACTAGCCTTGGTGTCTTTGCTGAACTCAGTAGAACTTGCTTATACTTTTAGTAAACACGGTTTTGTTTCTGTTATATGCATAATTGTGTGCCAAACAACCAATAGAGGCTGAATGACCTGGTCAAACAAAGGCCTACCCAAATTGTAGTGAAAGCACAACCAGCAAGTTTTATTGAATATGGAAACAACTGAGTCAGACCAAATTCAGTATCTCTATAAGTAACTCTATAAGGTGAACTATTTACTAAACATAACCCTTGATGTGCTCAGAGTGCACCACTAGCATAAATCTACATGTATTTGTTGACATGAAAAGCTGAAATGTCTGTCTAAAACCACTTGCACAGCTGTGTTATTTTACCTTTTACACGCGGCTCAAAGCTACAAACTTGCTACAGAAGTCGTCATCTCCTGAAAACTATATGCAGCCAGTAATTCTCAGTCCTATACCATTCTGTGAAACAAGGGCAAATAAATGAAGCGCCTCTAGCTGGGAAGTCTGCTATTAGTTACAGTCAATTATAGCATTCACTTGTGATACGAGCTAAATGCTTACTGGGACCGAGTTCTTTATATCAATTCACTCATATCCCAAATCCACTCTTTCTTTACAAATAACTAAATACAAATTAATCCATTCTCACCCTTTCAAAAAACTCCCTAAAGAAGAATATCACTAGGGAAAAACATATTTTGATTGTTCTTATTCACCTCCTGCGCTCACAAAGTAACGAATACCTATCTAGTGATTATGATCTACAATAAAATATAACATTATTATGTGCGGTACTGTATAGAATTCTTACCTTTTGAGCGGTTAATGGCATAGTAAAAGAGACTTGACAGCAAGATGTTTGGTACCCTACACTTTCGTGAGGCTATGTAACATAACAAACTTTAAATTCAACTTAAATGAACGTAGCATACATACACAGAAGAATGACCTAGCGATACTGTTCTTGTAAGCGGCCTCTCACATACTTGGCTACCTAGAGGCCGCATCAAGAACCGTCTCGTATGCTCGTATTACAAACTTGTTTCGTATATCAAGGTAAAAATTTGTGCGGAACTTTCCTCGTATCTCAGACTGCTCGCATCTCAAAGTGTTACTGTAAAAGATTTGAGAATTCCAAACTTATTATCTGGCGGACAGCAAGTACTAAAACAATAAAAACTGATGCTAAAATAGAATATGCTCAGCGTGTGCAAGCACAAGGATTGCCAAAGGTTCAAATGCGCAGAATATGGGACAGGCTCGTAAAACATAAATAATCAGATATGTGTTGAAATAAGTCGGGTTAAAGTAGACGCTGTCTAAACATAATGTTTGTAATTTAAAGCTTGTAATATTTCTAAAAAAAAGTTTTAATGCGTCTATTATAAATACCTTTATTTATTGCTATTAAATGCTATTAGCAATTGTCAGTTGCAACCGTGGTGCAACTCTTCCAAGAACATTCTTTTAAAATGAACAACAACATCAGAGAGCTGTACAAGCGTTGACAATTGGCAATATACAATTTGGGTTGCATAAATTCAATTGCATGAACAATTAAGCAGAATCAAAGGATTCTATTCTACCAAAGTTTCCTTCAAAGTTATTATATTTGCCAATTACTTTAGAATCGTAGCAAACATAATTTCGAAGGATTTGTTAGATTAGGATTATAAGGATTAGTTAGAAAGTGACTTTCTTGGACCAAAACAGAGGTATGACAGACTAGACCAAATATGGCTACAGAAACTTGTTGGAGTCAACCATGAGCCTATCAAACAAAATAACTCAAGGAAATAAAACCCTTTGTTGGTCTAAATGTTCTATAATATCTTAGCATTATCAAAATTAGTATCATTAAATCAAAAAATTCCTTTTGCCACGCTCATATACAAATGTATATGTGCTAATGATTTGCTGTCTTATATTCTTGTCTTACCTGTAGATAGCCCACAGTTACCAACTTGTGATATACTCACAGTTTTTTGTGAGCAAAACTTACCAGCGACACAAACATTTTTGCATGAATGTTCCATGTCTAAAATTCATTGTGATGGTCATTCTAACAATTGGCTCACTCCATTTTTACAATTCTGTAAAGGTGTTCTTTCAAAAGTCAGCAGATGATGTGTCTCCAGTGCGATGTATGTTTTCTTTCCAATATTACAAGCGCACACTAAAGAAACATTCGAAGATCAAACCAGTAAGAAGGAGTCTTATATTTTTGATGTCCCCTTCTGGATTGCCATCAGCAATACCACCCTCGGCAACCGCATCATCATAAAAAGTCACTTTATGTGGTAGGCCTATACAGCTCTGTAAATGTTCTAGCCTAGCATGAGCTAACCAGTTTCAACAATACTTCGTCAGCACACCATAAGAAGCACAGAGCCTGGGCCAGCTATTGCCATGAGGCCCATGGCTGCACTCGAGATTTTTGCCAGTCTAAAAGGTCTGTTTGTGTGTTAGCCCTTTTTCTAAATACTATTTTACCGTATGAACCATAACTCTGTGTCAGAGTCATGCCCACTGAGTTTTGATGTACTGTACAAGACAACCTGGCAGGAGCTTCAGGATATTAATCATAACCATAGCTAGCATTGATAGCTAGCCAGTCTAGGCATTTGCGGAAGATTTCAAAGGTATACTACAGCATGTCGTTCAGCGTTGGCTCTTTATCAAATCACCTTTTTCCAAGCCGAAACATTTTGTGAGAGGTAGGCCTACATGCCCCTGTTTGTTTGGGTTTAATGCGAATGAACATTGTTTTTTATGTGCAATTATAATGAATGGCAAAATATAACCTCCTCTCCAAAAGAGTAATCAATGGGTTACTAATTAAATATTATGTGAATACTATTTTTTTATATTTATAAAACCGTGCAGTATTCGCAGCATTTGTATAATCAATACTTCGACCACTATTTGATCAAACTATGAGACGTTATGTGCTACAAGATTGCAGCAAAATAGAAACAAAAACAAAAATAACATGCTCAAGAAAACACATTTTTCTTTGCTCAACGCCTGAGCGCAGAATGAAGGCAACACTGATTGCAAAAACACTAATAATAATCACTGACGACAATAACGTGTGAGAGGTTAACTATATGAAATAACTTACCAAAATACGGAATGTCAGTCTATGTACAGCACATTCAACGCAATATTCATTTTTCCAAGAAATTAGGTTGCAGAGAATCTATCGCTAGCTCGCGAGACGAAACGACGTTTACACCGATATATAGAAACAGCTCTTACCGAACTCGTTTTAACAAAAACCGGATACGTAACCCAATCACTATGACCGTTTTGCGACGTGATATAAAAAGGTTGGGGGGAAAAAACACCATGCTTCAAATATTAGTCAAATTAAGCACGTTTAAGATTTCCAATGTTTCAATAATGAAATTTTAATTGTATTAAAAACTGTTCAATTAAAAATATAAAACAAACTTTTTATGTAATATTGCTAATCTGTAGTTGCACCATTAACCTTCGAACTTACAGTTATTTCAAGCCGAAGATCAAAGGCTTCATTTTAAAACCGATGTTTTACCGTTTGTTTTAGAAATCTACTGAGTCCGACCACCAGAAATATAGCGATTACAGTTACACCAAATATTTTTGTCGCAAATCATTTTACGGAGTCATCTTCCCAGTAAGAGGTGTACAGTATATAGGGCCATATAATGATATAAGGAAGAAGTATACATGTACATGTATATCACAACTCGCCCTGAGTTTTTACTTCGAAATTAGAAATTATTCCACACTGATTTAGCTTTTGTCGGAATTATCGTTGCCTTTTAAAACAATGCAAATGGCTTACTTATTCGTGGTTTGTTTAATGTTCTTTTGAAAAAAAATTGGTCAAACTATAGCTGTTGTAACTGGCTGTTGCTGTCAGCGACATCGAACACTAAACCACCAAATGACAGGGACACTAAAGTGACTAAACATATTGTAGATGAATCATTCATCATCACTTAGATATGTAATTGACAGTACGTACAAACAAAGCATTGGGAGAAAAATTATTGGTGCAATAGTGAAGTTGATGTCTCAAAATAGGTGGGCACAAGCAATTCACAATTACTAATGGTTATTTTTTTGAAGATTTGTGTAACCACAGAGTTTACACGATTCTTTTACAATTTTGTTATATTGATCTGTCAATGTTTTACATGTTTTGTAAATTTAGTGCAGCAAATTCCACTTGGTTTTCTGCTGCTTAGCTTGGCCGCTCAGACAAATGAACATTTCCACGGAGCTCTGAAAACAATCAATTAAGTATGAATGTTGTTGTTATGAGTAAAGCTGAATCTATTGTCCAAGTTCCTAAACCAAGAAAACATGTTGCAAAAATCAAACTTTTCTGAAAAGCCTTCATAGCCTTCAAACTTGTTTTGAATCAATATTAAAAGCACCGGCAATACATAACTGACTATTGTTTTCTATTAGGCAATAGATCTGTAAAATAGTTCATGTCAACAACCTCTACCACTATAAGAGTAAAGAAAAGTCTGTAGCGTGTTTGAGTAACACAGAATGTAGCAAATTTTTTAGAGTTCTACGTTAAAATTCATTTATTTGTGAATTTGGTAGCTTTAAAATGCACCAATAGTATAGAGAAAGGTGAGACATCTACTAGTATCTGGTTTTTAATAGATTCAGAAAAAAGCTACAATCAATAACATTCACATAATATGCAAGAACAAAATTATAACATTTGTGAGTGAAAAGAACAATGAATCAATGACCACTTTCATATTTTACTTAAACTTGTTAGGGTTAATTT